>NC_092712.1:53856523-54530575 GCF_047496885.1 Scyliorhinus torazame
TGTTTGCACTCTCGCCATTGTTCTGAGCTGAGCAGTAACATTGTCCTTCATAGTACGAAGTCTTACAACACCAGGTTAAAGTCCAACAGGTTTGTTTCGATGTCACTAGCTTTCGGAGCGCTGCTCCTTCCTCAGGTGAATGAAGAGGTATGTTCCAGAAACACATATATAGACAAATTCAAAGATGCCAAACAATGCTTGGAATGCGACCATTAGCAGGTGATTAAATCTTTACAGATCCAGAGATGGGGTAACCCCAGGTTAAAGAGGTGTGAATTGCATCAAGTAGGACAGTTGGTAGGATTTCGCAGGCCAGATGGTGGGGGATGAATGTAATGCGACATGAATCCCAGGTGGCCTTCAGGACGCGCGACAACGCAGAATCGCCGAGCAGAAACTTATAGCCAAGTTCCGCACACATGAGTGCGACCTCAACCGGGACCTGGGATTCATGTCACATTACATTCATCCCCCACCATCTGGCCTGCGAAATCCTACCAACTGTCCTGGCTTGATGTAATTCACACCTCTTTAACCTGGGGTTACCCCATCTCTGGATCTGTAAAGATTTAATCACTTGCTAATGCTCGCATTCCAAGCATTGTTTGGCATCTTTGAATTTGTCTATATATGTGTTTCTGGAACGTACCTCTTCATTCACCTGAGGAAGGAGCAGCGCTCCGAAAGCTAGTGACATCGAAACAAACCTGTTGGACTTTAACCTGGTGTTGTAAGACTTCATACTGTGCTCACCCCAGTCCAACGCCGGCATCTCCACATCATTGTCCTTCATAGGCAGAGTTGTACCATGTCGTACCAGTTGTTGTTCTATTGTTGTTGTCATTGTTGTTATTGACGTGCTTGTTGTTGTGTTTGTTGCGCTCAATGACCATACCGAGTGGAGAATTCGAGTCCTTCACAAAGTTACTTGTGTCAGTGTCCTTTGTGGCATCTGCTGTTTCATTGAGCGTGCCATCTCTGATTCCTCAGCGCTCCCCGGCAGGAGTGTAGCCAGGGAAAAATTTGGCCCACTGAAGGATAGGCAAGGGAATCTATGTGTGGAGCCAGAGGAAATGGGCGAGGTACTAAATGAATACTTTGCATCAGTATCCACCAAAGAGAAGGAATTGGTAGATGTTGAGTCTGGAGAAGGGTGTGTAGATAGCCTGGGTCACATTGAGATGCAAAAAGACGAGGTGTTGGGCGTCTTGAAAAATATTAAGTTAGATAAGTCCCCAGGGCCTGATGGGATCTACCCCAGAATACTGAAGGAGGCTAGAGAGGAAATTGCTGAGGCCTTGACCGAAATCTTTGGATCCTCACTGTCTTCAGGTGATGTCCCGGAGGACTGGAGAATAGCCAATGTTGTTCCTCTGTTTAAGAAGGGTAGCAAGGATAATCCAGGGAACTACAGGCCGGTGAGCCTTGCGTCAGTGGTAGGGAAATTACTGGAGAGAATTCTTCGAGACAGGAGCTACTCCCATTTGGAAGCAAATGGACGTATTAGTGAGAGGCAGCATGGTTTTGTGAAGGGGAGGTTGTGTCTCACTAACTTGATAGAGTTTTTTGAGGAGGTCACAAAGATGATTGATGCAGGTAGGGCAGTGGATGTTGTCTATATGGACTTCAGTAAGGCCTTTGACAAGGTCCCTCATGGTAGACTAGTACAAAAGGGGAAGTCACACGGGATCAGGGGTGAGCTAGCAAGATGGATACAGAACTGGCTAGGTCATAGAAGGCAGAGAATAGCAATGGAAGGATGCATTCTAATTGGAGGGCTGTGACTAGTGGTGTTCCGCAGGGATCAGTGCTGGGACCTTTGCTGTTTGTAGTATATATAAATGATTTGGAGGAAAATGTAACTGGTCTGATTAGTAAGTTTGCAGACGACACAAAGGTTGGTGGAATTGCGGATAGCGATGAGGACTGTCAGAGGATGCAGCAGGATTTAGATTGTCTGGAGACTTGGGCGGAGAGATGGCAGATGGAGTTTAATCCAGACAAATGTGAGGTAATACATTTTGGAAGGTCTAATGCAGGTAGGGAAAACACAGTGAATGGTAGAACCCTCAAGAGTATTGAAAGTCAGAGAGATCTAGGTGTACAGGTCCACAGGTCACTGAAAGGGGCAACACAGGTGGAGAAGGTAGTCAAGAAGGCATACGGCATGCTTGCCTTCATTGGCCGGGGCATTGAGTATAAGAATTGGCAAGCCATGTTGCAGCTGTATAGAACCTTAGTTAGGCCACACTTGGAGTATCGTGTTCAATTCTGGTCGCCACACTACCAGAAGGATGTGGAGGCTTTAGAGAGGGTGCAGAAGAGATTTATCAGAATGTTGCCTGGTATGGAGGGCATTAGCTATGAGCAGCAGTTGAATAAACTCAGTTTGTTCTCACTGGAACGACAGAGGTTGAGGGGCGACCTGATAGAGGTCTACAAAATTATATGGGGCATAGACAGAGTGGATAGTCAGAGGCTTTTCCCCAGGGTAGAGGGGTCAATTACTAGGGGGCATAGGTTTAAGGTGCGACGGGCAAGGTTTAGAGGAGATGTACGAGGTAAGTTTTTTACACAGAGGGTAGTGGGTGCCTGGAACTCGCTACCGGAGGAGGTGGTGGAAGCAGGGACGAAAGTGACATTTAAGGGGCATCTTGACAAATACATGAATAGGATGGGAATAGAGGGATACGGACCCAGGAAGTGTAGAAGATTGTAGTTTAGTCGGGCAGCATGGTCGGCACGGGCTTGGAGGGCCGAAGGGCCTGTTCCTGTGCTGTACTTTTCTTTGTTCTTTGTTCTTTGTTTGAGTCATGTCCGGTTCACTTGAATCATCTTTGGCTTGTCGATGCTCCCCTTCTGGAGCCCTTTCTGGTTCACCTGAATCACCTTTGGTTTCTTGATGCTCCCCGCCTGGAGTCATTTCAGGTTCTTGTGGAGAGGCTCGAGTATATGAGGGTTGAATTAACGTGGTGTCACTGGAGCCACTAGTAGCCTCACTTTGTACATACCAGCTGAGATCTGTCAGTCTCGCTGAGATGTCGCACATCTTGTATGGGAATTGTGAAGCCTTTGTCACTTGTCGCACATACAGTGGGTAGACCTTCAGTGTCTTCTTGTCGGTTAGCTGAGCTGGGTAGACTGTCAGAGTCTTCTTCTGGTGGCTCAAATAATCTGGGTAGACTGTCATAGTCTTTTTGTTGTTCACGTGAGTGTGGTAGACTGTCATAGTCATCTTGCTGTGCACTTGAGCGTGGCAGACTTGCATTGTCTGCTGCTGGTTGCTCAGATAAGGTTGCTAGACCTTCATGGTCTTGTTCATGCAAGGGCTGCGCTCTGAAGTCTTGTGTTGCTTCCATCGTGGAGTCTGTCAACGAGCTCGCTGTGGAGGCTTGTATCGCTCTCTCTGTGGAGTCTGGCATCGTTCCCTGTGTGGAGTCGTGCAGTGGTCTCGTTGTGGAGTCGATCTGTGCGCTCTCAACAGAGTCGTGCAGTGGTCTCGCTGTGGAGTCTTTCTGTGTTCTCTGTGTGGAGACGTGCAGTGGTCTGGCTGTGGAGTCTGTCATTGCTTTCTGTGCAGAGTCGGGGACTCTTTGTGGTGCGTGGACAACTCTCTTGGCGTCAGGCCGCTCTCTGTGGGCTTGTACCGCTCTCTGTCTCTTGGCGCCAGGCCGCAGCAGAATCCTGTTCTCATGGGTCGGGATGTCGTCTATGCTGGGTTGAGGTTCCTCAAATCCGAAGAACTTGTCCATGACTGTGTCGGATGCTTCAATGTACAACACATCGCTTTGCGATTCGGATTTGGTACTGAGGTCGCCACGTCCAATGATGAAATCATCCTCTGAGTCGTAGTCTTCAAGGACTAAATCATCTCTTGGGGCGGTGCTAACTGCTTGTTGCATGGTTCAGCTACTGGTCGAAATTCAGGCATTGTGCTGTCATTCCAGGTGAAAGAATTGTGTTTTCTGGCTTTAAATTTTTTTCCCCACTATTTTTGGACATTTCCCCTTTAAGTGGGCGTGGCCCTGGAATCGGACGTCATGATGCTTGTGACGTAGAGCGTAGGAATGGATTGCGCATGCCCAGATCGGTTTTCCTTCACTGTGCGCTCTTTTCGCAACTACGCATGCGCTGCTTCTCGCGCATGCGCAAAACACTGTTTCACCGGTTCGCTTCTTCTCGGGAACTGCGCATGTGCAGCTGCTTGTGCAAGATGGCTGCCAATCAAAATTGCCGTTTGCTTCTGTTGCAAGCCTACCTTGGCCTTGTGGTGAGTACAGGCGCCGGTTTTACCGATTTCTGTTGTGTTCACCTCGCAGTAGTTTTCAAACTTGTCCAGGATTGTTTGGAGGTCTCTCTTGTCCTGCCCTTTGGAGTACTTGAAGGAGTTGAAGATTTCTGTTGCACTTTCACCCGCAATGTTGAGTAGAAGACCTATCTTCTCAGCATCAGCCACACCATCTAGGTCGGATGCTACCATGTAAATCTCAAATCTCTGCTTGAATGCACGCCAGTTGGCACTGAGATTGCCGTCGTACCTGAGCTGCTGAGGAACCGGAATCTCGATCATTTTGCCTGGGTGCTGTTGCTGGTAGTCATGGATCTTGCTGGGTTGAGCTAAATAGATGTAACAGGCACTACTGATATCATGTTGTGTTATGTACTCTGAGATAACACAGGCTGCAACTCGATACAACTTTGACCAAAAGATACTCCAGATTTTGAAGTAAGTTCAATGTGATTTATTGAACCATTAGCACAGTTCTCTATGAGTTTGACTCTCCTGCTAATCTTGCTATAGTAACTCAGTCGAACTAACCAGTCTGCTCTAAGCCACGTGGTGAGTGTGATGCTTCTGATCTGCCCCTGTCCTACTTTCTAAGTGTTGCCTGTGGAAAGAGACAGAGCATATGTGCCCTGTCCTTATATATGGGTTGTGTAATGCCCCCTGTCCTTATATATGGGTTGTGTAATGCCCCCTTGTGGCAGTGTCACCTCTGGGTGTCTTGACTGCCCATTGGTCGTGTCCTATTCTATGTGTTTACTTAGTCGTAGTGTATTTACATTAATCCCTTGTGTATTTACAGTGCTGCATATCACCACAGTAGTTGAGGCCAAAACATTGTATTCAAGAAGCAGTTAGATATAGCTCTTGGGGTGAAGGAGATCAAAAGATATTGGGGAATGTGATACTAGGCTATTGAGTTGGATGATCAGCCATGATCAGAATGAATGGCGGAGTAGGCTCAAAGGGCCGAATGGCCTCCTCTTGCTCCTAGTTTCTGTGTTTTTATGTGTTATGGAGTTGGCCTTGCACCACATGGCCTGCATCTGATTGAGGCTGCCACAGTTCAATGGCAGTAGAACTTTGATGGATATGTCGTCAAAAGCACTTGCCGTTGGATGCCAGTTTTGCCATATAATGGGCCTGTACGATAGAATATGGAGGGATTCGGGAGTTTGCTTACCTATTAATGTATAAAGATTGTTACCATTTTGTGGCAAATAATGAACAGAAATTACAAGTTAGTACATCAAATTACTACCTTTCATTTCCCTCCAGCTTTGGTAATTATTTATAATGTATACCTCAAGCTTTCGATGTGTAAACTTAAAACACTTGGGTGTATCAGTCTCTTTCACTCTCCAGGCTGTGTGTGGGTGTGTGTGTGGTATCTGAAGTCCAGAAGTCATGTAGAAGACATACTCTGACATGTGTCAAAGAACATTGCGAAATATCCAAAGCAAAGGATTGTTTTTTTGGTCCTCCTTGCTGTAATCTTTTGTGAAAATTGAAATGTTCGTGACTTTCCAGATAAAACTGAGCCAAGTGCTAATTGGTTGTCATGTGACATAGAGCCTAATATGCTAATGATGCCAATAAGATGGACCATAAGACCATAAGATATAGGAGCAGAATTAGGCCATTCGACCCATCGAGACTGCTCCGGCATTCAATCATGGCTGATATGTTTCTCATTCCCATTCTCCTTCTCCCCATAACATCTGATCCCCTTATTGATGAAGAACCTATCTATCTCTGTCTTAAAGACACTCAGTGATTTGACCTCCACAGCCTTCTGCGGTAAAGAGTTCCACAGATTCACCACCCTCTGGCTGAAGAAATTCCTCCTCATCTCTGTTTTAAAGGATCGTCCCTTTAGTCTAAGTTTGTGGTCTCAGCTGCTACTTTTTTCCTACAAGTGGAAACACCCTCTCTATGTCCACTCTATCCAGGCCTCGCAGTATCCTGTACGTTTTATTAAGATCCCCACTCATCCTTCTAAACTCCAACGAGTACAGACCCAGAGTCCTCAACCGCTCCTCATAAGACAAACTCTTCATTCCAGGGATCATTCTTGTGAACCTTCTCTGGACCCTTTCCAAGGCCAACATATCCTTCCTTAGATACGGGGCCCAAAATTGCTCACAATACTCCAAATGGGGTCTGATCAGAGCCTTATACAACCTCAGAAGTACATCCCTGGCCTTGTATTCTAGCCCTCTCGACATGAATGCTAACATTGCATTTGCCTTCCTAACTGCCCACTGAACCTGCAGGTTAACCTTAGGAGAATCTTGGACTCCTAAGTCCCTCTGTGCTTCTGATTTCCTAAGCATTTTCCCATTAATAAAATAGTCAATGCCTCCATTCTTCCTACCGATGTTCATAACCTCACACTTTTCCACATACCATTCCATCTGTCACTTCTTTGCCCACTCTCCTGGCCTGCCCAAGTCCTTCTGCAGCCTCTCTGCTTCTTCAATACTACCTGTGCCTCTGCATACCTTTGTACCATCTCAAACTTAACAACAGTGCCCTCAGTTCCTTCTTCCAGATCATTAATGTACATTGTGAAAAGTTGTGGTGCCATCACAGACCCCTGAGGCACACCACTAGTCACTGGCTGCCATGCTGAAAAAGACCTCTTTATCCCCACTCTCTGCCTTCTGCCAGTCAGCCAATCCTCTATCCATGTCAGTATCTTACCCTTCACAGCATGGGCTCTTAACTTATTCAACAGCCGCTTTGTCAAAGGCCTTCTGGAAACCTAAATAGATCACGTCCGCTGGTTCTCATTTGCCTAACTTCCTTGTTACCTCCTCAAAGAATTCTAACAGGTTTGTCAGACATGACCCCCATTTGACGAAGCCGTGCTGATTCAGTCCTATTTTATTATACACTTCCAAGTACTCCACTGTGCAAGGTAGCACAGTGGTTAGCACTGTTGCTTCACAGCGCCAGGGTCCCGGGTTCGATTCCCGGCTTGGGTCACTGGCTGTGCAGAGACTGCATGTTCTCCCCGTGTCTATGTGGGTTTCCTCTCAGTGCTCCGGTTTCCTCCCACAAGTCCCGAAAGATGTGCTGTTTGGTAATTTAGACATTCTGAATTCTTCCTCAGTGTGCCCGAAAAGGCGCCAGAGTGTGATGGCTAGGGGGTTTTCACAGTAACTTCATTGCAGTGGCCTTGGGTCACTGTCCGTGTGGAGTTTGCACATTCTCCTCGTGTCGGCATGGGTCCCACCCCCACAACACAAAGATGTGTAGGGTAAGGTGGATTGGCTACGCTAAATTGCCCTTAATTGGAAAAAGAAGAATTGGGTACTGTAAATTTATCTTTAAAAAGAGTTTGTACCCTGCCTAGGCCCACTCCTCAGCCCCACCTGTAACCCACCTAACCTTTGGACATTAAGGGGCAATTTAGCTTGGCCAATCCACCTAACCTGCACATCTTTGGACAATGGGAGGAAACGCACACAGACATGGGGAGAACGTACAAACTCTACACATACAGTCACCCAAGGTCGGAATCGAACCCGAATCCCTGATGCTGTGAGGCAGCAGTGCTAACCACTGTGCCACCACACCACCCAAATATTTCTGTTTCCAATATACCTAAGATAGTGGAATCCCTTAATTATTGTGCATTAGTTGAGGGAATTGTGTCATGATTTTCTGACTGACTTTGAAGGTGAAGCTTTACTGATCCTAATCTTAGTGCATTGTAAATGAAGGCATTCATTGTTGAATTCATAATAATACCAGATTATTAATTTCTTCCTGATTTCTCCCACTCTTTTGACTTGCAGGATGTCTTTTGCTGGGCTACAGAAAAACAGCTGGCAGAAACCCTCTGGTATCTCATCCATCAGGGTAACACCATCACCACAAGTTACAGGGAGAAAGCCCATCAACTCACCTTCTTGGGGAGACACAGGCCAGGCAATAAATGCAGCCTCACCCAGCATTACCCATTCATGAGAATTATTTTTACTCAAGCAGAATGTGATAACCTCATGAGGACCAGAGGGGATTGCTGATTGATCCCCCCATGGGCTTGTAGAATATGAGTTCCCATGGTGAGCAGGCGGAGGCCCTCCCAGCTGGGGGTCTTTAGCGAGATTTTTAAATGTAGCTCCCAGGTCCGGTCCAGCAGTTAATATTAATAATAATAATAATCTTTATTACTGTCACAAATAGGCTTACATCAACACTGCAATGAAGTTACTGTGAAAAGCCCCTAGTTGCCACATTCCGGCGCCTGTTTAGGTACACTGAGGGAGAATTCAGAATATCCAATTCACCTAACAAGCACGTCTTTCGGGATCAATCTTAGGCTGAGACATTTGTTTTGTGTGCCATGGTAGTGGTTTTATATTCAGTTTAAAATAAACCAGTTTGCCTTTCACTTTGCGCCTCCTGGAATTATTATACAGAATGGGCTCCCTCTTCAGCTAATGGTCACCATTGGGAATAATCAGAGTTGAGATTCATCACCGGGCGGCAAGGTAGCACAGTGGTTAGCACTGTTGATTCACAGCTCCAGCATCCCAGGCTCTATTCCCAGCTTGGGTCACTGTCTGTGCGGAGTCTGCACATTCTCCCTGTGTTTCCTCCGGACGCTCTGGTTTCCTCCCACAAGTCCTGAAAGACGTGCTTGTTAGGTGAATTGAACATTCTGAATTCTCCCTCCGTGTACCCGAACAGGCGCCGGAAGGTGGCGACTAGGGGCTTTTCACAGTAACTTCATTGCAATGTTAATTTCAGCCTACTTGTGACAATAAAGATTATTATTAGTATTAATTATGGCCATTTCCACCATGAGTCTGGATTTATGCTCTCCAGCTGAGGGAAGCAGGGTTACTGCCTGTTTAACAAGCGGACAATGGGGATAATTCCCCTTGGTATTCCTACCAAACTGCTATGGGATATTTCATGTCCACCTGTGAGGCCAGATTGGTTTAACATCGTTTTCAAACAATAGTACCTCCAACAGTGCAGCACTCTCTCGGTATTGCACTCAAGGATTTGTTCGATTTTGTAGTGACGTATTCAGAGACCGCCTTGAACCCAGCTTCGGAACTTTTAGGAGCACATCCCCATCAACCCTAAGAGCCCCATTGCTATTTTATGCGCAAACAAAAATTGATTGGCGTAATGCAGACTTCCAACATTCAGTCAGAACAAAGTCCAGTTTGGAGAGCTGCCGGCCAATCTCATTGGCTGGCAGCTCTCTAATCTCCCCGGCAACAGCGCTGCATTGCCTGGAGAGGAACTGCAGAGAGCAGTCTGGAACTAAATCCCAGGAGCCAGAGGCCCAGGTTAGGATCAGGGTTCCCAGGTCAGGAAGGGTACGGAAGGCCTAAGATGTTGCGAGGAGGCAATTGGGATCTTGGGGAATAGGCCGTGGTGGAGGGTAGAGTTGGGAGGTTCAGAGGTCACTGGGTCTTCAGAGAGGGGCGCCCAGAGTCAGAAAGGGGCTTCTGATGGAGGCATCCCCCCATTTCCTGCCTGGATTGACCTTCCGTAATTTCTGAGTTCTCCCCCCCACCCCCCCACTGTGATGTCATCTGCCTGCAAGCCTCAAAATTGAGACTGGGCTGGAAACAGCCCTTAAATGGCTATTAACCGATCACTTAAGGGCCTTAATTAGGGCAAGGGTGGGCTTCCCATCTGAGGTCCTGCCCACCCCAGCATAAAATTATGTGGCATGAATGATATATGCCAATTGTCAGTCACAATTGGATGGTCTCCATGTGGACTGGAATGGGATGCCCCACTGTCCCATTCCTGAAGGGAAGATCTTTAACGAAGCAGATGAAGGTGATTGAGCCAAGGACACTTCCCAGGGAAAGCCTTGCACTGTTTTCCTGATGCGGTGACAACTGGTCTCTGACAACCAGAACCAAATTTCCATTATTAATGGTTGTTAGCAGCTAATTTGAATCGCCCATGTCAGAACTCCACCCAGATTTGTATCACTTAGCGAGCTTCAGGGTTTCCGTGGGAAAAACGGGCCTTTTCCTTTTGGTCAGCACCAAAGACCCTAAAGACAGGTGACACGTAGGGAAGAAAAAAGACGTTGACCTCAGAATGAAACGTTTAAAAAAGATTTTGGTGCCCGCCTTTCCGAGGCACAAAGGCAATCCCATTCCCAAAGTGGTGCAATTAGTATTGTGAAGGCAGGTCTGCCAGGAATTGGCTTAAACCAAGCCAAACTCATTTCCTCTCAGCCTTGCAACCAACATGTAAAGAAAAGAGTCCTGCCATCAATTTGAACCGGATTTGAAACTAGGGCCTGGAGGTGAACAGCTCACGTCTAGCCCTCTCGCCTAGCCACTCATCTCAAATAAGACAAGTTTATGAATCATGGGCGTTCTTGAACTAGAAATACATTTGCAATATTGTGCAACCTTGCATTTTACTTTTTTCTGGCAACGTCCTTCCCAGGCATGCATTCTTACTTCAATCAAAGGAAAATCGACAGAATGCACCTGAAACCAATGTCAGTGCGTTCCAAAAACCCGTAGCTGTGAGCCATTCTTTCAAAGTGTTTGGATTCTTGATCTGTGAGTGTTCACCATGGGTCTGTGTCAGCACATCCTTCAAGACGTATGGATGCAAATGATCTAAGTTGGCCCATTGTTTGAAGTTATTTTTGTGTGACAGTTACACTTACGCGTAACATGTTGGAGTTCTGAAGGGCTTCACCGCAAATGTTAATCTGTCTTCCTTCTTCAGAAGTCAGCTAATCCATTGTACAACTCCAGCATTTTCTCTTGTTATGTATGTCAGTATGTTACGGAAATTCTTATCAACTGTTGAAAATGTACATTTACTCTCACCTGTCATGGAACCTTAGAATATGTACAGTGCAGAAGGAGGCCATTTGGCCCACTGATGTCTGCACCAACCGTCTGAAAGAACACCCTATCTAGGCCCGCTCCCCTGCCCTATCCCCGTAAACCCTTAATCCCACCTAGCCTGCACATCTTTGGACACTAAGGGGCAATTTAGTGTGGCCAATCCACCTACCCTACACATCTTTGGACTGTGGGAGGGAACTGGAGCATTTGGAAGCAACCCACATAGACGCAGGGAGAATATGCAAACAGTCACCCAAGGTCAGAATTGAACCCGGGTCCCTGGCGCTGTGAGGCAGCAATGCTAACCATTCAGCTGTACCTGTAAAGGTGTTCACCTGTCTCTTTCACAGTGCTCACCTGTACCGGTCACAGTCTTCCCCAGGACCTGTCACAGTGTGCATCTGTGTGTGTAACAGAGGTCGTTTTAACTCTGAAAGTGTTTACCTGTACCTGTCACAGTGCTAAGCTGCTCCTGCCACACAGCTCATCAGAAGATATAGCAGTGCTCAACTGTACTGGTAAAGGTGGTCACCAGTACCCGTTACAATGTTCACCCATGTACCTGTCACAGTGTTCCCCCATACCTGTAAAGGTATTCACCTATACTTGTGCACAGTGCTCAATAGTGACTGGTGCAGTGTTCACTGTACTGGTGCAGTGGTCACCTCTATCTGTCACAGTATTAATCTGTACCAGTGTTACAAACCACGCTGATCTTAAATGCGAGGGTATCCCAAAACCTAGAAGGGTAACGTGGAGCACCGGTTTGTAGTAGTGTATGTGTAGTTTCTTTTATAATGTGAGGATGGGTGTGCAATACAGTGCGCAACAATCCAGCCATTGTGTGAACAATTAATAAAGAAAATTTATTAACTTAAAAAGAAAGACAAGCACACACACACAAGAAGGACACTTAAGTATGCTGATGACTGTACACATAAAATTTTGCATGAAACTATCCCGACGTTTATCTGAACTCTGAGACACCCCTTTTCCCAAACTACATCCAATGTTAAATACCTCTATGAGCTAATTCCAGCAAATAATTAGCACCATCAGGTTAAGGTGGTCACATCTGGGAAATAGTCTTCAGGTGTAGCGAAGGGGGTGAAATAGCTGTTTCTGTTGGGAGAATATATCTGCAATTTGATGCAGTTATGATGTTCGCTGTCTCTCTCTCTCTTTAGTTCGGGTTCTATAGTTATACCATTTCTTTGACTTTGATATTATTCACCCTGTGGCAGCCATATGTCCATTTTCTTATCTTTCCACTTTGAAGGTACCACCTCTATGGCCCCATTGTTTTCTCTAATTCCATTTGTAAAATACTTGTTTTCCACTGATAGGCGAATTCACATCTCATCATTTCTCCAAACATCTGTATCACACCAACT
Organism: Scyliorhinus torazame; assembly: GCF_047496885.1. Classification (NCBI taxonomy): domain Eukaryota; kingdom Metazoa; phylum Chordata; class Chondrichthyes; order Carcharhiniformes; family Scyliorhinidae; genus Scyliorhinus; species Scyliorhinus torazame. The sequence continues at coordinate 53,869,066 of NC_092712.1, forward strand.
CATTGTTTTACTTTGTTCTTTTTTAATCCAAACTTTTCCACTTCTTAACAACCAGTACCTGTTAATTATTCAGCTGCACCTGTCAGATACTGTACCGGTCACAATGCACGACTGTACCTGTCACAATGCTCACCTGTATTGCTTGCACAGCTTAACTGTACCTATCATAGTGCTTGCCTGCGCTCAACTGTACTTGTCACGGTGTTTACCTGTACCTTTCACAGTGCTAATTTGTACATGTAACAGTGCTCTAAATAAGAGTAACATGACTCAAAATGCTAGCACAGTGGTTAGCACGGTGGCTTCACAGCTCCAGGGTCATAGGTTTGATTCCCCACTCGGTTACTGATTGTGTGGAGTCTGCACGTTCTCCCCCTGTCTGTGGGGTTTCCTCCGGGTGCTCCGGTTTCCACCCACAGTCCAAAGACGTGCAGGTTAGATGGATTGGCCATGCTAAATTGCCCTAAGTGTCCAAAAGGTGAGGAGGGGTTATTGGGTTACAGGGGTAGGGTGGAAGTGAGGGCTTAAAGTGCGTCTGTGCAGACTCGATGGGCCGAATGGCCTCCTTCTGCACTGTATGTTCTATGTTCTATGACTAGGGGATTTTCACAGTAACTTCATTGCAATGTAATGTGATCCTTCTTGTGACAATAATAAAGATTATTATTATTATCAAAATGTTAACTTTGTTTCTCTTTCCACAGCTGCTGCACGGCTTGCTGAGTTTTTCCAGCATTTTCCATTCTTAGTTCAGTTTTCCCGCATCTGCGGTATTTTACTTTTATTCTACTGCTCACCTGTATGTGCAATGCTGCTCCCATTACCTGAACCAGGGCTCACATTTACCTTTTCGATGGGTTTAACATTGCAGTCTAATTTGTCTTTCGTCAAATTAAATTAGTCACACCCATAAACGCACATATAAACCTGTTTCACAGTGCACCAAAACGATATTGGGTAAATACTTTATTACAACCTTTACCTCTAAAGGTGTACATTTGCATCTGACACAGTGTTCACCTGTATCTGCCATTGTGTTCACCTATACATGTCACAGTGTTCACCTGTACCTGTAACTATTCAACTGTATTCTCACAGTACTCAAGCGTATTTGTCCTAGTGTCACCTTTTGGGAATGTTGGGTTGAGGACTGTATCAGATCAGCCATGATCTCATTGAATGGCAGAGGAGGCTTGATGGGCCGAATGGTCTACTTCTGCTCTTAGTCTTATGGTCTGTACCTGTCACAGTGCGCACTTGTGCCGGTCACATGTTCACCTGTATCTGTAACAGTGTTCACTTGTACCTCTCATAGCGCTCACCTGTACATGTAACAGTGCTCACCTGTATGTGCAATAGTGCTTCCCTGTACCTGTAACAGGATTTACCTGTGCCTGTCGGAGTGTTCAGCTATACCTTCTTCTGTATCCACCTGTCTGCGTCATAGTGCTCTCCTCTACCTGTAATAATAGTCCCCTGTATCTGTCATAGTATTCATCTGGACTTGTCAGAATGTACACCTCAACCTGTCATAGTATTCACCTGTATTTGTCACAGTATTTACCTGTGCCTGTCACAATGCACACCGTGCCTGTCAGTGTTCATCTGTGCCTGTCACAATGCACACCTGTGCCTGTCAGTGTTCACCATAACCTGTCGCACTTTCCATCTGACCCTGTAAAAGTATTCACATGTACTTGTGAGTGCAGCTAATTTGACCTGTACCTGTCAGAGTGCACAGCTGTACCTTTCACAGTACTCCCTTGTAGTCACCATAGTGCTCACCAGCATCTGGTGCAGTGCTCATCTCTACCCATTAATACGTTCACCGTACCATATGTAGTGTTCACCTGTGTGTTCCACATTGCTTGTCTGTACCTATCATGGTGATAACTTGTACCTGAATCACCTGTACCTGTCAGAGTGGTAGTCTGTACCTGTCAGAAAGAATCACCTGTACCTGTCAAAGTGGTAATCAGTACCTGTCAGTAAAGTTACCTGTACCTGTCCGAATGATCACCTGTACCTATCATAGTGGTAACCTGCATCTGTCATAATGATCACCTGCACCTGTCAGAGTGGTGACCTGTACCTATCATAATTGTAACCTGCACCTTTCAGAACGATCACCTCCACCTACCAGAGTGGTCAGCTGCACCTGCCAGAGTGGTGACTTGCACCTGCCAGAGTGTTCACCTGTACCTGTCAGAGTGGTCTCCTGCACCTGTCAGTGTGGTGACCTGTACCTGTCAGAGTGGGAACCTGCACCTGTCAGAGTGGTCACCTGTACCTGTCAGAGTGGGAACCTGCACCTGTCAGAGTGGTCACCTGTACCTGTCAGAGTGGTCACATGTGCCTTCAGAGTGGTCACCTGCACCTGCCAAAGTGGTCACCTGTACCTGTCAGAATGGTCACCTGTACCTATCAGAGTAGTCACCTCTACCTGTCAGAGTGGCCAACTGCATCTGTCAGAGTGGTGACCTGTACCTGACAGGGTGGTCACCTTCACCTGTCAGAGTGGTAACCTGTACCTGTCAGAGTCTTCACCTGGACCTGTCAGAGTCTTCACCTGTACCTGTCAGAGTGGAAACCTGTACCTGTCAGAATGGTCACCTGTACCTGTCAGAATGGTCACCTGTACCTGTCAGAGTGGTAACCTGTACCTGTCAGAGTGGTAACATACACCTGTCAGAGTGGTAACCTTCACCTGTCAGAGTCTTCACCTGTACCTGTAAGTGTGGTCACCTGTACCTGTCAGAGTGGACACCTCTACCTGTCAGAATATTCACCTCTACCTGCCAGAATATTCACCTGTACCTGTCAGAATAGTCACCGGTACCTGTCAGAATGGTCATCTGTACCTGTCAGAATATTCACCTGTACCTGTCAGAGTGGTCACCTGTACCTGTCAGAGTGTTCACCTCTACCTGTCAGAGTACTCACCTGTGCCTGCCACAATACTCACCTGTACCTGTCACAGAGCTCACCTTGATCTTTAACAGGGCTCTCATGTCTACCTGTCACAATACCGACCTGTACAGACCGAATGCATGGTATCTAAATTTGCTGATAGCACCAAGTTAGGTAGGAAAGTAAGTTGTCAAAAGGAGGTAAAAAGTCTACAAAGGGATATGGACAGGTTAAATGAGTGGGCAAACATTTGGAGATGGTGTACAATGTGAGAAATGTATTCTTGTCCACTTTGGCAGGAAGAATAGAAAAGCAGCACATTACTTATATGGAGAGAGATTGCAGAACTCTGCAGTGCAGAGAGATCTGGGTGTCATAGAACATAGAACATACAGTGCAGAAGGAGGCCATTCTGCCCATCGAGTATGCACTGACCCACTTAAGCCCTCACTTCCACCCTATCCCCGTAACCCAATAACCCCTCTTAACCTTTTTGGACATGAAGGGCAATTTGGCATGGCCAATCCACCTAACCTGCTCATCTTTGGACTGTGGGAGCAAACCGGAGCACCCGGAGGAAACCCACGCAGACACAGGGAGAACGTGCAGACTCCACACAGACAGTGGCCCAGCGGGGAATCGAACCTGGGACCCTGGCGCTGTGAAGCTACAATGCTATCCACTGTGCTACCTGCTGCCCGTGTGTCCTGGTACATTAATCTGTGACAGTACAGTGGGATGCATTTGTCATAATATGCACCCATGCACATCATGAGGTAAAAACAGGCAGTGACAGGCACCCAAGTTAGCCAATCAACATACAGGACAGAACACAACCAATCATCAGACAGAACACCAGAGGGGGGCTTCCAACTATAAAACACACGAGGCATCAGCACTCCGCCTCTTTCCGCTGGTGACAACTGTAGTGACAGTCAGGATGTATATATCAGTCAGCACCTTCTACACGTGGATCAGAGCTAGCCTGGTCTAGTTAGTTATAGTTAGTACACTTAGAGTAGTAGAATGTCAACCCACAGCCAGCTGTGTGCATTGTTACAGAAGTTCAATAAATCGTCTTGAACCAATGCCTTCGTTTGGAGTATGCTTTACAGTTCATCTGCATCCTGTTGCAGTCCGTGTTACCCCAGGGTGAATAACACAACATGATACCAGGAGTCTACTTCATCTAAGTAATTCACCTTGAATAATTCAGTGATGACCAGCAAGTGCCTTCCAGCGGCATGGAGAAGATCCAGGCCCCTCCACAGCTACGGATCTCCGGAAACCTCGGCGCCAACTGGCGGGTCTTCAAGCAGAAATTCAGTCTATACACTGAGGCCTCGGGCCTCGAGGATGCGCCGATGCCAGAAAAATCGCACTGTTCTTATCGACTGTGGGGTACCAGGCCATCCAAATCTTCAATTTGTTCACTTTTGCCGATGGCGAGGACACAACCAAGTTCCAGACCGTGTTAGACAAATTCTACAGTCACTGTGAAGTCGAAACGAACGAGAGCTTTGAGCGCTATGTCTTCCAGCAACGCCTTCAGGGTAAGGATGAGCCTTTCAATCCTTTCTAACTCATCTCCGCATATTAGCGCAGTCCTGCAACTACAGTGACACTGCTGATTCCCTCATCAGGGGTCAGATGGTGTTTGGGGTCCACTCCGACGCCCTGCGGGAGCAGCTCCTAAAAGTAAAAAACATGACCCTGCCAGTAGCCATCGAGACGTGTAAAGTGCATGAACAGGCGAAAAGTCGCTACTCCCGCCTTAAATCGACAGAACAGGACCAACCTGCCTCCCACGAGGCAGAGAGTGTACAGGCCATCGCCCGAATGCGGTGCCTGAGCATCGATGAAGGCGGCCATTTCGCGCGCTTTTCCCGGGATCCCACGCATGCGCACCACAGACGGGAGAACGAAGCAGCCGAAGACCACACTGCGCAGGTGCGAGCGGCGGCTGACCGCACTGCGCATGTGCGACGACGCACGGAGCGTTACGACGTCAACGTCATGACGTGCCCGAACTGTGGCACCGCCACTTAAATTGGCAATGCCCTGCAAGAGGCAGGCGATGTTTAAATTGTGGGAAGCCTGGCCATTCTGCAGCCTTGTGCAGGTCTGCACCCCTGATCGTGGGCCAGCGATCCCAGTTCCAACGCAAACACGTTCGATGTGTGCAGTACGGGCAGCTGGATTCGGAACCTGGTAACACCACGGATCCAGAGGACGACTGCCCGAAGTCCCCATATCGTGTGGGCATCATCACTACATGTGAACATGCCTCCTCAAATTCAGCAACACGCCTACCCATCCTCAACGTGGATTCTGCGGACGAATGGCGTGCTGTCGTACACGTTAACCACTGCAGCATCCGGTTCAAGCTGGACTCTGGTGCTTCAGCCAATCTCATATCTCAAGCAGATCTTGATCGCATCCAAAGGCAGCCAAAAATTCTTCCACCGGCCTGCCAGCTCCTTGATTATAATGGCAATGCCATTACTGCGTTAGGGTCTTGTCATCTGCATGTCTCCAACAAGGCCATCAAAGCCACACTGCGATTCAAAATTGTCAAGCCTGACAAGGCTTCCCTGCTTGCGCCCATGCATGCAAGCTACTCAATCTCGTCCAGCGCGTACATGCCATGTCCTCTGCCAATATGAATCTTCAGGCTGACATTGACGAAATCCTGTCACAATACCCGGATGTGTTCAGTGGGATGGGCACGCTGCCCTACCGCTACAAAGTCTTACTCAGGCCTGATGCCACGCCTGTGATCCATGCACCACGCCGGGTGCCGGCTCCTCTGAAGGAACGTTTAAAGGCACAGCTACAGGAGCTCCAAGACCAGGGTATAATCTCTAAAGTGACGGAACCGACTGACTGGGTCAGCTCGATGGTTTGTGTGAAGAAGCCCTCTGGAGAACTGCGCATATGTATAGATCACAAGGATCTTAACTGAAACATAATGCGGGAACACTACCCAATCCCGAAACGGGAGGAGCTAACCAGTGAGATGGCACAAGCCAAATTCTTCACGAAGCTAGATGCATCGCGTGGCTTCTGGCAGATACAACTGGACGAGTCTAGCAGGAAGCTCTGCACGTTTAATACACCTTTCGGAAGGTACGGTTACAACCGCATGCCGTTTGGTATTGTTTCAGCCTCTGACATCTTTCACAGGATCATGGAACAGATGCTGGAGGGCATTGAGGGTGTGCGGGTTTATGTTGATGATGTCATTATATGGTCCACGACCCCAGAGGAACACATATCTCGCCTCCAACAAGTCTTTAGACGCATACATGCCAACGGCCTCAAGTTGAACAAGGCCAAATGCTCCTTTGGCATGTCATCAATCAAGTTTTTGGGTGATCAAGTATCCCAGCAGGGTGTGCAACCGGACTTGGACAAAGTCAATGCCATCAACACTATGAAGACCCTGGAAGACAAAAAGGCGGTACTCCACTTCCTGGGTATGGTTAGCTTCTTGGGAAAGTTCATTCCCAACCTCGCATCACACACCGCGGCTCTCAGGCATCTGGTGAAGAAGTCCACTGCTTTTCAGTGGTTACCCACACATCAAACAGAGTGGCTCGAGTTAAAGGCGAAGCTCATCACTGCTCCGGTACTAGCGTTTTTTGACCCAGAGCGGGAGACAAAAATCTCCACGGACCCCAGCCAGGACGGCATTGGTGCGGTGCTCCTCCAGAAGGATGACTCCTCCTGGGCCTTTGCGTCCAGGACCATGACTCCCACTGAGCAGAGGTATGCACAGAAGAGAAAGAGTGCCTGGGCCTCCTCACCGGTATTGTAAAGTTCCATGATTACGTCCACGGTCTATCAACCTTCACAGTAGAGACTGACCACAGACCCCTAGTCCATATCATTCACAAGGACTTGAATGACATGACGCCCAGGCTTCAGCGCATTTTCCTTCGACTCCGCAGGTATGATTTTGAATTGGTTTACACACCGGACAAGGAACTAATCATTGCGGATGCCCTGTCTCGTGCCATCACCTCGCCCTGTGAACAGGTCGACTTCATCCGCCAAATTGAGGCATAGGTGCAACTGTGTGCCAGCAACCTCCCGGCCTCAGACGAACGAGTCGTCAACATTCGAGAAGAGACCGCCAAGGATCCTCTTCTGCAGCGGGTCATACACCACCTTGCAAATGGTTGGCAGAAAGGGCAATGCCCCCAGTTCTTTACTGTCAAGGATGATCTAACAGTTGTCAAGGGGATCCTCCTCAAGCTGGATCGTATTGTTATTCCTCGCAGCCTCCAGAGCTTAGTGCTCAAACAAATCCACGAGGGACACCTCGGTATCGTGAAATGCAGGCGCAGGGTCCGGCAGGCTGTCTATTGGCCTGGTATCAATGAGGACACATCCAACATGGTCCTCAATTGTGCGACTTGACAGCGTTTCCAGCCGGCTCAGCCCAAAGAAATACTCCAGCAACATGAGATCGTGACCTCTCCGTGGTCTAAGGTGCGAATCGACCTTTTTCACGCCAATGGGCATGTCTACATGCTTATAATTGACTACTTCTCGAGTTATCCCAAAGTGGTGAAACTGTTCGACCTCACATCAAGGACTGTCATCAAGGCCTGCAAGGAGACATTTGCCAGGCATGGTATTCCGCTCACGGTCATGAGCGACAACGGTCCCTGCTTCTACAGCCAAGCGTGGTCCAACTTCGCGAAGCTATACCAGTTCAAGCACATTACCTCGAGCCCGCATTACCCGTAATCTAACGGGAATGTCGAAAAAGGGGTCTATATCGTGAAGCAACTGATATACTATATCGTGAAGCAACTGAGTCCGCAAGGCTGCGGACTCAGCTTCTGACTTTAACCTTGCGCTCCTGGTGTACAGGGCAACCCCTCTGTCCACCGGTATGTTTCTGGCACAACTCCTTATGAATCGTGACCTGCAGACGACTGTTCCGGCCATTCATTACCTGACCTGGATCACCTCCTAGTGCTGCAAAAGGTGCAGCAACTCAGAAACTGGCAAAAGCTGACATACGATGCTCATGCCACTGATTTGCCTGTGCTCTCTCCGGAAGATGCTGTTCGCATCAAGTTGCCTGGTGGAGGCTGGTCAGCTCCAGCTGTTGTTGTTCGACAGGCTGCTCCCAGGTCGTTCGTGGTTCCCCAGTGGTGGGGAAATTATTGTCAACAATTCTGAGAGATATAATTAATCTGCATTTGGAGCGGCAAGGATTAATCAAGAACAGTCAGCATGGTTTTGTTAATGGGAGATCATAACTGATCAACTTGATTGAATTTTTCACCGATCTTCCTGGATGTGTAACAGTGATCACCTGTACCCATACCGTTTCTGTCAGTGTTCACCTGTACCTATTACAGTGCTCAGCTGTACCTGCCATGATGTCCACCTGTACTGGATAAACTATTCATCTGTACCTGTCACAAAGCTCAGCTGTACCTGTCACACTTCTCATCTATACCTATCACAATGCTCACCTGCACTGATCTCAGTGCTCCCATTGATATGTCACAGTGCTCAACTATACATGTACCATCCTCACCTTCACCAGTAAAATGCTCACTTACGCACATCACTGAGTTTTGCTGTACATGTCCCGCTGTTTACCTATACGGGTAACAGTGTTCACCTGTACCTGTTGTGATGCACGCCTGTACTGGATACACTATTCACATGTACCTGTCACAATGCTCAGCTGTATTTCTTCCCTTGTCACACTTCTCTCCTGTACCTGTGCCATGCTTACCTGTACTGGTCTCAGTGCTTCCATTGACCTGTCACAGCGCTCACCTGTACTTGCACATTTATCATGTGTACTTATAAAAGTGCCCACCTGTACCAGTCACAGTATTTACCTGTACATGTCACAATTCCCACCTGAACCTTTAACAGTGCTCGCCTGTACCTGACACTGCATTTGCCTGTACCAGTCAGTGTTTGTCTGTACCAGTGACAATATTTACTTGTACCTGCCATAGTGTTTGCTTGTACCAGTCCCAGTATTTATGGATCTGTTTAGCACAGGGCTAAATCGCTGACTTTGAAAGCAGACCAAGGCAGGCCAGCAACACGGTTCGATTCCCGTAACAGCCTCCCCGAACAGGCGCCGGAATGTGGCGACTAGGGGCTTTTCACAGGAACTTCATTTGAAGCCTACTTGTGACAATAAGTGATTTTCATTTCATTTCATTTATTTGTTGCTGTCATCGTGTTCACCTACATTGGTGAAAATGCTCACCTGCACCTGTCACATTGCTCAGCTGTACCTGTCACACTGCAAGGAAATTAAAAAAACAAAGTGTCAGGAGAAGGTAAGAGTACAGGTTAATGATGAGATTGATTGTTACCAGATAATAAAAGGAAGGACAGAGCGTGTGAACATCATATTACAGCAGGGAATCATACAAGAGTTGTGAAAATTAATAATAGGGCAAATTTAAATGCTTAGTATCTAAATGTGCGTAGCATTCGGAATAAAGTTAATGAGTTAACAGCACAAATAGAAACAAAGGGATATTATTTGGTGGTGATTACTTAGACATGGTTACAAGGAGACCATGGGAGTTGAATATCCAAGGGTACTCAGTGTTTCAGTTGGATAGGTAGAAAAGGAAAGGAGGTGGTGCAGCTTTGTTAGTAAAGGAAGGGATTAGTGTTGTAGTGAGAAATTATACTGGCACTGGAGATCAAGATATGGAATCAGTCTGGGTGGAAATAAGAAATAGCAACAGAAATAAGTCTCTGGTGGGAGTAATGTATAGGTCCCCTAATAGTAGGACATAGTATAAACCAGGAAATACTGGGGGATTGTAGAAAGGTATGGCAATAATCATAGGTGATTTTGATATGGATAGAGACAGGATTAATCAAATTGGTGAGGGTAATCTTGAGGGAGAGATCATAGGCTGTATTAGAGATTGATTCTTGGAACAATATGTTGTTAAACCAACCAGGGAGCAGACTGTTTTAGATTTAGTACTGCGTAATGAGGTGGGATTAAGTAATGATTTTGTAATAAAGGATCCTCTAGTAGGGAAGAGTGATCATTGCATGATATAATTTCAAATTCAGTTTGAGGGCAATAAACCTGAGCCACACACTCGTGTTCTGGTATTAAACCAAGATAACATTGGCATGGGGACAGATTTGGCCCTAGTGGACTGAGAAAGACGAAACGGTACGACAGTTGATGAGCAGTGGGAGATATTTAATGAGATATTAAATTCCTCTCCTCTAAAATATATCCCAGAGAGGAATAAAGATGGTAAGAGGGAGAAATGCATCCATGGATAAGCAAGGAGGTTAAAGATAACATAAAGGCCAAAGCTAAGGCATACCATATTGCAAAGGTCAGTGGCGGGCTGGAGGATTGGGAAATGTTTAAAGACCATCAAAGGGTTACTAAAAAGGTAATGAAAAGAGCAAAGGTAAGTCATGAAAGAAATCTAGCGAAAAGTATAACAGATAGCAAAATATTCTCTAAGTGTATATAAAAAGAGAGTAGCTAAAGTCAATGTTAGAGGGTGAGACTGTGGTGTTAATAATGGGGAACACAGAAATGACAGAGACACTAAACCAATATTTTGCCTTGATTTTCTTGGTTGAGGGCACTAGAACCATCCAAATAAAAAGGAGGAACTTAAAACAATTGCCATCAATTGCTTAAAAGTACTGAGCAAGATACTTTGTGATTAAAAGCAAATATGTCCCCAGGGCCTGATGGCCTACATCCTAAGGTCTTAAAGGAAGCGACACATAGATATTGGAGGCATTGGTTATAATATTCCAAAATTCCCTGGATTCTGGAAAGGTTGCAGTAGATTGGAAAAAGGCTAGTGCAATAACCCTGTTTAAAAAAGGAGAAAGACCGAAAATAGGAAACTATCGGCCAGTTAGTTTAATGTCTGTCATTGGGAAATTGTTGGATTCCATTATTAAGGAAGTAATAATCGGACATTTGGCAAGCCCTTTGTTGGACATTCTAGAATGAGAGGCCATAGATTTAGACGAAGGGGTGGCAGATTTAAAACAGAAATGAGGAGGAATTACTTGACTCAAAAGGCCATGAGCCTGTGGAAGTTTCTACCCCAAAGTGCAGTGGACGCTGGAACACTAAACAAATTTGAGGAGAGCGATAGGTTTTTAATTAATCGTGGGGTGAAGGGTTACGGGGAGCGCGTGAAAGTGGAGATGAGGCTGAGGTTAGATCTGCCATGATCATATTGAATGGCGCAGCAGGATCGAGGGGCTGAATTGCCTACTCCTGCTCCGAGTTCCGAGGGCTGGATTCTTCAATTTGAAGACTAAGGGCTGACGCCAGTGTGGGAACAGTGGCGTTTTACCCCAGAAAAAGGGGCGCAAAAGCTGCACTGATCTAGCAGCCACGCAGCGCCCGGCTTTACCTGCGGAAACGGCCGGAGAATTGACGGGTCCGTGGCCGCGCACGTGCACGGCAGCGGCCCCGGCGTGCAACATAGCGCCGGCCGCGCACGGACCTGGCCTGCCACATACTGTCCCCCAGTAACTCCGCTCGCCACCCATGGGCCAGTGTCCCCAGCCCCCGCCAAACCCCCCCCCAGCCTGCGGAACGGCTCCCCCCCCCCACCCGACTGTGGCAGCGCTGGACTCAGTCTGCAGCCGCCACGCCAGCTCACCAGAAGAAAAAGGATAAGTGTTCCACGCCATCGAGAACTCAACCCATCGGGGGTGGTACGTCGGGGGAAGGCCTCAGGTGACGTCCTGAGGCTGCCCCGATGGCCTGTGGCGTACTCAAAGAGTACGCTGTTTTGAGGGGGCGGAGCATCGCAAAAGCGGCGCCGCACCCGATTTCGGCACAAACGGGGATTCTCCGTCGGATTGCTGAACGCGTTTTCAGCGTCGCCGACCAGAGAATCCTGCCATTTATATTCTTATGTCTCAGTATTCACCTGTACATGACACAGCGTTCACATGCACATGTCACAGTGCTTACATGTATCTCAAACAGTGTTCACCTGTATCTGTCATAGTATTCACTCATATCTGTCATAGTGCTCACTGGTACCTGTCACCGTGCTCACCTGTACCTGCCATAATTTTCACTAGTATCTGTAACAGTGTTCACCTGTGCCTGCCATAATGTTCACCTGTACCTGCCACATGTCACAGTGCTCACCTGTACATGTCACAGTGCTCACCGCTGCCTGTCACAGTGCTCACCTGTATCTGTAACAATGTTCCCCTATATGTGTAACAGTATTCACCTCTACATGTTACAGTGTTCACCTGCACGTCATGGTGTTCACCTGTACTTGTCACAATGTTCAACTGTACATGTCACAGTGTTCATCTGTATCTGTAACAATGTTCCCCATAGCATGTAACAGTCTTCACCTGTACACGTTACAGTGTTCGCCTGTATCTGTCACAGTTCTCCCCTGCATCTGTCAAAATATTCACCTTATATGTCACACTGTTCACTTGTACATGTCACTGTGTACACATATATCTGTCACGGTGTTCACCTGTATCTGTAACAGCATTCAAATGACACGTTACAGTGTTCACCTGTACCTGTCACGGTGTTCATCTGTACCTGTCACAATGTTTATCTGTACATGTCACAGTGTTCATCTGTATCTGTAACAATGTTTCCCTGAGCATGTAACAGTATTCACCTGTACATGTTACAATGTTCGCCTGTGTCTGTCACAGAACTCACCTGTATCTGTCAAAATATTCACCTTACATGCCACACTGATCACTTGTACATGTCATAGTGCTCACCTGTACATGTCATAGTGCTCACCTGTACATGTCACAGTGTTCACCTGTACCTGTAACAATGTTTCCCTGTATTTGTAACAGCATTCACCTCTACCTGTCAAAATCTTCACGTGTACCTGCCACAGTGTTAATCTGTACCCCTCACAGTTTTCACCTGTACATGTCACAGTGCTCACCTCTGCTTGTCACAATGTTCACCTGTACCTGTCACAGTTTTCACCCATATCTGTCATAGTGCTCATTGGTACCTGCACAGTGCTCAGCTGTACCTGCCATAATGTTCACCTGTATCTGTCATGGTGTTCACTAATATCTGACAGTTTTCACCTTGCCCTACCACAATTTTCACCTGTACCCAACACAATGTTCATCTGTATCCGTCACAGTGTTCACCTGTACATATCACAATGCTCACCTGTACATGTCACAGTGCTCACCTGTGCATATCACAATGCTCACCTGTACATGTCACAGTGCTCACCTGTACATGTCACAGTGTTCACCTATATCTGTAACCATGTCCCCTGTATCTGTCACAGTGTTCACCTGCACGTATCACAGTATTCACTTGCAAATGTCACAGTGTTCAGTCTGTTTAGAGATCTCAGATGGGACAGCAATCACATTTATTTTTAAATTGTCATAGTGCCAGATATTGATTTTGTTTTCAGTTCAGGGGCATGACTGTTACACAGAGACTGGAAGCACAAAGCTAGCAGAGGGGGGGTCACAGAGATGTACCCTTCAGGGCTGGCTTAGCTCAACGGCTAGACAGCTGGTTTTTGATGCAGAACCAGGCCAGCAGCACGGGTTCAATTCCCGTACCAGCTGAGAATTCTGAATTCTCCCTCTGTGTACCCGAACAGCCGCCGGAATGTGGTGACTAGGGGCTTTTCACAGTAACTTCATTGCAGTAAGCCTACTTGTGACAATAAAGGTTATTTATTTATTGATGATACACTTCCACACAGAAGCAGCCTAGGTAGACCTGTTGCTAGTGCAATGAACGTGGGCGTGAACAGGATAGGTGGATCAAAAGGTGTATCTGAAGAGAGGCAGCTGCGATAAGGTTAAAGACTATAATTATTCACACAAAAAGCTGCCAATTATAATGCACTCACTTCAGTAAACTGGATCTCTTTGGCAAAGTAAACCAAGATACTCAAATAAACTTGTCTGTCACCTGCAACATACTTTAATTGATCTGCTTTTATAGCAGACTTACTTCATTCGTGCTAGATCTCATTTCTCATCACTATCACCTTCTCCCAAATATCCTTCCTATTTATTCCTCCATTCAAAATTACAATCAGTTCCCCTGTCACAACAACAAACAAGACCCTGAATTTATATAGCACGTTTCACAGAGTAAAAGACAGTATTTTACACACTGGGCTAAACAGCTGGCTTGTAATGCAGAATAAGGCAGCAGCACGGTTCAATTCCCATACCGGCCTCCCCAAACAGGCGCTGGAATGTGGCGACTAGGGGCTTTTCACAGTAACTTCATTGAAGCCTACTTGTGACAATAAGCGATTATTATTATTAAATGTAAACATAAGGACATTTTATAATAATAATAATTTTTATTGTCACAAGTCAGCTTACATTACCACTGCAATGAAGTTACTGTGAAAAGCCCCTGGTCACCACATTCTGGCGCCTGTTCGGGTACACTGAGGGAGAATTCAGAATGTCCAAATGACCTAACAGCGCATCTTTCAGGAGGAAACCGGAGCACCCGGAGGAAACCCACGCAGACACGGAGAGAATGTGCAGACTCCGCACAGACAGTGACCCAAGTCGGGAATCGAACCTGGGACCCTGGAGCTGTGAAGAAACCAGTGCTAACCTCTGTGCTACCCTGCTTGCCCAAGTTTTAGGGCAAGTGACTAAAAGCTTGGTCAAAGGCTTAGGTTTTAAGTAGCAACTTAAAAGACAAGGTAGAGGTGGAACGATTTAGGGAGGGAATTCCAGAGTTTAGGGCTTAGGAAGTTGAAGACATGGCAACCATCGATGAAACAGTAAAACACTGGAATGCGCAAGAGGCCAGAATCGGCCTCCCATGCACGTTCGACCCTTCGGGAATTGGTCTCTGGCCTCACATCTTCTGCCGCGAACGGAAATTCCTCCATCTTGGATTACGCATTCTGAACTTTCCCTTCGTTGTCCACAACTGTTGCACAGTCCACAGCTGGAATGGTCCACGTTGTGGTACTTCAGCCAGCCAAGTGACTGTTCAACAAGTTAGGCAGCATGTCTTCTGGGACAGGCTACTTAGTTGTTGCGTAGAATTACATACAGCATAGAGCACAAAAACAAGCCATTCGGCCCAACTGGTCTCGTGCCAACATTTATGCTCCACACTTGCATCTACTTGACCTCTCCTCATCTAAACCTATCTAGAAAAGCCTTTTCTCCTTCGCCCCTCCTAAGTTTGCCCAGCCTCTGCTTAAATACATCATTTACCTGAGCTGCTCATTGTGGTGACAAGCTGCACATTCTGAACACACTGAGGAAGGATGTTTCTGTGAAGTTCATCATTCAACTTTATTGGTGAATATTTTATATTATTGACCCTTAGTTTTCGTCTCCTCCAGAAGTGGAAACATCCCCTCTCTGTCAACCCCATTGAACCCTTTCATAACATTAAAGACCTTTATTATCAGCCTTCTCTTTTCTACAACTTTCAGTGCACTAATGGGCGAATGGCCTTCCTCCATTGGAGTTTTGCTGTGCATCTCGACAAAGGATTGCACATCCGAAACGTCTGTTCCCTCCAGGGCATCTACCTGGCATTGTGAGCTTTCCCACCGTGTCTTGTTTTGGTTTTCCCTTTATGGTTGAGCGTTTAGTGAGGAGGAAGCGCTTGTGCTGATAGAGGGTGACAGGACTGGTAAAGTGTCCCATTCCTCAACACTTGGCAATCCTTCGCTTGATGGATCGCTAATGGATATAGAAAAATAAAGGACTCTTGTGGTATCAGCAGGTACTAAAACAGGAACGCTTATTCAGACGCATCCTACACTTGCCTCGAGTACCGGGCAAATCCATTCAAATCCCGCAGAGGTGGAGGGAATTCCACAGTTTAGGACTTAGGTAGTTGGAGACGTGACAGGCAAGGATGATACAATAAAGCATTGGAATGCCCAAGAGGCAGAATCAGCCTCCCATTATTCCCTGGAGGTTTTCCTTAGTTGCTGTCTGATGGTGTTCAACTGATGAAGTTGTAAACCTGTTGAAATCTCTTTATCAGCCCCTGCTGTCTTGCAGCTACATTGACGTTTGTGTATCTTCAGAGTTGAAACCAATGAAAGTGCCACAAAGTGCTTCTCTGTCGCTGCTAATTACCTCTGTTGACAGACAGCACCTAAGCTTGTGCTTTAGTCTGTTCTCATCCCCCGACAACACAAAAAACCTCTTTGATGCTCCCAGATAAGACAGGAAATCAGTGAGTGGTGATGTGGTGGGGGTGGGGTGGGGGTGGGGGGGGGGCATTGGGGGAAAGGCAGGATGTTTTCATTGTTTTGCAAGTGGTGAAGGGTTATTCTAGTTGTACGCTGACCTTTATCTGATGCCACAAGCTGCCTGATAAGGATGGCAAAGAGTCCATCACCAGATCGTACGATGATATCATGGAGTTCAGATGGCAGATTTATGTGTCGCAACCTTCTACTGCATTCATTAGTTACAGCACTTTGCTTTGACTGATCACTCCTGGCAAATTTTCTGGCTCCTGCACATCCCAATACACTCCTGTCCCTGGCCCTTCTCTCCAAAGCCGCCAACACTTATCCCCTTTAACGATATGTCGAGTTCGAGCCTCTGGCTACTGCTCTGTTCCCAAAAGGCAAGTTCTACTCTGCTGTGTCAGGATCGATATTAATGTTTGTTTCTTCATTTACGGGATGTGGTGGCTAGGCCAGCTTTTATTTCCCCTCCTAAATTGCCCCTTGAGGAAGTGGTGGTGAGCTGCCTTCTTGTACCGCTGCAGTCCAGGTGGTGTAGGTACACCCAGCATGCTGTTAGAGAGCTGCAGGATTTTGACCCAGTGGCAGTGAAGGAAGAACGATATATTCCGAAGTTAGAACGGTGAGTGGCTTGATGGGGGGGGGAAATAATATCGGATAAATTAAGGCACAGTAGAACAGACAAAAGTGGATTCAACTCACCATCATGCAACATTTATACCTCAGCCTCTTTGATACTCAAACTTTTTTTGCAAGTCCTTTTTCATGAAATTACTTTGTTACTGCACCCTCATCATTGCGCGATGTACACTCCAGCTCGTCCAAAACCCTGTCACATGTATGTCATCCAGGAATAGATTCCCCTCGTCCATCAGGTCTGTCCTCACACCCTCGCCAGCTCCCATATTAATTAACACCACATGGTCATTTACGTTTAAAACCTACCTTGCTAACTCCTTGCCACACATCGTCCAGACTTAGAATTACCTCACTCTTCCTTCACTGTCGCTGGGCAAATCCTGGAACTCCTTTCCTAACAGCACTGTGGGTGTACCTACACCTCATGGCCTGCAGTGTTCAAGAAGCTGGTGGCTCACCTGTATCCCCTTCTCGGGGGTAATTAGGGATGGATATGAAATATTTGCTTTGTTAGCAATGCTCTCGTCCCATGAATGAATAAAATAATCTCTCCAAATAATCTCTACAATGTTCTCTGGTCTCATAAAAAAAAAGATTAATTCATGGGATGTGGGCATCGCTGACTGGTCCAGCATTTATAATCCATTCTTAATTTCCCTTTAACTGAGAGGCTTACTAAGCCATTTCAAGAGTTAACCACATTGTTGTAGGTCTGGAGTCATATGTAGGCCAGACCAAGTAAAAAATGGCAGATTTTTTTAAAGGACATTGGTGAACCAGATGGGTTTTTAAGGGGATCAGGGATTATGGGGAGAAATCAGGAGAATGGGGATGAGAAAATATCAGCCATAATTGAATGGTGGAGCAGATTCGATGGGCCGAGTGGCCTAATTCTATTCCTATGTCTTCTGGTCTTTATGACAATCATTTCATCATTAGACTTCATAAATTCCAGATTTCTAATGAATTTCACCATCTGCCTTGGTGGGATTTGAACCCAGGTCCCTCGAGCATCACCTAGGGTTTCTAGATCGCTAGTCCATGATAATACTACTGCACCACCTCCCCTAAATGTCCCTGCTCCTCTGAATCCAGCTTTATAAAGCAACCCTGCATTCGACCGTTGGGTAAAGTTGCAGAGTTCAACTCTTTGGAATTACTTCCTGAAGCTTCTCCACCTTTTGAAATCTTCTCAAGATTCAGTTCTTTGTCAGGGGCTTTTGTCGTTCCCTCCAAATCACTTCCACCCTCACTCAGTGTTGGTTTCCCTTGAGGCTTGTCCCGGCTTTTTCCATTAAGGATGCTACACAAACAAAAATTGTTGTCATGTGGATCCCTTTGTGACTCAATGAAACTTTACATTTTTGATTTGCAATGTTTAGTTATCTTGCCACATGATGTAACTTCTGGGGCTTTTATTAAACAATAATTTTTTTAACTCTCAAGCGCCTTTCCAAAACCAGGTTTCTTTCAACAACTCACGACTAAAAGTGCAAACCTGCACTTCTGGGCCTACTTTCCTTTTGCGGTTCTGCTTCACCACAACTGACGATCGCTGATGTCTGATGGTTAGTATGGGCACAGAGTTATTTGCATTGAACCGACTTCCTTTCAAATTTCAACCAGTGCTTTGAAGAAAAGAATAAGGGGATGAGAGGGAAAAAAAAGAGTAATTTGCTCTTTAAGTAGTTACAATGTTGTGCCCTGTTACAATACAGTAGAAACTACACAGACATGGGGAGGAGTAACTTGGAGCAATAGTCTAGAGACACCAGGAGAAAATTAACATGCCTCAAGCAAGATTTCAAGTGAGAAGTATTTTCTACTCTCCTGTAATATTGCACATGTATGGATAGACTCTAGCCTATAAGGCAGCAAACGCTGGGTTGATTAGTACCTTTACAGGGAATCTGAATGATGGTCTGGCGAGGAATGTTATTTAGCATCAAAATAACACGTATATTTCTTGACAAGAGAGACATGTTGCCGAAGCGTTTCTCCCCACACTCATCAGGACAAATACAAGAATACCAAATTTCAAACAATCACATCAATTTATACCACAGGGTGCCGATTAGTTGGCAAGTTGACTCTGATTGGCTGAGACTGTTATGATTCGAAGTTGTCTGAAAGGTTGGTGGAAGCTGATCAATAATGACTTTTAAAGGGCACTTGATACTTAAAGGGAAACATTTGGAGGGTAAGATAATTGGATATTTCTTTCCCGGAGCTGGCACAGGCATGATGGACCGGAGGCTCTCCGAGTGCGTTCTTCTCTGATTCCAATGACTTAAGCACAAAGCCAGTGCAGTGCTGAGGGAGTGCTGCTCTGTTGGAGGTGCCATGTCCTGCCTGCCCTCTCAAATGGATGCAAAAATTCCCGTGGCAATCTCTGACAAAGAGTAGGGGAGTTCCCCCTGGTGTGCTGACCTCATTCACCTCTCAAAACAGATTTTCCTGGCCATTATCTCATTGCTGTTTGTGGAAACATTCTGTGTGCGTTTTGTTTGTGTGTTTCCTGTATTTTCGCAACTTAAAGCACATCATTGGCTATGAAACATTGTAAAAAAAATTTAAAGTACGCAATTCTTTTTTTTCCAATTAAGGGACAATTTAGCGTGGCCAGTCCACCTAGCCTGAATATCTTTGGGTTGTGGGGGTGAGACCCACGCAGACACGGGGAGAATGTGCAAACTCCACACGGACAGTGACCCGGGGCCGGGATCGAACCCGGGTCCTCGGCGCTGTGAGGCAACAGTGAGGGCAGCACGGTAGCACAAGTGGATAGCACTGTGGCTTCACAGCGCCAGGGTCCCAGGTTCTATTCCCCGCTGGGTCACTGTCTGTGCGGAGTTTGCACATTCTCCCCGTGTCCGCGTGGGTTTCCTCCGGGTGCTCCGATTTCCTCCCACAGTCCAAAGACGTGCAGGTTAGGTGGATTGGCCATGATAAATTGCCCATAGTGTCCATAAGGGTTGGGAAGGGTTATTGGGTTGCGGGGATAGGGTGGAAGTGAGGGATTAATGTGGGTCGGTGCAGACTCGATGGGCCGAATGGCCTCCTTCTGCACTGTATGTTCTACGTAATCTATGTAACCACTGCGCCACCGTGCCGTCCCCGGCTTTAAAACATTTTAAGGTGTTTTTAGGTTGTTAAAGACACTGTAGTAATGGAAGTCTTCCCTTTTCTTGCAGATTGTATCGACTTTAGCACAAGTTAACTTTCCGATCCTGTTTGCTTCTGTAAATGTGTTTTAGACAAGGCTGGGTCACTACATCAAATTCCACCCATGCCCACTCCCTCCCCCCCCATTTCCCACCCCCCTCCTCCCTCCAGAGGCCCCGACGTAATTTGATCCTGCACAGCCAATCTTTCTTTCCAAAGTTCTGCCCAACCAAACTAATAATTTGAAGATGCAAATTCAGTTGTTTGCTAAGATCGTTTTACGGTATCGCCTGTAGCTCTCTGGAGTTTGGGGAGGGGTGGGGCACCGCTTGCCACTCCGAATCCCTATACAGCGGCCTCTGCTGTTGAAGTGTGGGTGCCGGGTACCGAGGACAGGACAGAGTGCAGCTGCAAAGTGAAGCTTGCCAAAGAAGCTTAGGAAGAAAGCAATGACGATTCGACACTGAAGCAGCACTGCCCGGGTTGGTGTCTGTGAAGCTGTCATCCAGTAAAAAGTGACTCAGCACCTTCCGCAGAGGAGGAGAGGAGACTGAAACTAAGAAACAAATTTATCCACCCACGGACTGCAAAGTGCCAAGTCTTCAAAGGTTGCAACTGGCAAGTTCGGGTAATCCCATTGCAAAATAATGTGTGACAGTAGCAAAGGAAACAGCGACTTAACTCAATTTATGGGAATACAGATATCACCTGCGGCCTTTTTCCATTCATTCATGGGAGTTGGCTGGGCCGGCATTTGTTGCCCATCCCTAATTCTCCCTGAGAAGGTGATCTTCAACTGCTTTCTTGAACCGCTGCAGACCATGTGGTGTAAGGAAACAGGAAGTGAAGTCAGGGAGGGAGTCCCAACATTTTGTCCCAATAACAGTGAAGGAACGGCGACATAGTCCCAAGTCAAGATGATGTATGACTTGGAGTGGAACTTGCAGACGGTGGTTTTCCTATGGATCTGCTGCCCTGGTCCAACTAGGTGGTAGGGGTGACGGGTTTCGCTCCTTGGGTGCTGTTAGAGGAGCCTTGGCAGGTTCTGCCTTGCACCCTGTAGACAGATCACACTTACCACTTCCGATGGTGGAGGAAATGAATGTGACGGTGCTGGATGGCATGCCAATCAGCGGGATGTTTTATCCTGGATGGCTTTGAGCTTCTTCAGTGTTGTTGGAGCTGCTCTCAGCCGGGCAAGTGGAGAGTATTTCATCACATTCCTGATTTATGTCATGAGAAAATTTTGAGCACGTTTTGGCAAGATACGTTTTGGCACAACACTAAACATGATTTTTTAAAAAAAGTTCAGTGTCAAAGCAATAAACTGATAATTAAAAAAAGAGCAATTAATAAAAATAACTCTTAAAATATGCCAAGCGGTAGAGTTCACCCCCAAAAACCTTTTGGCCTTTTTGCTGAAGAAGCAGAGCTACAGAGAGACAGAATAGATCGCATGGCATGGTCATCAGGGTTGGAGACTGGAAGCAAGCTAAGGAGTTGGATTTAACCAACACTGACCTTGTGTTTGTCTCTGGTGGCACACACTCCAAACTGGCCATGGCAGAACTCATATAAGATGGGAGTCGGACGCAGGTTTCCTTTCAGCTGGGGTTTCCTCCTCCTCTGGGCAGGTCTGTGGAGAGGGAGAAGAAGGGAAGGGTATGTGTGTTTGTCTCACTCCCAGTCTCAGGGCTCTCACTCACAAACATTCACAGACACACTCACTCACACAGATTCACTCACTCACTCCCCAACCCGGCCTAGGAGGTTTGGACATTTTGTTTAGGATGCTGTGGAGGGATGCACTTTCTTGCTCCGCACCTTCTTGTTCCAGCTGTCCTAGGTGGGCGGGGGCTGGGCGGACACTTTTGCTGCGACCCTGCTGATCTTTCCCCCGGCCAGCTCCACCACCTTGAACCCTGTGTTTCTCCAAGGAGCTGGCGCCTACATGGCAGGCTGAGAGGGAGAGAGAGAGAGAGACAGAAAACAAAGGCAGAGAGAGTATGCACTGTGAAAACAAAAGAGAAGCCACTTGAGGCACGATCAATTGAACAAAGACTAGAGTTGGATACAACTGAGGCTTTATTACTCTAAGATGTGTGGCTTCCCACAGCAGCTGGCGAAATGGCTGCTGAATGGAGGACACGCATATTTATACTCCGCCTACTGGGCGGAGCCAGCAGGAAGGGACTACCGGCGAACCTGTAGTACAGGTCCTACCTTACATCACCTAATACAGGTGCAACAGTGGTTTACCACATTCACCCCCTGTTAAAATTGAGTCTGGTGGGGATGGTGAAGAACTATATACAACAATGAATTTATATTTACAGCATTTGATCAGAAAAAAAATGTCTTTTGAAGTCCGGTGCCAGTTAGAGATTTAACCGGTCTGGTGCCTTGATGTTCCGCTGGGAGCGACGTAGCGGTGGCGGTGATGTCGATGCTGGCCTGATGTTCGGTGACTCCGGGAGCATGCCAAAATCCTCTTCATCCTCGGGCGTGGGCAGGGGAAGGACGGATGGTCCTGGAGGGGTTAATGCTGGGAGCGCCGGGGTAGGGGAGGGTGGCACCGGGCCGGAGACGTGGGTGTGTGTGGAACCTGCTGGTGCCAGGTCCCTGAGGGAGACAGTATCTTGGCAGCCATCGGGGTTTGCCACGTAGGCATACTGGGGGTTGGCATGGAGCAATTGCACCCTTTCCACCAACGGATCCGCCTTGTGGAGGCAGACGTGCCTACGGAGCAAGACTGGTCCTGGAGCTGCGAGCCAAGTCGGGAGCGACACCCCGGATGTGGACTTCCTGGGGAAGCAAAAAGACGTTCATGGGGTGTGTTGTTAGTAGCGGTGCACAGCAGTGACCGAATGGAGTGGAGTAAATCAGGGAGGATCTCCTGCCAGTGAGAGGCTGGGAGGTTCCTGGACTGTAGGGCCAGTTGGACGGCCCTCCATACCGTCCCGTTCTCCCTCTCTACCTGCCCGTTTCCCCGGGGGTGATAGCTGGTCGTCCTGCTGGAGGTTATACCCCTGCTGAGCAGGAACTGATGCAGCTCATCGCTCTTGAATGAGGATCCCCTGTCACTATGGATATAGGCGGGGAAACCGAACAGAGCGAAGATTGTGTTTAGGGCTTTGATGGCGGTGGCAGACATCACGTCGGGGCATGGGATAGCGAAGGGGAACCTGGTGTACTCATCGACCACACTGAGAATATACGTGTTCGGTCGGTGGAGGAGAGGGGCCCTTTGAAATCCACGCTGAGGCGTTCAAAGGGGCGGGAGGCCTTCACCAGGCGCGCACGGTCCGGCCGGTAGAAGTGCGGCTTGCACTCCGCACAGACCTGGCAGTCCCTGGTGATTGTCCGGACTTCCTCGACGGAGTAGGGCAGGATGTGGGCTTTATGAAATGGTACAACCATGTGACTCCCGGGTGACAAAGGTTGTTGTGCAGGGCCCAGAGTTGGTCTACTTGTGAGCTGGCACATGTACCTCGGGATAGGGCGTCTGGGGGCTCATTGAGTTTGCCGGGGTGATACAAAATCTCGTAATTATAGGTGGAGAGCTCGATTCTCCACCGCAAGATTTTATCGTTTTTGATCTTGCCCCGCTGTGTGTTATTGAACATGAAAGCTACCGATCGTTGGTCAGTGAGGGGAGTGAATCTCCTGCCGGCCAGGTAATGCCTCCAATGCCGCACAGCTTCAACGATAGCTTGAGCCTCTTTTTCAACGGACGAGTGCCGAATTTCTGACGCATGAAGGGTGCGGGAAAAGAATGCCACGGGTCTGCCTGCCTGATTGAGGGTGGCGGCTAGGGCGACGTCCGATGCGTCGCTCTCTACTTGAAAGGGCAGTGTCTCGTATACTGCGTGCATCCCGGCCTTGGCGATATCGGCTCTGTTACGGGCGAAGGCCTGCTGTGCCTTGGCCGTCAGGGGAAAATGGGTGGACTGAATGAGTGGGCGGGCCTTGTCCGCATAGTTTGGGACCCACTGGGCGTAGTTCGAGAAGAACCCCAGGCAGCGTTTGAGGGCCTTGGGACAGTCAGGGATGGGAAGCTCCATTAGGGGGCGAATGCGGTCGGGATCGGGCCCCAGAACTCCGTTCTGGACCACATAGCCGAGTATGGCTAAGCGGGTCGTGCTAAACACGCACTTCTCCTTGTTGTAGGTGAGGTTGAGGAGAGTGCCGGTGTGGAGAAATTTGGCAAGGTTGGCGTCGTGGTCCTGCTGGTCATGGCCGCAGATGGTGACGTTGCCTAGGTACAGGAAGGTGGCCCGCAAACCGTACCGGTCGACCATTCGGTCCATCTCCCTTTGGAAGACCGAGACCCTGTTAGTGACGCCGAAGGGAACCCTGAGGAAGTGATAGAGACGACCGTCCGCCCCAAAAGCGGTGTATGGACGATCTGATTTGCGAATGGGGAGCTGGTGGTA
The DNA here is from genome assembly GCF_047496885.1 of Scyliorhinus torazame. Lineage (NCBI taxonomy): Eukaryota > Metazoa > Chordata > Chondrichthyes > Carcharhiniformes > Scyliorhinidae > Scyliorhinus > Scyliorhinus torazame. Next base: position 53,893,472 of record NC_092712.1, read on the forward strand.
GGCAGATTTGAGGTCTACCATTGAGAAGACCCGATACTGCGCAATCTGATTGACCATATCAGATATGCGTGTACCGATTGATGGTCTGGCTGTAGCCCATGACCATTCTGTGTTTCTCCCCAGTTTTAATGACTACCACTTGAGCTCTCCAGGGGCTGTTGCTGGCCTTGATGATGCCTTCCCAAAGCAGCTGCTGGACCTCGGACCTGATGAAGGTCCTGTCCTGGGCACTGCACCGTTTGCTCCTGGTGGTGACGGGTTTGCAATCCGGGGTTAGATTGGCGAAGAGGTAAGGCGGATCAACCTTTAGGGTCGCGAGGCCGCACACAGTGAGGGGTGGTAGGGGCCCGCCAAATTTGAGGGTTAGGCTCTGGAGGTTACACTGGAAGTCCAGGCCAAGTAGTAGGGCAGCGCAGAGGTTAGGGAGGACGTAGAGGCGGAAGCCGCTGAATTCTATGCCCTGGACCGTGAGTGTGACCGTGCAGAACCCCCGGGTCGCAACGGAATGGGATCCGGAGGCCAGGGAAATTCTTTGGTTGGCAGGGTGTACCGCGAGGGAGCAGTGCCTTACCGTATCCGGGTGTATGAAGCTTTCGGTGCTCCTGGAGTCCAGCAGGCAAGAGGTCATGTGGCCGTTGATTTTCACACTGGTCGATGCGGTGGCCAGGTTGTGAGGACGAGACTGGTCGATCGTCAGTGAGGCGAGTCATGGTCGGTCGTCGCTGATGTCGGATGATGGGGAGCCTGGGGGGGCCCAGGTCCTGGAATGCTGTCGGTGTCCATGTCCCATGGGGGAGACAAGATGGCGGAGCCTGAAGATCCTGCGGGGGACAAAATGGCAGCACCCATGGGCCGCACGTTGTGGGGGTTGGACAAGATGGCAGTGCCCATGGGCCGCACGTGGACTGAGGGGGAGAAGATAGCGGCGCCCACTGGCCGTGCGTGGCCCCGGGAGGTGAAGATGGCGGCGCCCACTGGCCGTGCGTGGCCCCGGGAGGTGAAGATGGCGGCGCCCTCTGGCCGTGCGTGGCCACGGGAGATGAAGACGGTGGCGCCCACTGGCCGCGTGTGGTCCGGGGAGGTGAAGATGGTGGCGTCCACTGGCTGCGCGTGATCCGGGGAGATGAAGATGGCGGCGCCCATTGTGTGTAGACTAGGGGGGTGGGGGCGATAGCGGCGACTGCGCGGGCCTGGCATACTGCGGCGAAGTGCCCCTTTTTGCCGCAAGCCTTGCAAAGGGCAGCGCGGGCCGGGCAGCGTTGGCGAGGGTGCTTCTGCTGGCCGCAGAAGTAACATCGGGGACCCCCGGGGTGCGCAGGCTGGCGTGAGGCACATGCGTACTGGCTGGGTAAGGACCCCGCTGGGGCGGCCGTCTGTGGGGTCCAAGAGTGGTAGGAGGGGTGGGCCGCGCGGCTGGTGGGGTAGGCCTGAATGTTACGTGAGGCAACCGTCATGGAGAGCGCTAGCTCTTTGTTTCAACTAGGTCAAGCGTGGCCCCTTCTAACAGTCTTTGGCGTATTAGGTCCGACCCAATCCCCGTTACGAACGTGTCCCGCATAAGAAGGTTGGAATGTTCGGTGGCCGTAACGGCCTGACAGTCACAGTCCCGGACAAGTGGGATTAGGGCCCGCCAAAAGTCTTCTATGGACTCACCAGGGAGTTGAGAGCGAGTGGCGAGTACGTGCTGGCGAAGAGCATGTTTGCCTTCTGTGCGTAGTTTTCTTTGAGAAGCGCCATGGCGTCGGCGTAGTTCGGGGCGTCCTGGATCAGCGGAAACATGTTGGAGCTCAACCTTGAGTACAGGATCTGTATCTTTTGAGCCTCCGGAACAGGGGTGGTCGCTGAGTTGATATGCGCCTCGAAGCAAGTTAGTCAGTGATTAAAGTCCTTTTTGGCGTCGCTTGATTGCGGATCCAGCTGCAGGCGATCTGGTTTGATTCGGAGCTCCATCTTTGAGAAAATCTTAGAGCAATAAATTGAGGCACGATCAATTGAACAAAGACTAGAGTTGAATACAACTGAGGCTTTATTGCTCTAAGATGTGTGGCCTCCCACAGCAGCTGGCGAAATGGCTGCTGAATGGAGGACACGCATATTTACACTCCGCCTACAGGGCAGAGCCAGCAGGCAGGGACTACCGGCGAACCTTTAGTACAGGTCCTACCTTACATCACTTAATACAGGTGCAACAGTGGTTTACTACACCACTCACCTTCACACCGTGCTATCTCATCCAACCAGATGCTGTTTCTCTCCCGAGTTTGCTGCTGACAGGATCACTGGGAGTTGAGGTCCATTTGAATGGCAGAGCAGGTTCAAACTGCTGAATGACCTCCATTTACTTGTGTCAAAACTGACTCAGAAGCCCAAATTACTGGATAGAAGGTAGGTGAAAATTCCGGCACTCTAGGTTCGTTCCTGAATCAGTGTAGAAGTGAAATTGTAAATGCTGGAGCTGCAACTGGAATTGGAAGAAAACAAATTTGACTTTAATACTATAAGCAGTCCGAAGCTCATGCATTGAGAGCCATTGTACTGTTCACACATTAATTACAATTAAACAAAGCTCTCTTCATGAAGAGGCAGGATTTCTAAAAGGGTCTCATGATATTTGTCTTTGCTTTGAACAAACTATCTCAAGCTCTGTCACCTTTGACAAAGAGTCATCCAGACTCGATTCGTCAGCTCCCTTCTCTCTCCACAGATGCTGTCAGACCCTGCTGAGTTGGTCTAGTATTTTCTTATAGAATTAGAATTTACAGTGCAGAAGGAGGCCATTCGGCCCATTGAAAGAGCACCCCACTTAAGCCCACGCCTCCACCCGGTAACGCAGTAATCCCGCCTAACCCTTTGGATACTAAGGAGGCAATTTAGCATGGCCAATCCACCTAACCTGCACATCTTTGGACTGTGGGAGGAAACCGGAGCACCCGGAGGAAACCCGAAGCAGACATGGGGAGAAAGTGCAAACTCCACACAGACAGTCGCCCGAGGTCGGAATTGAACCCAGGACCCTGGAGCTGTGAGGCAGCAGTGCTAACCATTGTGCCACCGTGTTGCCTTCTGTTTTGCTTCTGATTCCAGCATCCACAGTAATTTGCTTTTATCTTCAGGCTCTATCAATATTGATTACAGTGGGGAGACTTGTGTAAAAGAGTTGGAATAGTCCATACATTCCAATATCAGGTAACATTAATGATTATCTCATACTGAGAACAATGGCTCATTACTTTCAAAGTCAGTAGTGCATTGGAAAAGTGTACAAAAGTACTTCTTAATAATGGTGGCCCAGTAGAAGATAATCCTATTGTAGACAACAATAATTGTCTGCAGTGTGAACTGAGGCAGCATGCGATGGTGGACTATACACTGCGACCACTCAGACTTACAATAAATGCCTGCCCAAAATGTCAGCATTCTCAATTCTTGTTTTCAAATCCCTCAGTGGCCTTGCCCCACCCTATCACTGCAACCTCCCCCAGCCCCACATCCCTCAAAATCCCTGAATCCCATGATCATGGCCTCTTGTGTATTCCTGGCTTTCTTTGTCCCAAAATTGGTGGCCGTACCTTGAGCTACCGAGGTCCTGAGCTCCTCAAGTCCCTTCCTAAACCTTTCTACGACTCTACTTCCTTTATAATGTTCTGTAATTCCGAGTGGCTCGGTGTCAAATCTTGTTTGACAAAATTCCTGTGAAGTGTAACGGGACATTTTACTATGTTAAAGGCAATATATATAGAGGTCAAAGGCAATATATATAGAGGTCTGTTGTCTTTGTATTTTGGGAATAAGAAGTTGGGGGAATTACGAAGCAGTCGGTGTTGCCTGGTGATGAAGGGATTGCAAAGGCCTGGAATAATTCTAAAGTAGCTCACATTAACGAACTCTCTGTACCATATTGTCAACTAGAGGTTTGGCTTCCTCCCAGCGGAAATTTGAATACAGCTGCCTGTTCTTCAACCACATAAACCAGGCCCTGAACCGACCAAACTTTCATAGTTGACCACCTCTTACCTGAAAAAGATACAATCAGCCTGTATACCTGTTAACAGCACGTGCTTTATTTATCTGATCATATGTGGCCATGCAGTAATCTTGCAATTTAATTTTCTCTTCGGTACTTTTTGAGGGAACAGTGTCCCAGATTTCCACCAACCTTTGTGTGAAAAAGTGTTTCCTCAGCATCACCCCTAAACCCATTGGCAAGGTAGCTCAGTGGTTAGCACTGTTGCTTCACAGCGCCAGAGTCCCAGGTTCGATTCCCACTTGGGTCGCTGTCAGTGTGGAGTCTGCATGTTCTCCCCGTGTCTGCGTGGGTTTCTTCCGGGTGCTCCGGTTTCCTCCCACAAATCCCGAAAGACGTGCTGTTAGGTGAATTGGACAATCTGAATTCTCCCTCTGCGTACCCGAACATGCGCCGGCTTATGGCAACGAGGGGATTTTCACGTAACTTAATTGAAGTTTTAATGTAAGCCTATTTGTGACAATAATGATTATTATTAAACATCATCCCTGACTCAAATTTTGAAGTCATGCCCCTTGTTCTGGATTCCCCCAGAAAAGAAAGTTTCTCTCCATCTACCCTATCAAATCCTTAAATACCTCAATTAGATCACCCTCTTACTCTACTGCAGACAAGGGAACACAAGCCTTGTCTCAGCAATTAATTGGTTCCTGTGAACTGAATATGCTTGATAAAATATTACCTGTATCGTATTAATGCTTAAAATAAAACAAGGTTTACTTGAATTTTGGAAGGAGAGTGCTCACAAAGCCTTATTACAGTAGGAGCAATTTGAAAGGCATGTGTATACTCTGTGATGGTGTGGATTAAACCCAAAGCAGAATTGCTCAATTTGCTATTTGGGAACAACTCCAAACATAGTCTGGTTTCAATCCAAAATAAACTTGTTTAAACAGGCAATTGAAAGTTAGTTGGAACTTGATGGCCCACAGTTCTGTACAGCACGGCATAGTGGCACAGTGGTTATCACTGCTGCCTCAGAGTGCCAGGGGCCTGGGTTCAATTTCGGCCTGGGTGACTGTGTGGACGTGGGGTTTGGATGGACAGGTACGGTACACCTTTGCCGCAGCCTGCAAGACTGCCATGCAGCCGTGCACCCGCTGACTGGCCACAGGTCGTCTGGGTGTCCCTCCAGGGCATCCCCCTAGGTACCCTCTGGACCCAGCTGGCCCATCAGCCATATGGGCACTCTCCAGCGCAACCAGTGCCACCTTGTTGGCTGGGACGGTGTGTGTGGGGAGTGCAGTGTGTATATGCGGCGGCAGCTCGTCGGCCTCCTGAGTGTCAATCATGAATCCGGCGGGTCCAGCACTGTTTCTCATTGGAATCGATTGTGTTCCTGACCCTAGGGCAGGCCGACCCCAGGGGCTAGCTGCCATGCACTTCTGGCTTCTGAAATGGACAATCCCATCGATTGTGGAGGTGCAGTCTCAGAGCCAGGGACTACATGAGGGGTTGTCGGCGAGCATCCAGCACCCGCAGGTGCAGTTGGACGGGTCCAGCCACATGCAGGAGCAGGAGGTATGGTGCCGACATATGTGCCACCCAGGCCAACACCTGGCATGGACACTTTGGAGTAAATGAAATCCTTCTGTGCTGTAACCACTCTATGAATCCCTGGATTATTACCTGAGCCACGAGTAAATTGACATAGGGTAAATAAAGTTGGAGTTCAATACATGGCTCAGGGAATGGTGTGGGAGAAGTGGGCTTTCATTCAAGGGGCATTGGCATCGGTGCTAGGGAAAGGCTGGGTTTTGCATTGCAATGGTCTTCACCTGAATGGTGCTGGGCCCAGTGTCCTGCAAGTCATATAACCAGCGGTGCTGAGAGGGATTTAAACTAAATAGTTTACTGGGGGCTGGGGTGTGAACAGGAGGGAAGATTTGGAAAGTTAAAGGGAAAGGATGCGGCATTCGTGCAGGGTATTGATATGGGTGATTGTAACCAGAGTATGACAGCAAGCGACCAAGGATACACATGTAACTGGACCACAAATATGCCCAGAGTAGGGAAAATACCTTTAAACTAACAGAGAGGAGGAGCGTTTGGGTGAATGTGATTTAGAAATCCAAAGGTGAAAGTTATGTGAGTAAAAAGAAGCTGAGTGGGACAGAAGGGGCAGAGAGTTTAGCGGAGGTAATGCATCAAAGAGTATGTTCCATGCAGGGAATAATGACAAAAACATTAAATCAATGTCACTTTATATGAATGTGTGAAGCATCCACAATAAGATTGGCGGCGCAAATAGAAGTTTAGATCTAATTACCATTACAGAGACATGGGGCTGAATTCTCCATTTTTGGGACTATGTCCCCACGCTGTCGTGAAAATTATGGCGCGTCACCTGAAGGGTCTCCCCCGATGCTCCGCCCCCAATGGGCAAAGTTCCCGACCACGTGGGGGACATGTGGTCTCAGCAGTCGGGATCCCGGCCTGGCGGCTGCGGACTGTGTCCATGGTCGGCCGGGAACCATGCTGTTAGTCGGGGGGTCTTCCACGAGGGGGGACTGGTGGAGGCTAGCCAAGGGGGTGGCCAGTGGGGCACTATTTGGCAGGTCGTGCCCGCGCATGGCCAGCGCCATGTTTTAGGTTCGACCGTTGCAGGTCGTCTCCGTGCGCATGCGCGGCCACGGACCTGGCCATTCTCCAGCCGTTTATATTGTGCGAGCCGACGGGCAGCATGGTGGCGCAGTGAGTAGCACTGCTGCCTCACGGCGCCGAGGTCCCAGGTTCGATCTCGGCTCTGGGTCACTGTCCGTGTGGAGTTTGCACATTCTTCCCGTGTTTGTGTGGGTTTCGCCCCCACAACCCAAAGATTTGGGCAGCACGGTAGCATTGTGGATAGCACAATTGCTTCACAGCTCCAGGGTCCCAGGTTCGATTCCGGCTTGGGTCACTGTCTGTGCGGAGTCTGCACATCCTCCCCGTGTATGCGTGGGTTTCCTCCGGGTGCTCCGGTTTCCTCCCACAGTCCAAAGATGTGCGGGTTAGGTGGATTGGCCATGATAAATTGCCCTTAATGTCCAAAATTGCCCTTAGTGTTGGGTGGGATTGCTGGGTCATGGGAATAGGGTGGAGGTGTGGACCTTGGGTAGGGTGCTCTTTCCAAGAGCCGGCGCAGACTCGATGGGCCGAATGGCCTCCTTCTGCACTGTAAATTCTATGATCTATGATCTATGATCTATGTGCAGGGTAGGTGGATTGGCCACGCTAAATTGCCCCTTGATTGGAAAAAATGAATTGGGTACTCTAAATTTATAATAAATAAATAAATATATATATATTGTGGGAGCCGGGAGTTTTACCCGGCGCGGCTGCTAGCTACCCACCTGTCGCAGGATTGGTGCCGATTTTGGTGTCGAGAAACGCCACAGTTCCCATGCTGGCATTGGCACTTAGCCTCAAAAATGGTGAATCCAGCCCAGGATCTACAGGCATTTTGAGAGGCAAGGACTGGTTAGGGACAGTCAGCATGGCTTTGTGAGTGGAAAATCATGTCTTACAAAATTGATTGAGTCCTTTGAAGGGGTAAGCAGGAAGGCAGATGAGGGCAGTGCAGTTGACGTTGTCTACATGGACTTCAGCAAGGCCTTTGACAAGGTACCGCATGGTATGTTGTTGCATCAGGTTAAATCTCACGGGATCCAGGCTGAGGTAGCCTATTGGATACAAAATTGGCTTGACGACAGAAGACAAAGTGTGGTTGTAGAGGGGTGTTTTTCAAACTGGAGGCCTGTGACCAGCGATGTGCCTCAGGGATCAATGCTGGGTTATCTGTTATTTGTTATTTGTATTAATGATTTGGATTAGAATTTAGGACATTTAGGAGGCATGGCTAGTAAGTTTGCAATTTTGAATTTGTTTATTGTCAAGTGTGCCGAGGTACAGTGAAAAGTATTTTTCTGCGGGCAGTTCAAACAGATTATTTAGTACATGAAAAAGTAAATAAATAAAAAGAAGATACATAATAGAGCAACACAATGTACACACTGTAAATACATAGACCAGGATTGCAATGGGATCTTGATCAATTGGCTAGTGGGCCGATGAATGGCAGATGGAGTTTAATTTGGATAAATGTGTGGTGGTGCATTTTGGTAGATCAAATCAGGCAGGACCTACCCAGTTAATGGTAGGGTGTTGGGGAGAGTTACAAAACAAAGAGATCTAAGAACACAGGTTCATATCTCCTTGAAAGTGGAGTCACAGGTGGACAGGGTGGTGAAGAAGGTATTCGGCATGCTTAATTTCATTGATCAGAACATTGAATACAGAGTTGGAACGTCTTGTTGAAGTTGTAGAAGACATTAGTGAGGTTACACTTGGAATACTGTGCACAGTTCTGGTCACCCTATTATAGAAAGGATATTGTTAAACTGGAAAGAGTGCAGAAAAGATTTACGAGGATGCTACCGCGACTTGATGGTTTGAGTTATAAGGAGAGGCTGGATAGAATGGGACTTTTTCCCTGGAGCGTAGGAGGCTGAGGGGTGACCCTACAGGGGTCTATAAAATAATGAATAATAAAATAATGAATGGCATAGATAAGGTAGAGAGTCAACAATTTTTTGACACAGAGGGTGATGAGTGTCTGGAACAAGCTGCCAGAGGCAGTAGTAGAGGGGAGTACACATTTGTCTTTTAAAAAGTATTTCGAGAGTTATACGGGTAAGATGGGTATAGAGGCATATGGACCAAATGTGGGCAATTGGGACTAGCTTAGTGTAAAAACTGAACAAGTTGGGCCAGGGAGCCTGTTTCCATGGAAACCTCTATGACTGTATGACTCTATGAAGGGACAGATAATAATGTATCTAGGTTTGTTGATGCTACAAAACTAGTTGGGAATGCAAGCTGCAAGGAGAACACAAAGAAGCTGTCAAGAGATATATTCAGATGAAGTGGGTGGGGAACAGGATGGAGTGTAATGTGGAGAAATGTGAGGTTATTCACTCTGGTCATATGAGCAGAAAAACAGAATATTTTTTAAATGGCATCAAACTTTCCACAATGTAAATACATAAACACCGGCATCGGGTGAAGCACACAGGAGTGTAGTGTTAATCAGGTCAGTCCATAAGAGGATCGTTTAGGAGTCAGGTAACAGCGGGGAAGAAGCTGTTTTTGAATCTGTTCGTGCGTGTTCTCAGACTTTTGTATCTCCTGCCCGATGGAAGAAGTTGGAAGAGTGAGTAAGCCGGCTGGGAGGGATCTTTGATTATGCTGCCTACTTTCCCAAGGCAGCGGGAGGTGTAGATAAAGTCAATGGATGGGAGGCAGGTTCGTGTGATGGACTGGGCTGTGTCCACGACTCTCTGAAGTTTCTTCCAGTCTTGGGCCGAGCAGTTGCCATAGCAGCCATAGCAGCTGATGCAGCCAGATAGCTTTCTATGGTGCATCTGTAAAAGTTGGTAAGTGTCAGTGTGGACATGCCGAATTTCCTTAGTTTCCTAAGGAAGTATAGGCGCTGTTGGACTTTCTTGATGGCACCGTGATTAGCACTGCAGCGTCACAGCGCCAGGGACCCGGGTTCAATTCCAGCTTTGGGTGACTGATTGTACGGACACTTTCTCTCCATGTCTGTGTGGGCTTCCTCCGGGTGCTCCGATTTCCTCCCACAGTCTAAAGATGTGCAGGTTAGGTGGATGGGTCATGTTAAATTGCTCTGTAGTATCCAAATATGTGGAGGTTAAGTGGGGTTACAGGGATGGGGATGGGCTGGCCGGCAGGGCCTTGGTGGGCTGCTCATTCAGAGGGTCGGTGCAGACTTGATTGAGCCGAATGGCCTCCTTTTGCACTGTAGGAATTCTATCATTCTATGGTTCTATTATTAAGAGTCTTGACAGAATGGAGACTGAAACATTGGATCCCCGAGCTGGGGAATCAAGAACAAGGTGGTATTGTTTAAGGGTAAGCGACTGATCATTTCGGAAGTTCAGAAGAAATCTTTGTATTTCTCTAGCCTAAAGGGTTACGGGTGTGCCATCATTGAATATATTTAAGGTTGAGGTCGACAGATTTTTTGTTCTATCAGGGAATCAAAGGATATGGAGAGAAGGCAGAAAAGTGGAGTTGAAGCCCAAGATCTACTATGAACTTAATGAATGGTAGAGCAGATTAAGTGGTCTTCTTCTACATATATTTCTTATTCGATTACACTATTCTTGTGTGCTTGTATGGGGTTTGGAAGCCAGAAACAATATATTTCTTTAAAGGGTTCTTGACTACTGGGATTTCTGCTAAGGAGTTGAGAACATTCTGGCCACCATTGTCTGAGTGTTGACATGCATTGCAGTACTTTTTACATTGGAAAAATAGTGCTATCAAAAATGTAGAAACATCTACTTGTAAACTCTAATTTTCATGTCTCGTACTGAAATTTAAATGTGCAGACTGCCTCTACTGTGAAAACAATCCCTTGTTTTTGCAAGTAAAACAAAATAAAAGCACCCACTCCCCTCTATTGATTGACAGGCAATCAGCTTTGAAAATGAGAGGACATTTCAATTTCCATATCTTGTAGCTCTGATGGTTTGGTTTGGGAGCTGTGGCCATTATGAATACTTTTTTGAGTTCCACAAACTATTAAAGTTTGCAATAAAATCCTCGGTCTTGGATTTGGTTTCAGTGCACATGGTTGTTTGTTTTCACAACTTAATGATGTAACTTTTTTTCAATGGAAAACAGTTTTATTTGCAAATAAAATCAAAGACAGAGGTTTGAATGAAAGTCTTATTAGATTGTCACAGGCTTAACATTTTCGCACTTGTATTTAAAATATTGTCATTGCATGGTCCTCACAGCAGTCCAAAGTGGAATTTGGGTGAGTGGCTTTGGAGGGTACATGGGGGCATAGAGGTGGCATGAGGGATCTGAGGGGGAGTGAAGGTGGAATCGGGAATCTGAGCGGGCATGGAGATGGAGGGGCATGGGGTGGGAGGAGGAGGGGTGTGATTTAGGTGCCTTTAAATGATGCTGAGAGCTAGCTGCTGTGTCCAGGAACTGAAGTGGGTCTTTTAACTCTACTCTCACACTCCTCATGCACCCTATCACAGCTCAGCTACTGCACTGTGAACCTGAACACTGTGTAGAAATCAAAACTCCTGGGCAAAGTCACACATGGGTAAGGTGTGGATTTCTGGAATCAAACCCAAGTCCCTGAACCTAAATGAAAATCATGGTCCAGCTGTGTGGGACTTGTATGTTGCATGATGTCTTTGAAAGAAATGTGAGATTTTGCAGTTATTTTCATAGTTTCATATTCTCATTGTGGCACTTTACTCCATCCACTGGTTGGCTTGGTGCCAAGGGCTCTATTTTGGCATTAGTTTAGCCCATTCCTGTAATTCTCTTCAATTATTCTTACCAATCCGGCCTTGGGATGTTGCACGTCATTGAGATGAGGAAATGGAGTTCATTCAGAGCGAGCACCCAAAGATGCAATGCCTCCTGGGCATCTGCACCTCTGGGCATGTCAAAGGTCGCTGGTTTTCACACCTCTGCTTCACAAGAGAGCTGAGCTATCTGCAGCACCCTGATTTGCACCTAACACCTGGATGAGGACCAGCTCTGTCCAGAGAAATGAAGTTTATCACATCAAGAAACACCCATTCTATTGGATCCATCCAAGTCACCGCAAGAGACATTTGCCACAGCAGGAAGTCTAAAATGCATGTACAGGCAAGGGAAACGCGAACTGCTATGTTGAGATGGAGTGAATGCGCACCTGGGGGTATGGATACATCAAAAAAGTGTGTTCCTTCAATAGATGCTAGTGGAAATCCTTTTGAAAGCAAGAAAGAAAGACTTGCATTTATTTCGCTCTTTTCATAACCACCAAATGTCTCCAAGCACTTTATAGTCAATGAAGTACTTTTTGATGTGTAGTCACTATGGCAACATAGGGCTGGTTTAGCACAGTGGGCTAAGACAGTGGCTTGTAATGCAGAACAAGACCAACAGCGCGGGTTCAATTCCCGTTACGGCCTCCCCGAACAGGCGGCGGAATGTGGCGACTAGAGGCTTTTCACAGTAACTTCATTGAAGCCTACTTGTGACAATAAGCGATTATTATTATTTGGAATCGCAGCAGCCAATTTGCTCACAGCAAACTCCCTCAAATAGAAATGTGACAATTGTTTGTGGTGTTGATTGAGGGATAATTATTGGCTAGGACACAGGGATAATTCCATTAACCAGGGACACGGGGAGTTGGGGCCTCGGGTTTAACATTTCATCCGATAAGATGGCACCACCAACAGTGTAGCACTCTTTCAATACTGCATTTGAGTGTCGGCCTTGATTTTTGAGATCAAGTCCTGGAGTGGTACTTGGGCACAGAATCTCGCAAATTAAATTCACACTCCTGGAATTAAAAGCATTGTGGATAGCACAATTGCTTCACAGCTCCAGGGTCCCAGGTTCGATTCCGGCTTGGGTCACTGTCTGTGGGAAGTCTGCACATCCTCCCCGTGTGTGCGTGGATTTCCTCAGGGTGATCCGGTTTCCTCCCACAGTCCAAAGATGTACAGGTTAGGTGGATTGGCCATGATAAATTGCCCTCAGTGTCCAAAATTGCCATTCGTGTTGGGTGGGGTTACTGGGTTATGGGGATAGGGTGGAGGTGTTGACCTTGGGTAGGGTGCTCTTTCCAAGAGCCGGTGCAGACTCGATGGGCCGAATGGCCTCCTTCTGCACTGTAGATTCTATAATAATGATGACCATGAAATCCTTGTTGAACGTTGTGAAAACCCATCTGGTTCATTAAGCTCCATTATGAAAGGAAATCTGTCCACCTCTCCTGGCCTGGCCTGTATGTGATCCCAGACCCACAGCAATAACAATAATAATCTTTATTAGTATTGCAAGTAGGCTTACATTAACACTGCAATGAAGTTACTATGAAAAGTCCCTAGTCGCCACACTCCGGCGCCTGTTCGGGTACACAGAGGTAGAATTCGGAATGTTCAATTTACCTAACAAGCCAGGTCTCTTAATGTGGTTGACTCTTAACTGCTCTCTGAAATTGCCTAAAATTGTTCCATGAAAATAACTGCAGAAAAGTTGAGATTGCAGCAGTTCAAGTGGACGGCTCGGCACACCCCCTTGTTCAGGACAATGAGGGAGAGGCAGCAAATGCTGGCCTCGGCAGCAATCCACACCCCATGAAAGAATTAAAAAAATTGATGTTCAGATCTGTGAACATTTAATATGTGCTCAATTTGATATATACCACACACCTGGTGACTTGGACGGGTGCTTTGGCATAAACATTTAACACTCAAGAGAAGGGCCACCTCAGAAACCTATATTTTAAAAATTCATTCACGGGATGTGAGCATCACTTGCTGGACCAGCATTTGTTGGCGAACCTTAATTGCCTTGAAATAGGTAACATTTCAGCGTCAATCACATGCTGTGGATCTAGAATCACATGTCGACCAGACCAGGTAAAGACAGCAGATTTCCCTCTCTCAAATACATTAATGAACCAGATGGGTTTTTACAACAATAGTTTTCATGGTTACTCTTTGTGGTGACTGGGTGGAGCCCTCTTAGGCAGGAGACATACATGGAGCAAGCCACAGCCACGTAGCCACTGTGTTCATTAATGAAGTCTGTGACAGTGCATCTGTACATTATTCGGCTTTTAATTCCAGATTTTTATTGAATTTAAATTTCACCATCTACTATGGTGGGATTTGAACCCACGTCCCCAGAGCATTACCCTGGGTCTCTGGATTATAACCAATTGACAATACCACTACGACTCCGGAACGCAAAATGAATTGAAGATGATGCTGAAAGGGTTAGTTTAAAGTGGGGGGGATGTGATGTGGAAGGATTCTCATGTGAAGCATAAACACCAGCATAGAACTGTTGAGCAGAATGGCAATTTCTGTTCTATGTCAAATTTCAGTTGAAGCAAAAAGAATAATGAATGATTTGTCAAACACAATTTAAGAAGTGATCATTTTAAGAAGTTAGCTACTGCAAGCCAAGCTGTTCAAATACTGTAGAATATGCATTAGGAAGCGTTTCCTTTGTCATAGCCGCCATAAAAGTCTTTGCATGAGTTATATGGCTACCATTACTGGTCGTTAAGTTCAATAAACTGCCAATTCCCAATATGTGGGGTTGCATTTTTCTGCTTCTATGCGTACCAACCCACAATTTTCAGTCCATTAAGGTAAATGAGTGGAAAATCACAGGCGATTGAGTGCAATAAAACGGGAGGCCTTGACCATCATCTCTGTGTATAATTTACTCAGAGGAATTAACAGTATGATTGGCATGTACAATGCATGTACTGACGCAGATGCTGCCTTTCAGATGAGGTGTTGAATCAAGGCGGCCCTGTTTTCCCTCTCCGGTGGTAGTATTTTGAAGAGAAGCAGGTGAGCTTGCTCCCTGGTGCGCTGGCCAATATTTGTCCCTCAACCAACATCATTAAAAACATGATCTGGATATCATCACATGCTGTTTGTGAAAACATCAATGGCGCATTCCCATAATTACAACAGCGACTACACTTTAAAAGTGCTTCATGGGCTAACAAGTGTTTTGGGAAGAGCTGAGACCATGAAAAGTGCCACATGAATCCAAGACCTTTTTCCTTGCTTTTAAAGGCATCATTCTGACCCTGTGAGGAAATTGTAAAGCTTCACTTTGGAGGACGGAGAACTCGGATGAGCAGCACTTTGGTCCCAAAGGAGCACATTACAATATATTGACCATGTGAGCTGCTTCGTTATTGGAAGAACTTGGTAAATAAATGTCCCCAAATTAGTTTGAAGCCACTTTCTGGAGGAACATTCCACCTGCGTCTTTTTTTAAGTGGGGAAAAAAAACTGAACATAACGCAGTGAAGTAGTGCCAGTCAAAAATGGAAAGCATGTAATTATCCTGACGAATGTTGTAATTTAATATGAAGAACAAGTAAGGTGAGCATAGAATGTCTAAAACAGACTTGGTACAAGTAGCCTATTCCTTGCGTAGTCGATATAGAATTCAAACTATCACGATCTCTACCTTTCAGCTCTTGAAGAAAGGTTTATTCCCCATCAGCCAAAGATAAGTCAAGCATAGCACCAAAATACCCAGCTAATCTTACAATATTATTTATCCTTGGCTAGGTGCCGTTCCTCCCATAATATTTACAGGTTTCGAACTGTTCAAGAACTGTCATGTTTTACATACCATGCTGTCTGTGTTTATCATTCTAACCGTCCATCTTCCCCCCATGTAGCACCTTTATTTAAAGGTGTTAATCAACATAATTAAATGGTTCACCAGAGGGCTAATTTTCTGACTCTGATGGCAGGAGGCTCAATCACCAGAAGTGCTCTTTGGAAAATGTGGATGCGCTCTGCATATGGCTTTCTGACCTGTTATTGAAAAGGTCGGAAAATCAAGCACGAGTGTGTGCTCGGATTTCCAATGTGCATTCCAGGTGAGGATCTCCACTGGAGGTACAGAGTTAGGAAATAATCCTTCATGCATCTGTGGGGTGGGGTGGGGGGGTGCGGTGTGTGTATGCAAAGTCCAAATAACAAGTCGCCCTTGTAGTTCCATAATTTAGTACTCAAGTCTTCTGGCTTCGCAGGAACATTTGAGGTAACCTTCTTGCAAAGAAAGCGTCCAACAGTAACAGCATCTTGGGCCGGATTATCCGTTCCTGAGACTAAGTGTTGATGCTGGGGCAGAATCCGTGGACTTCGATGACAGCAAAACTGGCACCACACCTGGACCGATTCAACGACCATTAAGGGGCTAGCACCGCCGCCACGTGGAACACAATCGATTCCAATGGAAAATGGTGCAGGATTCGCCGGGTTCGGGATTGACACTCGGGAGGTTGACAAGCTGCAGCCGCATATACACACTGCACTCCCAACACACACCAACCCAGCCAACAAGACGGCAGCAAGGAGAGCGGTACCCTATTTCATGCCGAGCTCGAGACCCTGTTAGACGCCGTGGAGGAGAGGCGGGCGACCCTGCACCCCGGGGTGGGAAGGAGGATGCCAGCTTCTGCCATTCACCGGGCCTGGAGGCAGGTGGCAGAGGTGGTCAGCGCCGTGGGCAACCGTCCAAACTGGCCAGCTGTGCAGGAAGAAACCGTATGACCGCCTCAGGGCGGCCAGGGTGAGTAGACAGCACTGTGCCCCTGGCACCAACCCCAGTCTCCCTGGCACGTGTTGCAATCATGCATCTTGTCTTACAGGAGCTGCTGGTGATGGAGAGGGCCCTGCTGGTGTCCCACGCCCCCAACCACAGCCACACCCAGAACCCCAGGTGCCGACCAGCGATGAGAACGACACTGACATGGACGGGAGCTTTCGACCCGAATCCCAGAGCTCAAGTCTGGGGATGATACAGATCTCCTGTCACAGCTGTCTCCAATACCCTCCAGCATCCCAGTGACACTCACCTCAGTTGGGCAATTTAGTGATGAGGCTCCTGGGACACTATCTTGTGCGCACCACACACATCCTCCAGTACAGCAAGTGGAAATAGGAACTCCCGAGGGGGCGGACGGTTGGAGGGCGGTCCGACCCCAGGGACTAGCTGCCATAGCGATGGAGTTTCATCGTGGAGATGCAGTAGCAGAGCCAGGGACTACATGAGGGGTTGTCGGCAAGCATCCAGCTCTTGCAGCAGCAGGAGGTGATGCCAACCATGCGTGCCACCCAGCCCAACAGCAACTTGTGGCTTCCATGGTGGTGGCCTTGGGGAAGAGGGTTTCAGCCAAGGATTAGTATGTCCAAGGCCTGGGGCATTCTGTGCAGGCGTTGGCCAAGGCCCAGGGCGGGGTTGCTGCCTCACAGGCAGCCATACGTCAGAGCCACCTGGACATTGCTGTGGCACTCCTGAGTGTGGGCCAGACTCAGAGGGAGGTGGCCCAGTCCCAGAGGGAGATGGCGCAGTCACTGGCTGATGTGGCACACACCCAGAAGGTGGTGGCACAGTCAATGGGTGATGTGGCGCAATCCCAGACGGAGATGGTCCACTCCCTGTGCTCTATGGCTGTGAGCATGCAGTCAATGGTTGGGACCAGAGCGGCCTCCAGGACTCGCAGCGCCAGGTAACGGGTGAGCTCTGGGGTTCGCTTCGCTCGCACCCCCGTCCCATGGAATAGCCCGGGGGCCATCGAGCACACCGAGGGAGGAGGGGCCCATGCCTGTGACTCCTGCAGGGGAGGTGCCGGGACATTGCAGCACCTCAGACTCCTCCCCGCCCCCTCATGTCCCTGGTGCATCACATGGGCAGCGGGCAAAATAGGACAGCACCATGCCATCTGGGACACCCAAGCAGCAGTAGGGCCCATCCAGACCTGGTCGCCCTAGAAGATGCCTGCCAACGGGGACGCAGGACGCAAGGAATCACAGCAGGCCGCCTGCACTCCTGATGTACCATCTGGGGACCCACCTAGGCGTAGCGTTAGGGCCCGTAAGGCCAGAAAAATAGACACCAGTTATGTTGGCACGGGTGTAGGGAACAGTTTGGTGATAGGGGCTCGGGCACGTATCTGTATATATGTTTTCACATTAAACACCTGTGCACAATGTTACAACCTGCCTCGGTGCTCTGTCAGAAGGATGTGAGGGGTGGACTGGTCTGGGCTGGCCGCAGAGGGGGTGTGCAGGGGGTGGGGGTGGGGGATGTGCGGACGTTGGAGGTGGGCTTGGCTCAGGGACCGCAGCTCAGCCAGCACTCGCCTCTCCGGCGTTCCACCCCCACCCACCCTCCTCACCATCTGTCACCCCAGGGATCCAGTGGGACCATGTGGTGGAATGGCCAGCTCGCATGCAGGGATCACCCAGGCGGATGGTGGTAAGGCTTCTGTGGGCAGGAGTCAGATGTTGTCAAACGATGCAGAGCACCAGAGCTCAGCGCAAAGTGGGTTGTCACCATCCTCCATCCCATGGACCATACCCGCTGTTACTGTCAACCCAGGGCCCACACCTCATAGCGTGGCAGGTTTGCATCATGGATGGGGTTGCGGGTGGGGGGAATGGCCGGGAGGGGTGGGGAGTTGTGGGGGCGGGATGTGGTGACCCTGGCCAGTCCCCCTCCCCCCACCAAGTCGGTGAACCTGGAGGTGATCAGAGCACCCCGTGCAGGTTAGCCCTGACACACGTGTGCGACCTCCCATGCCCGCCCGGGCTCCATGTGCTGTCCATCCTCGCGCTCCCCCGCATCCTCCTCGTTGGACAAGGACTTGCGTTCATTCTCCTCCTCCAGCATGTCGCCCCTCTGCTGCGGGTTGTTGTGGAGGACACAGCAAGCCACCACGATGTGGGAGACCCTGACAGCGCTATACTGGAGGGCCCCTCCAGAGCGGTCCAGGCACCTGAACCACATTTTCAGGATGCTGAAGGACCGCTCGATCACGCTCCCAGTTACTGCATGGGGATCGTTGTAGCGGGTCTCCGCGTCGGCCTGTGGCCTCCGGTTAGGCGTGTTTAGCCACGACTGCAGCAGGTAGCCCCCTCATCCAGGAGCCAACCCCCCCAGCTGGGGATGCGCCTCGGAGAGACCAGGAACCGGCGAGTTGTGCCAGGATGAAGGTGCATTGTACGTTGCCCGGGTATCGGGCACAGACATGCTTGATGTGCAATACGTGGTCACACACCAGCTGCGTGTTCATCGAGTGGAGCTCTTTTCGGTTTGTGAAGATTGGCCTGTCATGTATAATAATAATAATCTTTATTGTCACAAGTCGGCTTACATTAACACTGCAATGAAGTTACTGTGAAAATCCCCTAGTCACCACATTCCGGCGCCTGTTCAGGTACACAGAGGGAGAATTCAGAATGTCCAAATTACTTAACAGCACGTCTTTCGGGACTTGTGGGAGGAAACCGGAGCACCCCATGACAGTGCGGATATATCTCTGCACCGAGCTGTATAGAACCCGGACAGGTCCCCGCTCAGCACCTGGAAGGACCCCGTGGCGTAGAAGTTCAGGGCAACTATCATCTTGACGGCCACCGGGAGGGGTGTCCTCCCCCATTCCCCCACGGTGCCAGGTGCGCCAAAATCTGGCAGATATGGCGTAGGGTCCCCCTGTTCATCTGGAGTCTTCAATGGCATGCCCGGTCTAGCAGGTCCTCGAACGACAGGCGCTGCCAGTACACACGAAGCCTCATGCGCCGCATCCTTTGCACCTCCGGCTCCTCCTCGAGATGTTCGGCGGCTGACTCTCCATCCTCAGCGGCTGTCTCCTGTTCCTCTGGGGCAGGCTCCACTGCTGCGTGGTCCTCCTCCCCGAGCAGCGCCAGCTCGTACAGCCGCAGTACATCCCACAGGGCTGCAGCCACTAGGAGGAAGGCCACCATTGCTCTTTGAATTACAATATCTATTGTCTGCAGGGGTGAAAGGTCGACACGTCAGCATGATACATACCTCCGTGACCAACCAGGCTCCCATTCCCACACCCCTGGCCTCATTGGTGCTGGGTACAGTGAGGGCCTCTTGGCCCTGGTGCCTGTCCCTGATGCCAGGGATATCGTCGGCTGGCGAGGCCCTTGCTAGCAATAAACTAGGACAGCACGGTAGAACAGTGGTTAGCACAGATGCTTCACAGCTACAGGGTCTTAGGTTCGATTACTGGCTTGGGTCACTGCCTGTGCGGAGTTTGCACGTTCTCCCCGTGTGTGCGTGGGTTTCCTCCGGGTGCTCTGGTTTCATCCCACAGTCCAAAGGTGTGCAGGTTCGGTGGATTGGCTGTGCTAATTGCCCTTCGTGTCCAAAAAGGTGAGGTGGGGGTTACTGGTTCCGGGGATAGGGTAAATGTGTGGGTTTGGGTAGGGTGCCCTTTCCAAGGTACGGTGCAGACTCGATGGGCTGACTGACCTCCTTCAGCACTGTAAATTCTATGACACTCCACGCCCTGTATGGCACACCCTGTAGGGGCTACTGTGGGCGTTGCCCTTGGGCGGGCCGTGTGATGCTCCCCTGGTGGGTGGCAGCCGGTATGCTGGGTGGGTGGTATGGCGCAGGGTTGGGTGCGGGAATGGTGGGGTGGAGAGTGGGAGCTGGGGTGTGGGGGTGGCGGGGTGTGTGCACTCAAATGGCCGGTGCCAAGGTGGGTGGTCAGTGGGGTGCGCAGCGAGATGGTTGCCTTGCAGGCCACAGCAATGGCGGTCCGTGCCTGGGCACTGCCCCAGTCCTGTGGATCCCCGGTCCCGCGGCCCGTCCCACCAACACCCCCCCCCCCCCCCCCCCCCCCCGCCCACCAGCCCTGGCACAGGCCACCCCCCCACCTCCCCCCAGCCAGACCGGCCAGTGTCAGGACTGAGAGCCCACGATCGCGTCTCTGCCTCCTGTCTCTCCCCCATCAGCCATGGAGTTTGTTTCTCGATATTTAAAAGCGCCAGTGAACCTCGCCATTGGGAATTGCCTCCAGGGAAGACGGAGAATCGCGGAGGCCCCAGTGAATACCAGGTCAGGCCCGCGAATGATATGCAAACCACGTTTACTATACGTGTGGAGTGGAACGTATTGACGCCACTGTTAAAGCACCAGAGAATTGCGATTTGGCACATGCCATGGCGCCCGCCATGATTTCGGCGTCCAAACCGATTCTCCGCCCAATCGCCTTTCCCCATTTCAGCGTCGGCCGACAGAGGATCCCGCCCCTTGTATTCATATAACACCCTTAATATGGTAAAACTTTGAAATTTTACTCCATATTCCAATATCCAAGTCATTTATATATCCATCAAAAAAAATTTTACAATTGTATAAGACTTCCTGGAAAATGCCATCTGATATTTTGAAAATCTCCAACTAGTTTAGCTTGATTTGGCAAAGCCAATCGTACCCCATGAGGCTCGGCAGTTCAGAGAAGGTTTGCTAGACTAATACCAGAGATGGACAGGTTATCTGATGAGGAAAGATTGGACAGGCTGATTTGTATCCACTGAAGATGAGAAGAGTAAGAGGTGTCTTGATTGATAAGTTCGAAGATCCCAGTGCCATATTTAAATATCAGTCCAGCACACTCATATCACTCTCTCCAGCCCACCTGCCTTTACCAGACCGTGGAAGAGGTCAGCAACCCTGAGGGAAAAGGCAAGCAGACCCCATCACTCAGGAGAGGTTACGATAGTCCCCATCCCACAAAATATGACACAGTGTATGGAAAGGCTCAGTACACCAAGGTCCACCACACTAAGAAAACAAAAAGGGGACGGTCAATAGAGAATTAAAGGTGCTATATTTAAATGCGTGCAGTGTACGGAACAAGGTAGATGAGCTTGTGGCCCAGATTGTGACTGGCAGGTATGATGTGGTAGGCATCACAGAGACATGGTTGCAGGGGGTTCATGACTGGCATTTAAACATCCAGGGATTCACAACCTATCGAAAAGACAGGGAGGTGGGCAGAGTGGGCGGGGTTGCCTTGTTAATTAGGAATGAAATTAAATCAATAGCACTAAATGACATAGGGTCAGATGATGTGGAGTCTGTGTGGGTAGAGTTGAGGAACCACAAAGGAAAAAAAACCATAATGGGAGTTATGTACAGGCCTCCTAACAGTGGTCAGGACCAGGGGCACAAAATGCACCACAAAATAGAAAGGGCATGTCAGAAAGGCAAGGTCACAGTGATCATGGGGGACTTCAATATGCAGGTGGACTGGGTAAATAATGCTGCCAGTGGACCCAAGGAAAGGGAATTCATTGAATGTTTACAGGAGGGCTTTTTGGAACAGCTTGTGATGGAGCCCACGAGGGAACAGGCCATTCTGGACTTAGTGTTATGTAATGAGCCAGACTTGATTAAAGATCTTAAAGTAAGGGAGCACTTAGGAGGCAGTGGTCATAAAATGGTAGAATTCAATCTCCAATTTGAAAGAAAGAAGGTAGAATCAGATGTAAAGGTGTTACAGTTAAATAAAGGTAACTACAGGGGCATGAGGGAGGAACTGACGAAAATCGATTGGGAGCAGAGCCTAGTGGGAAAGACAGTAGAACAGCAATGGCAGGAGTTTCTGGGAGTAATTGAGGACACAGTACGGAGGTTCATCCCAAAGAAAAGAAAGGTTATCAGAGGGGGGATTAGGCAGCCATGGCTGACAAAGGAAGTTAGGGAATGCATCAAAGCAAAAGAGAAAGCCTATAATGTGGCAAAGAGTAGTGGGAAGTCAGAAGATTGGGAAGGCTACAAAAACAAACAAAGGATAACAAAGAGAGAAATAAGGAAAGAGAGGATCAAATATGAAGGTAGGCTAGCCAGTAACATTAGGAATGATAGTAAAAGTTTCTTTAAATACATTAAAAACAAACGGGAGGCAAAAGTTGACATTGGGCCGCTCCAAAACGACGCTGGTAATTTTGTGATGGGAGACAAAGAAATAGCTGAGGAACTAAATAAGTACTTTGCGTCAGTCTTCACAGTAGAAGACATGAGTAATATCCCAACAATTCCGGAGAGTCAGGGGGCAGAGTTGAATATGGTAGCCATCACAAAGGAGAAAGTGCTAGAGAAACTAAGAGGTCTAAAAATTGATAAATCTCCGGGCCCAGATGGACTACATCCTAGAGTTCTAAAGGAGATAGCTGAAGAAATAGTGGAGGCGTTAGTTATGATCTTTCAAAAGTCACTGGAGTCCCAGAGGATTGGAAAATCGCTGTTGTAACCCCCCTGTTCAAGAAGGGAACAAGGAAAAAGATGGAAAATTATAGGCCAATGAGCCTAACCTCGGTTGTTGGCAAGATTCTAGAATCCATTGTTAAGGATGAGATTTCTAAATTCTTGGAAGTGCAGGGTCAGATTAGGACAAGTCAGCATGGATTTAGTAAGGGGAGGTTGTGCCTGACAAACCTGTTAGAGTTCTTTGAAGAGATAATAAATAGGTTAGACCAAGGAGAGCCAATGGATGTTATCTATCTTGACTTCCAAAAGGCCTTTGATAAGGTGCCTCACGGGAGACTGCTGAGTAAAATAAGGGTCCATGGTATTCGAGGCAAGGTACTAACATGGATTGACGATTGGCTGTCAGGCAGAAGGCAGAGAGTTGGGATAAAAGGTTCTTTTTCGGAATGGCAACCGGTGACGAGTGGTGTCCCGCAGGGTTCAGTGTTGGGGCCACAGCTGTTCTCTTTATATATTAACGATCTAGATGACGGGACTGGGGGCATTCTGGCTAAGTTTGCCGATGATACAAAGATAGGTGGAGGGGCAGGTAGTATGGAGGAGGTGGGGAGGCTGCAGAAAGATTTAGGCAGTTTAGGAGAGTGGTCCAAGAAATGGCTGATGAAATTCAACGTGGGCAAGTGCGAGGTCTTGCACTTTGGAAAAAAGAATAGAGGCATGGACTATTTTCTAAACGGTGACAAAATTCATAATGCTGAAGTGCAAAGGGACTTGGGAGTCCTAGTCCAGGATTCTCTAAAGGTAAACTTGCAGGTTGAGTCCGTAATTAAGAAAGCAAATGCAATGTTGTCATTCATCTCAAGAGGCTTGGAATATAAAAGCAGGGATGTACTTCTGAAGCTTTATAAAGCATTAGTTAGGCCCCATTTAGAATACTGTGAGCAATTTTGGGCCCCACACCTCAGGAAGGACATACTGGCACTGGAGCGGGTCCAGCGGAGATTCACACGGATGATCCCAGGAATGGTAGGCCTAACATACGATGAACGTCTGAGGATCCTGGGATTATATTAATTGGAGTTTAGGAGGTTGAGGGGAGATCTAATAGAAACTTACAAGATAATGAATGGCTTAGATAGGGTGGATGTAGGGAAGTTGTTTCCATTAGCAGGGGAGACTAGGACCCGGGGGCACAGCCTTAGAATAAAAGGGAGTCACTTTAGAACAGAGATGAGGAGAAATTTCTTCAGCCAGAGAGTGGTGGGTCTGTGGAATTCATTGCCACAGAGGGCGGTGGAGGCCGGGACGTTGAGTGTCTTTAAGACAGAAGTTGATAAATTCTTTATTTCTCGAGGAATTAAGGGCTATGGAGAGAGAGCGGGTAAATGGAGTTGAAATCAGCCATGATTGAATGGTGGAGTGGACTCGATGGGCTGAATGGCCTTACTTCCGCTCCTATGTCTTATGGTCTTATGGAGGCATCCATGCCCCAGTTCAATCTCAACTCAGTGCATCTTGAGTCATCATCCATCCTCTTCCAATAAACAACGTGGTATGCCTCTGTCCCCCTTGTTTGTGAGCTTTTCATACAGCTTGTCGGAGTTCAGCTTCCCTCCCCTCAGTCTTCCCTCTGCCTTCCATTGTTCATCTTCTTCACTTAACCTATCTATGTCCTCTTCACAATTTACTTTCACACCGGTGTAAAGTACTTATTATGTGTTCTAGCTTGACCTTGCATTTGTTAGTATAATCAGCCTCTCTCTTTAACAAGCCCCATCCCGTCTCTTGCTACTTGCCCACAATTTACATGTTGGTAGACATATTTGGGTTCCCCTTTATGTTCACTGCCATTCTATTTCCATATTCTCTCTTCAGTCTTATTCCTCTTCAATACCCCTTTCAGCTTTTTGTTTCGGACCCGGTTCTCACTTGAAGAATTCATTTGACACGAATCATGTATTCTCTTATTTGTTTCGTTGTGTTCTCCATCTCCTTTGTCATCACGGAGCCCTGGTGTTGGTTCCGTTACCTTTCACCCTTGTTGGTATGTGCACCTGTATCTGAAACATCTCATAGATAACCCATTGTTTCATTACAATTTCCTGTCTATCTCTGGTTCCATTTTACCCTGGCTGTAACTCTTCTCATCTCCATGAAGTTAACCTTTCCGGTGTGGAAGTTCAACTTTAGATTGTCGCTTGCCCGTTTCCATTACTAATCATAACCTTATGATACAATGATTGCTCCCACAGTCACACTCAGGTTACCCTGGAAGGGCAAGGTATCTCAAAATATGAGCAACAGGTGAAGCTAGCTGTTTCACTCTACTACTATGCAATATCAACATGAATGGTATTCGCCACAAACAGGGTTCTGTCGTCAAGCCAACAAGACGCTCTGCCAATCACACAAATGAGTAATGTGGTATATGAATTTCAGTGCCTGGTTTGTAGGCCATACCACCCAAAGACTGGTGGGTCGTATCGAACAGTATGTCCCAGCTGCAAGAAAAAGATCTGGCGGGAAAGCTTAGGGAGAATCCCAAGATATTCTATAATCATCGATTATCATAGAATTTACAGTGCAGAAGGAGGCCATTCGGCCCATTGAGTCTGCACCAGCTCTTGGAAAGAGCACCCTACCCAAGGTCAACACCTCCACCCTATCCCCATAACCCAGTAACCCCACCAAGACTAAGGGCAAGTTTGGACACTAAGGGCAATTTATCATGGCCAATCCACTAACCTGCACATCTTTGGACTGTGGGAGGAAACCGGAGCACCCGGAGGAAACCCACGCACACATGGGGAGGATGTGCAGACTCCACGCAGACAGCGACCCAAGCCGGAATCGAACCTGGGACCCTGGAGCTGTGAAGCAATTGTGCTATCCACAATGCTACCGTGGTGCCCAGTATATTAAGTATATTAAGGGGGGGGGAGGATAATCCGAGAAAGAGTAGGACCCATTAGGGACAAGCGGCAATCTGTGCATGGAGCCAGAGGGCATTGGTCGGGTGTTAAACGAGTATTTAACATCTGTCTTCACTCAGCAGAAGGAAGATGTGGGTACGGAATTTGGGGAGAGGGACGGAAATTCTTGAAACGTTTGACATAGGGAGTGAGGAGGTTCTGGAGA
Source organism: Scyliorhinus torazame (assembly GCF_047496885.1). Classification (NCBI taxonomy): domain Eukaryota; kingdom Metazoa; phylum Chordata; class Chondrichthyes; order Carcharhiniformes; family Scyliorhinidae; genus Scyliorhinus; species Scyliorhinus torazame. The sequence goes on from NC_092712.1 coordinate 53,919,246, forward strand.
TTTTGGCGTACTTAAAAGTGGACAAATACCCAGATCCAGATGAGTTGTATCCCAGGCTCCTGAGGGAGGCGAGGGAGGAAATTACAGGGGCTCTTACTCAAATGTTTCATTCCTCTCTGGTCACAGGAGAGGAGACAGAGGACTGTAGGACAACTAATGTGGTTTCACTTTTCAAGAAGGGTAGTAGATGGCGATAAACCAATGAATTACAGACCAGTTAGTCTCACATCGGTGGCAGGGAAAATATTGGAAAAAATTCTGAAGGAGAGACTTAATCTCCACTTGGAGAGGCAAGGTTTGATCCATAAGACCATAATACTATAAGACCATAAGACATAGGAGCAGAATTAGGCCACTCGGCCCATCGAGTCTGCTCCGCCATTCAATCATGGTTGGTATTTTCTCATCGCCATTCTCCTGCCTTCTCCCCATAAATAAGATCAGGGACAGTCAGCATAGCTTTGTCAGAGGGATGTTATGACTAACAAATTTGATTGAATTTTTCGAGAAGGTGATCAGGTGTTTAGATGAGGGTAGTACAGATGACGCAGTTTCCATAGATTTCAGCAAAGCCTCTGACAAGGTCCCATATGGGGGACTTATAAAGAAGCTTCAACAACTCTTTTCTCAGCAATACTCAAGCTCTGCAACTAATTGATTACTTTTCCCCCAATTGTTCCCTCGCAGACATTTGATCCACTTGGCCCAACTCAGCTCCAAGCACCAGATCCCAGCGATGCCTGAGAACATATTGGCCAAAAGAGAAAATGCTGGAAAATCTCAGCAGGTCTGGCAGCATCGGTAGTGAAAGAAAAGAGCTAACGTTTCGAGTCCAGGTGACCCTTTGTCAAAGCTCGGCCATATTGGCCATATGACAGTTCTCCTGAACACTTTTCAGAAATGGAAGTCCACCTCACTCTAACATTATCCCAATTGCTTGGTTGTGCAGAATCTGAGTATTGCTATAAAAAGAGATACAGGGTGAAATACTATCATTTTTTCCCCCAAAGACTGAAAACCGGAGGGTAGCTCTCCAGTTACACAGACCAGTTTTCTCTCCAGATGTTGAGCCTCTGTAAAGAAATAAAATGAGTGGGCTGCTATTCATTCAGATAGAGCTGGCAACCAGCTCCACAGAGACCTGGGCACCATCTTTAAAGGGCACCTCAATCAGAACTGAAATTTAACATCCCCCAGCCCCCACCATGGACCCTGGAAGTATTGGGGGCTCCTCCCCTGCCCCTGGACAATCATCAGGAGCTCACAACCCCATCACTGTGAAAGTATTGCCAGCATTCCCCCCCCACCCCTCCAGTACCCATTCTCACCCGTACCGGCAAGTTTTCTCCTCAACGCCTGCTCTCCCACTGTCGACCCCCCACCACACATATATGGAGCCCCCCTCCACGATGGAACTCCCACAAGCGCCCTCGCCGATGTGATGTTCTGTCAGCGAGATATGAATATTTATTGAGGGGTGATCATGGGGTGGGAGGGGCCCGTTAATAATATTAAAATTTATTATCATCCATTTGAGGGCATGAACCTCGTGATGTCACTGGCGAGAGGCAGAGAAAATCGAAAAAGGCGATCTCTCCGGAGAGAATCCTGTTTCCCAAGATTCTCTCTGGATTTTCCACTTGCATCACCTTTCTGTCTGACGTCAATCATGGGACAAATATTGCCCCCATACTGTATGAATAATTGGGCAGCACGGTAGCACAGTGGTTAGCACTGTTGCTTCACAACGCCAGGGTCCCAGGTTTGATTCCGGCTTGGGTCACTGTCTGTGCGTAGTCTGCACGTTCTCCCAGTGTCTGTGTGGGTTTCCTCCGGGTGCTCTGGTTTCCTCCCACAAGTCCCGAAAGACGTGCTGTTAGGCGAACTGGACATTCTGAATTCTCCCTCTGTGTACCCGAACATAGAACATAGAACAATACAGCACAGAACAGGCCCTTCGGCCCACCATGTTGTGCTGACCACTTATCCTAATCTAAGATCAACCTAACCTGCACCCTTCAATTTACTGCTGTCCATGTGCCTGTCCAAGAGTCGCATAAATGTCCCTAATGACTCTGACTCCACAGTCAGAGACTCTGACTCTGACTGGCATGCATTCCACGCACCCACCACTCTGTGTGTAAAGAACCAACCTCTGACATCTCCCCTATACCTTCCTCCAATCACCTGAAAATGATCTCCCCTCGTGACAGCCATTTCCGCCCTGGGGAAAAGCCTCTGGTTATCCACTCTATCCATGCCTCTCATCACCTTGTACACCTCTATCAGGTCACTTCTCTGCCTTCTTCGCTCCAGTGAGAAAAGCCCCAGCTCCCTCATTGGTTGAGATATGCCACACAAGTCTCTGCTCGAGCCCTGGAATGAGGCGTAAATGTTCAGGGCTGAGGTCACCTTGTAGGCCACTGGGAGAGGGTATCCTCCTCCTCCACGTGGTACCAAGTCCGAAAGGACATGGCACAGGTGCTGCACCATCTCCTTGTTGAGGCTGGGCCTCCTGTGGCTCATGTTGTCCATCATCTGGTTCAATGGACCAACAACACCTGAACACTATGGGCCTTTGCCGGCCTCCCCCCTCTGAGTCCCTCCCTGGCTTGATCTTGGGTGGCCAGATCTTCAGACAGAATTTACCCTGCAGTTTGAGAGGGATAAGCTGGAATCAGATGTAAAAGTATTACAATTAAATAAGGGTAACTACAAAGACATGAGGGAGGAGCGGGCCAGAGTTGATTGGAAAAGGAGCCCAGCGGGGAAGATAGTTGGACAGGGGCTTTTAGGGGTTATTTGGGAGGCACAGCAAAAATTCATCCCAAGGAGGAGGAAACATGCTGACGACGGAAATCAAGGACAGCATAAAAGCAAAACAAAAAGCATATAAAGTGGAGAGGATTAGTGGGAAGCCAAAGGATTGGGAAGCCTTTAAAAGCAGAGTACAACAAAAAAAAGCAATAAGGGGGGAGAAGATGAAATATGAGTGCAAGCTAGCTAGTAATATAAAGGATGATGGGAAGAGTTTTTTCAACGTATGAAAGGTAAGAGAGAGGCAAAAATAGACATTGGACCACTGGAAAATGTGGCTGGAGAAGTAATAATAGGAAACAAAGAAATGGCAGAGGAATTGTATAGTTACAGGCGCCAGAATGTAGCGACTGGGGGCTTTTCACAGTAACTTCACTGCAATGTTAATGCAAGCCTACTTGTGGCACTAATAAAGATTATTGTTATAGAAGCAGGGACCTGTGCTCTGCAGGAAAAAGGAACACGTCCAGGCATTTAAATTGTGGTGACGATTTGAAATTTGGCACTCTTGCATGCGTCCTGATGAATGCCGGGAAAAATGTTTTGGTAACATTTCAACAAGATTCAAATTGTACCAAGTGACTGTTTGCAAACGGGGTTAATAGATGCTCATTATCCAGAGTTACCAATACACTTAAACCTCTTATTGCTGTTGGCGAAGGAAAGATGTCACACGTAATAGATCCTGATAATATAATAAACTGCAAAGGATTCGTGAAATCGGCAGAAACCAAACTGCAGTCGCCCATTTTTTAAAAAAAAATTATTGCACGGAGTTGCCTTTTGCATCTTTCATTCAGAGCCAAGCAACATGAAGCACCTGTCATCCAAAACAAAATTACAGTCAGGAAAAACATCTTCAGCTGTGATCAGAGTTCAAGACTGTTCATTGTTACAACTGATGTGGGATCAAAGATGTGGTGTGTTCCCAAAGGCTGTGAAGCTGACATCAAAGTTCTGAATCAAACCTTTTTAACCTTGAAAGTTTGAATTATCCCGGCGCGCAATTACGATATGTTTGTAATCATTTTGATTGTCAGGTCCTCTGTTCTGGCTTAAGGAGGTGTTAAATTGTTCTTTAGCTGGTTAAGTTGCTGAAAAAAAACCATCGAGCGAAACGTGCCTCAGCCATCATCCTGCCCTTGTCAGTCAAAAATGCAATTTTAACAAGTCGTTCCTGAAATATCTTTTGATAAATGTCACGGCTATCTTTCAATCGACGCTGCTCTTTGCAATCACAGTCGCATTGTTCAGGTCATGTTGTGGAAAGTACTCTTGACAGGACAAATGATGAATCACTTGTGTTTCAGGTTTTTTTTTTAGAAAAGTGAGTGAAGTGAGAGAGTGAGAGAGAGAGAGAGACAGATCTGATCAACTATTTCGTCAGTTGTGGAGGGGTGTGGGAGACAACATTCAATTCATTTCTCTTTCATGTCTGTTGCTTTTCAGTTTGGAACAAGGCAGTTTGAAAAGTTATTCATCGCTTCTTTTTTCTTCCTGTGTGCCCAGCAAAGCAAATATCTCGTCGGGAGTTCATAGAAATGAATTGTTTTTACTGAGTTCAGGTGCTGACGGCGATTTGTTATGCTGGGAGCTCATTAAAAAAAAACCCACAGAGCATGAGAGGAGAGAACTGGACCTGGACCGAGAGAGGGGAGAACTGGGTAATGGCGGGAGGGACTGCCGAGTCTGTTTTTGACAACACTGAGGTAAAGAGGAGGAAAAAAAGCAGCTGAGTCTTCCTGAAGCAAATTTAAGATAATGTCTTTTATATCTAATATTAATTAGTGAGATCGTTTTGAATAAAAGTGCCTGACTAATTGCTCTGTTGTTTTGCCAAAGGTTCGTTTGTTACACATGTTTTCAGTAGTGTATTTGCTCTGGGCTATGTAACATTAGTCATACACAAGTTCATGAACGTTAAAAGCGTGGCAACAAGTACATAAGAAGGAACACCTTTTTATGTGGCATCCGATTATTTATAGTTCAGAGGTGCACAGAAGACACTTAAGGATTTTTCTACATATAGCATTAATCATTGGCAAAAGGTTCAGTGCATGTTCACAAGGAGCAAGGACACAGGTGAGTTGTCAAACCATCCAAATGTATACTCCGAGTTGTGAGAGAGTGTAGAAGAGATTTACAAGGATGTTGCCAGACATTTTTCTTTGGAGCGCAGGAGACTGAGGGGTGATCCTTTAGAGATGTATAAGATCATGAGAAGCATGGATAGGGTGAATGCATCCAGGCTTTTCCCCAGGGTAGGGTCTCAAGACATAGAGGGCACAGGTTTAAGTTAAAAGGGGAAAGAATTAATGGGAACCTGAGGAGGAACTTTTTTTTCCCACAGAGGGTGGTACGTATGTGGAATGATCTGCTGGAGGAAGTGGTTGAGGCAGGAACATTGAGAACATGATGCACGATCAATGACCACTAAAGCGAGGTTGTCGTCCAACTGAAGGCTTTAATAAGCTAGATGTTTCCCCCAGCAGCTCAGGTACAGAATGAAGGCTGCTGGGGCGGCACGGGCTCTTATACCCCACCTAGCAGGGCGGAGCTACCATTGACCAATAGAAAGCATACAGTTTCCACCAATGGTGCTCCAGCATATCAGGTACCGTAATGCCTCTACTACCACATTCACCCCCTGTTAAAAAAGGTCTGGCGGGGGCGGTGGCCTGATACTACAAACATGGCAACGTGGTCGAAATAGTTATGGAGGTACCGTAATACCTCCGTACAGCGTTTTGTAACTATTTACAATTCTAATAACTATTTACAATTGATGATTTAAATTTACAGTTTACAATTTAAAATGAAGCAATCAGTCGATCGGGGGCTCTGGTCGTCCTCTGTGATCGTCGGAGCCTCGGTGGTGACTCCGGTGGAGGCTCGGGCGTCTGTGACTCCGGGAGCGTGGCTTCGATCTCCATGGCAGCTTCGACACCCCTAGACGGTGCTGGTGGGAAAAACGGTTGATCTGGGAAGGGAGCGCCTGCGGGGTGCATTGGTGGGTGGGGGGGGCCGAGACGGGGCCGACGGAAGGACCGATCCTCCTGTAAGGTGCCCTGGTGGAGGGGAGGGTGGGGCTGGTGGCTGGGGTGAGCGTGGGGTTCCGGCGGGCGCCAGGTCTCGTAGGGAGACCGTATCTTGTCGGCCGTCGGGGTACGCCACGTAGGCGTACTGGGGGTTAGCGTAGAGAAGATGGACCCTCTCGACCAACAGGTCCGACTCGTGTGCCCGCACGTGTTTTCGGAGCAGGATGGGTCCGGGTGCTGCCAGCCAGGTCGGGAGCGAGGTCCCAGAGGAGGACTTCCTGGGGAAGACAAGGAGACGTTCGTGAGGTGTCTGGTTGGTGGTGGTACAAAGCAGTGACCGGATTGAGTGGAGGGCATGCAGGTGGACTTCCTGCCAGCGGGAGACTGGGAGATTCCTGGACCGTACGGCCAGTAGGATGGTCTTCCAGACCGTTCTGTTCTCCCTCTCTACCTGTCCGTTCCCCCGGGGTTTTTTTTTCATAGAATTTACAGTGCAGAAGGAGGCCATTCGGCCCATCGAGTCTGCACCGGCTCTTGGAAAGAGCACCCTACCCAAGCCCACACCACCCTATCCCCATAACCCAGTAACCCCACTCAACCAACACTCAGGGCAATTTTGGACACTAAGGGCAATTTAGCATGGCCAATCCACCTAACCTGCACATCTTTGGACTGTGGGAGGAAACCGGAGCACCCGGAGGAAACCCACGCACACACGGGGAGAACGTGCAGACTCCGCACAGACAGTGACCCAGCCGGGAATCGAACCTGGGACCCTGGAGCTGTGAAGCAATTGCGCTAACCGCTATGCTACCGTGCTGCCCGTTGTAACTGGTCGTCCTGCTCGAGGCGATGCCCTTGCTGAGCAGGAATTGACGCAGTTCGTCGCTCATAAAGGAGGACCCCCCATCACTATGTATGTAAGCGGGGAACCCGAACAGTGCAAAGATGCTATGGAGGGCCTTGATGACAGTGGTTGCGGTCATGTCGGGGCAGGGGATGGCGAATGGGAACCGGGAGTACTCATCAATCACGTTCAGGAAGTACGTGTTCCGGTCGGTGGAGGGGAGGTCTTTGACGTCCATGGTGAGGCGTTCAAAGGGATGGGAAGCCTTTATCAGATGCGCTTTCTCCGGCCGGTAGAAGTGAGGTTTGCACTCCGCGCAGATTTGGCAGTCCCTGGTGGCTGTCCTGACCTCCTCGATGGAGTAGGGCAGGTTGCGGTTCTTGATAAATTGGAAAAAGCGAGTGACCCCCGGGTGGCAGAGGTCCTCATGGAGGGCTCGGAGGCAGTCCACTTGTGTGGTGGCACATGTGCCGCGGGACAGGGCGTCAGGAGGCTCGTTTAGCTTCCCGGGACGATACAAGATCTCGTATTTGTAGCTGGAGAGTTCGATCCTCCACCACAAGATCTTATCGTTTTTTATCTTACCTCGCTGTGCATTATCGAACATGAAAGCAACCGACCGTTGGTCAGTGAGGAGAGTGAATCTCCTGCCGGCCAGGTAATGCCTCCAATGTCGCACAGCTTCCACTATGGCTTGGGCTTCCTTTTCCACTGAGGAGTGGCGGATTTCGGAAGCATGGAGGGTACGTGAGAAGAAGGCCACGGGTCTGCCCGCTTGGTTGAAGGTGGCTGCCAGAGCTATGTCAGACGTGTCGCTCTCGACCTGGAAGGGGAGGGACCCGTCGGTGGCGTGTATCGTGGCCTTTGCAATGTCTGCTTTGATGCGGCTGAAGGCCTGGCGGGCCTCTATCGACAGGGGAAAAGCTGTGGATTGGATCAGGGGACGGGCCTTGTCCGCGTAGTTGGGGACCCACTGGGCCTAGTAACTGAAAAACTCTAGGCAGCGCTTCAGGGCCTTGGAGCAGTGATGGAGGGGGAATACCATAGGGGGGGCACATGCGTTCAGGGTCGGGGCCTATAACTCCATTTCGCACTACGTAGCCGAGAATGGCTAGGCGGTCGGTGCTAAACACACATTTATCCTTGTTGTATGTAAGGTTAAGGATCTTTGCGGTCTGGAGGAATTTTTGGAGGTTGGTGTCGTGGTCCTGCTGGTCATGGCCGCAGATGGTGACATTATCGAGATACGGAAATGTTGCCTGTAAACCGTACCGGTCAACCATTCGGTCCACCTCGCGCTGGAAGACCGAGACCCCGTTAGTGACACCGAAGGGAATCCTTAAGAAGTGATAGAGCCGCCCATCTGCCTCGAAGGCAGTGTATTTGCGGTCACTAGTGCGGATGGGGAGCTGGTGGTAGGTGGACTTAAGAGCCACCGTGGAGAAGACCTTGTAAAGCGCGATCCTGTTTACCAGGTCGAATATGTGGGGGAGAGGGTACGCGTCCAGCTGCGTAAACCTGTTGATGGTCTGACTGTAGTCGATGACCATCCTATGCTTCTCCCTGGTCTTTACCACCACTACTTGAGCTCTCCAGGGGCTGTTGCTGGCTTCAATGACTCCTTCCCTCAGTAGCCTTTGGACCTCTGACCTAATAAAGATCCGGTCCTGGGCACTGTACCATCTGCTCCTGGTGGCGACGGGTTGGCAATCCGGGGTGAGGTTCGTAAACAGGGAAGGCAGGTCGACCTTAAGGGACGCGAGGCCGCACACAGTGAAGGGGGAGTCCAGGGCCGCTGAATTTGAAGGTTAGACTTTGGAGGTTACACTGGAAGCCTAAATCTAGGAGTGTGGCCACGCAGAGGTGGGGAAGGACGTAGAGACGGAAATTTTTGAACTCCCTTCCCTGGACTGTGAGGTTTGCTACACAAAACCCCTTTATCTCCACTGAGTGGGAACTGGAGGCCAGGGAGATTTTTTGATTAACGGGGTGGACGAGGAGAGAACAGAGGCAGCACGGTAGCATTGTGGATAGCACAATTGCTTCACAGCTCCAGGGTCCCAGGTTCGATTCCAGCTTGGGTCACTGTCTGTGCGGAGTCTGCACATCCTCCCCGTGTGTGCGTGGGTTTCCTCCGGGTGCTCCGGTTTCCTCCCACAGTCCAAAGATGTGCAGGTTAGGTGGATTGGCCATGCTGAATTGCCCTTAGTGTCCAAAATTGCCCTTAGTGTTGGGTGGGGTTACTGGGTTATGGGAATAGGGTGGAGGTGTGGACCTTGGGTAGGGTGCTCTTTCCAAGAGCCGGTGCAGACTCGATGGGCCGAATGGCCTCCTTCTGCACTGTAAATTCTATGAAATCTATAAGAACAGCGCCTTACCGTGTCAGGCTGTATGAAGCTCTCCGTGCTCCCAGAGTCGATTAGGCAGGATGACTCGTGCCCGTTGATAAATACAGTCGTTGTAGCAGTTGAGAGTGTTTGAGGCCGGGACTGAGTCACCGAGGCTAATCGCAGCAGTTGAGTGTTCTCTTCGGGCAGTGTGTGGTTAGCCGAGCTGGGGTCCTGGGGGTTCATCCAAGACGGCAGCTCCCATTGGTCGCACATGGCTGGGGGGGCACAAAATGGCGCCGCCCATTCTTCTAACGTGGTGTCCGCAGGACAAGATGGCGGGCGTACGTGGCCCTAGAGTAGGAAGATGGCGGCGACCGCTGGCTGCAAGGGGACCATGGAGAGGTTTGTGGTCGCGGTCCGCATTCGCTGCCGGAGACCGCGGCAACCGCACGGGCCTGGCATACCCCCACGAAATGGCTCTTTTTACCGCATCCCTTGCAGGTGGATGCGTTGGCCGGGCAGCGCTGGCGGGGGTGCTTGGCCTGCCCGCAAAAGTAGCAGCGGGGCCCCCTGGGGTTGCCAGGCTGCCTTGCAGCACAGGCTTGTGAGAGGATGGGGGATGTCTCGGGGTCGGCAGGAGAGGGGTTCAACGCTGCCCAGGGGGCTGCCACGCGGTCGGGAACGTAAGTGCGGGTGTTTCTGGAGGCCACATCCAGGGAGCCTGCAAGGGCCCGTGCCTCCTTGAGACCTGGAGTGTCTTTTTCTAGCAGTCGCTGGCGGATTTGTGAGGATATCATACCTGCCACAAAGGCATCCCGGACCAAGGGTTCAGTGTGTTCGCTCGCCGAAACTTGCAGGCAGCTGCAGTTTCTCCCCAACACCAGGAATGCAGGGTAGAATTCTTCCAGCGATTCCCCAGGGCTTTGTCGCCTCGTTGCTAGCAGGTGCCGGGCGTAGACCTGGTTTACCGGGTGAATATAATGTCCTTTTAGCAGCTCTATTGCTGCAACAAAGTCTTCCGCTTCCTCGATGAGGGTGTAAATCTCCGGGCTCACCCTTGAGTGCAGGACTTGCATTTTCTGCTCTCCCGTGGGTGTGTTTTCGGCCGTTCCGAGATACCCTTTAAAACACGCCAGCCAGTGCTTGACGATTGCCGCTGAGTTCGTCGCGTGGGGGCTGAATTGCAGACACTCCAGCTTGATTCGGAGCTCCATCCTTTTTTAAAATACTAGCTTATCTAAAACGAGGTTATAGTCCAACTGAAGGCTTTAATAAGCTAGATGTTTCCCCCAGCAGCACAGGTACAGAATGAAGGCTGCTGGGGCGGTTCGGGCTCTTATACCCCGCCTATCAGGGCGGAGCTACCAGACATCTTGACCAATAGAAAGCATACAGTTTCCACCAATGGTGCTCCAGCATATCAGGTACCGTAATACCTCTACTACCACAGAACTTTTAAAAGGCATTTGGACAGATACTTGGAGAGGAAAGGCTATCATAGAATTTACAGTGCAGATGGAGGCCATTCGGCCCATCGGGTCTGCACCGGCCCTTGGAAAGAACACCCCACTTAAGCCCACGCCTCAGCCCTATCCCCGTAACCCCACCTAACCTTTTTTGGACACTAAGGGCAATTTATCATGGCCAATCCATCTAACCTGCACATCTTTAGACTGTGGGAGGAAACCGGAGCACCCGGAGGAAACCCACGTACACACGGGGAGAACGTGCAGACTCCGCACAGACAGTGACCCAAGCCGGGAATCGAATCTGGGACCCTGGAGCTGTGAACATCGACCCAGCCTACCCAACACATCATGGTACCAGTGAGTGATGCTGAAAATTGACGGACCGACCTTGAGTGAATCAGCGTTGACCAGCAAACAGCCATCCGGTGACATGCGCCCTCCTCCACAGCTCCGCATCGCCGGCAACCTCGGTGCAAATTGGAAGATCTTCAAACAACAGTTCCAACTTTATCTAGAAACCACCGACCTCGAGGCCGCATCGGACACCAGGAAGATCGCACTATTCCTCTCCACAGCCGAGGACCACGCCATCCGCATCTACAACTCCCTTACATTCGCTGAAGGCGAAGACAAGACAAAATTTAAAACAGTCCTACTGAGGTTTGACAGCCACTGCGACATTGAGGTGAATGAGAGCTTTGAACGGTACGTTTTCCAGCAGAGGCTTCAGGGTAAGGATGAACCTTTTCAATCCTTGAATCCATCTCCGCATCCTAGCGCAGTCATGTAACTATGACTCGACCACTGATTCCATGATCCGGGATCAGATTGTTTTTGGGGTCCACTCTGATTCCCTTCGCCAGCAGCTCCTGAAAGTCAAGCAGCTCACCCTCACCATCGCCATCGAAACGTGCGTTCTCCACGAACATGCTAACAATTGGTACTCCCACATCAGGGCGGCAGAAACAGCAAAGCTAACCTCCCACGAGGCGGAATGGGTGCAGCCCATTGCACAAATGCAGGGCCTAAGTATCGGCGAGAGTGGCAATTCCACACGCTTTTCCCAGGCCCGTGCGCATGAGCGCCTCGACCAAGGGGACGGCGAGACCGACGACCAGACTGCGCAGGTGCGTACGTCGGTCGACCGCACTGCGCATGCGCGATGGCGCACGGAACGCGCTGACGTTGGTGTCAGTACGTGTCCGAATTGTGGCTCCGCCCATTTAAAGCTGCAATGTCCGGCAAAATCACGACGGTGTGTACAGTGTGGCAAGCTTGGCCACTACGCAGCCCTCTGCTCCGCTGCCCAGCATCCAGCGATCCCGGCCGCGGCGCAGAAGCGTCCGTTCAATACAGCAGGCCATGCCAGAATCCGACCCCGACAGCCCAACAGATCCTGATGCTGCGTGCCTCAAATCTCCACACTGGGTGGGAATCATTACGAAGCATGCGCTGCCTTTCTCCAAGACAGCGAAGCACCTCCCTATCCTTAGCGTGGATCCCGACGATGAGTGGTGTGCTGTCCTCACAGTCAACAAGGCTCCCATCCGGTTCAAACTGGACACCGGCGCATCGGCGAACCTCATCTCCAAATCCGATCTCGACACCATCCGCGTCAGACCAAGCATTCTTCCACCGGCCTGCCAGCTCCTTGACTATAATGGCAATGCTATAGCTGCCAGTGGCTCATGCCAACTCAGAGTTTCCAATAAGTCATTTAAAGCGACACTGCGATTTGAGATCGTGGGACCTGACAGAGCATCCCTGCTCGGTGCTCGGGCCTGCAAACTCCTGAACTTGGTTCAGCGAGTCCACACCATGTCATCCTCACAAGCGATGGCCTCACCTGATGAGAACTTCCAGGTTGAAATTGATGACATCATCACGCAGTACCACAGCGTGTTCGACGGAATGGGCACACTCCCAAACCGATACAAAATCCTGCTCAAACCGAACGCCATCCCTGTGATCCACGCACCACGTCGGGTACTGGCACCCCTCAAGGACCGCCTCAAGCAGCAGTTACAGGACCTCCAGGACCAGGGCATCAGATCAAAGGTCCCAGAACCCACGGATTGGGTCAGCTCCATGGTCTGCGTCAAGAAGCCGTCAGGGGAGCTTCGAATCTGCATCGACCCCAAGGATTTAAACCGCAACATCATGAGGGAACATTACCCGATACCAAAACGAGAGGAGTTGACCAGCGAGATGCTCATGCCAAACTCTTTACGAAGCTGGACGCCTGCAAGGGGTTCTGGCAAATACAGCGGGATGCATCCAGTCGCAAGCTGTGCACATTCAATACCCCGTTCGGTCGCTACTGCTACAAACGGATGCCTTTTGGCATTATCTCTGCCTCAGAGGTATTTCATCGTATCATGGAACAGACGATGGAGGGTATCGAGGGGGTGCGCGTGTATGTTGAAGATGTCATAATCTGGTCCACAACTCCTCAAGAACACATCGATCACCTCATGCCGGTATTCCACAGAATCCATGAGCATGGCCACCGACTCAACAGAGCCAAGTGCTCGTTCGGTCAATCAGAAATCAAATTCCTTGGTGACCACATCTCGCAGCAAGGCGTGCGGCCAGATGCTGACAAGGACTAGGCGAGCAACACCATGAAGACCCAGAGGACAAGAAGGCGGTCCTCCGCTTTCTAGGGATGGTCAACTTCCTCGGGAAGTTCATTCCCAACATGGCGACACACACCACAGCCCTGCGCCATCTCATCAAAAAGTCGACGGAATTCCAGTGGCTGCCCGCTCATGAGAACGAACAGCATGAGCTGAGGGCAAAACTCACCACAGCCCCGGTTCTGGCGTTCTTCGACCCTACCAAAGAGACCAAAATATCCACTGACGCGAGCCAGGACGGTATTGGGGCGGTGCTCCTCCAACAGGATGACTCCTCCTCATGGGCCCCAGATGCGTATGCCTCCAGAGCCATGACGCCCACTGAGCAACGGTACGCTCAGATCGAGAAGGAATGCCTGGGCCTCCTAACGGGAATCAACAAATTTCACGACTATGTGTATGGCCTCCCAAAATTCACGGTTGAGACGGACCACAGGCCACTAGTCCACATAATCCAGAAGGATTTGAATGACATGACGCCTCGGCTACAACGAATCCTTCTCAAGCTACGCCGCTATGACTTTGAACTTGTCTACACGCCAGGCAAAGAACTAATTGTTGCAGATGCCCTTTCCAGGTCTATCACCGCACCGTGTGAACAAATTGACTTTGTCTGCCAAATCGATGCGCAGGTGCAATTGTGTGCCTCCAACCTACCGACCACTGATGAGAGGGTCATCCAAATTCGTGAGGAAACGGCCAAGGATCCTCTGCTACAGCGTGTGATGCAGCACCTCATGGATGGCTGGCAGAAGGGACAGTGTCTCCAGTTTTACAACGTCAAGGACGATCTGACGGTGGTGGACGGCATCCTCATGAAGCTCGATAGGATTGTGATTCCGCAGAGCATGCGAGCTATGGTGCTCGGCCAACTCTGAGGGTCACCTGGGGGTCGAGAAATGTCGACGCAGAGCTCGAGAGGTAGTCTCTTGGCCGGGCATCAGCCAGGATGTTGCCAACAGGGTCCTCAATTGCCCCACATGTCAGAAATTTAAGCCAGCTCAACCCAAGGAAACTCTGCAGCAACATGAGATAGTGATCTCCCCGTGGTCCAAAGTCGGTGTCGACCTTTTCCACGCCAAGGGGCGTGACTATGTCCTCCTGGTCGACTACTTCTCCAATTACCCTGAAGTGGTGAAACTGTCCGACCTCACGTTGAAGGCGGTGATTAGACCATGCAAAGAAATGTTTGCCAGGCATGGGATACCGCTCACGGTGATGAGTGAAAATGGTCCCTGTTTTTACAGCCAGGAATGGTCTGATTTTGCCCGCCTATACAACTTTCGTCACGTAACCTCCAACCCCCACCTACCTGCAGTCAAACGGGAAGGCCGAAAAAGTGGTCCATTTCGTCAAGAGATTACTATGCAAGGCTGCAGACTCAGGCTCCGACTTCAACCTGGCGCTGCTGACATACAGAGCATCCCCGCTGTCCACTGGGTTGTCTCCCGCGCAGATGCTCATGAATCGCACTCTGCGAACCACAGTTCCAGCCATCCATGTTCCAGACCTTGACCACCTCATGGTCATACAAAAGATGCAGCAGCCTCGGGCCCAACAGAAATCAGCATACGACGCTCATGCCACGGATCTCCCCGAGCTGGTCCCAACTGATCGTGTTCGGGTGCAGTTGCCGACAGCGGCTGGTCCGCCACAGCTGTGGTGGTCAAGCAAGTGGCCCCGAGATCGTTCCTCGTCCGCATGGCTGATGGATCGTTCCTACGACGCAACAGACGGGCGCTGCGCAGAGTTCCACGCCCGCCACCTAACCATGATGTCCCGCCTCACACAATGCTTCCTCCGGGCGTGCCCTACCACGAGGCCACCGATCTGCCAGCAATCCTGCCGACCTCTGCGACCACCGCATTGGCGGCGGTCCCGCCTATCCAAGTGCAGGCGGCCCCTGATCCACCCTTGAGGCGGTCAACCAGAATTCATCGCCCGCCGCAGAGATTAAACTTATAGACTGAACTTTTGCACAACTGTGTTACCTTATCGTTTTGACCTCTGTAAATATCGTTGTTACCGTTTCTTCTGCCCTAAATCTGCACTAGCGACACCTTCCTGTGTACATAAGGTCATTTTAGCACATTCTGTATATAGTCACGCACATATACACATCCACACGCACATGCACCTTAATATTTATTATCTCAACACACACAATGCAAAAAAACAAAAGGTGTGGGGGTGGGGGGGGGCAGATGTCATAATATACATCTATGTATACAATGGAGTGCAGACAGGCAGTGATTGACACACAGGATGACCAGTAAGCGCACACAACAGAGCAGCCAATCACCAGACAGGACACAACCACTATAAAGCCAGACAGCACCAGTTTTCCCGCGCTCTCGGGACCCAGCCTCTGAGACAGTCAGAGTTAGTGAGCTGGCCAGTGCAAACACCATGTGGTAGCTAGTAAGTCTGGTTAGGCTAGTGTCAGGTCTCCAGTCAAGTCAGCATAGTGTCAATCCACAGTTGAACATGTATAATAGTTTAGATGTTAAATAAAATCGTGTTGCATCTTATCAAGCGTTGGAGGTCTGTCTCTCGCCACACTCCATCAAGTGCAGTCCACATCGACCCAGCCTACCCAACATATCAGACTCTGCTTCCGCTGCCTTTTCAGGACGAGAGTTCCAAAGACTCACAACCCTCTGAGAGAAACATTTTCACCTCATCTCCGTTTTAAATGGGCGAACTCTTATTTTTAAACAGTGACCCCTAGTTCTAGATTCTTCCACAACTGGAAACCACCTCTCCACATCCACCCTGTCAATACCCCTCAGGATTCTGTATGTTTCAATCAAGTCTTACTTTCAAGCTTTTTTGCCCGGGACCTACTTTTACCAATTGGCCATCCTTCGCTACCCAAGCCGGCTGACCTTCGCGACCCACCATTTTTGCTGACCTTTAGTGTGACAGGTGAGCCTGTTTGGTCCGCATGATCACACTTGCTTTGCCATTCAATTGCAATTTCTGCTAAGGACTTCAGCTGATGATTTAAGTTCTCACTGCATCCCTTGAAAAAAAGCAAGTGGTTTGTCCTCAAACTCGCCATGCTGAAGATTTGAGAGTTTAAAACTTTAATTTGCCAGTACTTCCTTCATAATACACACATGAGCTTTGCATCCTGGTTTTCACTGGCACAATTAATAAAGCCATATCTCAAGAAATCACCTTTATGCTGCTCTGTTCCTGATTTCAGCATCTGCTTAATGGGTTGTTCACCAGAGGCCCTGCAGCTCACACCTGCACTGCTGGCAGCTACAAAATGGAGGAATTTCTCTCGTGCCCACAGCACGTGATGCCAGTATATGGGGCACGTGACCTGCTCCCTGCCGCCGCTTCTGGAGAAAAGACGGCATTGATTTTTACCGAGAATCTGCTCCTGAGTCAGCGCGCTGACGTCAGGAGGAGGCGGCCTGCCTCGCTGGGCTCCGGGCCTGCCCACTGCTGAGGGGGCATGCAAGTGCAGTCGGCCGGCATTCTAAAAGCCAGTCACGGCCGTTGGGCACTTCTTCCTGTGATCGGGAATGCCGTGGCCATGGCCCCGCGTCCCTCCCGGCACCCACACACGACCCACCTGTGGGTCACGACCCTGCGTTTGAAAATGGCTGATCTGAGGGATACAAGCCTAACCTGTCCATCATTTCCTCATAAGACAATCCACCCATTGCAGGTATTAGTCTGGGAAACCTTCTCTGAACTGCTCCCAATGCATTTACATATTTGCTAAATAAGGTGAGTAATACTCCTTATCTGGAGTGTCCGCAGTACTCCAGATGTGGATTCTCCATTGCCCGATACCGGGTTTGGGTTTCCAGATCTGGCGGAGAATGGAGCGTCGGCTAAAAAGTGGGATTGATGCCGGATGCCAATCCCATTCTGATGCTCTGGGCCCCCGCCGCCGGCAGCAGCGAACTACACGCCCTGCGCCGATGGCACAATGCAAAATCGCGATTTGCATGCATCTTAATGTGATTAACGGGCTGGAAGTATGAATCTCCAATCACCTCTGATGCTCCAGCCCTCTCAGCCGGGAGTCACACGGGTGTGAATTGGTGCAAGTATTTCCAAGCGGGGCCCAGGTGCCATGGCAATTGAGGGGGAATAAGGAGGTAAGCAAGCTTTTCAAACTTTTCGGGCTTGCTGGGGGTTGTATGCATGGACCTCAGGGAGTGGCAGGAAACAACCTGGTGGCAAGTGTGTGGACTCAGGGCGTCCGCTCGGGATTGGGGTGCCCTGGCTGAGGCAAAGAACAAAGATCAGTACAGCACAGGAACAGGCCCTTCGGCCCTCCAAGCCTGTACCGATCATGATGCCTGTCTAAAGTAAAACTTTTTTGCACTTCCGGGGTCTGTATTCCTCTTTTCCAATTCTATTCATGTATTTGTCAAGATGACTCTTAAATGTTGTTATTGTATCAACTTCCAGCTCCTCCCCCGGCAGCGCATTCCAGTTATTCACCACCATCTGTGCAAAAAATTTGTTTCACACCGTCTCCTCTAAACTTTCTCCCTCGCACCTTAAACTTATGTCCCCTAGTGATTGACTTTTCTACCCTGGGAAAAAACGTCTGACTATCCACTCTGTCCATGCCCCTCATAATTTTGTAAACTTCTATCATTTCGCCCATCAACCTACGTTGTTCCGGGGGAAATAATCCAAGTTTATCCAACCTCTCCTCATCTAATAGACCCCCGTTGCTTCATAAATTCACTTACTTCCATCCCTAGCTGCAACTTCCAGGCTCCTGGCTGTTGAGACTGCTGTCTGCTCACAGTATTCTGCAAAAGCTCAGTGGCCTTCCAGTCATGTGGAAACCCACCCAGCCGACTCCTCTGGAAACTCTCATATCCCAGCAGTATCATCGAGGGGATGGGCTTTGGCCATGTTCAATCGCCAGCCCACGATGTGTTGGCTCTCCTCAGTGAACTCCTCAGAAGTGCATCTTCACAGTAGAAGAAGCTGGAGATTCGCAGAGCTCATCTCAAACAAAAGACACATGCACTGTGGACCCCACCCTGGCACACAGCCCCTCTCAGAGTTAATCCTCACCAGTGACACTATCCGCTAGCCCACCCCTGAGAATCACGAGATGTCTCCCAGCCCTGCCTGTCCACTGTGCCCCTGATCACATCCATCCTCACCCCCGGGGCAGGAAACCTGACCAGCCCCCTGTCACAACCTGTGCGTAAAGCCCAAACTTCATAACACTGTAGCCAAGGTCCAGGCAAACGCACAGGTCATATTCTGCGCTATCCCCGCTTTGAGCCTGGAATGAGCCAGAGGTGTAAATTTCAGGGCCTGAAAGAAATCCTAGCCTGTCCCATCGTTTCCTCCCCCCTTGGGGTGCTCGATGGCCCCCACACTACTCCATGGGACAAAGGGGAGGCCGGAGTGAGTTCCGGAGGCGCCACTGTCACCTGGCGCTGCCCGTCCTGGAGGCTTGCCCTCGTCTGAACCATGGTCTCAATGCCCTCAGCCATTACAGCCACTGCCCTCTCTTCAGCCTCCCCCATGGGTTTCAGGGCCCTTTCCTCTGATACGCTGTGGACCCAAATATCTGGGATGCCCCAACCGTCGTCTGGCACTCCTGACAATTATGGGCCATTTTATCCTTGTGGACACAGAAAGGACATAGTGAGATGCTGGGAAGTGAGATTGATTGTGGTTTGTCGCTGGTGGCATATATGTGCAAGGCTCCTGGTCAAAGAGGACAATACATGTGTTGGGGTTTTGTGGAAGGTGGTTTGTAAAGGAGATGCAGGCAGGTGGGATGTTGTTGGCCTTTAGGGGATTGGGGGAAGGTGTGAGGAGTGAGGGACGGGAGTGATGCCAGGAGCACAGAGGTGATTACTCACCTGAGCTGCTCAAAGGAGGCCATTCACTCCTCACATCTTAGGGCACTGCGTGCCGGTCCAATTGGTGAGGCTGGCAGCACTCACAGCCTCTGCCACCTCAGCCCAGGCCCTGTTCAGTGTAGTTGGCTTGAGTCTCCGTCACACCCTGGGGGAAAGGGTGCCCCTCCTCTCCTCAATGGCGTCCAGTATTCGGGCAATCTCTGGCTTCAGGAACCTTTAGCAGCCATCTTCTTAACTGGTGAGTGGAGCTCCAATTTGTCAGGCTCTGACTGCAAATCCCGACCCCAGTGAATCAGACGCCAGCGGGGCCGGGATTCGTGCGGACTGCATGTGCGCCGCGTGCTGGCTCTTTTGCATGATCTGAATTTCTCCTGGCTGGCGCTCTTCGCGGGATTACGCAGTTCCCAAGATTCTATACCGCCAGCAGCACTTCGTCTCCAGGACAGAGAATCCAGCCTACAACCTCACCAATGCCCTGTGCAACTGAAGCATAATCACCCAACATTTATATTCACTTCCCCTCACAATAAATGCTAACGTCTTGTGAGCTTTCCTAATGACTCGCTGGGCCTGCCTTAAAACCTACCTCTTTGACCGAGCTTTCCATCATCTGCCCTATTATTGCCTTGTGGCTCGTTGTCAATGTACGTTAAGTTCACTCGTGTGAAGTTCCTCTCAAGGTGAGAGAGTGAAAACAGGCCACAGATTTGCTCTCACCTGACTTGCGCTATTAAAAACTGCCCCGGGTCTCCTTGCTGGACCCATGAACATTGATGGGCTGATTGACTTTCCTCATCTGTATTTATCTTGCACACACCAATGTTTAGACATGAGCACACACTCATTGTTCAAGGATTTGGATGGCCGAATATTGAGTTGTTTATGCTGTTGTGTGTTCACAGTTTACAGTCTGACAGAGCAGTATAGATTTTATAAAATTCTACACTGAATCAATGCACACTTTATTAACGGACTTGTAATATATCATGTGACTCATTTACAGCTGGTTCCACTGTAATGCATAAGAGGCTAATGCACTTAGTAAATCAGGCTAGTAGATTTTGACATAAGGTGAAACGCTGCAAAGATTTAATCGATACACATTTATTAAATTGAACTAATATTCAGTGTTTGTAGCTGTCAAGCTCTCTGCTCCGGTTTTATTTATTTTGGATTTTTCTTCTTGTTCCCAGTTCTGTCTTTGTTCCATGCCACGGGCTCCCGATTCCAGGTCTTGAGCTGGGAGCCTGGGATGGCGTGAGCTCAGTTCATAGCAGCGTGCCTGCCACTCTCTCCACCGGAGGCATTCAATTTGATGAGGTGTAAAAGGTGTGCTTCTCTGAGGGGTCAGGTGAGTCAGTCTCAATGTCTCTTGACCAAGCCAATAGTTGGATACCGCAGCTCCGAAGAAGAGCAAGAGCCTCAAGCAATGACTGACTGCCCTCTCCATGGTGGGGAGGCAGTGGCATAGTGGTATTGTCACTGGCCTAGTATTCCAGACCTCCAGGGTAATGCTCTGGGGACCCAAATTCAAATCCCACCATGGAAGATGGTAAAAAAAAAAAATTATATAAATTTAGAATACCCAATTATTTGTTTCCAATTAAGGGGCAATTGTAGGGTGGCCAATCCAATCGGCCCATCGAGTCTCCTCCTTGATTCAATGAGATCATGGCTGATCCGTTATGATAATCCTCAACTCCACTTTGCTACCTTAACCCTTGATTCTCTAACTGATTAAAAATCTATCTATCTCAGCCTTGAACATACTTAATGAACCAACCACTACAGACACGTTAATCTCTGTCTGCCAAATTTTGGCCCACTCACTTTATCTATATCCCTTTGTAAATTTCTTATTTCCTCATTGCAACTTAGTATCCCACCTATTTTAGTGCCTTCTGCAAATTTGGCTACAGTACTTTCTATCCCTATATCCAAGTCATTAATATATATTGTACATTGTAAATAGTTGGGACCGAACCATGTGGCACCCCACTAGTTACATCTTGTCAACCAGAAAAAGACCCATTTATCTCGGCTCTCTGCCTTCTGTCAGTTAGCCAGTCTTCTTTCCAAGCTAATAAATTAACATAATTTCATGTAATCTTACCTTGTATATTAACCTTTTGTGCAGCACCTTATCAAATACTACATCTACAGGATGCTCATTGTCCACTTTGCTTGTTACATCTTCGAAGAACTCTAGCAAATTAGTCAAACGTGATTTACCCTTCATAAAACCATGCTGACTCTGATGGGTTGCATTTTGATTTCTTTAAATGTCCTGTTATTAATTCCTTGATAACGGATTCTAACAATATCGCAATGACTGAGGTCAAACTAATTGGTCTGTAGTTTTCTACTTTCTGCCTTCCTCCCTTTTTGAAAAAGGGGTTACATTAGCATTTTTCCAATCCATGGAATTCCAGGGAATTTTATAACCAATGGCTCCACTATCATCACTGTCTCTTCCTTTAAGACCATAGGATGTCAGCCATCAGGCCCCGGGAACCTGTTTGCCTTCAATCCCAATAGTTTGTTTAGTACTTTTTTCCCATTCATAGGATCTTTACAGTGCAGAAGGAGGCCATTCGGCCCATCGGGTCTGCACTGACCCTCTGAAAGAGCACCTCACCCTAGGCCCACTCCCCCCACCCTGCTCATCCTTGGACACCAAAGGCAATGTTCTTATTAAGGCCAATCCACCTAACCTGCGCATCTTTAGACTATGGGAGGAAACCGGAACGCCTGGAGGAAACCCACACAGACACGGGGAGAACGTGCAGACTCCACACAGTGACCCAAGGCTGGAATTGAACCTGGGTCCCTGGAGCTGTGAGGCAGCAGTGTTAACCACTGTGCCACTGTGCCACCCAACAGGATGATGATGATTGTTCTAAGTTCTTCCCTTTCTATTACCTCTGCATTACAAGTTGCTGAGGCAAAATATTGATTCGCCATTTCAGTGTTCCCCACTATTAAATCCCCGATCCCATCCTCCAAGGGGCCACCATTCACTTTAGCTACTCACTTCCCTTTTATATATTTAGAGAAGCTTTTGTTATCCTTTTTTTATATTTTGTGCTAGTTTTCTTTCAGAATTTTCTCTCTTTGTTACTTTTTTAGTAACCCTTTGTTGATCTTTAAAAGCTTCCCAATCTTCCTGCCTGCCACCTGCCTTTGCAATATGGTATGCCTTCGTTTTTATCTTTATGTTATCTTTAACTTCCTTGTTCAGCCATGGGTGTTTTTCCCCCCTCTTACAATCTTTCTTCCTCTCTGGAATATATTTTAGTTGGGATGAATTGAATATCTCCTTAAACGACTGCCAGTGCTTATTAACTGTCCTACCTTTTAGCCTTCCTGCCCAGTCCACTAGAGCCAAATCTGTCCTCATTGTAACGTAATTTGTTTAACTCCCGAACCCAAGTTTGGGACTCCAGTTTCTCACCCTCAAACTGAATTTGAAATTCTATCATGCTATGATCACCCTTCCCCAGAGGATCCTTAACTATGAGGTCATTAATTAATCATTCCCCATTGCATAATACCAAATCCAAAATAGCCGGCTCCCTGGTTGGATCCATAACATATTGCTCCAAGAAACAATCTCAAACACATTCAATGAACTCTCCATCAAGGATACCATGCCAATTTGATAAATCCAGTCTATGCGCATTAAAATTATCCATGATTATTATCATGCATTTCTTACAAGTCTCCAATATTTCCCAGCTTATACTGTGGGCCACTGTGCAACTACTGTATTGGGATCTACAGATTACTGCCACCAGAGACTTCTTTTCTTTGCTATTTCTTATTTCTACCCAGTCAGATTCCACATCTTGATCTCCAGTGCCTATATTATTTATCACTAGAGCACTGATCTCTTCCTTTACCAGCAAAGCTACACCACCTCCTTTACCTTTCTGACTATATTTCCAAAATACTGAGTATCCTTGGATAATAAATTCCCAGACCTGGTCTCCTTGGAACCATGACTCACTAATCACCACCAAATCATACCAGTTTGTTTCTATTTGCACTGTTAACTTATTAATTTTGTTCCGAATACTTTGTAATCCAGATACAAAGCCTTTAAGGTTCTTCAATTATCAAATTTCCCTACACTTGTCTAATGCCTTAGTGCAATATTACTTTTGTGCATGCTGTCCCTGCCTTTTATTTTCTGGTAACAATCCACCTCATTATTAACCTGCACTCCTACCTTCTCCTTTAATGTTGATTTTCTAATTTTCCATTCAACTGAACCCTCTCAGGAAGGCAAGGGGATCCAGATGGAAGGAGATAGCCTCTGCAATTGTCCAACAGGTTTGAGATACAGGATCTCATTCAAATGGCAGGAGCAATAAGGAATACACTGGTAGTATGGGACAGTATAATGAGGGGGATTGACACTGTTCTCTGTAGCAAGGATCGAGAATCCAGGAGGCTGTGTCGCCTGCCCCGTGCCAGGGTTCAGGACATCTGCTCGGGGCCAGATAGGAACTTGCATGGGGAGGGGGGAAGGATCTCATTTTCATGGTCCACGTAGGCACCAATGATATAGGTAGAATGAGGAAGTAGGTTCGCCATAGACAGTTTGAGGAGCTAGGCACTAAATTAAACAACAGAACCTCCAAGGTTATAATCTCTGGATCATTAACTAAGCCACTTGCAAATTGGCATTGAATACGGAAATTTAGAGAGACGGACATGTGGATCAAAGACTGGTGTGGGCGAAGTGGTTTTGTTTCGTGGGGCACTGGAATCAGTACTGGGGAACGTGGGGGCAGTACCTTTGGGATGGCTGACATCTGAACCATGCTGGACCAGTGGAGGAAAATGGACTAGTTAGTGATAGGAAGCATGGTTTTGTACAGGGAAGGTCATGTTTCATCAACTTGATTGACAGTAAGAAGTCTTACAACACCAGGTTAAAGTCCAACAAGGTTGTTTCAAACACTAGCTTTCAGGGCACTGCTCATTCCTCAGGTGAATGAAGAGGTATGCCAACGCCGGCATCTCCACATCACAACTGTCTAAGAAGGGTAGCAAGGATAATCCCGGGAACTACAGGCTGGTGACCATTACTTCAGTGGTAGGGAAATTACTGGAGAGAATTCTTCGAGACAGGATCTACTCCCATTTGGAAGCAAATGGACGTATTAGTGAGAAGCAGCAAGGTTTTGTGAAGGGGAGGTCGTGTCTCACTAACTTGATAGAGTTTTTCGAGGAGGTCACAAAGATGATTGATGCAGGTAGGGCAGTGGATGTTGTCTATATGGACTTCAGTAAGGCCTTTGACAAGGTCCCTCATGGTAGACTAGTACAAAAGGTGAAGTCACACGGGATCAGGGGTGAGCTGGCAAGGTGGATACAGAACTGGCTAGGCCATAGAAGGCAGAGAGTAGCAATGGAAGGATGCTTTTCTCATTGGAGGGCTGTGACCAGTGGTGTTCCACAGGGATCAGTGCTGGGACCTTTGCTGTTTGTAGTATATATAAATGATTTGGAGGAAAATGTAACTGGTCTGATTAGTAAGTTTGCAGACGACACAAAGGTTGGTGGAATTGCGGATAGCGATGAGGACTGTCGGAGGATACAGCAGGATTTAGATTGTTTGGAGACTTGGGCGGAGAGATGGCAGATGGAGTTTAATCCGGACAAATGTGAGGTAATGCATTTTGGAAGGTCTAACGCAGGTAGGGAATATACAGTGAATGGTAGAACCCTCAAGAGTATTGAAAGTCAAAGAGATCTAGGAGTACAGGTCCACAGGTCATTGAAAGGGGCAACACAGGTAGAGAAGGTAGTCAAGAAGGCATACGGCATGCTTGCCTTCATTGGCCGGGGCATTGAGTATAAGAATTGGCAAGTCATGTTGCAGCTATATAGAACCTTAGTTAGGCCACACTTGGAGTATAGTGTTCAATTCTGGTCTCCACACTACCAGAAGGATGTGGAGGCTTTAGAGAGGGTGCAGAAGAGATTTACCAGAATGTTGCCTGGTATGGAGGGCATTAGCTATGAGGAGCGGTTGAATAAACTCGGTTTGTTCTCACTGGAACGAAGGAGGTTGAGGGGAGACCTGATAGAGGTATACAAAATTATGAGGGGCACAGACAGAGTGGATAGTCAGAGGCTTTTCCCCAGGGTAGAGGGGTCAATTACTAGGGGGCATAGGTTTAAGGTGAGAGGGGCAAGGTTTAGAGTAGATGTACGAGGCAAGTTTTTTATGCAGAGGGTAGTGGGTGCCTCGAACTCGCTACCGGAGGAGGTGGTGGAATCAGGGACGATAGGGACATTTAAGGGGCATCTTGACAAATACATGAATAGGATGGGAATAGAAGGATACGGACCCAGGAAGAGTAGAAGATTGTAGTTTAGTCAGGCAGCATGGTCGGCGCGGGCTTGGAGGGCCGAAGGGCCTGTTCCTGTGCTGTACATTTCTTTGTTCTTGTTCTTTGTTGATTGAGTTTTGAGGTGACAAAGAAAATTGATGAGGGAAGGGCTGTGGATGTAGTTTATATGGACTTTAGGTAAAGCGTTTGACAAGGTCCCACATGACAGACTGGGACAAAAACTAAAATCTGGGGTGGGCTGGATAGGTGGATACAGAACTGGTTTGGTTATAGAAGACAGAGAGTGGCAGTGGAAGTGTGGATATCTGTAGCTAGCGGTGTTCCGCAGGGATCAGTGCTGGGACCTCTGTTGTTTGTAGTGGATATAAATGATTTTGAGGAAAATGTGGGTGGTCTGATTAGTAAGTTTGCGGATGAAACGAAGATTGGCGGAGTTGCTGGTGTGTTGAGGATTGTCGGACGATTGAACAGGATCATAGAATTTACAGTGCAGAAGGAGGCCGTTCGAGCCTGCACCGGCCCTTGGAAAGAGCACCCGATCTAACCCCATACATCCACCCTATCCCCACACCTCTACCCTATCCCTGTAACCCCACCTAATCTTTTTTGGACACAAAGGGTAATTTAGCATAGCCAATCCACCTAACCTGCACATCGTTGGACAGTGGGAGGAAACCGGAGCATCCGGAGGAAACCGACGCTGACACAGGGAGAACGTGCAGACTCCGCACAGACAGTGACCCAAGCCGGGAATCGAACCTGGGACCCCGGAGCTGTGAAGCAACTGTGCTAACCATTATGCTACCGTGCTGCCCATGTAGTTGGATTGGAGACTTGGGCACATGGCAGATGGAGTTTAATCCGGACAAATGCGAGGTGATGCATTTTGGAGGATCAAATCTAGGTATGAATTATACTGTAATTGGCAGAACCCTTGGGAACATTAACCTACAGAGAGATCTGGACGTGCAGGTTCACAGTTCTCTAAAAGTAGCAACACAGGTGGCTAAGGTGAGTAAGAAGGCATATGGCATGCTTGCCTTCATCAGACGGGGCATTGATACTCACATCTCAGTGGTAGGCAGGCTTCTGGGTTGGTCACTGATGAGCGGATGACAAGGATGTCCCAGGACCGACACTGGGAGGAATGCCGGAGCCCAGGACTGTGCTGAGCACCAAGTCAATGATGTGCCCCAGAGCTGCTGGAGCTATAAGGTTAGAGTTATAAATATCAGGAAGAGGTGTCAGCATTCTTCCTTGGACTCTTATGTCCGATGAGATGGTGTCGTCCCTCTGAGGCAATGAGGCAAACACGGCAAAGGTGTTATCTGCAGTGCAGACCTTGGTGCAGGACGTGTACCCCCATGGCGGGGGATGTCCGCTCCCTGGCCCCAGGTCATGCATTCCAACTTGGAGTGTATGAGCTGCTTGGTGCAGGGCATCAACTGTATGGTGCAGACACTTGTGAGAATCCATGAGTGGCAGCCCCAGAGGTTGGCAGGGCTTCTGGATCTCACTCCAGCTGACCCCCCATCCCATGGAGGAGCCCCAGGAGCCACCGGACACCTCCTCAGAAGGTGAAGACACATTTGGGGACGCCTGACCTTGGATGGGACAGTAGCGGCAGAGATGAGTCTCATTGTTCCCCCCCTCCACGATCACCCTGTTCAGTGGTAGGTCAGACTCAGGTGTCTGTCAGGCAAGAGTCAGACAGTCACTAAGGCTCTGCCCTCATCGCAAGTCATCACCATTCTCCTGCTTCATCCAGTCATACTGAACCTGTGCCCTGCATCATGAAAGGAGCCCTCAAGACGATGATCTCTGACCAGCAGAGCTCAAGTGTGATGGTCTCAAACTCCCTGAGGGGACAAATCTGGCCACCCTACTCCTGGTTGTCTCCAAAGCAGGAGGCAATCAGTGCATTCCGAGCCCTGTGCCCCAATCGGGCCCAGGCCATCGCCCAAGGTCCTTCCTCCACCTCATCCGAGGGGGTTGCACCTCACCACACTCCTCGACCGCCTCCTCATCCGAGGATATGTGATGCTCCTGCGTATCCCCCTCATCCAGCACCTTGCCTTTTTGCAGTTCCAGGTTGTGCAGAGCGCGGCATACCACGATGATGTGAGACACCCTCTGGGGCTGCTATGGACGGCTCACCCTAACCGTTCCCGGCACCGGAACTGCATCTTTAACAGGCCTACCGCCAGCTCAACAAGCGCACGTGTAGAAGCACGTGCCTCTCTGTATAAAATCCATGCAAATGTTTGTGACCTACGCACTGGCGTTATCAGCCACCTATTGAGTGGGTACGCTTTGTCCCCAAAGAGCCATCCCTCCAGCTGCTGATCACCCTTGAATATTGCTGGATCTGAGAGTGTCTAAGCATGTAGCTATCATGGACGCTCCCCAGTAAACAGGTGCTCACCTGCATTATGCACAGTGAGTGGTCGCAAATGATCTGGAAGTTGAGGGAGTGGCATCCCTTGCAGTTCATAAATGGCGCAGAACCACATGCGTGCAGTCTAAGACACCCTGCACTTGGGCAAATCAGTTCTGCGGGTAAAGCGCTTGGCCCTGGCATCCTGGTTTGCCAGGTCCTGGTCAAATTTGATGTACAGGTGAGCCCTCTCCAAAAGCACACTGGTCACCTCATGTATGCACTTCTGTGCGGCAGACTGGGAGATGCCGCAATGGTCACCCATGCAGCTGATGGCACAGAATTTCAGCACAGCTGTGACATACAGGGCCACAGGCATTGGATGACCTCCCCGTCCATGTGGTGCCAACTCCTGTATCACCTGGCACAGGTGGTCCACTGCCTCCCGGGCAGATGCAGTCTCCTCCCACAGTGTATATCTGACATCTGGAGGTACGATGCTCTCCCCCGGTAGACCCGTGGCTGATAGCTTCCCCCCCAAGCCTCTTCTATGAGTGGCCCTTCACCCGGTTGATCAGCAAACCCTGCAAATCCCTCCTCTGCAGGGCACTGGTCCTGCCCACATGCAGCCGCACGTTGATATCATTGCTATTGCTCTACAGCAATCAATAGCACTGCCAGCTCGACTGGCTCCATCATCCTCCTGATCCAAAAACTGAAAGGAAACAAACTGAAATGTGAGGAGTCCTGGCCCAGAGCCCTTTCGGGATTTGGGGTATCCACCTGTGCACATCCCCCCATGTGAGTGCCTGTCCAATGAGCTTCACTCCCTCCAATCACACACAATGGCCAATTCCCCACACTGGTCTCTCGCAACTCCGCTTGACAGATGCGCTTCCACCTCGGTGAGCCTGAGCCACCCACGTGACCCTCCCGAAGGGTGACGATTGAGGGAATATGAATGCATTCATTTGATCTCCGGGGGAACTAAATGTTGCCACCTGTCATATTCTATTACGGCTAACTGATGAGCTCAGTTACCCTCGCGCCTTGCATTAGGGGCAACATCTGTGTCACCTCTCTGTTATGGAGAGATGTGTGCAAGCCATGGAGTTAAATATTTGGGGGCTAAGCTCCCAAAAGGTTAACTATTGGGCACCAATCAGTGGCACACTCATGCATTGCAATACTGACATGATTGACCCATCAGTGGCTGGTACAGGTCACATGATTTGCAAGTTGGCTACAGTTCTGGAAACTTCCAACAGTAATTACAGGACAAAGCTTAACCCTCATCCTTGTGGAATTTCACACCTATCATTGTGTGCGCCCTTGTTTCATTACAATCATTGAAACAAGGGAGCAGCAGACAGTCTGTCTCCCCAGCCAGGTCTTTAGCAAAGAGAAACAGACATTGTTGCTCATCTTGTCTGAAGTAACAATGGGTAACATCTCCTGTGTGTGCTATTTTGTGACTTAAAAAAAATATTTACTGCTTTGTTACAAACTGCACAAAGAAAGTAATTTCCCTATGCCCGAAAAACACTCGAATGTTGCTTTTTGGCACATTATAGTCCATCTGCAATGTTTAAACAATTTTTTCAATGTCACTTTGCTTTTTGTGTAAGTAAAGACTCAAAATGCATTTGCTTTAGTTTGCTGTTAAGATTTAATCTCAGTGCAACATCACTAAGATTGCATCAGAATGTGCAATTTCGGAATGTTGTTTGAGTTGGAATAAGAGGGCGAGTATAAGGAGGGATGTGAAGTTGGCTGAGTGTGAAAGAGAGGGTAGTGGTGAATGATTGATTCTCAGATGGCGAAGGTATATAGTGAGGTTTCCCCAGGTTACGGTACAAGGACCATTGAATTTCTTGCCATATGTTTATGACCTAGATTTGGCTGTCCAGGGCACAATTTCAAAATTTGCAGATGACACAAAACTTGAAAGTATTGTGAACTGTGAGGAGGATGGTGATGAACTTCAAGAGGACATAGACAGTCTAGTGAAATGGGTGGACATGTGACAGATGGAATTTAATGCGAAGGAATGTGAAATGTTATATTTTGGTACAGAATCATAGACTCACTACAGTGAAGAAAGAGGCCATTCGGCCAATCAAGTCCGCATCAACCATCTGAAAGAGCTCCCTAGGCCCACGCCCCCACCATATCTCCATAACCCAGTAACCCCACCTAACCTTTCGAACACTAAGGAGTAATTTAGCATGGCCAATCCACCTAACCTGCACATCTTTGGACTGTGAGAGGAAACTCGGAGCACCCGGAGGAAACCTACACAGACCCGGGGAGAATGTACAAACTCCACACAGACAATGACCCAAGACTGGAATTGAACCCGAGTCTGGCGCTGTGAGGCAGCAGTGCCAACCACTGTGCCGCCATGCTGCCACCGCCAGACAATGCGGTAGGAGGACCAAGGAGAGGCAAGACAAAATAAAGGGTACAATTCTTAATGCGGTGCATAAAGAGAGAGACCTGGGGGTTTACTCTTTTGAGCAAATTAAAACAAATGGCCAAATTAACCAATTAACAAATTCTTTAAAAATTAGTGCAGCTTAAACAAACAACAACAAAGCAAATTGAAAAGCTGATGATGTACTCCAGCCCCTGCAGTGCCCACTGGTCATGAGAGGTCTCAAGCATGCCAGCGGACACCTATCCTCCCTGGACACCCAGGCGGGGCTTAACCACAGAGGACGAGCAGGCAATCAAATCAATGGCCCCCTCAGCCACATACTGCCTAGGCCTGCCAATGTCCACTTTGGTCAGACCCAGAAGCAGGTTAACACGGAGCTACTCCAGTCTGCCTACCTGGAGGAGGATCTGAGGTTATTTGTGCACAAATTATTGAAGGTTGCAGGGCAGATTGAAAAGGTGGTAGAAAAGGCATATGGGATCCTGGAGTTTATAAATAGAGGCATGGGGTACAAAAGCAAGGTGTTATGAAGAACCTTTACAAAACCCTGACGGCAAGACTTTCCGTCCCTGCTGCAACATGTTTTCCCATGGTAGATGTGGCCATCCCTCCAAATGCTCGGCAGTATGGTAATATGCCTATGGGCTATATCACAGTTGGAAGGTATGCGACCTCCAACCAGCAGGTGGTGGTACAGACACACCGTGCGGTCTCTAGACCAAGGTCATGTGACCTGTGACTCTGAAATAGGGGAGACATGTCCAGCCATTTTCAGAAGAAGATTGAGAGGGTAATAAGACATACGTGTGAATGGTTGGTGCGAGGTGCAAGTTCCAGAGGAGTAATTAGCAGACTCCATGATAACGTGATCTGTATCAGATTGCTATCTTACCACATGAGACTCAATAAAAGATTCTGGTTTGGACAAGTTGCAGTGTTTGGTGGATTCCTTCGTGAAGTACAAAGGACCAAGCACAGCAGGCAGGACCAGAAGATCCTGCCAGCAGGAGGGGCCGGAAAATCCCTTCCTGGTTAACCTTAACTGGAGTATTGCGACAAATTCCGGGCACCGCACCTTAGGAAGGATGCGAAGGCTGTGCCGACATTGCAGTACCGATTTATGGTTCGAGGTATGAGCGACTTCAGCTGCATGGATTGAAGAAGCTGGGGCTGTTCTCCGCGGAGAAGGCAAAGTTGACAGGAGATTGATCGAGGAGTTCAAAAGCATGAGCGGTTTGGACAGAGGGCATTTGGAGAAATTGTTCCCATTTGTGAAAAGGCTGAGAACTATGGGAATTTCAGGTGATTGGATAAAGAATCAACAACGGCATGGGGAAAAACTATTTTATGCAGAGGGATGTTCGGGTCTGGAATGTACTACCTGATGGGGTGCTGGAGACAGGTACAATGGCTGTCAAAAGAGAGTTGGAAAAGCAGCTTAGAAAACAATTGGCAGGGCTACAGGGGAAGGCGGGAGACTGGGATAATTGAGAACTTTTGCAGAGAGCCAGTGTGAACACTACAGGCTGAATGACCTCCTTCTGCAAAGTAACTATTCTATGATCCTATAAGTTAACTGGACCTGTGCACTCCCCCCACAGTAAATGGGTAAACTAGAGTGTGATGTGTTGGGTGTTCTGGATCACATACAGGTCACCAACACTTGAAGTAGTGCAACACTATTTTATTAAAAGGTTAACTATTTAAACATACTTGAACTGTGGGTAAATACAATACCAGCTTTAACTAAAGACCTCTGCCTTGTCCTAACCAGTTGATGCACTCAGCACATGGTGAATGTCTGTGTTGCAGGCTGTGAGCTCTGTGCTCCTAGCTAGCTGCTACTCGAATGAGCGGGAACTCTGATGTCCCCTGTCTTTATAGTGCGTGTGCTCTCACTGGTGATTGGCTGTGGTGTTGCGTATGCTGATTGGTCCCACTGTGTGTCCATCAGTGTGTGTCTGCACTATGATATACTGGTGTATATTATGACAGAGTGTACTTGGTTCCATTGCAGTGATTGCCATGATAAACCTATGGAGGTGAGCAAACACTACTAATAGTCTTTAGCAATGACATTTAGAGTAATTTAAGACATGACATGAAAAATCAAAGGGTGCCTTCGGGCCTCTGGTTCCCAGAGCTCTCCAGCACTGGGATATTATTTGTGTCATGTCTGAGTCTGCTGTAGACTGATTGATAAAGATTGAACACCATAATTTGTCATCAACCTCATTACTGTTCGATCATGCGCCGAGATGGCCCTTGGCCTGTTTCCATTCTGCAGTTCCTATGTTCCTCGCTGATAGTCGCACGTTAAAATTACCAGTATCCTGAACCCTCGTATACTTACGAGAAATTTAGCCGGATCTAGTGACAGCACATATTAAAAGCCTTGCCACTTCCATCCACCCACTCTTTCCAATAGCACTCGAATCCAAGGTTGCCCACAAATTGAGCCTGAGGTCAGTGATGCTCGATGCTCAGCACTGATGCCACTGAAGTTAGATTGATGAATGGTGCTTTCCTCATGGTTAAGAAAATAGAAATGAGGGCACCCAAACTTTCATCAACACATCTCATTCTTTTGTTACTCATCAACAGTTGCTTCAAATTCATCAGTAGGTTTGCACGTCAAGGCATGAAAGTGATTCATACGAAGCACGGAGCCAAGCAGTGTGGTTTCTTTTCTCAATGAAGAAGCTGAGTTTATTACCAAAAGTCTATTAATCATAAAGGGTTGGAAGCTGCTCCCCAAACAGCAGGCTTCCTCCTTCTGTGAGCAGCCTAGTATTTAAATGCTTCAGCCAAATCTTGCTCTTGGCCGTGTTCCTGCCAGAAGAGCTACAAATTCATAACAAAGAACTGAAAGGAACATCTTGTTTTTTAAATTTCCGAGAGGAACTTCCTTTGAAGTCTGCCGAACCTTGCTGAAGCCGTCACAGTTTGCACAGTCGTCATTGTGAATGGGAATATTTCTCCATTAAGTTCAGGTCGTTTTGGCACTGATTTATTATTTGCAGTCTCTATATGTGTGCCTTGTTGTCGCCCCTTGTTCTCATTTCCTGCCTAACTTCACGTTCTGGCAATGTTTCTTTTCTTGTTAGGCTTGACGCCCCTGTTCTTGCAATTGAAATAAATAAACGGGGGAAATTCTCCGAGCCCCGCGCCGGAGAATCGCCGCAACCGCGCCGCGACGCCCCAACAACGGCGCGCGATTCTCCGAGGTGCGGAGAATCGGCGCCATTTGCACCGGTGCGTTTGACGCGTCACCGGCCGCTGGAATTGGTGGGGCCACCGATTCGCTGACCCGGATGGGCCGAGCGGCCACCCGGATATGGCAGAGTCCTGCCGGCGCCGTTCACCCCTGGTCGCTGCCGGCGGGAACTCTGCGAGAAGGGCCGGGGGGGGGGGCAGCCTGTGGGGCGGGGAAAAGCAATCCTTCACCGGGAGGGGCCTCCGATGGGGTCTGGCCCGTGATCGGGGCCCACCGATTGGCGGGCCGCCCCCCCCCCCCCCCCCCCGGGCCTACTTTGTTGCGTGGCGACCCCTGAACACCAACGCCATGTTGAGTCGGGGCCGGCGCGCAGAAGAAGTTCCCTGCGCATGCGCAGGATGGCGCAGCCTGACTGCGCATGTGCGGGTTGGCGCGGCGCCCATTTGGTGCCAGGGAGGGAGGCTGGAGCGGCGTGAACGGCTCCAATGGGAAATTCCATTGACAAGTGGCGGGAATCCAGAATCCCGCTGCCAGCGAATGGCACACCAGCGAGATTAGATTTAGATTATTTGTCACATGTACCGAGGTACAGTGAAAAGTATTGTTCTGCGCACAATCCAGGCAGATCGTTCCATACATGAAAAACATAGGACATAAGATAAATACACAATGTAAATACAATCGGGTGAAGCAGACAGAGTATAGTGCTACACAGTAGAGAGGATGCGTGGAGGGACCAGTTCAGTCTATAAGAGGGTCATTCAGGAGTCTGGTAACAGCGGGGAAGAAGCTGTTTTTGAATTTGTTAATGTGTGTTCTCAGACTTCTGGATCTTCAGCCCGATCCAAGAGGTTGGAAGAGTGAATAACCCGGGTGGGAGGGGTCTTTGATTATGCTGCCCGGTTTCCCAAGGCAGCAGGAGGTGTAGACAGAGTCATTGGATGGGAGACGGATTCATGTGATGGGCTGGGCAGTGTTTACGACTCTCTGTAGCTTCTTGCGGTCTTGGGCAGAGCAGTTGCCACACCAGGCTGTGATGCAGCCCGAGAGGATGCTTTCTATGGTGCACTTGTAAAAGTAGGTAAGAGTCAATGTGGACATGCCGAATTTCCTTAAATCATGCGGCCGGTAAAGCAGAGAATCCATCCCCGGATTCCATTCTATTGGAGCACTCTGTGCCACTCAGACACTTGCATTTACACATGCAGATACGCTCAAAATGAAAATTGTTGTCATCCTTCTCAAAACCACACAATGAAATGCAATCCAGAAACTACGCCATGGGAGCGTGGATAAAGGTCATGAGCGGTTCCAATCAGGGTTGTCCCTTTAATGTAGCTATTCCTGTTGTCCTACAAATAATAACATGCATGTCCACAAGGCCTAAATGCAGAATGTCGTTTGTGAGCAGCTATTTGATTGTCATTTGGATATTGGGAAGGAGAACATATTGAGCATCTTTTTGAAAGTTCTCACGGCATCTCGGCTTTTGCAGTGAGAACTCTGAAAGCTGTTCTGAAATGTTGAAGATAAAATTGGGGCAGATTGGGAACAGTGCAATTATGGCTGTTCAGTCAATGCAGAAAGGAACAAATGGAACCGGCCACCCCTCCCCTGCACTGCAAACCAGCCCTGAACCCCCTCCTCCCACACCGTACAGCAGCCCCCCACCCCTGTTTTATCTGGGTACCCCCCCCTACCCCCAAGTATGGGATTGACCTGATCAGCCCCCCGCCCCAAGGGACCGCTGTAATAGGGGGATCCCTCCCCCAGGAATCCCTGTAACAGGGAAATCCCCCAGGGACCTTTGTAATAGGAGGACAACCCCTAGGGGCCC
The DNA here is from genome assembly GCF_047496885.1 of Scyliorhinus torazame. Taxonomy (NCBI): domain Eukaryota; kingdom Metazoa; phylum Chordata; class Chondrichthyes; order Carcharhiniformes; family Scyliorhinidae; genus Scyliorhinus; species Scyliorhinus torazame. The sequence goes on from NC_092712.1 coordinate 53,954,495, forward strand.
ATGCCTAAAGTGAACCCCCCCCCCCCACAGACTCCCCCCCCTACTCACACAGACCACACCGCCACCCCCCCCCCCCCCCCCCCCCAGAAAAGAGACTCTTGTCTGGAAACTAGAGAGTAGTACAGACAGGGGCAGTGAGAAGAATTACAGCTGTAGCACTTAACTTGAAGCTCCATGTGTCCATTCCTTGAAGGCGAGAACAGCTATGACCTGCGTCTGGTTCCCACAGGTCCATTAACTGCAAGCCATTCATAGCTTTCTAGTAGTGGTCTGTGATTGACAGCATCCAAAAACCATCTGCAGCGTTGATTCATTTATCTTCCTTCACGGTTCAGCGGCCTAAGTGGTGAAATCCCAGTGTTTACAAACATTGACCACATCAAAGAGAGGTAAGTGCAGTGCAATCACATGTGTGAGCTGCAGATGTCATTAAGACCCATTTACATGCTCCCATTGGCGTGCGGCGTGGACCTCGATTCTGGGGGTCGGAGCATTGCATTGGGCATCAATCCCGATTTTGGCCTGATGCCCGATTCTCCGTCCCGTCATGGAATGCAATCCGGGCGCCTAGGATGGAGAATCCAGCCCGTATTCTTGATAGATGGTTGTATTATTTTGTTACACAGAAGTCATCTCCTTGTGGGCTTTCAGAGCCAGAAAGCCAGTATCAGAAATCTTTTCATTCTTTCACATTTTAGTTTGGATTTTGGATGAATCCCCATCTGTTCCAGAGTGCCAAATTCCAATCTCAGAAAATCTGCTGAACCGCGAGCGTGATAAGTTTCAGTTTCTGCCACTGCAGCATCTTGGAGTCAGACTGCCAGTAACTGAGAAAATCCCATTTTAACGACATGCTGGTGCACGATCGTGGTTCCCCTTAGTCTACTTGTCAACAGAGTGTAGTTGTGTATTTGCTGTATTTTCTTGTCGAGGAAATAAGGGGTGGCAGATCGCTAAGAGAGCCCATGTTTAACTAGTAATGCTCAAATAATATGCACTAATAATTTGCTTTTGCATTACTGCACTTCTTCAATTCTCTTCAAAGACAGGTCCGACTCACTGCACCATGGGTAGGGCAAGGAAGCAGGTCCCCACTCCACCCCAGATAGGACTGGTGCCAATTCGATACTTAATAGTCCTCCAGGCAACTGAGCCAAACTGCTCCTTGAAGCCCAATTTGTTGTCGAGAAAATCCATTTTACTTGCATGATGTAGTCTGGAGCTACGGTAGGGACTCCACTTTCTTTCCATCCCATGGCTGACGTGCAATCTTTTCTGCTCTTCCTGCCTGCCATATGTTGGAAGGATTTGCAAGTTTACTTAAACCTTCCTGAACCATCAAGTCCTGAAGCAGGATTTGAACCAGGAGCTTGCGGATCAGAAGCAGGACAATACTTGCTGCACCACCAGACCCCCACGTTGGACGACACTGTCCTTAATGATCAAGGCACCTACAAGTTCCTTTTACAGCTTAACTTTGCACTCTGTCCATGTCAAGTTCCCTGCTTCGGGAGAGGAACGGATGGGGGTGCAGTGTACTACCGTTTGTTGTAGAGTTTATGCAGTGATCGTTTTTAAATTCTGACCCTTATTTTCAAATCCCACCACGTTCTCATTCCCTCGACAACTTCCTCAACCTCCCACAACCCTGTGAGTTATCCACGGTAGTTCAATTCTGGCCTCTTGTGCATCCCCGATCTACATCACTCCATCATTGGTGACCATGCTTTCAGTTGCGAAGGCTCGAAGCTCTGGAATTCCCTCCCTAAACCCTTATACCTTTCTTTCGCCCTTTAAAACCTACCAATGTGACTAAGCTTCAGATCAGCTGTCCCGATCTCTCCTCACATGGCTCAGTGTCAAATTTTGATTGACAACACTCCTGCGCAGCGCCTTGGGACATTTTACCACACATTTTTTTACTCAGCGAATGTAAGTCCCTAAGTTAAGCAATCTCTTCCAGTCCTGCTGTGCAGAGTGCGGATAAGCCTCCGCTGAGTCTGTACACTAAAGGTGCTATACAAATGCAAGTTGCTAATGTTGTGATAATCATGTTAATTATCAGCTGGACTAACACTGACTGGAGGGAGGCTTCCACGGGCTCAAATTACCCGGTTAAATATATTGTTGGTAATAAGAGGGAAATTCTGAGTGATCTAGCTTATTACAAATTTATTATTTGTAATAAATACTCAGATGAAAGAAAACTGCCAATGAAAACAAGTAGACAAGAAAAGATGTCAGCTGTAGCTCAATTGGTAGTACTCTTTCCCCGGAGTCAACCAGTCCTGCAGTTCAACAGCCCATCTTGGCCACCTCCGAGCCTCTTCAGCAGCTGCAGTATCTGGCCGAGACATGCAGCCTCAACCAGTGATACTTTCAATATAGGGCCAGAATTTTCTAGAACCAGGCATCTCACCTGAAAGCTCAAAAATATTTTGACCTCCAAGGTTTGTTGAAAGAGTGAGCTAATAACTGGGCGGGGAGGGTAACCGAGATTCCAGGACCTTGGTGAAGGGTGAAAAGAAGGACAAATGGTGCACGTGTTTTAAGGATTGAGAAATATACAGACGGAGGACTGCTCACAAGGGTGATTTAGACTGGGTGAATTCAATGACAAGTCAGACACGGAAAGAAAAGGAAAGAAAGATTGGATTAATAGAGACAACAGACAGAAACGAAAAGTGTAAGGGCAGCACGGTAGCACAGTCGTTAGCACTGTTGCTTCACAGCTCCAGGGTCCCAGGTTCGATACGCGGCTTGGGTCACTGTCTGAGCGGAGTCTGCACGTTCGCCCCGTGTCTGCGTGGGTTTTCTCCGGGTGCTCCGGTTTTCTCCCACAGTCCACAAGTGTGCAGGTTAGGTGGATTGGCCGTACTAGATTGCCCTTAAGTGTCCAAAAAAGGTTAGGTGGGATTACTGGGTGACAGGGATAGGGTGCAAGTGTGGGCTTAAATAGGGTGCTCTTTCCAACGGCTGGTGCAAACCCGATGGGCCGAATGGCCCCCTTCTGCACTGTAAATTCTATGATTCTATGTAAATAAATTGACACTTAATATCTCCAACAGCAATTCAATACCTGAAGGAATGATATTTTGCACTTTTGTTGTTTATTTTCTAGGCCAGTCATTACTAACTGGTTCCTTCTTCTCTCCACAGATGCTGTCATTCCTGCTGAGATTCCTGTATTTCCTGGATGTTGTTTCAGATTCCAGCATCCGCAGTAATTTGCTTTTATTGTAGTGTTTAGTTCACTGCCACTCCTCTTCCAGGGATGCCTCCCCTGAAGAAGTACAGCTCTTCTCTCCATCAAGATTTCCATTTGTCAGTTTCGCCCTGTCCACCTTCTTTGCTTCCCATTCCCCTCAGTGACTGTCTGCATCTCCGACTTACCCCATGTGGATTCCAATTCAAGTTCCACCCCTCATGGTTTGAATCCACCCAGGATTACAGATATCTCCAGGAGATACAATGATCCTCAAACTGCTGTTCCCGCCACATTCTGAGATCCACGCTCAGCGCCATGTGCCGCCATGTGCACACACTCGATCTCTCTCTCTCGAGCGGTGCCACTCTCCCTATCTCAAAGCTGCCCTTGTCCCCAGTTTCATTTCATTCTTCGTCTCATCTGTCGCTTTAGCAAGAAACTTTTTCTTTCCCTTTTAGGTGTTGGAAGAATGCAAGCTCCAAAAACTCATCGACAACAATGGCCATGCAGGATCTTCCACCCGTACCCGCCTCTCGGACCCCATTTCTTCTAACCCCAGCCCTTGTCGTGTATTCCCCATACCCTCTGACCTTCCCCTCTCTGAGACTGAACATGCTGTACTCAGCAAAGGGCACAGCTTCATAGTCCTTACGCCTCCATCTCAATGAATTTCAGGCTCGACCCGATGCTGAACTTTTCTTCCGCCACCTTAGTCTCCACGCTCACTTCTTCGGGCAGGAATCCTCCCCGCATTCTTTTTTGTTCAGAAAATATTTTGTTGAGGCATTTATAATTTTAACATTTTAACCTTTTAAACAACAGAGAGATCCAACAGACGCAAGCCCAGGCCAGATGGTGGAGGGTGAATGTAATGCAACATGAATCCAAGGTCCCGGTTGAGGCCGTACTCATGTGTGAGGAACCTGGCTCGAAGTTTCTGCTTGGCGATTCTGCGTTGTCGCGCGCCCTGAAGGCCGCCTTGGAGAATGCTTACCCGAATATCAGAGGCTGAATGCCCTTGACTGCTGAAGTGTTCCCCGACTGGAAGGGACCATTCTTGCCTGGCGATTGTCGCGCGATGTCCGTTCATCCGTTATCTCAGGTGTCGCCAATCTACCACGCTTCGGGACATGCTTTCTTGCAGTCAATGAGGTAGACAACGTTGGCCGAGTCGCACGAATATGTACCGTGTACCTGGTGGGTGGTGTTCTCACGTGTAATGGTGGTACCCATGTCGATGATCTGGCACGTCTTGCAGAGATTGCCATGGCAGGGTTGTGTGGTATCGTGGTCACTGTTCTGAAGGCTGGGTAGTTTGCTGCAAACAATGGTTTGTTTGAGGTTGCGCGGTTGTTTGAAGGCAAGTAGTGGGGGTGTGGGGATGACCTTGGCAAGATGATCGTCCAATCATAGCCTGTCTCTCTCTCACCAACATCAATCACAGCCTCTCTCTCTCTCACCAACATCAATTACAGCCTCTCTCTCTCTCACTAACACCAATCACAGCCTCCCTCTCTCTCTCCTTCACCCACACCAATCACAGCCTCTCTCTCTCACCCACACCAATCACAGCCTCTCTCTCTCTCTGTCTCCCTCACCCACACTAATCACAGCCTCTCTCTCTTTCACTGAGACCAATCAATCCAGTCAAAACGGTAGTTAACAAGTACTGTGGTTTTAATCAGCTAGAATGTGCCCACCAGTAGCTCCTCCCGCACTGAGAGGCTGTCCCGGATCGATGGGTTATATACCTTCTCAGAGGGGCGGAGCCATAGGCGGAGCCAACAACAACATCAACACAACAACAGTAACAGTGAGTAAATACAATAATATATGCAACAGCCATGCGTGGCTCACCACACTCACCAATCACAGCCTCGCTCTCCCTCACCCACACCTATCACAGCCTCTCGCTCCCTCACCCACACCAATCACAGCCTCTCTCTCTCCCACCCACACCAATCACAGCCTCTCTCTCTCCTACCCACACCAATCACAGCCTCTCTCTCTCCTACCCACACCAATCACAGCCTTTCTCTCCCTCGCCCACAGAAATCACAGCCTCTCTCTCCCTCACTCACAGAAATCACAGCCTCTCTCTCCCTCACCCACAGAAATCACAGCCTCTCTCTCTTTCTCCCTCACCCAATCCAATCACAGCCTCTCTCTCCCTCGCCAACACCGATCACAGCCTCTCTCTCTCCCTCACCAACACCAATCACAGCCTCTCTCCCTCACCAACACCGATCACAGTCGCTCTTTCCCTCACCCACACCAATCACAGCATCTCTCTCCCTCACCAACACCAATCACAGCCTCTCTCCCTCACCAACACCAATCACAGCCTGTGTCTCCCTCACCAACACCAATCACAGCCTGTCTTTCTCTCGCCACACACCAATCACAGCTTCAGCCTGCTCTAAAGGCTCACCTCTCCGCTCCTGATTGCTGAGGACGTGGTTGAGGCTGTGGCTTCTGCTGCCCTCACGGTCTCCAATCTGTTTCTCCATTTGACTGGCGTTAACCGAGTGGAAAAATTAAAATTATCTCCAGGCATCAATTCTGACAGGATCACCTCAAACCCTTCCCCGACAGTGTTGATGGGCCCTAAAGCAATATACTGCCTCCCCTGCAGCCCCCCACCTTCAGAGGGGTAGCTGGTGGCTTCGCGGTAATGACCCTGGACTGGTAATGCACAGGCCCAGGCTTAATGCTGTTAATGCTGCCAGTGTGGGTGCAAACCCCACTATGGCAGCTGGTGGAAATCAAACTCAAATAACTAATAAAAAGTTCTCATCTTAAAAATAGGATGACTATGAAGTTATTGTTAATTGTCATTAAAAACCCATCTGCTTCACTAATGCCGGATTTTCCAGTGCAGCCCTCATGTGACTCCAGGCCACAACAATGTAATAATATTTTTTATTAGTGTCGCAAGTAGGCTTACGTTAACACTGCAATGAAGTTACTGTGAAAATCCCCTGGTCGCCACATTCCGGCGCCTGTTCGGGTTCACGGAGGGAGAATTCAGAATATCCAATTGAGCGAACAGCACGTCTTTCGGGAATTGTGGGAGGAAACCGGAGCACCCGGACGAAAGCCACATAGACACAGGAAGAACGTGCAGACTCCACACAGAAAATGACTCAAGCCGGGAATCAAACCCAGGTCCATGGCGCTGTGAAGCAACGGTGCTAACCACTATGCTACTGTGCCGCCCTTGTGGTTGACATTTAACTGGTCTCGAGAGCAATTAGGGATGGGCAACAAACACTAACTTTGCCAGAGATGCCCACTCCCTTAAGAAAGAATAATAGGCGGTTTTCTCCGTCCTGTCCCACCAGATTTCCGGTGCGGCACACCATTCGGGATTCTCCATTTCGCTGGCTGGTCAATGGGATTTCCCATTCCCACGCCGTCGGGAAACCGGAAAAACGGAGAATCCCGATGGAGGAAAATTCAGCCCAATGTGTCCTAAATAAGAAATTTGCACCGATTGAACCACAAAGCCCCACAAAAACAAGCGGAGCATCCAGCTTTCCCTCCAGTTAAATGGAAAGAATAAACTGCAACCTCGGTGGAAATAACTCAACACTGAACGTATGTGTGACCTTTCAGGTTTGTCTGCACCCCTCACCTCCTGGCAGCCTTGTGTCCAACAGGGGAGCAATGGCATCAGGTTCGCTGTCCAGAGCCAGCGACTGGTTCACTGTCAATGGCCTCATTGTCTATGCTCTGGGAAATGGGATATAATTAGCCCGGGTTCCCAGTCCTGGTCACTGTCCAATGACTCCTGCTGGGAAGTGTGCTGATGTGGGTGGTTACGACACACCTCAACAGTCATGCCCCGCCGCCTCTCCCCTTGGCAACACTCGTAACCAAGAGTCAGCCATGAGGAAAAGGGTACAGTGTCAAGGTGCTAGAGGCTCTGCAGGCGCAGCAAGACATTCGGACAGAAATACAAAAACAAAGCCAATCAGGGGAGCATCCACAAGCCCACAATAATCAGTTTGCACTCCAGTCTCTACAATCCACTTATACCTCATCGGCAAAGTTCTTGCATGAGCATTTCGCTTGCTGGCACCACATTCCTCTGTGCGTTATTTTTAGGCAACTAGTAACCCAGTTATTTTAAATGGGCTAACGCCTTCTGCAAATAGCAGGCCGAGGAATGTGATGTGACTGTGTGAAGCATTCATACGTGAACTTCACCAATCGGAAAACATACTCCCATGAGGTCAAAATATTCTTGGCATTGAGCAAGCCCATGTGGGAATATCTCAAATTTGCAACACAGGCCTGGGACTATTAAACGTCAAATGGCAACTTCTTCGCCTTTGGTTATTTAATAATCATGCTTTTGTTTCCGGTGTCGTAATACCTCTTTTGATATCACAACTCTTTACATATGACACCATAAGAAGGCTATCTTATTCTCACTGAACTCTCTTCACACTGAGTAAAAGGTGGTGTAAGCAGGATACATGTCAGCACTGTGACATATAGGTTTATTCCACTCGTGAATGAAGCTTTTATGAGTTTTATTACTCACAGGAAAATCACATATCCCTCTCTTCACCAGTGACTTCTCTGTTCAAACACTTATCTTTGGGCAAGGGGAATATTTTCTGCTTTTCTTTTTTTTCCCCTTTCACGTCTCTTCACTGCACTGGATCAACAGCTGAATGGAAAGTTCCGGAATGCCATTTTTAGAAAATACAACCACCAAAACCTTGCCTTAATGTTGTCGTAACGCTCTCATAATCCATCCATACCACCTTGCCTCTCCTTTGGAATGTCAATCGTCCAGCCACATAGCAGAAGTGGAAGGAGCTCAGTCTGGTTCTCCTCCTAATTTGCTCATCAAACACACTTATAGAACTCGGCTGGGGAGATGGATTGCCTGTTGCCTCCTGGCTTCATTGATTATAATATCTCTTCACAATGAGAGTTGTAGGAATCCACAAGGATGAGGGTTGAACTTTTGTCCTGTAACTCCTGTTGGAAATTTCCAGGAATTATTGCAAACTTGTGACCTGTAGCACCAATCTTTTGGTTCAGCAAAATCTATATTTTAAATAGGCGAAAAGGTAAGGTTCAATTTAAGTTTTTGATGTTTTAGCGACAAGACAATAGACACAAACTCAGAATCTCGGCAATGCAGAAGGAGGCGACTTGGCCCATTGAGTCTGCACCAGCCCTCTGAAAGAACACCCCACCATGGCCCAATCCCCCACCCTATCCCCCAAACCCCACCTAAGGTCAATTTAGCATGCCCAATCCACCTAACCTGCACATCTTTGGACTGTGGGAGGAAACTGGAGCACCCGGAGGAAACCCACGCAGACACGGGAAGAATGTACAAACTCCACACAGACAGTCACCCAAGGTCAGAAGTGAACCCGGGCTTCTGGTGCTAAAAGGCAGCTAACCAACCGCCTAAGTGGATGCCCCTAAGCACTTTCCAGCCAATTAAATACTTTTGAAGTGTTGGTACTATTGCAATATAGTAAACATGGCAGCCAGTTTTCTCACAGCAAGGTCCCACCAACAGTAGTTGATAATATTTCACTCCATGTGATATAAAAAAAACAACTGAAGGCAATGGATGCTACAAAGGTAATAGACCCAATAGCGTTTGCACAATAGTACCGAAGACCTGTGCTCCAGAACCTACTGCACTCATAGCAAACCTTTTCCCGGACCTCTACAACATTAGCATCTATGCGGCAATGTGGAAGATTGCCCAGATATGTCCTGGACACAAAAAGCAGGACAAATCCAACCTGACCAATTACCGCCACATCAATCTATTCTTGACCATCAGCAAAGTGATGGAAGGGGTCATTGGCAATACTATCAAGCGCTGCTACTCAGCAACAACCTGCTCACTGACACTCAGTTTGGGTTCCTTCCAGGGCTACTCAGCTCCTGGCGTCATCACAGCCTTGCTCAAAAAATGGACAAAAGAGCTGAACTCCAGAGGTGAGATGAGAGTGACTGCCCTTGACATCTAGACAGCATTTGACTAAGTGTGGCATCAAAGGAGACTCAGCAAACTGGAGTCAATCGGAATTGGGGGAATCCACCCACTGGTTTCACTCATAGCACAAAGAAAAATGGTTGTGCTTGTTGCAAAAATTAATTTTTAAAAGGCTAATGGAGAATCGGGTATTATAGAAAGAGGTATACAATAAAGAAATTGAGATGCAATGGTGAATGCATATAAAAGCATTATAAAGCCATACCCTTACTGAATAGGCAGTGGCGTAGCGGCACTGTCTCTGGACTAGTAATCCAGAAGCCCAAAGTAACGCTCCAGGGACCTGGGTCCGAATCCCAGGACCTGAGTTCGAATCCCACCACAGCAGATGTTGGAATTTGAATTCAATCAAAATCTGGAATTAAATGCCTAATGAGGAACGTGAAACTATTGTCGATCATTCTAAAAATGAATCTGGTCCACTAATGCCCTTTATGGAAGGAAATCTGCTGTCCTTACCTGGTCTTAGACCACAAGACATAGGAAGCAGAATTAGGCCACTCGGCCCATCTTCTCTATATGTGACCCACATCAATGTGGGTGACTCTTAAAAGCTTTATGAAATGGCCCAGCAAGCCATTCAGTTGAATGGCAGTTAGGGATAGGCAATAAATGCTGGTCTAGCTAGGTGTGCCCAGGCCCTTTAAATTAACTTTTTATAAAGTAAAACTTGCATGCGATGTGAGCAAGCTATGAACTGGCAATTGTCCTATTTTGCATTCGCCCCCCAGGTGCTGCTTAGCTGTGACTTTGGCCATTAATGTGATAATCCAATTCAGCCCCGGTCTGCACCTGCTGCTGCTCATGTAGCAGTAACAAAATGGTGTGTGTTTAACCATTTCCCTCTTGCTAATGGTTGAGTTACCGGCCCTCCCCACCAAAAACAAATGAATATCATAGAACCACGCAATTCCTGCAGCCATTCAGCCCATCGAGCCTGCGCCAACCCTCTGTAAGAGCACTTTACCTATGTCCACTCCATCCCTGTAACTCTATCTCGGCCCACTCTCCCCCACTCCCCCCTATTCCCGTAACCCCACCAAACGTACACATCCTTAGACACGGGGGGACAATTTATCATGTCCAACCACCTCACCTTCACACCTTTGAACTGTGGGAGGAAACCGGAGCACCCGGAGGAATCCCACGCAGACAAGGGGAGAATGTGCAAACTCCACACAGACAGTCGCCTAAGGTCGGAATTGAACCCGGTTCGACAGCAGTGAGGCAGCAGTGCTAACCGCTGTGCCACCGTGCCACCCCCTTTAAGGGGAGAGAGAAAATAAAATCAAGATTAACCATCAAAGCAAAATGTAGCTCACAGTTTTGACTCAATTATACCTTGACAAAGGAGTGTTCTTAACCATAATGGCTTCACTCCTTATACTGTATATTTCTAATAATGTGATGGAAAAGCTGGGGCATTATTTCAGTGGCTGGATGGAGAGGGATATTATAACATAACTGTCCAGGATTTTTCCAATTTCAGAGGCAATAAATTCAAGAATTGATTATGTAATTCAAGATAATGTAATTTGGTTGTTAGATTAGGACATTTGCCTTGTACTTTGTGCAGCATCTCCCATGCTAGTTCGTTCCTTCTACCTCTTGAGTACACTTATTGGGCTGAATTTAACGCTGGCAGTGGGTTGAAAATCTGGGGTCAACCCTTCCATGGCTGTGCGACGCTTTTCAAAGAGTTACCCAGGCACAGAACATTAGCCCCCTTCTCTCTCCACAGGTCCTGTCAGTCCGCCTGAGATTGTCCAGCATTTTCTGTTTTTGTTTCAGAATCCAGCATCCGCAATCATTTTCTTTTATCTGTCATGGCTGTTTCTGGATCAATTCTATGTTTTCAGTCAATTGACTGCCTGGCATCAGGGCTTCCGTCCCTTTCAAGTCAGTGATCTTGTCTCTAAAAGCTGCTCGCCAATGCGCGGCCTGGCAGCTCCTCAAACTCAGCAGTGCCACTGGGAACAGTGGCCATTGCTGGGACTGCAACCAGCCAGGACCAGCAACCATGGCGACGGTCCCAAACCACAGGGAAGTGGAGTGGGCTCGCTGTGGCCAGTCAGGCAAGAGATAGAGGTGTGGTTAGTAAGGATAGGGATAGTGTTTCTGGGACGAATGGCCCTTGCCACCTGGGGACAGAGGAGGAGATTTGCCCTCTCTTTGTCACAGGGTGCCTGATCAGGAGGGCCCAAACACCAAGACTACAGAGCCGCCAGCTTGGGGGCTTTTCTCACATAGCACAAGCCCCCGCAGCTCCACAAGGGAGGGGAATGGCAGAGAAATTAAACATATAATTTGTGTCTGTTTTCACAGAGGAAAATACAAATGCCTCACTGAAATATTGGAGAGCCAACGGACAAGCGAGATTGAGGACTTGAACATAAGAACATAAGAACTAGGAGCAGGAGTAGGCCACCTGGCCCCTCGAGCCTGCTCCGCCATTCAATGAGATCATGGCTGATCTTTTGTGGACTCAGCTCCACTTTCCCGCCCGAACACCATAATCATTAATCCCTTTATTCTTCAAAAAACTATCTATCTTTATCTTAAAAACATTTAATGAAGGAGCCTCAACTGCTTCACCGGGCAAGGAATTCCATAGATTCACAACCCTTTCAGTGAAGAAGTTCCTCCTAAACTCAGTCCTAAATCTACTTCCCCTTACTTTGAGGCTATACCCCCTAGTTCTGCTTTCACCCGCCAGTGGAAACAACCTGCCCGCATCTATCCTATCTATTCCCTTCATAATTATATGTTTCTATAAGATCCCCCCAAGGAAATAAATATCCGTAAAAAAGCAATGGTGGTGGAATTAATGGGCCTGCCAGTTGATAAATCCCTGGACCTGATGACCTACATCCTTGAGGTAACCTCAATGGAGTGTACAAAACTCTACAGGGCTTGGCAGAGTGGATGCAGGAAGACGGCTTCCTATGGTTAGGGGCTTAGAACCAGGGTACACAGGTTCAGAATAAGAAGTAGGCCATTCAGGATCGAGATGAGGAGGAATTTCTTCAATCAGAGGGTGGTGAATCTTTAGAATTCCCTCCCCTAGGGTGCTGTGGAAGCTCAGTCATTCAGGGCGGCACAGTGGGTAGCACTGCTGCCTCACAGCGCCAGGGACCCGGGTTCACTCTGGGTGACTGTCTGTATGAAGTTTGCACTTTCTCCCCGTATCTGCATGAGTTTCCTCTGGGTGCTCCGGCTTCCTCCCACAGTCTAAAGATGTGCGGGTTAGGTGGATTGACCATGCTAAATTGCCCCTTAATGTCCAAAGATTACGTGGGGTTACGGGGATAGGGCGGGGGATTGGGCCTAGGCAAGGTGCAGATTCAGTGGATTGAATGGCCTAGTCCCGCTCCTATGTTCCTAGTGCCACCAGCATCCTGACCGGCAATAGGTGGTTAGTTCCACGCCCCTGACCACGCGGCGTACTACGCGGTCGGGCTGATTTTCGGGGCCTGGAAAATCGCCGGAGCGGCGCCGGGCCCAATTACAGCATGAAAGTGGATTCTCCGCCCCTGCGCTGACCATGATTTTGGCGCGGGGCAGGGAGAATCCAGCCACTGTTTGCACGCCATTAGCGGGCCCGACCGGTATTCTCCAGGGCCTCCGCTTCTGATGGCCCGAGTTCCCGATGGCACGGTTCACTTGTGCTTTTAAAAATCATGAAACCAGCGTGGCGGCTGCTGAGGGAGAGAGGGGGGGGGGTGTGGTATGGAAAGTGCCCAACATCGCCATAGTGTGCTTACAGTGTGCCGCTGGGCGGGGAGCTTCAGCCAGGGCTGGGGGGAATAGCGGGAGGTGGCCAGGAGGTGGGCTGTGGGGGCTGGGTGGATGGGCATGGAACACCATTGGCGCAGCGAGCAAGGCAGCCATACAGCTGTGCATGCCACTGACTGCCCGCTGCGAACGTAGGGCCATGGGCCGTATATGACCCCCCCCCTCCGGGCTACCAATCTCGGTGCCCTCTGTCTCCAGCCGACCCATCGGCTGTGTGGGCGCGCTCCAGCACAACCAGTGCCACCTTGTTGGCTGGGATGAGTGTGTGTGGGAATTGTAACGTGTATGTGCGGCTGCAGCTTGTCAGTTGATGACAAGCCCCACGCTGTAAGAATATTGACAAAATTCCCATAGATGCTGCCTCGTGTAAGAAAATGCAAACATGAAGAAAGTATTGAAAAAGTCGAATTTCCGGAGATCAAAAATTCTGGGATGGTTTGATCAGTGCTTTTAAATTTACAAAGGGGTGTGACAGGGGAGATACAAGCAGATGTCAAAGGATCCAGGCCCAGTGGACATGGAAATAAAATGATATGCAAAATGTTTAAGACAGGGAAAGTTAGACATGTTCTTACAGAGGGCACTGTGAGGACATGGAATGTGCCACCAGAGAATGTGACTGAAACCAGGACCATGGCCGGGATTCTCCGTTCCCCGCTGCTAAGATTGGGAATTCCGATTGGGCGAAGAATGGAGTGTCGCCCCCAAAAAACGGGTTCCGCGGCAGGGACCCGACCGTTCCCGTTCTCCCCTCCCCTGCCGCTGTCCGCAGCGAACTACTCGCCCTGCGCTGGCAGGAACATGCAAAAAGGTGATTTAAATAAATCTGTATCTGATTGATGGCTTGGAAGTCCAATTCTCCCCCCCACCCCCCCCCGCCCCAACCGCCCCCCGGCATGCTCCATGCTCCACCCTGTAGCCATCTGGGATGGCCACTTACAACAAGAAACATGGACGTTCGCAAAGCCTAAAGGGAAATGTGGCCAATGTAAGATTCAGGCAGGCACAGAGCCTGAATGTATATTTGTGAGCAGAGAATCCAGACAGCATCGAACCCCCAGCCGATTAGCATTTTAATGACCCATCTCCATAAGACAAAGGACTGATACTCAGGTAGCCGATATGATTCCAAACATTTCAGCGCCACTAACAGCAAGGTCAGTGACCGCTTAGGACACGCCAGTCATCAAGGCATCCGCCCTTTATTGGCTCAGATCGAAGGCAGTGACCGAGAACTGCTCAATTAATTGGGTCCAAACCTAAGGACCGCCCAAAAGAGTGTGAAACCCCCAAGGATAAAGAGAGACACCGCCATGTGTTCCTTCTCTTTTTGACCTGGCGCTCCGGCCATGTCCATCTCCAACTGCAGCACCACGACCAGAAGTAAGTTCAAGTTCAAAGCTCGCTACCAGGCGGATGAGCTTAGCTGAACAGCAATTACTTCTCCAGACCCAGCAGATCCAGATTCGAACAAAGGCCACTGTTCCTCTGACCTAAGCCAGGTGCCCGATGTTAAGTACAGGTTGTCATAGTTGTTAGGTGTAGTTTAGCGCGTGGTGTTTATGTTGCATGTATAAGTTAATCTTGTGTGTAAATACAGTATTATTGAACTTGAACTAACTAACTGGTTGTTGGGTCTTTGATCGATATCCGGTTGAACCTTGTGATGGTATCATTTGATACCTGGGGACTCTGAAAGCAATATAATATCAATATCTAGACAAAAGACGGGCAACCTTATTGACTGCCATATTTATAGCGAGCAAATATAGCAACAACCCCTCACAACCACGAGTCACATGGCCGTGGTTTTCTGTGCATCTTTACAAGCGGGGCAAGGCGCCATGGCCTTTGACGGGGAGCAAGGAGCTAAGAAACGTTTTCTCTCTATTCTGGCTTGTTGGGGGGGTGTATGTCTGGAGTTCTGAATTTAGTGGGGAGTGAATTGGTGGCAAGAATGTGGATTTGGGGTTTCGGGATTAGGGTGCCCAAGCTGTACCTCCCATTGCTGCTCGAACAGCATTCCAACCCACACTTTGGATGTAACTTACAGGCTCCTGACTGGTAAGATTGCTGGCAGTATGCTGGAAAGGCTCCTGAGGTCTCCTGGTCATGTCGAGACCTTTCCGACCTGCTCATCAGGACACCCTCATGCCTCAGCAGTATACCAATGGACTAGGTGTGGACATGATCAATCGCCGGACCATCAGATGTTGGCACTCCTCATTGCATTCCATAGATCCACAGCTCCACACCAGAGGAGGCAGGGGATGAGCAAGCCAAGGACCCATACACTGGTGCTGCTGAACTCTCCCTGGAACTCTCCCACTCGTCAGAGGATCAGCTAACCCACCCCTCATTATCACTCTATGCCTCCGGGCCTGATCTGGGATGCCCCACTGTTATCAAGCGGTTTGATCCCATCCATCCAGGACCCGGCCAGGATACGTGACCACCTCGGTGTAAAGTCCTGGCTCCACATCACACTGCAGCGAAGCTTCCAGCAAATGCACACTTCCCTCCATTACCCCCATCTGCAGGACCTGCCCGCAAAATGTTGAGCAGTGCAGCTCAGGGTGACCATGTAGTCAGCGGCTTTTGGATGATCAAGGGAATGCTCACCTTGGTACAAGTCTCTGTCACTCCTCTGCCACCCCCCCCCCCCCCCCCACCCCGCACAGAAATAGATTTTGGAACTCAGCGAGCAAGGTGATCTATCTACCTGGTCGCTTCTGCCGTTGGAGATGCACGGTTATGCGAGCGCCAGGGCCACGCAAGCGTCAGGGCCAGCCCGGGGAAGCACGACAGGAGCCTGCCCAGATCAGCAGGGGCCAATCAGTGAGGCTCAAGTGCCAGCCGTCCATCAGGCAGAGGAGGAGGTGCAAAGGCGGCGCCCCGTCAGTCAACATGCACATCATCATCATCGCCCATCCTTCAAGGAGCTGTCAGATTGCATGTGCCACCGTCGACTCCTGAAAGGAACCACGAAGGTTAGGAGGAGGAAGACCAGTTCCCTGTGGCCTTCAAGTTGATGGTGGCCCGAAAATCCTCTGCCTGTGACTCGCTCCAGGGCTCGAGCAGGGACCTGCGGGATCCTGCAACCTTCCGTGCACAGATGCATCTGAGATGCGACGGTTGCCCTATTCTCCCAGTCAGCAAACCTGGACCAGGCCCACAGGATGTCCAGGATGCTGTATTTGCTGCCATCGCTGGACTGCCCCAGGCCCAGAGGGTTATAGATGGCACGCATTTCACCCTGAGAGCAACGGCTTGACAGGGGTTGTCCGTCATTGGCAGGCAGGGTTCACCTCCCTGAACATGCAGTTGGTGTGTGATCACCAGCTGCACACCGTGCACACCTGCGCATGATACCCAGGCACTTTTTTCCTGGTTCACTCAGAGGACCCAGCGTTTTTGAGGTGCTCCTTCGGATGAGGGTATGGCTTAGTGGGTGACAAGGCCTAACTGCTCAGGCCATGGCTGATGATGCCTGTGCAGAGACCCCAGACCGAGGGGCAGAAGCGGCAACTAGGAGCGTCATCGAGTGGTGCATTGGGTTCCTGGACTGCTCTGCAAGGGTTCTCCAAGACAGCCCCCAGAGGGTCGTGCACATCGTGGTGGCCTGCTATGTCCAGCACAACATTGTGCAACGGTGGTGCGACATGTTGGATGAGGGGGAAGAACAGCAGGATTTGTCAGATGAGGATGGGGTCCAGGAGGAACCAGGCGAGGACCCAGAGTTGGCTTGGTAGGTTGCCGAATGAGTCATTCAAGACTGTCGCAGCAGGGACAAGCTGATCATCTCCCGATTTACCGATTAGGAGGCTATAACACCGGCAGCTCCTCCACCCTCTTCCCCGCACCCCTCCCCTGCGCCCCACCTACCGTCTCCCTTAACCTTTCACTCATTCCCATGACCACAGCACTCCTCCCCCCCCCCCCCCCCCCCCCCCGCCTCTGAGGGTCATCACAGCATCACCACAAAGTGTTGGGCCTGGGTTGACAGTATCAGCGGGTCTTGTCTGCGTGACGGAGGCTGATGACGACTCGCGATGTGCTTAGCTCTGGTACTCCTAATTTTCTAACAATGTCTGACTCTGGACTTTAAGATAACATGCCACTATCCGCCCGGATGATCCCTGCTTGTGCGATGGGGACTCCTTCTCAGGGGACTCAAGATGTTGGAGGAGAGCAGGGAGATGATGAACAGATTTGGCTTTCACTGGGGATGCTGTCAGACTAGGCAGTCTCTTAGAGCGTTTCCCGTGAACTATCACCTTTTGGGGAGGGTGTATGTACGTGGGACGTTTCTGTGTCTGAGCCGCTCTGAGAGATCCCCACCACATAAAGGACACAGTGAGATGCTGGCACACAGGTTTGATGGGCGGTTTCTAGCTGGTGGGATATGTGGGGAAGGCTCCTGGCCAAAGGGATCAGGATATGTTCCCTGTGTTGTGGGTTCCTGGATGGTGGTGTAGCCACTTAAATTGACCAACTCCTGATTTAAAATGGCGAACGGCAAAGGCTGATGGGAAAGTCAGCCAACAAGACAAAAACCAGCAGCTGCAGGTTGGCTGTGTATTTACCTCTGGAAAGGCCAGACACTATCGATACCAACAACCATCAGCATAACAAAACAACAGCCACCTGCATATTAATGAGCAATCCCCAGGAACAATAAGCAACATTTCCAAAACCCGACACTTCGGTGCCAGCAGGAGCCTACACAAAAGGAGGTGAACGACCACCTCAAGACCGCCCATCGATCAGGGAACCACTCCAGCATTGGAGAAAATCGAACCAAGCGATTGGGACAAAGTCCAATCACTTGGGACCAGGTACAGGGTCTGCCCCGAAAGGCGGGAAGCCCCTGGGGACTATAAGAATTGAGCCCCAAGTTCAAATCGCTCTCTTCTCTTCCTCTCCATCTCTCTTCACTCTTCAGCAGCCGATCAAACCTGTAAGTCTTATTTCAACGCTCGCTACGAGATAGGCGCTCCAAGCTACCAACCTGTACCAACTTCGAATCCCGCAGGCTCGCAGACCCGTGAAAGGCCACTTGTTTCCCTGACCTGGTGGGCCAGTTCCAAGTTAAGTATAGGCCTGTTAGTTGTAGAAGTAGCTTAGACGTAGAATTTGTGCATGAGTAGCAATTACTGTGAATAATAAATGTGCTTTGATTTAAATCTTACTAATCGGTGTATTGGATTATTGATCATTACTCGGACTTGAACCACGTGGCGGTGTCATAAAGATACCTGGCGACTCAAGAGCAAAGGTGATAAAACAAAGCAATTAAACAAAGGCAAAATCAGCAACATTATTTGGCGACATCCTGACGGGACCCGATCTAGAAGTGGAAAACCACTCCGGGAGAACCTGTAAGGGGCAGCACGGTAGCATTGTGGATAGCACAATTGCTTCACAGCTCCAGGGTCCCCTGTTCGATTCCGGCTTGGGTCACTGTCTGTGCGGAGTCTGCACATCCTCCGGGTGCTCCGGTTTCCTCCCACAGTCCAAAGATGTGCAGGTTAGGTGGATTGGCCATGATAAATTGCCCTTCGTATCCAAAATTGCCCTTAGTGTTGGGTGGGGTTACTGGGTTATGGGGATAGGGTGGAGGTGTTGACCTTGGGTAGGGTGCTCTTTCCAAGAGCCGGTGCAGACTCGATGAGCCGAATGGCCTCCTTCTACACTGTAAATTCTATGACAACCCAGAATTTGAATTAGAGGTCCAATTGGAAACAGAAAGCCACAAGTGTTCAAGCAGTTCTGATCAATACTCATAATTCAGAAGTGTGTGTCTGCATGCATAACTAACAGGGTGATAAGGTAAAACTGATAGATTTTTTGTTGCGACAAAACTGTCGGAAGTTTGTATTTCGGAAAGGAGCGAAAGCCGTACCCGTATTTACAGCACCGCCTTAATACCCCTGTCTCAAATTTTGAAGAGCAGCATTCGAATAGGAAAGATGGCAATGCAGGCAATGCAGCGCCTCATGAACCCAGAGGAATTTGCGGTCGCAGCGACCAGCAGCAGCAGAGTGGGACAATGTCCCATTTGGGAGGAAGAGATCAGGAAATATCTCAAACGGAAAGGATGGCCCCTTTGGAATGAATTCTGTGACAACGAGGAATCAGGTCCCGGGAGTATAGGACATACTTGGTGGGAGAACCTGAGCGAGATCCACAAAAATAGCTTAGGGAAAGCTCGCAAGCCGATGGCAATCGTGTCCTGCTTGGCACAATTGCGAGGCACAGAGGAGGTCGTTAGGACGCTCCGGAAAGAGATAGAAGGCATACATCGAATGAGCAAGGTCGATGTCAGTGAGGTAGAAAGAGAGAACGTAGAGCTAAGGAGGAAGTTGGCATCAAACGACGGAGAGGTGGATGATGCCTAGTGGGCACACCAGTCTTGTCTGGCGCACTTAAGCAGCTTCCAGTCCCAGTATGAAAAGGCCTATCAGGACACGCAACGTGCAGCCCTGGTACGAGAAGAAACCGAGAAGCAGGTAGAGGCATTGCAGAGGCAGTGTAGTGACCTGAAGGCAGCGTTAAGAGCACTCCATGCTGCCACCACGGAGCAAAGACAAAGCTCATTAGGCCACGCAAAGTGCCGGAAGCAGATTGCAGAGCTGCAATCTCTGCTTTCAGTTCAAAAAGGATTCCAGTAAACCTTTGGAGCAAAATTAGATGAGGAAGACGGCCCTGATTGAGAAGAGTTGAATGAGACAGCGCAGAGATATGTTCAGGGAACATGTGCGCAGGGAAAGCCCCAAAAGAGAAAAGCACCTCAACCCCCCATAGAGCAGATAGTTCAGGCTCCAATGAACCCAGTAACCACCCACCGCACAGCTACATCGCATGACACAGAATTTCTGTACACCACCCCCTTAACAGTGACCCAGTTACGGGACACATGTGAGAAAATCACACCGTTCCTCCCCACCTCAGACCGCACCACTTCTTTGCCAGAGTAAAGCAACAGGCAACCATGTACGGCCTGGATGAGCGAGAGCATGTAAAGCTCACAGTTTTGAGTCTAGACCCTTCGGTCGTAGCCCTTCCCGACCCACAGAACGTAGGAGGAGGCACCCTTGCAGAAATGCATACCGCGGTCCTAGATGCGATCGGGTATAACCGGGGTGACCCCGTAGATGGCCTCAATAAATGCAGGCAAAAGAAAACCGAGCACCCCACAGCGTTTGCTGGACGCCTGTGGATCCACTTTGCAGCAATTTTTGGAGACTTAGACCACGCCCATTTGTCCCCAGACAACATGGCCAAATGGACCCGAACCCTTATCTCCCATGCCACAGAAACAGGACAAAAGGCTTGTGCGAATTATGATCCCTCAGAGGAGGCTCATAACGAGAAATGGGTTGTAAAAAGATTGTCCCGCGCCTGGGAGCAGTCTGTACAAAACAAACCCGCAGTTAAAAATCCCCAAGAAAAGCAGGCAGAAGCAGACATACATGCAGTTAAAACACACCAGAACCTGCTACCTGCTAGTTTTTGCCTGTGTTGGCTGAATTTCCCTTCAGCCTTTGCTGTTCTCCATTTTAAGTCGGGAAGTGGCCAACCCAGGTGGTTACAGCTCGCACCATCGCCACGTGGAATGCAGTCAATTCCATGCAAAACAGTGCCGGATTTGTCGGGTCCGTGATTGGCGCTGTTGGAGGAAGAACCTCAAAGTCTGTTCTTGACCGCGTGGTGCTGGTAAAACTTTGTTTAATTCAGAAAAACTGTGTGCACACAGGAAAGATAGATTCTGCGACTGATCTCCACAGAACAGGTAGACAAGGGTAGAGCAGTTGATGTGGTGTATATGGATTTCAGCAAAGCATTTGATAAGGTTCCCCACGGTAGGCTATTGCAGAAAATACGGAGGCTGGGGATTGAGGGTGATTTAGAAATGTGGATCAGAAATTGGCTAGCTGAAAGAAGACAGAGGGTGGTGGTTGATGGGAAATGTTCAGAATGGAGTTCAGTTACAAGTGGAGTACCACAAGGATCTGTTCTGGGGCCGTTGCTGTTTGTCATTTTTATCAATGACCTAGAGGAAGGCGCAGAAGGGTGGGTGAGTAAATTTGCAGACGATACTAAAGTCGGTGGTGTTGTCGATAGTGTGGAAGGATGTAGCAGGTTACAGAAGGATATAGATAAGCTGCAGAGCTGGGCTGAGAGGTGGCAAATGGAGTTTAATGTCGAGAAGTGTGAGGTGATTCACTTTGGAAGGAATAACAGGAATGCGGAATATTTGGCTAATGGTAAAGTTCTTGGAAGTATGGATGAGCAGAGGGATCTAGGTGTCCATGTACATAGATCCCTGAAAGTTGCCACCCAGGTTGATAGGGTTGTGAAGAAGGCCTAATGAGTGTTGGCCTTTATTGGTAGAGGGATTGAGTTCCGGAGTCAGGAGGTCATGTTGCAGCTGTACAGAACTCTGGTACGGCCGCATTTGGAGTATTGCGTACAGTTCTGGTCACCGCATTATAGGAAGGACGTGGAGGCTTTGGAGCGGGTGCAGAGGAGATTTACCAGGATGTTGCCTGGTATGGAGGGAAAATCTTATGAGGAAAGGCTGATGGACTTGAGGTTGTTTTCGTTGGAGAGGAGAAGGTTAAGAGGAGATTTAATAGAGGCATACAAAATGATCAGGGGGTTAGATAGGGTGGACAGTGAGAGCCTTCTCCCGCGGATGGAAATGGCTGGCACGAGGGGACATAGCTTTAAACTGAGGGGTAATAGATATAGGACAGAGGTCAGAGGTAGGTTCTTTACGCAAAGAGTAGTGAGGCCGTGGAATGCCCTACCTGCTACAGTAGTGAACTCGCCAACATTGAGGGCATTTAAAAGTTTATTGGATAAACATATGGATGATAATGGCATAGTGTAGGTTAGATGGCTTTTGTTTTGGTGCAACATCGTGGGCCGAAGGGCCTGTACTGCGCTGTATCGTTCTATGTTCTATGTTCTATGACTATCCTGTAGCTCGCAAATGTCCGCTCTGCCTGTCCTCAGAATTACCTGCATATATATTTAAAGTTCTTTGGAGTCACAAGCAGGTATTGACGTCACTGAATCATTCAGAACAATACAAAGTGATCAGTATGCATATTTTCTGGTCCCCGTAATGGGGAAACATTAAAGAATACAATGTTTCCTTACAATCTCATGGGTTTGTGCTTAACATATTTAACTTCTAGAAGAGGTGCGAATAACATATTTAACTTCTAGTGGAGGTGCGAATGTGTTGGACAATGGATCCCTTAGACTGACTGGGGCCTCCTGTGTTTCCCTTTTCATATTCAGATGCTCTGTGAGATGATTAAATCACTTCCAATGTGGGTAACTTTAACCCCTTGCTTGCTGATTTTTCACGTAGTATATGTTTAACCCCTTGCCTGCTGGTCCCCCTTTGACCTGTGCTGTTACAATACTTTGAGACATCTTTATTATACCAATCCTGACACATATAGCAATTTCTTCCTCTAACACTCCCCCCTGATGGCTCTTGGTAATGTCCATACCCAAGAAAGCCATATAAACACTCCCTTCTCTCTGTGTATTTCCTTTGAGTGAAAACATATTTTATGGCTATCTTGTGGATTGATCGTGCCTGCTCGCCCATGGGTGACTTCCTACAGTTTTACTTATTTGTTGAAGACACCGACCGCACCTGATCCCATCGGATGGCCAGCCCTCCGGTTCCACGGAACGTGTCCCAAACAACATGGCTGTAAATTCCAGCTACTCCTTTCTCCTCCCCTCCCCCATCTCGGACGAATGCCTTTGGGATGTACTGAGGGGCAATTGGCCTTTCCCCTGCCTTTCTTTGCTTGCAGCACATAACTGTTGCCTATATCAGTACAGCACATGTCCCCAGGTTATCCCTAACCTCACTGTCTCCCATACGCCTGCTGAACGATCCCCTCCGAATATGTCCCACCAGTGGTGTGCCCCTGAGAGTCCTATCCTGATGGTGGTCTGGAGCACTAAGTTCACCTGAATTTTCCCCTTGCTAGTTTGTTCTGCAGACTGCCTGGTAGAATCCTGGGCTAATTCTGTGGCGCGTTTCATTGTTTCTCGAATTATACTGCCCGGTGTCTTGTCAATGTACAGGGAATCGTGCCGCCAGGCTCCGAATAAATACCCTGATCTTCTCCCTGGCAGGTGAATTTCTCCCACTGTCAATGAGTCTGTGACTTGCAAACAGAAGCTATGGCTCCCACTGAGTAAACACCCTGAGATAATCTCCGTCTGCGGTGTTGTGAAGCACCACTGTGTAGGCCCCACCTGTATAGCTTTGAAGGCTTCCCGTAAAGGCAGTATGTTGACCATCACTTTGCTGGTATTAGACAGGGGCCGAAGGGTTTTACATGCACACACACAATATAATACATTGACTCTGAACAGCACTCCGCAGTGCTTATGGATGCCAAACCTTCGCTGTGTGCAATGTACCCCCTGGATCCAGTTCGATAGACCCAGCTCTCCTGTACTGTCCCCAGGGTTTCAAACCTGTAACTGTCCTCAAAGGTGCCCTTTCTTTGACTTTCCTGAGGGACCGCCATTATTAATCTCACCCCTCCCTCAATTGGTTCGTCGCCTGGCCTGGTGACCACAAGCTCATGCCTGTCCCTATGTAAATTTAAGAGATTTAGCCTGTGTAGGGAGGCGAACAGATGCCGCGGGATGGTTCCAAATCGTAAGTCTGTGATGTCAGATTTGATACCGTCAATTGTATCCCTTGCCAATGTATCGCAAGCCCTGCCTTTCTCTTGCTCTTCTGTGGTGTTAATTATTCCTGCTGATAGCATATTGTTTTGGGCCAGGGTTCAGAGAACCCCAAAGTGTATCATGGAGTTCACCTGACCCACACCTTTTAATAGATTGTGGTATGGGGAGCACACGGCCCACTTTACAGGTGGTACAGCAGGAATGGAAAAGCATTTTTAAAGCAAAACAATGTTTATTCTATGAACTCAAGTTAACCTTTTTAAAACATACAGTGAACATCTTAGCAACCATTAATTCAAATACAACCCCCAAAGAATACAACACTAAGTAATAATTGAAGCTTTCCTTTTAACATCCTTAAGACCTAAAACACCTTTTACCAGAAGCACATCAGGTTAAAGTCACTACTGTTATTAGTTTTACATCACCAGGATCGATTACAGAGAGAGACATACCAACCGACTCAAGAACGGCTTCTTCCCTACTGCCATCAGACTTTTGAATGGACCTACCTCGTATTAAGTTAATCATTTCTCTATACCTTGCTATAACTGTAACATTATATTCTGCAGTCTCTCCTTCCTTCCCTATGTACGATATGCACTGTTTTTACAGAATGCAAGAAACAATACTTTTCACTGTATACTAATACATGTGACAATAATAAATCAATTTAATTCAATACAATTCAATTCTGGCTGTGACTGCAGCTATCCAGCTCTGAAAACGAAACTAAAACACACCCTGCAGCAAACAGCCTAAAACGAAAGTAAAAAGCTGACAGACAGCCCAGCTCCACCCACTCTCTGACATCACTGCAGTAAGAAACACCCATTTCTTAAAGGTACTCTCACTACAGATACTTTTATACACACCCATTTATCAACACCCATTTCTTAAAGGTACTTTCACATAACACCTCCCCCCAAGAAAAAAAAAACCATCAACTTCAAGATGGTTTCATTTTTCACCTTTTCACTATCCTTTAACAAATGCATACAGTAAATATACTTTTTCGTTGAAAAAAAAACAACACAAGCAAACAGGTACAACAATATAGTCCAGTTTTTGTTTTTCCTCCTCCAACTGAAATCCTTCTCGATTGACAGTCTCTTTGAACAAGAGGGTCTTGCATGACCCGTCCATTTCTCTATGCCTCGGCATTTCTCTTTAAAGTCAGATACTTTAGTTCAATCTGATCACAGAGTCCCTTGTAATTCTCCAACTCAAGACCATTGGTTATCATAGCTTTCAGGCAGTCAACTGCCTGTTGAAAGTCCACTGTCCACTGAAATTTTTGACGTTTCTTCAGCAAGTCCAGCAGTGGAGCAATCACGCTACAAACCTTTTGCACAAATGTTCGATCAAATCCACTCATGCCAAGAAATCGCATTATTTCACTTCGTCTTGAGGGTATCGGAACTCCTCAAGGAAAGTTACTTGGGCTTTTCCAAATTCACTTTTGGCCTCCTGAAGTTGATTGAATAACTCCATCAGATGTTTTAAATGTTTTTTCCATGTCTAGCTGAAAATTATCAAATCGTCGATGTATACCGCACAATTGGGTAATCCTGAAACAATTTTGTTAGTTAAATGTTGAAATGTGGCTGGGGCATTTTTCATACCAAATGGCATAACTTTGAATTGGTATATACAATCTGGAGTCACGAAACCACCTTCGCATTTTTGGATAAAGGTACCTGCCAGTAATCTTTAAGTAAATCCAATTTGGAAATAAAAGCTGATTGTCCCACTTTCTCAATACAATCCTCCAAACATGGGATAGGATAAGAGTCCATTCTTGTAGCTGCATTAACCTTTCTATAGCCCACACACAAAAGTTGGGTACTTTCTGGTTTTGGTACCATCACTATGGGTGAGCTCCATTGAAGTGGCAACCCACTTCAATTATGCCATTTTTAAGCATACTCTCAATCTCTTTGTTAACCTATGCCACCTTTAAAGGGTTAAGTCTATATGGATGTTGTTTGATTGGAACAGCATTTCCCACATCTACGTCATGTATAGCCATTTTAGTACTTCCCAATTTACCTCCACATATATGCCCATGTGATATCAATAACTCTTTCAGGTCAGTTTGTTTTTCCTCTGGAAGGTAACTCAACAATTGATCCCAATTTTTAAGAACATCCTTGTTTTCCAATTTAATTCGAGGCATGTCAAATTCACAGTCATCTGGATTTGGTTCGTCACTTTGAGTTAGAATCATTAAAACCTCCTTTTTCTCTCCTTCCCTTTCAAAGTATCTTTTAAGCATATTCACATGACACACTCGGTGAGTCTTCCTTCTATCCGGCGTTCTTACCACATAATTCACCTCACTTAATTTCCTTTCAATCTGATAAGATCCACAAAACCTAGCTTTTAAAGGCTCACCTACCACTGGCAACAATACTAAAACTTTATCTCCACTGGCAAAACTACAAACTTTGGATTTCTTGTCCGCTACCCGTTTCATCACATTTTGTGCAACTTTTAAATGTTGTCCAGCCAATTCACCTGCTCTATTTAATCGTTCCCTAAAATTTGACATGTTATCCAATAATGTAATTTCCGATTTCTCACTCACCAATTTTTCCTTAATCAATTTAAGTGATCCTCTTACCTCATGACCAAAAATTAGTTCAAAAGGACCAAATTTGGTTGACTCAGTAGGTGCATCCCTAATTGCAAACAGTACGAATGGAATTCCTTTATCCTAATCCTCTGGATAATCGTGACAATAAGCCCTCAACATTGTCTTTAATGTCTAATGCCACCTTTCTAATGCTCCCTGCGATTCTGGATGGTACATAGTTGATTTAAATTGTTTTATTCCTAAGCTATCCATAACTTCTTTGAATAACCTTGAGGTAAAATTTGATCCTTGATCCGATTGTATTTCTGTGGGTAGTCCATATCTAGTAAAGAATTTAACTAACTCCTCCACAATCTTTTTAGCTGTAATATTACATACTGGAATGGCCTCTGGAAACCTAGTAGACACATCCATTATCGTCAAAAGATATTGATTCCAACTTTTTGTTTTAGGAAGCAGTCCTACGCAATCAATTAGGACCGTTGTAAAAGTTCCTCAAATGCTGGAATGGGTATTAAGGGCACTGGTTTTACCACTGCTTGAGGTTTCCCTATCACTTGACATGTGTGACATGATTGACAAAATTTAATGCCATCTTTACGTAGTCCAGGCCAATAAAAATGTATCTGGATTTTAGCTTGAGTTTTTCTTATTCCCAAATGACCTCCCACTGGTACCTCATGTGCACCTCGCAACACCTCCTTTCTATACCCTACCGGCAATACTAGTTGATGAACTTCTGCCCACTTTTCATCCGCCTGCATATGTAAAGGTCTCCATTTTCTCATCAAGACTTCACTTTTACGGTAATAACACTCTGGTATACACTCAGATTCCTCTTCTGTATATGTTTTCTGATACATCCATTGTATTTCCATATCTTTTTGTTGTAACTCCGCGAATTTTCCTGAACTAAAAATATCCGCCTCATCCCCCACCTGTTCGTATTCTTTTTCAACTATATGATCAAAAATCGTTTCTGATAATTGCACTTCAACTTCATCTTTACTCTTTGATTTCTCCTCTTGTTTTAAGCTGTGACTTTGCGACCTTGTTACTACACAATCCGAAAAATCCCAGCATATTCGTCCTTCAACACTTCAGCTGTCTGATTTTCCACTGGCTTATCATCCACAGTAGGCATCACTCCCACCTGTGATCCAGCTATACCATTACCCAAGATAAACTGTAAACTGTATTCCTAGACAAGATAGCTTCTCTATTACTCCTACTACCACTTCATCACTCTTCACTGGAATTCTAACCTTACCTTATATAATGGAACACTACTCCTCTCACCCTGAATTCCACATATTACCACCTTTTCTGGCAACATTCTTCCCAAACCACATAACTCCTCTCTCTTACCATTAAAGATTGACTAGCTCCCGTTACTCTTAAAATTGTGACTTGTTTACTTGCTCCTCCTGATACACATAAGTAAACTTTACCCACACAAGTAAATTCTTTAAAGAGATCTGGCACCTTCTTATCAATCACCTCTTGATCAGGCTGTACAATCTTTTGCACCTCCTTCGCTTCATTTGGGCTTTCCTTTACCACTTTAACAAACCCCACTTATCCTGTTTTACCACATCAGCCTTCCCAGTGCTTTTCTTCAACCACCAACACTGTGACTTTACATGGCCTAGTTTATTACAGTGAAAACATTTGACATTTTTCATTTTTTCCCACCCTCCTGGATTTCTTTTTTAGTCTGAGGTACACTCTCCTTATTATCTCCCATCAGCTCACCTTTACCTTTACCACTTGAGTATTTCTCATGTCCCCAGTTTCTATCCCTCACAGGCTGAAACTGATGTCGGAAACCAAGCTTTGATTTATGAACTATTTCATAATCATCTGCCATTTCTGCTGCCAATCTCGCAGTTTTAACCCTTTGCTCTTCCACATGAGTTCTCACTAAATCAGGAATTGAATTTTTAAACTCCTCCAAAAGCATAATTTTTCTGAGAGCTTCATACGTTTGGTCTATTTTCAAAGCCCTTATCCACCTATCAAAATTACTCTGTTTGATCCTTTCAAACTCCATGTATGTTTGATCAAATTCTTTCCTTAAATTTCTAAACCTTTGTCTGTAGGCTTCAGGCACTAGTTCATATGCAGCTAAGATGGATTTTTTCACCTCCTCATAGGTCCCTGATACCTTCTCCATGGGCTTCACGATGGCTCCGGTTGGCACTGCGGGCTCCGCACACGCATGTCCCTCCCCTACCACCTCACCCCTGCCCCATTGGTGTCCTGCACCGTGGGGGCTCCTGGTCCCTGCTGCCAAGGGTACCGTTGGCTGGCACTGCACTCACTGGGCGCTGCCATGGGTGTGACCCTGGGTGGACAGTCGGTGGGTGGCGGCTGGTTGGGCGGCGTGTTTGGGGGCTTGAGGGCACGCTGTGGCGGGGTATGTGGTGCGGGGTTGGGCGCACCCATACATCCGGTGTCACTGTGTAGAACCAGGGGCCGATGTGGGTGGTCAGTGGGTACGCAGCAAGATGGCCGTCGTAATGGCGGTCGGTGCCCGGGCGCCGCCCCAGTCCTGTGGAGGACACCCTGGCTGTTCGGTCTCTACCCCCCCAGCCCTCCCCCGGCCATGGCAAGGCCCCCTCCCCCCCACCGCAGCCAGCATGGTCGGTGACCGGGCCGGCAGTCGATCCATGCCATTTTCTACCTCCTCTCTCTCACTCAGCAGCCGCGACGCCAGGTTCCCAACTTTTGAGAGCACAAGTGAACCACGCCATCGGGAACTCGGCCCATCAGCGGCAGTGAATCTCGGGGACCCCACTATTGATATGCCGACTGTACTTTTACCCTGCGCGGCAAGCGACGCATTTACGCCATTTTCGGGGTGCCGGAGCGTCCCGATTTGGCGTCAAACCAGCGCCTGCCCCGATTTTCGATTCGGCAACCGGAAAATCCCACCCTTAGACTCCCAATCGGAGAATCTCGGCACGTGTTAACGTTTAAGAATGGAATATGTAGATGGTTGAAAGAAATCAGATTCAAGGGATATGGGAACAGGGTGAGCACATACGATTCAGCCTTTTGCTGATCTTGAGGATGAACAGGAGCACTGGGCTGGCTGGGGTGGACTGCGTCTGTGCTGTAGTTTTGAAGAAAGCCATGAACCTGTACATAGCACAAACCATGAGGTATTTTTTGTACAACACTTCAGGAATTCACACTTGATGTGGGTTTTTTCTTACAGAACTGGCAATCATGAAAATAAGGTCAGACAAAACTAATGCGAAGAGGATTTAGCAAACAGAAGCACTTTAAATTTTGGGAAGGGTCTCCAGTGATGACTCAGGCGTCCATGCCTAATTAGAGGCTTCTAATTTAGTCCTTACAGCAAGAGGAAGTGTAGCACTCAGAGACAATCTAGGCCAATGTTACCCAAGGTACTTGAGGCAATATAACTAGTACATTTAGAAGAAAGAAAAAAAAACCTCAAATCTGCTGTAATCTGCTATTAATCAATTCCCAATTTGTACTTTTGGCAATAAATCAACCATCTTGTTGCTTGAATTAGGCTTATTTGCTACTTAATTATACAGAGACCAGTAAAACGAATGGGGATTTGTGGCTTGCGCCAAGACTATTTTCAAGGATTTTTGAAATCCTTTTAATAATTTCAGACCCATTTCAGTCTTGTATTTTTACTTTTTTTTTACTGCTTTCTGGATTTGAATATTGCTAGCTTGTTGAAATAAAATGAAGGACAGAGAGTACAGCTTGTTGTTTTTTTACCATTTAACACCTCATGTTTGCCCCCCCACCCACCCTCCAAATTTTGGAATGGAGGTGAGGGGCTCGAAAATGCTGGTACCAGCTGGCGTGTCTTGTTCCTGGCACGCACAATAATAATAATAATCACGTATTGTCACAAGTAGGCTTCAATGAAGTTACTGTGAAAAGCCCCTAGTCGCCACCTTCCGGCGCCTGTTCGGGGAGGCTGCTACGGGAATTGAACCCGCGCTGCTGGCCTTGTTCTACATTACAAGCCAGTTGTTTAGCCCACTGTGCTAAACCAGTGCAGGGCGAGGGCGGGGTAGGAATTCTACTCTTCCACATGCTAAGAGCAATGAAAGTTGTGTGTGGGAGCTTGTTGGAGGGGGAGGGTGGAGTTCTGAAGGCTGCTGATCGGTTGCATGCCTGCTGAAGGGAGTTAGGCATAGAGCATGGAGCCAGTCATGGCTGCCTCAGGCCATCACCCCAGCTTTAGACAATGCAGGCGTTTGACTGCCTGGAATATGTCAATTACAACCTACTTTGAAGTGAATAGAAGCCTTGCAGATCAATGATTCGGAGAGGGTTTCAAGCCAGCTCCAGAAGAGGAACAGCGATGCAAAAGGGTGTTGTGATATGATGATATGCACCTTTAAGAGAGCTTATCTTAAACTACTGTGAATAATACATCGACAGGCTGTGATATAGTAGCCCCATGATGCCATAAGTCTGAAAGCAGTATTAGTCGGTGTCAGTCATGTGTCTCACTGTATCCCAGTGAATATTATCTGTATAGAATCTAATCTTTAAACAAAGAACACACATTATTGTTTTAGCAATCCTTGTGTCTGATTGGTATGCTTATCTTGAAGAAGAAACCAAACGTAACATGGTGGCAGTGGTGGGATCACACTTTTTGAAGATTTGACTGCAAAATATTCAGGCCCTTCATGCAAGAGGTGACAAGAGCTGGTGTGAAAGTGAGACAATGATCAAGACTCACTGGGCTGGATTCTCCGATTTTCAGGCTTTGTCCGGAGGATCCGTGGCGTTTTACGTCAAATAAATCAGCGCCGACCCTGCATTGATCCTCCGACCCTGCATTGATCCTCCGACCCTGCATTGATCCTCCGACCCTGCATTGATCCTCCGGTGAGGGGCTAGCAGCGGCGCCACGTAAAACGCCCGGCCTCCGGCATGGAGAATTGCCGGGTCCATGGCCCTGCATTCGCATGGCGACGACCTGTAGCTGTCGCGCTGTACAACATGAAGCCGGCCGTGTGTAGACCTGACCTGACAGATTGTGCCCCCCTGGACAACCCTCGCCACCCCTTGGCCACCCCTCACTAGTGCCCTCAGCTCTCGCCGAAGCCCCCTCCCGGCCAGCAGCGCGGCTCCCACCTGACTGTGCCGGCGATGGACGCAGTCCGCAGCTGCCATGCCAGGCACCTGACCGCTGAGACCATGAGCCAACGGCGAGGTTGGGAACCCA
Source organism: Scyliorhinus torazame (assembly GCF_047496885.1). Classification (NCBI taxonomy): domain Eukaryota; kingdom Metazoa; phylum Chordata; class Chondrichthyes; order Carcharhiniformes; family Scyliorhinidae; genus Scyliorhinus; species Scyliorhinus torazame. The sequence continues at coordinate 53,986,119 of NC_092712.1, forward strand.
GCCCATCGGGGATGGAGCATTGAGGGAGGGCCTTTAGATGACGTCCTGAGGCCGTCCCAACGGCGTGCAGCGAGCGTGGCGACGGCACCGTTTTAGCGGGGGCAGAGCGTGCGAAAACAGGCGCCGCCCCCGAATCCATCTTAAAACGGGATTCTTCGCCTGATCGCTGATAACAAAATCAGTGTCGGAGATCGGAGAATCCCGTCCACCGTGAGGATTCTGCAACTTTGTAGGGATTCTCAACAGTACCTCTGTTCTGGGATTTGTTGGAAGGTGCTGTTGGAGGAGGCTTGGTGAGTTCCTGCAGCACATCTAGCGGATGGTACACACGGCTGCCACTGTGCACGAATGGTGCAGGGACTGAATGTGGTGGATGGGGGTTTGATTCACTCTTGTTGGAGGTGGTCATTGCCTGACACTGGTGTGACGCTAATGTTACTTGCCTTGTATCAAACCCAGACTGAATGTTATGCAGGTCTTGCTGCATTTGGACATAGACTCATAGAAAAGTTGGAGAGAGAAGGAGGCCATTTGGCCCATCTTTCCCTGCCAGTCTGAGGAAACTTTCTAATCCCATCTTCCTGCACCAGGCCTGTAGTTTGCAGCATTTAAGGTGTAGATACAGCCACTTTTTAAAAGAGTTTAGGGTCTCTGCCTCCACCACCAATTCGGCAGCGAATTCCAAACCCCAGTGCCCTCTGGGTAAAAATGTTCTTCATCATGCCCCCGCTACGCTTTCTGCCACTTATCTTGAACCCATGTCCCCTGGTTCTAGAATTCTCCATCAAGGGAAACAAAGGAAACAAACATGGACTGTTTCGGTATCTGGGGAGTATCAAATGGTCCTGAACATTGTACAAATACCAGCAAACATCCCACTTCTGACCTTATGACGGAAGGAAGGTCACTGGTGAAGCAGCTGAAGTTGGCTAGGCATAGAACACTACCCTGAGGAACTCCTGCAGCAAGGTCCTGGGGCTGAGATGACTGTCCTCCAACTATCATGACGATTGGAGAGTTTTCTCCCCTGATTCCCATTGACTCCAGCTTTGCAAGTCTCCTTGATGGCCACACTCGGTCAAATGCTGCCTTGATGTCAAGGGCAGTCCCTCTCACCTCACCTCTTGTGTTCAGCTCTTTGGTCCATGTTGGACCAGAGCTGTAATGAGGTCAGGAGCTGAGCGGTTCTCATGAAATCCAAGCAGGTTTTTGCTGTGTAAGTGGCACTTTCGATGACCCTTCCATCAGTACTGATGGTCGAGTGTAGTACTAATTGGCATGACTGAATGTGTCCTGCTTTTTGTGTATAGAATGTACCTGGATAGTGTTCCACATTGCTGGGTAGATGTCAGTATTTTAGCTGTACTGGAACATCTTGACTATGGGTCATTTGAAAGGATGATACCAGAAATGACTGGGTATATAAATCAGGAAAGGATGGGCAGGCTGTGTTTTTTTCCTCATAGAATCATAGAATAAAACTATATATTCCCTGCAGTGCAGAAGGAGGTCATTCGACCCGTCGAGTCTGCATTAATCCTTTGACAGAGCATCCTACCTAGGCCCAATCCCCCAACCTATTCCTGCAACCCCACCCTAAGGGGCAATTTAGCATGGCCAATCCACCTAACCTGCCTGCACAGCTTTGGACTACGGGAGGAAACCGGCGCAACGGAGGAAACCCACGCAGATGCGGGGAGAATGTGCAAACTCCACGCAGTCACCTGAGGTGGGAATCGAACCCGGGTCCCAGGCGCTGTGAGGCAGCAGTGCTAACCACTGTGCCACCGTGCCGCCCCTTGTTTGGATAAACAAGGATGAGGACTGACCTAATAGAGGTCCTTAAAGATATGGGGCGGGATTCTCTGATCCCCCGCCGGGTCGGAGAATCGCCGGGGGGGGGGGGTGCCATGGATCCGGCGATACCGCTCCGACACCGGGCCGCCGATTCTCGGCCAACTAGAGAATCGGCACCAATGGCACCAGCGCCCCCCCCGCCGAGTTCGGCCGAGTCCCGCCGGTGTCGTTCGCATGTGGTCCTACCCGGCGGGTACTCGGCGTTTTGGCTGCAGGGGCCGTCCTGGTGTGGGGAAGGGGGGGATCCGACTCCGGGGGGGGGGCTGCCACGGTGGCCAGGCCCGCGATCGGGGGCTACCCGCCCGGCCTCTATAGGGCTCCGCCATGTTGCTGGGGGGCCAGCACAGTGAAGGCAACCCATGCGCATGCGTGGACCTGTGCCGGCCGTGACGCGCCAGCGCAGGCCCATGCTGGCGCCCGTATCGGCAGCAGGAGCTGCGTGAAGTGCCGCAGTGCCGTGCTGACCCCCTCTGCGGCGCAGGATCGCTGCTCCTCACGGCCAGATGACGCCATCGTAAAACGCTCCGGCGTTTACGACGGCGTCAACACTCTGCTGTTAAAAAGGAGAATCCCGCCCATGATACATTTTGATAGTGGATACAGAGAGAAGGTTTCCACTTGTGCAGAAGAGCATAACTAGGTTAACACTAATGCAAGATGGTTACCAAGAAATTAGACTCATAGAATCCCTGCAGTGCAGAAGGAGGCCATTCAGCCCACCAAGCCTGCACTGACCCTTCGAATGAACACACTACCCATGTCCACGCCTCCGTCCACACTGCCCTATCCCCGTAATCCCACAACGTAATCTGTACATCCCTGGACACTAAGGGGCAATTTAGCACGGTCAATCCACCTAACCTGCACATCTTTGGACTGTGGGAGGAAACCTGGGCACCTGCAGACAGGCGGGAGCACGTATAAACCCCACACAGAGAGTCACCCAAGGCAGGAATTGAACCCGGGTCCCTTGCACTGTGGTGTAGCAATGCTAACTACTGTATCACTGTGCCGATTGGGAATTCAGAAGAAACTTCTTTATCGAAAGAATGATGGAAATGTGGAACCAGTGAGTGGTTGTAATGAATAGGATAGATGTATTTAAGGGAAGAAATCCAGTCTCTTGTCCAGCACTTCAGGTGCTACACAAGAGTTAGACTTCGATGGGCAAGAGTTAGACTTCGATGGGTTTTGATGGTCGATTTACATTAAAAAACATGGAGGCTCAAGTGGAGCACAAACACTGGCACAAACTGGTTGGACCGAAAGGCCTGTTTCTGTGCCATGTCTTTTGTGTAGTCGTCAGTAGGACAGTCATTGGGCAGGCCATTGGGCTCCTGAAATGAGGTTCCGGTTGCTGCAAGTGCCTTGGTCATTGTGTGGTCTTCCCCCATAACATGGCCCCCCAGGACGATGTGGACCTTCAGGTCAGGGAGGCCCTGAAAAAAAAAGACAGGCCATTGGGTGAAGAGCAGCAACAGCAGCAGAGGAGAGGAGGGAGAAGAAGGAAGAAAAGCTGGAGGGAGAGTACTCTCTGAACTTAGATGTTCCCATCTGCAGCACAGTCAGGTGACTTCCTCTTGCCACCTTCTGGGAAGAGGAGTCACCCTCCTCTCCCTCACAGCCTCCAGCATTAGAACGACATCGGTGAAGTGAGGGTCTGTCCTCCCCTGGGTACCAGGCTCTCCGTGACATCTCGCTTCCCACCGGTGCAGTGGAAGGTTTTGCAAAAGCCACACATCTCCCTCAGAGCAACCAGCAGCCTCAGTGATGACTGCCGTGGAAGTCTAAATGTGTCTCATGCTTCCTTTCTTTCATTCCCATTCCCAGCCCCACAGGTATTAATCTGTCAGTAAAGCTTTACCTGTGCAAAAATCTGAATATTAATCAGGTTTCCACTGGAAAAAATTGAGGTTACTGACCCCAGAACAAACCTGCCCCTGTATCCTGCCTCTCAAAAATGTAATTGCTTGCTGCATTCAGTGATAGTCGGACCCATATGCGTGAAATGGGAACAAAAGTCAATTGTCCTTACATTCTCTTTCAAAAAGACATCCCATTACAGCGGGGAGAGATTGGTCATCTGAGGCCACTCGTCTCATGGAGTATTAAAGGAAGCACTAGGAAAGGGAGCCATGGAAACCTTTAAAGGTAGAGAAATAGGAGGCCACCAGAGTTTTGTCTTCTTCAGAAGGTGTTAGAAAATCTTCTTCGACTTCTGCTTGATAAGTCGCCCCCGATGGTCTCAGTGCTTCACTCTATCCATGGGCAGCATGGTAGCACAGTGGTTAGCACAATCACTTCACAGTTCCAGGGTCCCAGGTTCGATTCCCGGTTTGGCTCACTGTCTGGGCGGAGTCTGCACGTTCTCCCCGTGTCTGCGTGGGTTTCCTCCGGGCAAACCGGTTTCCTCCCACAGTCCAAAGATGTGTAGGTTAGGTGGATTGGCCATGATAAACTTCCCTTAGTGTCCAAAAATGGTTGGGTGGGGTTATGGGGATAGGGTGGAGGTGTGGGCTTAGGTAGGGTGCTCTTTCCAAGGGCAGGTGCCGAACCAATGGGCCGAATGGCCTCCTGCTGCACTGTAAATTCTATGATCCCCTCTATGGCTCATAAACATAATTTCCAAGGGAGTTACAAATTGAGGCAGTTGGGTTAGGCCGCATTTAAAGTAGTGTGTGCATTCCTTAGCACCCAAGTATGGAAAATGTATTAAAATCACAGAAGAGCATTGATTCACGAGGGTGCTAACCGGGATCGAACGTTATATTTATGTGAAGGGGGCAGCAGGGTGGCGCAGTGGGTTAGCCCTGCTGCCTCACGGCGCCGAGGTCCCAGGTTCGATCCCGGCCCTGGGTCACTGTCCATGTGGAGTTTGCACATTCTCCCCCTGTTTGCGTGGGTTTCGCCCCCACAGCCCAAAGATGTGCAGGGTAGGTGGATTGGCCACGCTAAATTGCGCCTTAATTGGAAAAAATGAATTGGGTACTCCAAATTTTTTTTAAAATAATTTTTTTTAAAAAAAAAGGTTTGTGTGAAGGGACTTGAGATATCTGGGCAAGGATGCGGAGATGTAGAGATATCTAACATTTTGAAGGGCTTTGATTTGGTGAATTCTGCTTAGGGAATCAATAGCAATCAATAGGGGCTGGTTTAGCACACTGGGCTAAATCGCTGGCTTTTAAAGCAGACCAAGGTAGGCCAGCAGCACGGTTCAATTCCCATACCAGCCTCCCCTAACAGGTGCTGGAATGTGGTGACTTGGGGCTTTTCACAGTAACTTCATTTGAAACCTACTTGTGACAATAAGCGATTTTCATTTTCAATGGGCCATGAGTTATAAATGACCACTAAACAAATGAGGAAAAAGATCAGGAGAATTTTATTTAAGATGTTGGGCTGGAAATTACTTTGCTGCAGGAAGTGGTTAAGTTAGAGATCATTGCACCTGGGATGGAGGTGTTATCTTCAACCGTGGGGCAGCACGGTAGCATAGTGGTTAGCACTACGGCTTCACCGCGCCAGGGTCCCAAGTTCGATTCCTGCTTGGGTCACTGTCTGTGCGGAGTCTGCACGTTCTCCCCGTGTCTGCGTGGGTTTCCTCCGGGTGTTCCGGTTTCCTCCCACAGTCCAAAGATGTGCAGGTTAGATGGATCAGCCATGCTAAATTGCCCTTAGGTTAGATGGGGCTGCTGGGTTACGGGGATAGGGTGGAGGTGTGGGCTTAAGTGGGGTGCTCTTACCTAGAACCAGTGCAGACCCGATGGGCCGAATGGCCTCCTTCTGCACTGTAAAAAAAAAAAAAAAATTTATGAACTCCTGAGGGAATGTTGGGCTGGTTGGGTCTATACCCATTGGCATTTATTTCATAGAATTTACAGTGCAGAAGGAGGCCATTCGGCCCATCGAGTCTGCACCGGCTCTTGAAAAGAGCACCCTACCCAAGGTCAACACCATCACCCTAGCCCCATAACCCAGTAACCCCACCCAACACTAAGGGCAATTTTGGACACTAAGGGTAACTTATCATGGCCAATCCACCTAACCTGCACATCTTTGGACTGTGGGAGGAAACCAGAGCACCCGGAGGAAACCCACGCACACACGGGGAGGATGTGCAGACTCCGCACAGACAGTGACCCAAGCCGGAATCGAACCTGGGACCTTTGAGCTGTGAAGCAATTGTGCTATCCACAAGGCTACCATGCTGCCCCAGATACTGGGGCAGGATACTGGGAGGTGATTTTATTGAAACTTAGAAGATTCTGAAGGAGTTAAAGGCTGAGAGGATATTTCCCCACATGAGGGAATCAAGAACTAGGGGTTCACAATTTAAAAATAAGGGGTCTCCAATTTAAGGTATGGATGAGGAGGAATTTCTTCTCCCTGAGGGTGATAAATCTTTGGAATTCTCTTTCCTGGAGGGAAGCAGAGGCTCGTCATTGAATATATTCAAGCTTGAGTTTGCCCGATTTTTGAACTCCAGGGGCGTCAACGGTTACGGTTATGGGAGGGGGGGGGGGGTCAGGTGGGAGAGTAGAATTTAGGTTACAATCAAGTCAGCCATGATCTTATTGGATTTAAGGATTTAATTTAATTAGGATTTAATAATCTTTATTGTCACAAGTAGGATTACCTTAACACAGCAATGAAGTTACTGTAAAGGTCCCCTGGTCGCCACATTCCGGCGCCTGTTCGGGTACACGGAGAGAGAATTCAGAATGTCCAAATTACCTAACAGCACCTCTTTTGGGACTTGTGGGAGGAAACCGGAGCACCCGGAGAAAACCCACGGAGACACAGGGAGAACGTGCAGACTCCGCACAGTGACCCAAGCCCGGGTACCTGGGAACCTGGCACTGTGAAGCCATAGTATTGAGTGGCTGAGCGGGGTCAACGGGCCTACCATTTTGAAGGGGAACTGTACACAGGTCAGTTGGATTATTTAGGGATTGCTCTAGCAAAGATATGATGGTTGAACGGCCTCCTTCTCTCCTGTCACCATATGGTTCAACGGATTGTGTGGCAGTTTTCACGGTAACTTCATTGCAGTGTTAATGTAAGCCTGCTTCATAGATTATCATAGAATTTACAGTGCAGAAGGAGGCCATTCGGCCCACCGAGTCTGCACCAGCTCTTGGAAAGAGCACCCTACCCAAGGTCAACACCTCCACCCTATCCCCATAACCCAGTAACCCCACCCAACACTAAGGGCAATTTTGGACACTAAGGGCAATTTATCATGGCCAATCCACCTAACCTGCACATCTTTGGACTGTGGGAGGAAACCCACGCACACACGGGGAGGATGTGCAGACTCCACACAGACAGTGACCCAAGCCGGAATCGAACATGGGACCCTGGAGCTGTGAAGCAATTGTGCTATCCACAATGCTACCGTGCTGCCCCTTGTGACAATAAAGATTATTATTATTATTCCAGGGACATCAGCAGCCAGCACCCCCAAACCCCCCCCCGGCCCCTGGCCCCACCAGAAACCCTGAGGCAGAAATATTGTCTGTTAATCAACGCGATGTTTCAATTGAAACATGGTCACTTTTAATTCTGACTAACTATTGCATACTTCTCAACTATATTTACTTACAATGGGAAAGAGATTTAGGGAGATCTAGGTAAAATGGCTACAAGAGGTTTCTGTCAATCAACACTACACTTTATTATTTGACTATTGTTTGTCTTGAGGTGCTCGATATGGGATTTGAGCAGATCTGAGGCATAACAGTGGATTAAGTCCTGAATTTCATATTATTTCAACCCGCTTCTATAGAACAAAGTTGGCTTTAACTTTTGAATGGAGACTTAGAAATACATGAAGTGCTGTAGAATGAGAAAGAGGCAGCCCTTGAACAATTCCTGGGATTTAAGCTGAAGGGGAATTTTAAAGGCATTACAGAAGCTTTTTGCATAGAATGTGAAATAAAAACAGGCCGAGCATCACAAGGCCATAAATGTATGTCCATTGTGATCAAGAGGCTGGTTCCCATTGCTAGTATAATGTTGAAGTAAGTGAAGAATGTCTGAGGCACCCCTCCTTGTGAGGATTTTTTTTTTTAGGAGTCTGATTGATGACATAATCAAGTCTTGGGAGAATGTTTTGTTTTCTTTTCCATCTTTCTTTACAGTTGAACTTTTTAATTCCCAGCTAGCGGCTGAAAAGACTTCTAATAATGGAGCACCTCTCACAATCGCAGGGCATCGCAAAGCGCTTTACAGTCAATGGAGTGCCTTGGAAGAGTAGCCACTGTTAAAATGTGGGAAACAGAGCAGCTATTTTGCACAGAGCAAGATCCCACAGGCAGACCCGTGATAATGACCGGAGAACCTGTGTCGTTTTAGGTGATGTTGGTTGAGGGATAAGTATTGGTCAGGACCAGGAAGGGCTTCCCTGCTCATTGTTAAAATAATACCACAGGGTCTTAGGGTTTATGTATAAGGGGGGAGTTGGGCCTCAGGTTAGTGATCCATCTGAAAGACAGCACCTCTGCTCGTGAAGCAGTCTCTATACTGCACTGAGGTATCAGTCTAGATTGTACGCTCCGATCTCGAGAGCGGGGTGCAAACCTATACAGCCGGATTCTCCATTTCTGAGACAAAGTGTTGATTCGTGGAGTTCTGCGACAGCAAAACTGGCGCTGCGTCTACACCAATTCACTGACTGTTGAGGGGCTAGCACTGGCGCCACGTGGAACACAATCGCCTCCAAAGGAAAACGGTGTCGGATTCACCGGGGTCAGGTTTGGGGTTCGAGAGGCTGACAAGCTGCAGCCGCATATTAGCACTCCACTTCCCACACACACTCATCCCAGCCAACAAGATGGCACTGGTTGTGGTGGAATGTGCCCATCCCATTGATGGGTCGGCTGGGGCCAGAGGGTACCTAGGGGGATACCCATATGACCCGTGACGCTAGGTTCACAGGGGGCAACCAGTGGCATGCGCAGCTGCACGGCTGCTTGGCAGGCTGCGGCAATGGTGTCCGGTGCCCATCCACCCCGACCCCACAGCCCACCTCTTGACCGCCCCTCGCTACTCCCCCCGACCCTGGCAGAAGCCCCCCTAGCCAGCGGCACACTGTAAGCACACTATGGCGATGTTGGACACTTTCCGTACCCCCTCCTCCTCATCAGTGTTGCCCTGTCAACTGGCTTCTAACTTTATTACTATTAATAACCGCAATATGCGAGTGTGTTCCGTGTATTGGACAAATGACCACACAACCAGTATTTAGTATAATCACAGTTTATTATTGAACATTGGTTTAGTTCTATTCTTAATAAATTACACGCTACTACACATTAGTCTATATCTATCAGTTTAAACGACCTTAACTTAACTTCCAAGTGACCGTCTCTGTGCAGGTTAGATAAGGTCTTTATCTGGTTCCCCACGTGTGGCGGCTGGAGGTTGTCTGGTTTGTTTAGGCTGAGTGTCGTCCTTCAGGTGGAGATCGTGGGTCCTTGAACTTGGCTGGTCGATGTGCTGCAGATGGATGACAGAAGCCGGTCCCCCAAAAGAGGCAGAATGTTGGTTGCGCAGTTCCTCTTATCCTCCGATCTTTCGCGCTCTTTTGGGCGGTCCCAGATAGGGATCCAATGGATCGATAGGATTTCAATCACCCTAATCGATTCTGGCCAATTAGGGGCGGGTATCTTGATGGCTGGGCGGGTACTAGTTGTTATTGTCCAAGGCACGTAGGCACTCCTAAATAAGGCAAATAGGCGCCCCTGAGTTTGCTACTAATGGTAAGTTTCAATCTGAAGCCCATTGTCCTGGGAAGACCTCTGAGTCGCCTCTCGCAGGTGCAAAGTTCCGTTTAAGTCTGAGTTGTTGTTTGTAATATACAGAAGTTGTGTCCTGTCAGTGCCCCAACCTGACCACAATTCCCATCATCCTTTGTGGGCGGCCATTTTAGATGGCCACATCAGCCATGTGCATGTATCCCGAGTATTGAAAGCACAAGTGAATCTCGCCATCGGGAAATCCCCCCAGGGAGGCGGAGGATCGCGGTGGCCCCGGAGAATACCAGGTTAGGCCCGCTAATGATATGCCAACGGTGTTTACTGTATGTGTGGAGTGGAACGCCATGATTTTGGCGTCAAAACCGATTTTCCGGCCAATCATGTTTCGTGATTCCTGTGTCGGCCGCCGGAGAATCCCGTCGTTCATATTCTAGCTCAGAGACAAGAGTGCTATCGCCTGAGCCATAGCTGACAAGTGTGCAAGTGCAACAATGCTCAATAGTCATCGACAATCACAAGCACACAGGTGTTTATGTACAAGAACACAACACATACTCAGGTACAGAGTAGTACCTAATAATGTGCAGCTCAGAAGTAGACAATTCAGCACATGCCTCCTTCCATTCTTCCTCATCTAATACTTCAGCATAACCCTCTGTTCCCGTCCCTCTGATATGTTTATCTAGCCTCCCCTTAAATGCATTACTATTCATCTTAACTTCTTCCTGTGGTAGCAAGTTCCACATTCTCACACGCTTTGGATAAGTAAATATCCTCTGAATTCCTGAGTGGATTCCTTGACGACTACATTTATCTTGAGACCCTCCAGTTTTCCTCTTCTTCACAAGTGGTTAAACCTGTTGCTTCACAGCGCCAAGGTGTCGGATTCGATTCCCGGCTTGGATCACTGACTGTGCGGAGTCTGCACGTTCTCCCCGTGAATGCGTGGGTTTCCTCCGGGTGCTCCGGTTTCCTCCCACAAGTCCCGAAAGACGTGCTGTTCGGTGAATTGGACATTCTGAATTCTCTATCCGTGTACCCAAACAGGCGCCGGAATGTGGCGACTAGGGGTATTTCACAGTAACTTCATTGTGGTGTTAATGTAAGCCTACTTGTTGATGCGACCATCAATTCACTCGAAGACACGTGGAGAAGTAAACCATGGTTTTAATCAGCTTAGAACTGAGCCTGCCTGTGACCGGTACAACACTGAAGGCAGCCCCGCAGGTCAGCAGCTCTTATACTTCCTGTAAAGGGGGTGGAGCCATGGGCGGAGCCCGTACATGCCCCAACATATGAAATCCCCTGTGGGTGAAGCCACACAATGGCGCATAGGTAGAGCCCACAGGGTTAATAACATAACACAGTGCACTGGTGAATTATCAGTAATTATACATTCACCACAGTTATGGAATGCTATTTTAAAGGCATAACCTTGCATTTCTAGGCATGTCTTTGTGAATCATTTGTTGCACCCTCTCCAGTGCTACAAATCCATTTGGATTTGGATCCAATTGTTGTCCTGCTAAGTGCGGTGAAACATTGCTCGATGCAAGTTCAGTACAGCTTCTCTATTTTTTAGTTCTATCCCTCTAGAAATAAGCTCCAGTGTTGGATTTGTTTCCCTTAAGGCCTCATCAAACTGCACTGCAACTTTGAGGGATTTATGCATTGGTGCTCCCAGACTCCTTTCCCGTTTAAATTCTCACTTCTCAAGTGACTTGTGCCCTCCTTATTTTCCTTACCGAAATGTAATAGCTCACACTTATCTATGGCAAAACTCATTTACCAATTATACACCCATTCTGCAAGTTAATTGATGTCTTCTTGCAAGTTGTTCAGGTGCGATGCCCAGAGGATTAACTACATTTTCTCGAATAGCTTTATCTCCCCTCTGTGAAATATTTGTAATTTGTGCCTTTTTGAAACAGGTTAATTTGATACAAAAAGAACCTGAAATCATCCTCTGGTGATTGCCATCATGGAAAAAGTATCTACTGAACTTTCTTTGTGAAATTTTGTGAAGCAACCCTGCTATAGTGGTTAGCACTGTTACTTCACAGCACCAGGGACCCAGGGTCGATTCCCGGCTTGGGTCACTGTCTGTGTGGAGTCTGCACGTTCTCCCCGTGTCTGCGTGGGTGTGGTGGTATGTATTAGGGGTAATACGGTACACCACGTGTCGACAGGCTATTGGTGGAGGGATGCCAGGTCCTGATAGGATCTGCCACCTACTGGACTCCACCCAGAAATGCAGGTATAAGAACCCAGCTTTTCCCTCCATTTCCCTCAGCAGCTGCATTCTGCAACCACGCTGCTGGGGATGAAGTTCTGCTTAATAAAGCCTTCAATTGACATTACCTCAACCTGCCTCGCATCATATTGACGGTGCTACACTGGGTTTCCTCTGGGTGCTCCGGTTTCCTCCCCAAAGTCCTGAAAGACGTGCTTGTTAGGTGAATTGGACATTGGGAATTCTCCCTCTATGTACCCGAACAGGCACCGGAATGTGGGGACTGGGGATTTTCACAGTAACTACATTGCAGTGTTAATGTAAGCCTACTTGTGACACTAATAAAGATTATTATTATAAAGATTTTTCATGATATATTTAGATAGAGCTACAATACTGATCTACAGGAGGTCTCGTGGCGCAGTGGGTAGTTTGTGTTCCTGCCTCTGAGTCAGAGGCTCCGGCTTTGAGTCCCACCCCAGGAATTGTTGGTTAAGGAAGGTGCGTTCATAACGCGGTCAAACAGGATGATTGGGTCTACCTGACAATCCTACAAAACGCACCAATAGCTGGTGGTAAGAGCGGAAGAGATTCCTGGTCAGCCATGCTTGATGTGGAGTGAACCTCCTCAAACTATAAGCCTCTGGTGACAGACTGGCAACCTGTTCCGGGAATTATGAGCTATGGAAACAGAGGGAAATCTACTTTAATGCACCACTAGGTGCGGGAAGAGAATTGGAGCAATACCGACCTGACTTTCACACTTCAGTGTGTGCTGTTGTTCATATGCATATACTTGATTGAGAAATTGAAACCTTTTTATTTGGCAATTGTAGAAGATGTAAGAAAGGATGATTTATTGCTGCTGGAAATAGGCCACAATCTCATGTTTCAAGGTGAGACAAACCTACCAAGGTATCTTTAACATAAATAGGAATGTTGTCCTACCATACTTGTGTACACCTTCTTTCAAACTGTACTAATCCTCACGAGACCCACGGTGATGACCTGATTGATCTGCCCATGGTGCTCGTGGAATACGAGGTCCCCCGCTGAGGGGCAGAGGCCCATCAGCTGCGGCTCACAGACTCAACCCTTAAAAGCCGGATTGGGACCGGCATGATCGGTAGTCCTGGTTGGGACCGACATGCTGTACACCGCGGTGTGGCATTTTCTTCTGGTTGGAAATAAACCTCCATTTTGAATCACCTTCTCGGGTCTCCTGAGTTCTGATACAAACCAAACTAAAATGGATGCCGTTCCTTCCTCAATTATAAAATGGAAAATCCAGAGACAGAATTTAGAAATATATTTTCACCAAGAATTAATTAAAATAATAGATTCTTTCTTCCAGGGTGTGATTTGAGCCAGTTCACTTGAAAGACAAACTGTAAAATGTCAACATTTTAGAAAACCCTAAGATTAACACTCTTAAGCGACAATTCATAGCATAGAATCATAGAATTTACAGTGCAGAAGAAGACCATTCGGCCCATCGAGTCTGCACCGGCCCTTGGAAAGAGCACCCTCCCTCAGCCCATACCACCACCTCATACCCATGAACCGACCAAACCTTTTTTGGACACAAGGGGCAATTTTAGATGAGTCAATCCACCTAACTTGCACATCTTTGGACTGTGGGAGGAAACCGGACCCGGAGGAAACCCACGCAGACACGGGGAAAACGTGCAGACTCCGCACAGACAGGGACTCACGCCGGGAATCGAACCTGGGACCTTGGAGCTGTGAAGCAACTGTGCTAACCACTGCCCTCAAGACTATGTGGCAGGTAAAAGGTCCATGTGACCCAATATTGTATATTAATTTCACAGACTTGTAAGAATAATATTCTTGGTCTGATAATGATTGATTGACAGTCCTATCTCTAAAGCACATTCAGCTTTAGGGCAATATATTTGGCTGCTGAGGAGCAACGATATATATTCTGACTGGTACTATTCCCATATAAACGCTTGATATAAACCTACAAAAATAAATGGGTTAACACCTGCATTAAGAAAGGGCACAGAGAGATCTGGTGCAAGTGAGTTAAATATTTTTACTGGAACGGTGTTCGTTGGAAAATATACCTGATCAAGAGTTTTTCTCAGAACCTTTGGAAGATCCAAGAACCTTACATTCTGCTTAGAAGGGTGTTGGGAGGAGTACTTCATCAGAACCGCTCAGGTTTATTGATGAGGTTACTCAGTTGAACACAGTGATACAAACTTATACAAACTTGACTTATTTTTCTATAGGCACTGGAAGAACGATTAGCTCTTTATGTGGATATTCTTTAGAATATAGAACATACAGTGCAGAAGGAGGCCATTCGGCCCATCAAGTCTGCACCGACTCACTTAAGCTCTCACTTCACCTATCCCAGTAACCCAATAACCCCTCCTAACCTTTTTGGACACCAAGGGCAATTTAGCATGGCCAATCCATCTAACCTGCACGTCTTTGGACTGTGGGAGGAAACCGGAGCGCCTGGAGGAAACCCATGCAGACATGGGGAGACCGTGCAGACTTCGCACAGACAGTGTGACCCAGCGGGGAACCGAACCTGGGACCCTGGTGCTGTGAAGGCACAGTGCTAGCCACTTGTGCTATCGTGCTGCAAGCTTTATGCTAGCTTTTTAAATTCTGTCCTTGTGAAGATATTTTGGTCCGCAATATCTGACCTCTGGGGGCGTCATAACTGGCAGGGCCCAGAAGGTGTGATGGACCCCCACCCCCCAATCCCCCACCATAGTCTGGGTGACCCCTGGTAAGGATTGCACAGCTATTGCCTGGAAAGTTCAAACTTCCATTCGGCAATTGCCTTGCAATGGGAACCATTAGAAAGTACGCTATAAAGCACAAACTTCAGATAGTTCTGACTGCCTAAAAGTAATAGTTGCCCAGAAAAAGTTAGAAGAATTAAAACTACTTCTAACCTCTGGGTAACTATTGTACTGGCCCCCAGTGCTGACTTCTCCCCAACCACCCACAAGACCCCAAGAACACATCCCATCACACCCCCACGCCAACTCCTCCTGCCTCCCATTGGACCCCCTCTGGCCATCCTCATATCCCACCAGGGGATTCCCGCAACCCCTCTGAGCCCCCGCCGTGGGGACCCTCTGACTATCTCCTGAACTGCCCCGCCCGACAACTGCTCCCAACACCCCGCGGGACTCCCTCCACACCCTCGATCTCCCATGGAAACCCTCAACTGCCCTACTCTCTCCCTGATTACTGTCTCCAAACTTCCTCATTGACCACACCTCCGTGACCACCTGAACACCCCCCACTAACTATTAAACCCCCCTGTGGTGAATGTATAGTGCTAATAATTCACCAGTGCATTTGTATCATGTTCTGCTGTTGTGTTATGTTGTTAACCCTGTGGGCTCCACCTATGGGCCATTGTGTGGCTTCACCCACAGGGAGAGATGTTGGGACATGTACAGGCTCTGCCCATGGCTCCTCCCCTTAAGAGGAAGTATAAAGAGCAGCTGACCTGCAGGCAGTTCCCAGTATTGTTCCAGTCGCAGGTAGGCACTGTTCTAAACTGATTAAAACCACGGTTTACTTCTCCTTGTGTCTTTGAGTGAATTGATGGTCGCATCAATTTAATCAGCTTAAATACAACAATGGAATCAGTCTTCAAACCTGACAGACTGGAACTCGATCCACAGGCCGCGGATGCGAAAGAAATGTTTTCGCACTGGCTTCGATGCTTCAAGGCCTACCTCGCCGCGTCGTCCAAGCCTTCCGTCACTGACGAACAGAAGCTGAGCCTCCTCCACGCATGGGTGAGCCATCGCATTTCTGTCCAGCTCGACGAGGCCGCCTCCTACACAGATGCCCTCGCGCTGCTCGAACGCCTCTACATAAGGCCTGTGAACGAGGTTTATGCGCGACATGGCTTCACCACTCGCCGCCAGCGCCCCAGGGAGTCGCTAGATGACCTCAAAGCCCTCGCACGCAACTGTAATTACCAGGCCGTTACGGCCACTCATGGAGCTCGCCGTCCGAGACGTCTACATGGTGGGAGTCCGGTCGAATTATGTGGACAGCGCCTGCTCGAAAAAGGGGCCCAGCACCTGGACGACACGGTAAAGTTAGCCACCTCTCTGGAGGTCGCTTTTCAGGGCCTTACTGCGTTCCCGCGACCCCCCGACCAGAGACTATCCCAGGCCTGTGCCGCGCAACCGCCCGCCCATTATGGGGGGCTACCCTGCTATTTTTGCGGCCAGTCTCAACACCCCCCGGCAGCACTGCCATGCCCACAACGCGAACTACAGCAGCTGTGGGCGAAAAGGACATTTCGCCAAGGTCTGCCTGGCCAGGACTAAGAACTCAAACTCACAGACCCGATCCACAGACTCACAGGCCTGCAGACCCCGCAATGTGGCAGCGTGTCTGCCAACTCCTCCCCCTCACAACACGTGCGATCCATGGGGGCCGCCATCTTGGACACCATCTGCCTCACCGCCCGCCACGCTCGACGAACGGGGGCCAGCATCTTGGCTGTAATCTGCTACGCCGCTCGACGTGTACGATCTACATGGAC
The DNA here is from genome assembly GCF_047496885.1 of Scyliorhinus torazame. Classification (NCBI taxonomy): domain Eukaryota; kingdom Metazoa; phylum Chordata; class Chondrichthyes; order Carcharhiniformes; family Scyliorhinidae; genus Scyliorhinus; species Scyliorhinus torazame. The sequence continues at coordinate 54,002,530 of NC_092712.1, forward strand.
AGTCATCGCGAGGCCGCCCCAGGATCTCCGATCACGCCATCGGCTACCCGCGACTCAGCGTGGTTACCCTGGACCAGCCGCGACCCAAGCACCTCTGGAGCTCCATGATGGCCGTCCGGGTTAACGGGCACGAGACGCCCTGCCCTTTCGACTCCGGGAGCACAGAGAGCTTCATTCACCCGGACATGGTAAGACGCTGCTTGCTCCCAATTTTCCCGACGCAACAAACCATATCCCTCGCCTCTGGGTCGCACTCGGTGCAAATCCAAGGGTGCACTACTGCAAACCTAGCGATACAGGGCGCTGAGTACGCTCATTTTAAACTATATGTGCTCCCAGACCTCTGCGCTCCTCTCCTATTGGGACTCGACTTCCAATGCAACCTCAGGGGCCAAACTCTTAAGTTCGGGGGGCCCCTAACCCCACTCACCATATGCAGCCTCGCGACCCTAAATGTCGACCCTCCCCCTCTCTTCGCAAACCTCACTGCCGACTGCAAGCCAGTCGCCACCAGAAGCAGGCGGTATAGCATGCAGGACAGGACGTTCATTAGGTCCGAGGTCCAGCGTCTCTTGCGGGAGGGAGTCATCGAGGCCAGCAATAGCCCCTGGAGAGCTCAGGTGGTGGTCGTCAAGACCGGGGAAAAGTTCCGGATGGTAATTGATTACAGCCAAACCATTAACTGGTATACGTAACTCGATGCGTACCCCCTTCCCCGGATTGCAGACATGGTAAATCAGTTTGCACACTACCACGTGTTCTCCACGGTGGATCTGAAGTCTGCATACCACCAGCTCCCAATCCGCCCTGAGGACCGTCACTAAACGGCTTTTGAGGCAGACGGCCGCCTTTTCCATTTCCTCCGGGTCCCCTTTGGCATCACAAATGGGGTTTTGGTGTTCCAAAGCGCAATGGACTGAATGGTGGACCAGTACGGGCTATGGGCCACATTTCCGTACTTGGACAATGTCACCATCTACGGCCATGATCGCAGGACCACGACACCAACCTCCACCGATTTCTCCAAACCGCCCAAAAACTCAAACCTCACCTACAACAAGGAGAAATGCGTTTTCTGCACAACCAGACTAGCCATCCTCGGCTACGTCGTGGAGAACGGGGTCCTAGGGCCCGACCCTGATCGTATGCAATATGATCCTGCAACTCCGTCTCCCAAGGACCTGAAGAGGTGCCTTGGATTCTTCTCCTATTACGGCCAGTGGGTCCCCCAGTATGCGGACAAAGCCCGCCCACTAATTAAGGCCACTATTTTTCCACTGGCAACTGAGGCCCGCCAGGCCTGCAGCTGCATCAAGGCGGACATCGCCAAAGCCGCGATGCGCGCGATGGACGAGTCCATCCCCTTCCAGGTGGAGAGCGACGCCTCAGAGGTCGCTCTCGCCGCCACCCTCAACCAAACAGGCAGACCGGTCGCGTTCTTTTCACGCACCCTCACCACCTCTGAAATTCAACACTCCTTGGTCGAAAAAGAGGCCCAAACCATCGTGGAAGCCGTGCGGCACTGGAGGCACTACCTCGCTGGTAGGAGGTTTACCCGCGTCACCGACCAACGATCGGTAGCCTTCATGTTCAACAATACGCAGGGGGGCAAGATCAAGAATGATAAGATCTTGAGGTGGAGGATCGAACTCTCCACCTATAACTACGATATAGTATATCACCCTGGGAAGCTCCACAAGCCCCCAGATGCCCTGTCCCGCGGCACATGCTCCAGCGCGCAAGAGGACCAACTACGGGCTATCCACGATGACCTCTGCCACCTGGGGATCACCCGGCTCACCCATTATATCAAGGCCCGCAACCTGCCCTACTCCACTGAGGGTGTCAGAGCCATGACCAGGGACTGCCAAATCTGTGGGGAGTGTAAACCGCACTTCTAGTGACCAGATAAGGCCCATCTGGTAAAGGCGTCCCGGCCTTTGAATGCCTCAGTGTCGATTTCAAAGGGCCCCTCTCCTCCAATAACCGCAATACATACTTTCTCAACATCATAGATGAGTTCTCCCGCTTCCCATTTGCCATCCCCTGCCCTGATATGACCACCCCCACTGTCATTAAAGTCCTGCATAGTGTCTTCACCCTGTTTGGTTTCCTTAATTATGTCCACAGTGACCGGGGCTCGTCGTTCATGAGCGACGAACTGCATCAGTACCTGCTCAGTAAGGGCATCGCCTCGAGCAGGACTACCAGCTATAACCCCAGGGAAAACGGGCAGTTGGAGAGGGAGAATGCGATGGTCTGTAAGACCGTCCTACTGACCCTGCGGTCCAGGAATCTCCCAGTTTCTCACTGGCAGGAGGTCCTCCCCGCTGCGCTCCACTCTATTAGGTCCCTCCTTTGTACGGCCACAAACCAGACTCCTCATGATCGTTTGTTTGTTTTCCCTAGGGGAGCCACCTCAGGAGCCTCGCTCCCACCCTAGCTGAAGACACCGGGACCAGTCCTCCTCCGAAAACACGTTCGGAGTCATAAGACCGACCCCCTGGTAGAGAGGGTCCAGCTCCTACACTCCAACCCACAATATGCTTACGTCGAACACCCCGATGGCCGACAAGATACCGTCACCCTCCGAGACCTGGCGACCGCAGGCTCCACCACTACATCCCGTCCAACCTACCATGTCCAGCGCCCCTACCCCTATATGACTCCCGCGATCCCTCCCACCCACCATATCGGTCCACAGGAATGAAGCTCCGGAAGAGCCGTTCCCGGAGTCCACGCCTGTGCCTGCACCGGACCCATTTCCACAGCCACCCGGACCGGCTGCAACATCAGTGCTTCCGCAATCGCAGTGCACAAACGGTGCACCGGACCGTCTGAACCTATGAGCCTGTCACCCCCAGCCGGACTTCATTTTTGAACAAGGGGTGAATGTGGTGAATGTATAGTGCTAATAATTCACCAGTGCATTTGTATCATGTTCTGCTGTTGTGTTATGTTGTTAACCCTGTGGGCTCCACCTATGGGCCATTGTGTGGCTTCACCCACAGGGGGATATGTTGGGCATGTACGGGCTCTGCCCATGGCTCCTCCCCTTAAGAGGAAGCATAAAGAGCAGCTGACCAGCAGGCAGTTCCCAGTATTGTACCAGTCGCAGGCAGGCACTGTTCTAAGCTGATTAAAACCACGGTTTACTTCTCCTCGTGCCTTTGAGTGAATTGATGGTCGCATCACCCCCCCTACCACCCAACACCCACCAACTGACCACATCCCCCCCCCCTCCCGACCATCTGATTCACCCTCAAACCCCCACCCTGTAATACTACTCACATACCTTACAACTCTAGGCCGCAATTTTCCCAAAAGGGAATGAAGTCCCCGAGCGAGGGCTTTTAGCTGCGAGTTTCCCGGCACTCGCAGTGCTCGATCATAGATCATAGATCCTAGAATTTACAGTGCAGAAGGAGGCCATTTGGCCCATCGAGTCTGCACCAGCCCTTACAAAGAGCACCCTACTCAAGCCCACGTAATGTACCCTATCCCCATAATCCAGTAACCCCCACTGAACCTTTTTGGACACTAAAGGCAATTTATTATGGCCAATCCACCTAACCTGCACATTGTTGGACTGTGGGAGGAAACCAGAGTACCCGGAGGAAACCCACGCAGACACGGGGAGGATGTGCAGACTCCGCACAGACAATGACCCAGCCGGGAATCGAACCTGGGACCCTGGAGCTGTGAAGCAATTGTGTAACCACTATGCTACCGTGCTGAGAAACACATGACTATTCAACGCGACTCGCTTTGAATAAGGGGCCTCAACAGGGAACACACGGCCAAGGCCGCACATTCACACAAACAGGTAGTACCAACCTGACAGTACCACTGCCAGGGCACCACCTCACCCAAAAGGCATGGAGCTGTGGACCCTCGACATTGTTGGAGACCAAGTATGCCGTTCTGTCTGGGCCTCGTTTGTTGGAACCAGTACTAGCAGCACTCACCCAAGGTCCCCAAGGTAGAGGGATTGAATCGCAAAGGCTCAGGTACCTCGGGAATCTGCACATTAGAGTAAGGCTTATTGCCTCATTCTAATATGCAGATTTGACAAAAGGTGATTCCTCCCCCCGTGCCCCCATTGTGGGCAGGATTCACCTTGCAACATCTCGCGAGATTGCATTGGATCTCGCAAGGTGTTGTGAGCCGGGCAGATCCCGGGAGCGGGGTGTCCCAGCTTTCAACGGCTACACTGCGCAGCGGTGCGCTGCTTTCCTGGCACAGCGTGGCCGGAGGATCGCGTGCCTTGCCTCTTCCCTGGATTCTCAAAGTGGCTTGACCTTTAAATATATCTGCTTTATGGCAGGGATGTGGGCCAGGATTCTCCGAGGCTCCGCGCCGCAATCGCGCTCAGTGCGGGGGCGGAGAATGGGCGTCAGACCTGCCATTAAGTCCGATGCTGCTCACGCCATTCTCCGGGGACCGGAGGATCGCCGCCAATCGCACGCCTGCAGTCAACATAGCGTAGGTCGGGGGCCATTGGAAAGAGGCCCCCGCGCCGATTCTCCGCCGGCAACTGGCTGAGTTCCCGCCGGCGTGGTTCACTCATGGTTCCACCCGGCGGGCACTCGGAGTGGCGGCTGCGGACTCAGTCTGCGGCCGCCCTGGTGGGGTCAGGGGGAATCCATCACTGGGGTGGGCCTCCAGGACGGCCAAGCTCGCGATCAGGGGCCACCGATCAACGGGCGCGCGTGATCTTGGGGTGGCCTATATTCTCGGGTAGTCTGCTGTGTGGGCCCGCCGTGTGCGGTCCTCCGGCCGGACGTGCAGGGTCCCAGGTAAGTCCAGAGTGATTCGTGGCCTTTTTCTCGCGGGCGTGAGGACATAGCCCCATTATCAGAGATTTCCACCCGTGGTTTCCTTACCTCTGACTATCCTGCCCTTGATTCAAGGCCTGGCGAGCCTGCTGCACTGTACCTCTCTCACCCAGTCTGAGTCAGAAGGTGGGGCTTCTTTTCCTGGTGAATAAGTAGGAGTGGAGCGACAATCCCACTCTGACTGCCACTCCATGGGCGCTGTGATTGGCTTTTCCTGATGCTGAATGATGCACTATCAATTACGACGAGACGTGAGTAGAGAGTAATCGAGGCTTTATTACGCAGAGATGTGTGGCCTCCTACAGCAGCTTACGAAATGGCTGCTGTTCGGAGAGCACACACATTTATACTCCGCCTACTGGGAGGAGCCAGCAGGCAGGGATCTACCCCCGTACCTGCAGTACAGAGGCATTACCGTAAAACCCATATATACAATACAACAGTGGTGACTACGACATTCACCCTCTGTTAAAAATGAGTCCAGCGGGGGTGGTGGAAAACTATTTACATACAGATTGGTTTTAAAATTACAGAGAAGGTTACAAATTTAGACGATCAGGCGCCTTGATCTATCGTTGAGAGCGCCGCAGTGCTGGAGGCGACTCAGGCGTCGGCTTGGTCTTTGGTGACTCTGGGAGCGTGTCGAAATCCTCTTCATCCCCGGGTGGGAGCAAGGGGAGGACAGATTGTCCTGGAGCGGGGGCTGCGGTGGGGTGCGCTGGGGGAGGGGAGGGTGGCACCGGGGCAGGGGGGGGAGGGGAGTGTGTGGGAACCCAGCTGGTGCCAGATCCCTGAGGGAGACTGTGTCTTGGCGGCTGTCGGGGTACGCTACGTAGGCGTACTGCGGGTTGGCGTGGAGTAGCTGTACCCTCTCAACCAACGGGTCCACCTTGTGGAGCCGCACGTGCTTGCGGAGGAGAACGGGTCCTGGCCCTGCCAGCCACGTTGGGAGCGAAACCCCGGAGGTGAACTTCCTGGGGAAGGCAAAGAGACGTTCATGGTGGGTTTCGTTGGTCGCGGTGCACAGGAGCGACCAAATGGAGTAAAGTGCGTCGGGGAGGACCTCCTGCCAGCGGGAGGCCGGTAGATTTCTGGACCGTAGGGCCTGCTGGATGGCCCTCCAGACCGTTCCATTCTTCACCTGCCCGTTTCCCCTGGGGTTGTAGCTGGTCGTCCTGTTCGAGGCAATGCCCCTGTTGAGCAGGTACTGGTGCAGCTCCTCGCTCATAAATGAGGATCACCAGTCACTGTGGACGTAGGTAGGGAAACCGAGCAGAGCGAAGATGGTGTTGAGGGCTTTGATGACGGTGGCAGACGCCATATTGGGGCATGGGACGGCAAAGGGGAATTGGGAATACTCGTCGACCACATTAAGAAAGTATGTGTTGCGGTAGGTGGAGGGGCGGGAGGACTTCACCAGGCGCGCACGGCCTGGCCGGTAGAAGTGCGGTTTACACTCCGCGCAGACCTGGCAGTCTCTGGCAGGGTGATAGCTCTGACTTCCTCGATGGAGTAGGGCAGATTGCGGGCCTTAATGAAGTGGTAAAAGCGGGTGACTCCCGGGTGACAGAGATCGTCTGTCGCCTATGTAACCCTTTTTATCACCCCCTTAAATGCACTCCATTGCTACAGTACTGTGGGCAACCATGGGAAACAAAATGAAATGAAAATGAAATGAAGATCGCTTATTGTCACAAGTAGGCTTCAAATGAAGTTACTGTGAAAAGCCCCTAGTCGCCACATTCTGGCGCCTGTTCGGGAGGCTGATACGGGAATTGAACCGTGCTGCTGGCCTGCCTTGGTCTGCTTTAAAAGCCAGCTCTTTAGCCCTGTGCTAAATCAGCCCCAAAATAACTGTAATATTGTTTCATCATTTTGTGCAAGGCAATCGTGAATATGTTATTAATTCAGAGACAATACGTTATGGCATTAATTCATGGACTGCCGATCTGGTAGCTGATACTGCTGGCTCGAACTCCTCATGGGCCACCACGTTCTTCCATCATTATTCCAACAACCCGTGGATATTAGATAAGCTCTGCTCTTGACCACCACATCCTCCAGGAATTCTGTATTGCCGCTCCCTAAGGTGGATGCCCCTCCGGGGGTGCTGAATAACATTGTCCCACCTGCCAACATCTTGTGCTTCAACGTTGACAAGCAGTGAAGGCGTGAGGCAGTACAGGACCCTTCACTCCTGTGTCGCTGTATCAATTTCTCCAAGACTCTGACAAGAAAATTCCGGATTTGCTCCTGTCCCGTCGGACTACATCTCCGGAAGCACATTGGAAACCCTGTTTGTGTGAGCTGATGTTGTTTCCAATGGAATTCCGGCAAAGTAACACAGATAGAGAGGAAGCAGCACCCAGTACATTCCCGGCTGCCATTTCCCACTTGAAAGATTTTGATTGCACCCCTCTGTGTCTAGAAATGTTGGCTTTTCAGCAGGTACCACCGGGAAACTCCAAGCACATGTATCTAAGCTGTTCAACTTAGAGTGAGAGCAAAGGAGCAAATAATTAATAAACCTCAAGTCAGATCAGAGATTTTGGGCTGGATTCTCCGCCCCGCCACACTTCTGTTTCACCCCGCTGGCGGGATTCTCCGTTATGTCGGCCGGTCAATGGTGTTTCCCATTGTGGGGCAGCCCCACGCTTCCGGGAAACCCCCGGGGCTGCCGGCCAAATGGAGCATCCCGCCAGCGGAGAATCCCGCCCTTTGTCTTTAATTCCTTCTCTTTCCACTCTCTCTCGCTCTCTCCTCTGTTGGACACATTGAAAATTCTGGGGTATTTCTCTCTGGGCACGGGTCACGTTCTGGTAATTGCCAAATATTCTTGAATGAAGTTTGACATTACGTGTCCCCAGCTGAATACAGTGAAACACACCATGCCTCGGCACTGGGCCGCGAGTGACTGGGGCCCCAAAATGCAGGACAATCCCGGAACATTTCTGGGCTGACTAATATTTGAAAAATGCAGACAAGCTGCTCATCCAATTGTAATGATCTCCTCGGCTGGCCTGATTTATATTACAAGAACACTTGTAGTTAAAGCTATAGCCAACTATATACAAAACAACAGATGAATAATAGTATAAACATGCACAAGCAACCTCTCTCCCAGCTCTCTAGTCAGTCGAATGTCACCTGACTCTAACATTCACTGATACACTAACGCGACTCCTAGTGGTCAGTCGGTGAATTACAACACAACCATGATATCACTCCACCAATCACGAGCTGATTCCTCCCTACATCACCAGTTTGAGTCTATCAGCAGTAAATGCAGGGAGGAATTAGCCTGTGATTGGGTCAGAAGAAAAGCGTGGGAGGGAAGGTAAGTTACAGTTACCAAAGAGAAAAATTCAAATGGCTGGACCCCAGCATCAGGTGAAGTGCTGAGGGACAGGCAGCGAGCACCAGACGTGGGTGAGGCAGCGGTACCCAGCAATGGGCAAGAGAGACACTGAGATCCTGATGGGCAAGGCAGCAGACAGGCCCCAGGTGAGGTAGGGTACAGAGCTGAGGCAGAGGAATGGATGGACAACTCTAGGCCAGGCAGCCGATTGGATGGAGGACCACAGGTGAGACAGCGGAGTGGATGGAAGACCCCAGATGAGGCAGCGGAGAGATTGAGGAACCCAGGCGAGGTGAGAGAGGGTGAGTGGCTGGGGGATTGTGTATAAGGGTTGGGTGGAGGTAAGTGTGGAGTGGTAAGGGGAGAGTGTGTGGGGGTGCTGGGAGAGATGAGGGTAGGGTCAGAATTAATGGCGAGCACAGGGTCCCACTAACTGTAAACCTACCTCTGTCCAAGTCTAACCCTATTCTTGCCCATTGCACGCCCTTGCGGCCATACAGACCCACACTGGGCAGTAGAAACAACCACTTATCACAATTTCTTTCGACTTCCGCAATTCAATGAGATCATGGTGGATCTCATTGTGCCCTCAACTCCACATTCTGCCTACCAGAATAACCTTTGACCCCATATGAGTATGACTATGTCAGTTTTTGCTTGACAGATGTTATTAAGGAGGACAATGCAGGGTCCGGTGCTCGGCCTAGGCTGGGGTGGTCCATCGGGTTTCATTCCCTTTCGAATCTTCTATTGTGCTTTGTGACAGCTGAGTGGCTTACACAGCCATTTCAGTGGGCAGTTAAGAATCAGTCACCTTGCTGTGTGTTTGGAGTCTCTAAACCAAGTCAGGATGGCAGATTTCCTCCCCGAAAGGGCATTAGTGAATCAGATGGGTTTTTATGACAATTGATGATAGTTTCAAGATGGCCATTACTGAGACCAGTTTTCAATTGTTACCACAAATTTATAGAGTTTTGATGAGACCACACCTGGAGTCTCCCGACCGAAAGACGTCCATACTTATCCTGAGAGGGAGTGCAGTAACGGTTTACTGGACTGATTCCTGGGATGATGTGATTATCCAATGATGGGGAATTGAGTAGTCTGGGCCTATATTCCCTGGCGTTCAGAAGAATGAGATTATCTCATTCAAAGATTCTTAAGGGACTTGGCAGGATAGATGCCGAAAGGGTGTTTTGTTGGGCGGAGTGTCTAGAAGCAGGGTTCACACGCTCTGACAAAGGGAGCAAGCCATTTAGGACTGCGATACGGAGAAATTCCTTCACTCAGGATTGTGAATTCTCTACCCTCGAGACATGTCGCAGTTTAGTGATTGAGCATATACGTGACAGGGGTCAATGGGTTATTGGGGTCTGGTCAGAGTAGATAGGGAGGAACTATTCCCATTAGTGGAAGGATCGGGAACCAGAGACACTGATTTAAAGAAGCATTGCCAGTGTAAAAAAAGGCTTTTCATGCAGCAAGTGGTGAGGATCTGGAATGCTCTGACTGAGTTTCTGGTGGAGAAAGGGTCAACAGAGACTTTCATTAACCAATTGGATTATTATCTGAAAAGGCAGAATGTGCAGGGTTACGGGGAAAGGTGGGCAGTGGGACTGGGTGAGTTCCTCTCCCAGAGAGCAGGCACAGTTGCAATGGGTCGAATGGCCTAGCTCAGTTCTCCAACTATCCTATGATTCTCCAATCCAATCCAATTCCCTTGCCACACCGGGTGATGCACCAGGGCAGATTTGCATCTGTTTCCGTAGCCAGTTATTCCTAGAACAGGTTGCTCGTCTTTCACTAGAGGGGCACCACTTCACATGAAGCAAGGCTGACCTGGAGTCTCTCCTGCTCTTACCACCAACCACTGGCATGTTTGGAAGGATTTTGCAGATTGACACCTGTTTGGCCACGTTATGAACGCACCTTCCCTAGCCATCTCGTCCTGGCATTGAACCTCAGAGACAGGGAGTGTGCCACAAGGCCTCTATTCGATGATTCTACTCCAATGGAATTAAGAGCCATGGGGATGATGTGCGATGGTGGAGTTGAATCTGAATTATTATATATTTATAAAACATGTACCGTGCTTTCAGTAATTCAGGTTTTGAGAAGAGCAACCAAGACACAACATTATTTTGGTAAATTATAATTTCAGCAAAGTGTGTCATTAGTCAATCCTTCGAGACCAGCTTTTCACCACAAACTTTTCAAACCTAACAAGAATGAGTAAAGATTATAAACTGTGACAATTCTTTCTCAGTATATGAACTTTACCCTTCCTTCCCATTTATAAAGCCATGTTCTGAATTTTATCTGTATGGCTTTTGTAATTCACCCTTTCTTTATGATCCTGCGTTTAAAAGATTAATCATGTGTAGATCCAAACCTATGTGGCTTCAGTTTGGTTATTGCGTTTGCTTTCCAAGTATCACTTGAGCTCACCTTTGAGACATTTCCAGTATTCTCTGTTCTCCACCTTGCTCTTTGTCATATTCACAATGTGCACTCTGGGTTTAGTGCCACAGTTGAGCAGGTCTCCAGGATTAAAACGAAATCAACGAATTAACAGTCCTCAGAAACTCCGTCTGAATTATTTTGGTTATACTCATTTTGGTGGTACAGAGACTTCAGCATTGCTGAAAAAACGACGCATGTTGATGAAGCGATTCACCTTTCACAATTCACAAGAAAACCAAATGTAAAGGGAATAACAATTTGTACTGCATGAGAAGAGATTGCAGATTGGTTTGCAAGTTGACTCTTGACTCTATTTTGAACTCTGTTGTGTTTATTTAAGCACAGTGTCAATAAAATATAGATTCAATTGAGCCTGTTATGATTTGTACTTTACTTCTCTGTGGTATCCGAAAGAATATAAGAAATAGGAGCGAGAGTTTGTCATTTGACCCCGCATGTTTGCCCCACCATGCAACCAGAACAGAGCTAACCTGCTACCTCAACTCTGCCTTCCTGCACTATTCCCTGCAAGAGTCCTCCTTGTTTAATTTCCTGTTGATTCCCTTATTTCCCCTTTCTTTTATTTCTGATGTCACATTTTCGAAACATGGATGATTAGTGGACGCGTGTCTGCAAGGCAAGCAGACTGTATCTTTAATTCAAGCATAAGAATCCAGAAGATTGTGCTGGTTTAAACTGGAGTTGCAGACTGGCGAGCACCAGTGAGAGAGATGGGCTGGGACTCGGTTTGATTGAATTGCTGGGGGTCAGTGAATTGATCCAAAAGGCTGTATTCTGCCCAGTAATGGATGGTGTTGGGATCTTATCCCAGTGGGATGGTTCAGAGACCTAAGGAGGTTTCAGTTTTGATTCTGGCAGCACAGTGAACAGAAGTAGCTAATTCTCCCCAGAAACATCCAACTAACACTCTCCAGAAAGCCTGCTGTGAGGGCTGTCTCTCCCTCTCTCCAGTAGCTTTTGGGTGTTATGTTTCTGGAATCACAGAGGCCTGAGGACAACCCACAAACTGAAAGCAAAGTTTGATGAGACAAAGACGCTGCCTCTCCAGGAACATTGTAAGTACTATATTTCTTTTTTTTCTTTAACAAATTTCGGGTACCCAATTATTATTTTTTTCCAATTAAGGGGAAATTAAGCGTGGCCAATCCAAATAACCTGCTCATCTTTGGGTTGTGGGGGTGAAACCCACGCAGACATGGGGAGGATGTGCAAACTCCACACGGACCGTGACCCAGGGCCGGGATTCGAACCCAGGACCTCAGCGCCGCAGTCCCAGGGCAAAACACTGCGCCACATGCCACCCTGTAAGTACTATATTTCTAGGCTACAGAAAAGACCATTACAGGCTGCAAAACAAATGCTTTAATCTGCAAGCTAGCTGTGAAAAAAGTATACTAAGAACCATCATCTGAAGCAAAGACTCTTTTCCCTTTCACTCACGGTTTTTACCCCTTTCCACCCCTCTGCATTTGTCTGTCGTGTGTGTGTGCGTAGAGGGTGGGGTGGGGGGAAGTTAAAGTGGGAGTTAGATATTAGTTAATCATTAACCAACTGTATCTAACGAGTATTTAATTACAGTTCTTGTTATAAATAAACAGTAATTGCGTTTAAACTTACAAACCTGGTGACTGTAATTATCGGACAGCCAAGGGCCAAAGACTTTGGGTATGTAAATAAGAATTATCGGTTAACTCACTTGTGTTGTAACTCTGGGCTGGGGCTGGAATTGATCAGGCATTTGCCCATGATGTGGTAACATCCCATATCGCTCAGTTCCCAAAAATCTTTTGATCTGTGTCTTGAATATAAGAACATAAGAACTAGGAGCAGGAGTAGGCCATCTGGCCCCTCGAGCCTGCTCCGCCATTCAATGAGATCATGGCTGATCTTTTGAGGACTCAGCTCCACTTTCCGGCCCGAACACCATAACCCTTAATCCCTTTATTCTTCAAAAAACTATCTATCTTTATCTTAAAAACATTTAATGAAGGAGCCTCAACTGCTTCACTGGGCAATGAATTCCATAGATTCACAAGCCTTTGGGTGAAGAAGTTCCTCCTAAACTCAGTCCTAATTCTACTTGCCCTTATTTTGAGGCTATGCCCCCTAGTTCTGATTTCACCCGCCAGTGGAAACAACCTGCCCTCATCTATCCTATCTATTCCCTTCATAATTTTATATGTTTCTATAAGATCCCCCCTCATCCTTCTAAATTCCAACGAGTACAGTCCCAGTCTACTCAACCTCTATACAATGGCTGAGCACCAACGCTCTCTGGGTACGGATTTCGAAAGATGACAAGCCTTTTGAGTGAAGAAATGTTTCTTCATCACAGTCGCAAACGGGCGACCCCTTTATTCTAAGAAAGGGTAGTGAAACCCAAAGTGTCTGGAGGAAAAGGAAGAAGTGACGATTGCTGGAGTTTGGAGATTTACTTTAGGGCGGGTGGGGAGTAAAACTCATTGTTATTTATTGTAAACAATGCCTCCACATCATATTAATTGTTGTGCTTTGATAGCCGGAAGTGTTTGCCCTGTCCTTCCGTGATCGAAATAGATTGTAGGTCTGCTAATACATTCTATAATTATTGCTTGCTGATTAAAAGGTTGAATGTGTTACAGTTCAAGTCACCAATCAATTTTCATTGTTGAAATTAAACCAAACGATTACTCTTGCTCCTAAGGAAGGTTACACATCCTAGGGTCTAAACATTGGAGCAGCCTGTGAATCAGAAGGATTACCCGATGCAGTTTTCAAAGTCAAAAGATATTTTTCAACATCTTATATTTTATTATTAGTGTCGTTTAAGTTTTTCCACGGAATATTTTAGTACAGAAGTTGCATTGATAAATTGAAAGTTCCTACTGGCCTCGCCCCATCCCAACTGTACAAGCTTCTCCAGTCTTCAGTCTTCCCCCAGAATTCCCATCTTCCTCACTAACCAGCCCCCCCCCCACCCCGCTCCCCCCCCCCCCCCCCCCCCTCCATCCTAAGGTCAGAAGTGGGGATATCTGCACAATGTTCAGCAAACCCGCAACTCCGCAGATACTGAAGCAGTCTGTGTGCATTTGCAATAAGATCTGGACAGTCTGCAACTCCAGCTTATCGGGGCTGGTTTAGCACAGGGCTAAAGAGCTGGCTTTTAAAGCAGACCAAGGCAGGCCAGCAGCACGGTTCAATTGCCATACCAGCCTCCCCGAACAGGCGCCGGAATGTGGCGACTAGGGGCTTTTCACAGTAACTTTATTTGAAGCCTACTTGTGACAAGTGATTTTCATTTCATTTCAAACCAGCACAATCTTCTGGATTCAAACAAAGAACAAAGAACAAAGAAATGTACAGCACAGGAACAGGCCCTTCGGCCCTCCAAGCCCGTGCCGACCATACTGCCCGACTAAACTACAATCTTCTACACTTCCTGGGTCCGTATCCTTCTATTCCCATCCTATTCATATATTTGTCAAGATGCCCCTTAAATGTCCCTATCGTCCCTGCTTCCACTACCTCCTCCGGTAGTGAGTTCCAGGCACCCACTACCCTCTGCGTAAAAAACTTGCCTCGTACATCTACTCTAAACCTTGCCCCTCTCACCTTAAACCTATGCCCCCTAGTAATTGACCCCTCTACCCTGGGGAAAAGCCTCTGACGATCCACTCTGTCTATGCCCCTCATAATTTTGTATACCTCTATCAGGTCTCCCCTCAACCTCCTTCGTTCCAGTGAGAACAAACCGAGTTTATTCAATCGCTCCTCATAGCTTATGCCCTCCATACCAGGCAACATTCTGGTAAATCTCTTCTGCACCCTCTCTAAAGCCTCCACATCCTTCTGGTAGTGTGGCGACCAGAATTGAACACTATACTCCAAGTGTGGCCTAACTAAGGTTCTATACAGCTGCAACATGACCTGCCAATTCTTATACTCAATGCCCCGGCCAATGAAGGCAAGCATGCCGTATGCCTTCTTGACTACCTTCTCCACCTGTGTTGCCCCTTTCAATGACCTGTGGACCTGTACTCCTAGATCTCTTTGACTTTCAATACTCTTGAGGGTTCTACCATTCACTGTATATTCCCTACCTGCATTAGCCCTTCCAAAATGCATTACCTCACATTTGTCCGGATTAAACTCCATCTGCCATCTCTCCGCCCAAGTCTCCAGACAATCTAAATCCTGCTGTATCCTCAGACAGTCCTCATCGCTATCCGCAATTCCACCAACCTTTGTGTCGTCTGCAAACTTACTAATCAGACCAGTTACATTTTCCTCCAAATCATTTATATATACTACAAAGAGCAAAGGTCCCAGCACTGATCCCTGTGGAACACCACTGGTCACAGCCCTCCAATTAGAAAAGCATCCCTCCATTGCTACCCTCTGCCTTCTATGGCCTAGCCAGTTCTGTATCCACCTTGCCAGTTCACCCCTGATCCCGTGTGACTTCACCTTTTGTACTAGTCTACCATGAGGGACCTTGTCAAAGGCCTTACTGAAGTCCATATAGACAACATCTACTGCCCTACCTGCATCAATCATCTTAGTGACCTCCTCGAAAAACTCTATCAAGTTAGTGAGACACGACCTCCCCTTCACAAAACCGTGCTGCCTCTCACTAATACGTCCATTTGCTTCAAAATGGGAGTAGATCCTGTCTCGAAGAATTCTCTCCAGTAATTTCCCTACCACTGAAGTAAGGCTCACCGGCCTGTAGTTCCCGGGATTATCCTTGCTACCCTTCTTAAACAGAGGAACAACATTGGCTATTCTCCAGTCCTCCGGGACATCCCCTGAAGACAGCGAGGATCCAAAGATTTCTGTCAAGGCCTCAGCAATTTCCTCTCCAGCCTCCTTCAGTATTCTGGGGTAGATCCCATCAGGCCCTGGGGACTTATCTACCTTAATATTTTTTAAGACACCCAACACCTCGTCTTTTTGGATGACAATGTGACCCAGGCTATCTACACCCCCTTCTCCAGACTCAACATCTACCAATTCCTTCTCTTTGGTGAATACTGATGCAAAGTATTCATTTAGTACCTCGCCCATTTCCTCTGGCTCCACACATAGATTCCCTTGCCTATCCTTCAGTGGGCCAACCCTTTCCCTGGCTACCCTCTTGCTTTTTATGTACGTGTAAAAAGCCTTGGGATTTTCCTTAACCCTATTTGCCAATGACTTTTCATGACCCCTTCTAGCCCTCCTGACTCCTTGCTTAAGTTCCTTCCTACTTTCCTTATATGCCACACAGGCTTCGTCTGTTCCCAGCCTTTTAGCCCTGACAAATGCCTCCTTTTTCTTTTTGACGAGGCCTACAATATCACTCGTCATCCAAGGTTCCCGAAAATTGCCGTATTTATCTTTCTTCCTCACAGGAACATGCCTGTCCTGTATTCCTTTCAACTGACACTTGAAAGCCTCCCACATGTCAGATGTTGATTTGCCCTCAAACATCCGCCCCCAATCTATGTTCTTCAGTTCCCGCCTAATATTGTCATAATTAGCCTTCCCCCAATTTAGGACATTCATCCTCGGACCACTCTTATCCTTGTCCACCAGTACTTTAAAACTTACTGAATTGTGGTCACTGTTACCGAAATGCTCCCCTACTGAAACATCTACCACCTGGCCGGGCTCATTCCCCAATACCAGGTCCAGTACTGCCCCTTCCCTAGTTGGACTGCTTACATATTGTTTTAAGAAGCCCTCCTGGATGCTCCTTACAAACTCCGCCCCGTCTAAGCCCCTGGCACTAAGTGAGTCCCAGTCAATATTGGGGAAGTTGAAGTCTCCCATCACCACAACCCTGTTGTTTTTACTCTTTTCCAAAATCTGTCTACCTATCTGCTCCTCTATCTCCCGCTGGCTGTTGGGAGGCCTGTAGTATACCCCCAACATTGTGACTGCACCCTTCTTATTCCTGATCTCTACCCATATAGCCTCACTGCCCTCTGAGGTGTCCTCTCGCAGTATAGCTGTGATATTCTCCCGAACAAGTAGCGCAACTCCGCCTCCCCTTTTACATCCCCCTCTATCCCGCCTGAAACATCTAAATCCTGGAACGTTTAGCTGCCAATCCTGCCCTTCCCTCAACCAGGTCTCTGTAATGGCAATAACATCATAGTTCCAAGTAGTAATCCAAGCTCTAAGTTCATCTGCCTTACCCGTAATGCTCCTTGCATTAAAACATATGCACTTCAGGCCACCAGACCCGCTGTGTTCAGCAACTTTTCCCCGTCTGCTCTGCCTCAGAGCCACACTGTCCCTATTCCCTAGTTCTCCCTCAATGCTCTCACCTTCTGACCTATTGCTCCCGTACCCACCCCCCTGCCATACTAGTTTAAACCCTCCCGTGTGACACTAGCAAACCTCGCGGCCAGGATATTTATGCCTCTCCGGTTTAGATGCAACCCGTCCATCTTATACAGGTCACACCTGCCCCGGAAGAGCTCCCAGTGGTCCAGAAAACGGAAACCCTCCCTCCTACACCAGCTGTTTAGCCACGTGTTTGTCTGCTCTATCTTCCTATTTCTAGCCTCACTGGCACGTGGCACAGGGAGTAATCCCGAGATTACAACCCTCGAGGTCCTGTCTTTTAACTTTCTGCCTAGCTCCCTGAACTCCTGCTGCAGGACCTCATGCCCCTTCCTGCCTATGTCGTTAGTACCAATATGTACAACGACCTCTGCCTGTTTGCCCTCCCCCTTCAGGATTCCCTCTACCCGTTCGGAGACATCCTGGACCCTGGCACCAGGGAGGCAACATACCATCCTGGAGTCTCTTTCACGTCCACAGAAGCGCCTATCTGTGCCCCTGACTATAGAGTCCCCTATTACTATTACTCTTCTGCGCTTTGACCCTCCCTTCTGAACATCAGAGCCAGCCGTGGTGCCACTGCTCTGGCTGCTGCTGTTTTCCCCTGATAGGCTATCCCCCCCGACAGTATCCAAAGGGGTATATCTGTTCGAGAGGGGGACAACCACAGGGGATTCCTGCACTGACTGCCTGCCCTTTCTGGTGGTCACCCATTTCTCTGCCTGCACTTTGGGTGTGACCACATTTACATACTGCGATCTATGACGCTTTCCGCCACCTGCATGCTCCTAAGTGCATCCAATTGCTGCTCCAACCGAACCATGCGGTCTGTGAGGAGCTGCAGTTGGGTGCACTTTCTGCAGATGAAGCCATCCGGGACGCTGGAAGCCTCCCGGACCTGCCACATCTCACAGTCAGAGCACAGCACCCCTCTAACTGACATTGCGTCAATTAATTAAAATTAAAATTTGTCTTTTTTTTTATAAATACTTTTTTTTTTAAATTGCAAAGTTACTGTCAACTATCTGTTTCCTAGCACTAGATTTCTAATAGAAATGCGATAGCTAACTATAATACTCTCCGATCTCTGGCTTAGATATCCTCTAAATT
This sequence comes from Scyliorhinus torazame, assembly GCF_047496885.1. Classification (NCBI taxonomy): domain Eukaryota; kingdom Metazoa; phylum Chordata; class Chondrichthyes; order Carcharhiniformes; family Scyliorhinidae; genus Scyliorhinus; species Scyliorhinus torazame. Next base: position 54,020,632 of record NC_092712.1, read on the forward strand.
ATAATTAAGTTATTATGTTTAATTAGTTCCCAAATACTCAATTTTTTTTTTTTTAAATTTAGGTTAGAATCCCAACCAGCCACTCAGGTCACAGCTTTTCTGTGATGTCGCTTCAGTTTCCCCCCGACACACACAATTTGAAAAAAGGTATAAAAGTAAAAATCACTTACTTGCCTTCTGAGTGTCTGAGATGTTCTCAGGTTCTCTCGCTGACAGAGACTGCTCCTCCACCACCGATCCTTGACCTGCACAATGCTAATAATATAATAATATAATATGGCACTTACCTTACACCAATGGGTCTTATTATTAGGTTAGAGGAGGAGGGCGGGTGGGAGACACTACACGTGTAGTGTCTCGGGTTTCCTCTCCACCAGAATTTATTGGTTGGGGTGGGGGGGGGCACTTGCCAGAGGTAGAACTTCCGGTTCCCGCCTTATATAAAAACAAATAAAACTGAAAAGAAGAACAGACACGGGACCAGGCAAGGCTTTTTAAATTCACTACTCACCTCCCAGAAGGCCCCTGCGCACCGCTGCCGCCGAAATCCAAAGGGCTGCTCCTGTAAAGGTAAGGTTTTTAAACTAACTACTCACCTCCCAGAAGGACCCTGCGCACCGCTGCCGCCGAAATCCAAAGGGCTGCTCCTGTAAAGGTAAGTGGTTTTAAATTCACTACTCACCTCCCAGAAGGCCCCTGCGCACCGCTGCCGCCGAAATCCAAAGGGCTGCTCCTGTAAAGGTAAGTGGTTTTAAATTCACTACTCACCTCCCAGAAGGCCCCTGCGCACCGCTGCCGCCGAAATCCAAATTCTTCTGCTTGCACATTCAGGCTTGGGCTGAGAAGTGGCAAGCAACATTTGTGCCACACAAGTGCCAGGCAATGACCATTTCTAACAAGAGAGAACCTAACCATCACCCCTTGACATTCAATGGCACTACCATCACTGAATCCCTTGTTAACGACATCATGAGGGGGTTACCACTGACCAGAAACTGAACTGAACAGACGAGAAGAGGAAGCTGAAAGTTGGGAATTCTGCGCAGATTAACTCACTTCCTGACTCCCCAAAGCCGGTCCACCATCTGCAAGGCACAAGTCAGGAGAGTGATGGAACACTCTCCACTTGGATGAGTGCAGCCAAAGATTTACCGCCCATGAAGTGAAGAAATTCCCCCTTATCAGTCCTAAATGGTCTACCCCTGATTCTGAGAAGGTACTTGGGAGGCGAAGTCCGAGAAATCATGGTGGTTTTCTGCAGCATGTCTGCAGTCACAGTGTATAAAACCTAGGGGTAGAAACTGGATTTGGCCGACCAGTATTATCACCTGAATGTTATAAAAGAGTCCACAGAAAAAGATCTATTTTGTTATTTACCTGAAATAATTTCTTTCAAAATGTACTATGCCATGTGAATATTCGTTTACTAAACATTAACATGTCCATATCAAATTTCTTTCCCCTATTTTAACAGAAGCATTAACCTGCTTAAAACTAAAAGTGATTAACATCTTCAATAGTGGACTCAGGAATTTGATACAAGCATGTTAAGCATTTGATGTTAAATTTGCACAGTGCATTTTCATTCTTACACTTTCCTGTAATATCTATCATGCAGTAAATAGCTCTGTTTTTCAATCGCAGCTCTAGCTTCAATGTTAAAACTATTCATAGCGAATACAATCTGCATTCAGTGTGTTACCCATTCACGAGATGTAGAATCATCAATGACTTACTCTGTTTACCAAACCTGCCCATTGGAAAGTGTTGCACAAATTGATGCTCGCTGTCCAATTGTGCTTCTCCCAGGGCTGGAGGTTAATGAGAGTGGATTTCTTTACAAATTACCTGTAGGTAATGAGTCGCAACTCCAAAAAAAAAGCATTCACAGAAAACAACTCAATAGGGCCATGTGTCCTTCATTTTAGTGTTGTCTGTATATGGCTGGAACTTCAACGGGTGTAGCTGCCACAGAGGCTAGCCCCTCCCTCATTAGCACAATGCTGTCATTCAGAGTTGCATAATAAGGCGGGACATCACTCATGCCATCTCTCTTCCAGAATTCCTCAGGGTGCTTTATTTAAACAGCGGCTTCCCTGTGAGCAGTGGCTGTTACCGGTGAACACGAGCCTGTTATTTGTGGCTGACTGCAAGAATGTTTTTCTTCATGGTAGTGGTGACGTAACCAGACTGATGCAAAAATAAAACACCCTTTGAAAATGAGAAGTGCCGCATTAATGAAGAAGCAAGAAATTTTCCACATTCTACTTATGAAGCTGGGAACAGGACTTTGATGACCTTTTAGTAGCTTATTTAACAGGTAGAGCTACACATTCAGCAAGTTTCTGAACTTAACTCCAAACGCTTTCTTTTGGCTGGCCTGACATCAGGGAGGGAAAATCTAGCCCCCAGCCAAGAGTCTCATAGCCTCTGCCCACAGCCTGCCATCTCTGGGATTTTGCTGAACTGGGGTATATTTATCACTTCGATATAACTGATAGACAGAAAGGTAGTGCGATAGACTGGAATGGTAACTAGATCAACAACAACCACTATTTATATAGTGCCTGTTACCTAATTAAATGCCCCAAGGCTCTTCACGGGAGCAGTGTGCAACACTATCGCTTCGTAGTATAGAACTTGAATATTGTAGAAAAAAGACACCTGCTTGTTGATGCGCAATCAATTACTCTCGAGACGAGGTGAGTCATAACTAATAGGCTTCAATCTGCTAGAACTGTTCCCCAGCAGCTTCGATACAGAAAGTGAAGGCTGCTGGGACGGCATCGGTTCTTATACTCCGCCTCTCAGGGTGGAGCTATGTACATCAGCCAATGGTAGACTCCTGGGTCTAGCCAATGGTCATCCACCTCTCAGGTACCGCAATACCTGGTATTACCACATTCACCCCCTGTTAAAAAGAACCCGGCGGGGTGATGGCCAGCGTTAATGTCGCCTTTTGCATGGTAGGACCAGGTATGGAGGTGCTGTGATGTCGAGGGTAATAGCAAAGTGTTCATAGTGCAGCAATCAGTCGATCGGGTGGCCTGGTCGTCCTTCTGGAGCGTCTGGGCTTCGGCGGTGATCCTGATGGGGGCCCCGGCGGTTGCGACTCCGGGAACGTGGTGTTGTCCTCCCAGGCAGCTTCATCACCCCTAGACGGCGCTGTTGGGGTGAAATGTGGGCAGGCGGAGGGGAGCCTGTAAGGGGCGTCGGTGCTTGTTGGAGCCTAGGTAGGGGCGGCGGGAGTACTGACCCTCCGGTCAGGTGCTGCGGGGAGGGTGGGGGTGGGGCAATGGTGCGGGGCGCCAGGTCCCGAAGGGAGACCGTGTCTTGGCGGCCGTCAGGGAACGCTACATAGGCATACTGGGGGTTGGCGTGCAGCAGGTGGACCCTCTCGACCAACGGGACCGACTTGTGCGCCCTCACATATCTCCGAAGCAGGATGGGTCTGGGTGTCGCTAGCCAGGTTGGGAGCGAGGTCCCGAAGGAGGACTTCATGGGGAAAACAAGGAGACTTTCATGAGGTGTCTGATTTGTGGTAGTACAGAGCAGCGACCGGATGGAGTGAAGGGCCACCGGGAGGACGTCCTGCCAGCGGGAGACTGGGAGATTCCTAGACCGTAGGGCCAGCAGGACGGTCTTCCAGACCGTGCCGTTCTCCCTCTCAACATGCCCGTTTCCCCGGGGGTTGTAACTAGTCGTCCTGCTGGAGGCGATGCCCTTGCTGAGCAGGAATTCGTCGCTCATGAAGGAGGACCCCCTATCACTGTGAATGTATGTGGGGAAACCGAACAGTGTAAAGATACCCTGGAGGGCCTTGATGACGGTGGTTGTGGTCATGTCTGGGCAGCGGATGGCGAATGGGAACAGGGAGTACTCGTCAATCACGTTCAGGAAGTACGTGTTGCGGTCGGTGGAGGGGAGGGGGCCTTTGAAATCCATGCTGAGGCGTTCAAAGGGACGGGAAGCCTTTATCAGGTGCACCCTCTCTGGCTGGTAGAAGTGCAGTTTGCACTCCGCGCAGATTTGGCAGTCCCTGGTGACGGTCCTGACCTCCTCGTTGGAGTAGGGCAGGTTGCGGGTCAAGATAAAATGAAAGAAACGAATGACCCCCGGGTGGCAGAGGTCATCGTGGAGGGATCGGAGGCGGTACACTTGTGCGGTGGCACATGTGCCGCGGGACAGGGCATCAGGAGGCTCGTTCAGCTTCCCGGGACGGTACAAGATCTCTTAATTGTAGGTGGAGAGTTCTATCCTCCACCGCAAGATCTTGTCGTTCTTAATCTTGCCCTGCTGTGCATTATCAAACATGAAGGCAACCGACCGTTGGTCCATGAGGAGAGTGAATCTCCTGCCGGCCAGGTAATGCCTCCAGTGTTGCACAGCTTCTACTATGGCCTGGGCCTCCTTTTCGACCGAGGAGTGGCGGATTTTGGAAGCATGGAGGGTGCGTGAGAAGAAAGCCACAAGCCTGCCCGCTTGGTTGAGGGTGGCCGCCAGAGCTACGTCAGATGCATCGCTCTCGACCTGGAAGGGGAGTGGCTCGTCGATGGCGCGCATCGTGGCTTTTGCGATGTCTGCTTTGATGCGGCAGAAGGCCTGGCGGGCCTCCGTCGACAGGGGGAAGGTTGTGGACTGGATCAGGGGTCGAGCCTTGTCTGCGTAATAGGGGACCCATTGTGCATAATAGCTAAAAAAAGCCGAGGCAGCGCTTTAGGGCCTTGGGGCAGTGAGGGAGGGGGAACTCCATGAGGGGGCGCATGCGCTCAGGGTCGGGGCCTATGACTCCACTTCGCACTACGTAGCCTAGAATGGCTAGACGGTCGGTGCTAAACACACATTTATCCTTATTGTAGGTCAGATTAAGGATTTCCGCGGTCTGGAGAACTTTTCGGAGGTTGGTGTTGTGGTCCTGCTGATCATGGCCGCAGATGGTGACGTTATCAAGATACGGGAACGTTGCGCGTAAGCCGTACCAGTCAACCATTCGGTCCATCTCACGCTGGAAGACCGAGACCCCATTCCTGACCCCGAAGGGAACCCTTAAAAAGTGATAGAGCCGCCCATCTGCTTCGAAGGCAGTGTACTGGCGGTCGCTGTTACGGAGGGGTAGCTGGTGGTAGGCAGACTTGAGATCCACCGTGGAGAAAACCTTGTATTGCGCGATCCTGTTCACCAGGTCGGCTATACGGGGAGAGGGTACGCATCCAGCTGCGTAAACCAGTTGATGGTCTGGCTGTAGTCAATGACCATCCTATGTTTCTCCCTGGTCTTTACCACCACTACTTGAGCCCTCCAGGGGCTGTTGCTCGCTTCGATGACCCCTTCCCTCAGCAGCCTTTGGACCTCCGACCTGATAAAGGTCCGGTCCTGGGCACTGTACCGTCTGCTCCTGGTGGCGACGGGTTTGCAATCCGGGGTGAGGTTCGCAAACAGGGAAGGCGGGTCGACCTTAGGGGTCGCAAGGCCGCAGACAGCAAGGGGGGTATAGGGCCGCCAAATTTAAAAGTCAGGCTTTGCAGATGGCACTGGAAATCCAGCCCAAGGAGAGTGGCTGCACAAAGGTGCGGCAGAACGTACAGGCGGAAATTGCGGAATTCCCTGCCTTGGACAGTGAGGTTCGCGAGGCAGAACCCCTTAATCTCCACCGAGTGTGACCCGGAGGCCAGGTAGATCCTTTGCTTTACGGGATGGGTGACAAGAGATCAAGCACGACGTCACGTGGCCGTGAATGGAGATCGTTGTAGTAGCTTTCGCAAGCGTCCGGGGCCGACTCTGGTCCAGAGTCACCGAGGCCAACTGCAGTAAAGGAGAGTTCTGGTCGGGCAGCATGTAGTTGGCTGTGCTGGGGGCCTGAGGCCACATACAAGGTGGCATCAGCCATGGGTCGCACATGGAGTCCGGGGATGCAGAAGATGGCGGCGGCGAGGGACAAAATGGCGGCGCCCACCCGTCCAGCGTGGTGGCCGGGGGGCAAAATGGCTGCGCTCGTGGGTCGCACGAGGCCTGAGGATAGGGGGGTGGCGGTGGCCGCTGGACGGCCGGGGCCTGAAAAAAAGGCTGCCGATTGTCGCTTCAGACCGCGGCCACGGCGCGGGCCTGGCAGACCCCGACATAGTGGCCCTTCTTGCCGCACCCTTTGCAGGTGGCGGTGCGGGCCGGGCAGCACGGGAGGGGATGATTCGCCTGCCCGCAGAAAAAACAGCGTTGTCCGGCGGCGGTAGGGGGCCGTCTCGCCGCGCAGGCTTGCGGGGTTAGAGGGAAGGTCTGGGGGGCTGCCACAACGGGGTGCCATGCAGCCCAGGGGGGCGCCGCGCGTCCGGGAGCAAAAGCCAGAGCGTTGTTATTCACAACGTCCATGGACCCCGCCAGGGCCCGTGCCTCAGTAAGTCCCAGTGTGTCCGTTTCTAGGAGCCTTCGGCGGATATCGGGGGAAGTCATACCTGCCACGAAAGCATCCCTGATCAAAGGTTCCGTGTGCTCGTTCCCCGAAACTAGCGGGCAGCCACAGTTTCGGCCCAGCACCAGCAGCGCCCAATAGAAGTCTTCCAGCGTTTCTTCAGGGCTTTGCCTCCTAGTTGCCAGCAGGTGACGGGCGTAGACCTGGTTCACAGAACGGATATAATGTCCTTCTAGCAGCTTGATAGCTGCAGCATAATTCTCCGCCTCCTCGATCAGAGGGTAGATCCCAGGGCTGACCCGCGAGCGTAGAAGGTGCATCTTTTGTCTTTCCGTGGGGGTGTCGGCGGCCGTGTCGAGGTAGCCCTTAAAACATGCCAGCCAACGTTTGAAGATAGCAGCAGAGTTGGCCGCGTGGGGGCTGAGCTGAAGGCACTCCGGTTTGATACGGAGATCCATCCTTTCAACTGAAGTTGTAGCAGATTAAATTGATGCGCAATCAATTACTCTCGAGACAAGGTGAGTCATAACTAATAGGCTTTAATCTGCTAGAACTGTTGCCCAGCAGCTTCGATACAGAAAGTGAAGGCTGCTGGGACGGCATTGGTTCTTATACTCCGCCTCTCAGGGTGGAGCTATGTACATCAGCCAATGGTAGACTCCTGGGTCTAGCCAATGGTCATCCACCTCTCAGGTACCGCAATACCTGGTATTACCACACTGGTGAAGCTTTTAGTCTTGCACTCATCAGGACAAATGCACGAATGTCAAATTTTAAACAATCACAGCAATTTTTACCACAGAGAAAAAAGGGTGCTAATTGGTTGGCAAGTTGACTGGAGCATAGCCTGGAAAAAAAACAACTGCAATAGGTTCCCCAAGCTCCCGAGTAATTCAGAAAGGGGCAGCGTGGTAGCACAGTGGTTAGCACTGTGGCTTCACAGCGACAGGGTCCCAGGTTCGATTCCCCGTTGAGTCACTGTCTGTGCGGAGTCTGCACATTCTCCCCATGTCTGCGTGGGCTTCCTCCGGGTGCTCTGGTTTCCTCCCACAGTCCAAAGACATGCAGGTTAGGTGGATTGGCCATGCTAAATTGCCCCCCAAAAAAGGTTAGGAGGGATTATTGGGTTACGGGGATAGGGTGGAAGTGGGGGCTTAAATGGGTCGGTGCAGATTCGATGGGCCGAATGGCCTCCTTCTGCACTGTATGTTTGATGTAAAAGGTGCACGGCTTGAAATATTCCTTTTTTATTTGCAGAGAATGGCTCCCTGCATTTGAGTGTGCATTGCTTCTAGCAAGTTTAAATGAGCCACTTTAGGAGCTCGAATGATTATTTTAAATTGATTGTTAGTGTAGCTAATAGAGCATAATTGCAGAATCGTATCTAAGAGTAGAACGTAGTCAGCCAACTTGTACTTGCAAAACCCAAACAAAATGTCTACCAGTCGTAGTAACATAGATTCATATGCAGGGATCCAGTCTCTGCAATCAAAGAAAATATGTTCAAGACGTGTGCCTTTGTAGAATTATCTGGGGGTTTTGTGAGCTTGTAGTTTCCCATGCTTTCGCATGGCAACATTTCGGACAATTAGAGTCAACTTGCGAACCAATCAGCACCCTTTTCTCCTGCAGTACAAATTTTTGCAACCATTTGAAATTTGGAATTGTTACATTTGATCTGATGAGTGCAAGGTGAAAAGCTTCGGCAACATGTTTCCATTTTCAGTGATAGAGCAAAATTTGACACCAAGCCTTTTAAGGTTATATTAGGTCAGATGGCCAAAAGCAATATCAAAGAGGGAGATTTTAAACAGCGCCTTAAAGGAGGAAAATGAGAGAAAGAAATGAAGCGGTGTAGAAAGGGATTTCCAGAAGTTGTTTAGGATTAAAAGCCTTGTAAAACAAAACGTTAGTACCCGTCAGGTCCTGTAATCTCTGTTTATCAAAGTCTACCCATAGTCTACAGACTGTGTAATGATATTTAAAATATAGCAGATATAATACTGAGTATACTGTACGTCATATCAGAGTAATCTTAGCAGAGTAGTCTGTATAAACATGGGGAAACAAGCTGATAGATAACAAGACAAGAGAAATCTTTATCTCCATGGTGTTTCAATACTGTATTTGTGCAGGAAACAATTGAATGAACCATTCCTTTATAATGTGATATTCTGACAAACAAGCAAGTCAAAAAGTGATCGTATTCATCTCCAGTACTGAGAACGAGTCTCAACCAAGAAGCACCTGGATGACTATGTGGGAATCTTACTTAATTCCATTGGGAATCAGGATGTATGGTTGGAATCTTGTGCTAGGTTTGGTGGCAGGGTGTCATTCAAGTGGGCAAGAGAGTGGCGGGTCGAGACCCCCACCACCATCTCACCTCCACCCCAAATAAATCTGTGGCGGGAAGCCCAATGGCCAATCTTCCTGGCCCGTTGCCTATCAAGGCCCTTAAGTGGCCAATTAATGCCTATTTAAGGGCCTGATCCCACTGCAGTTAGATCAACCTGATGGTGGGCAGCCCTGCATAGAGCACGACTTGCAAACTCTGGCGTCTTTGCCTGTGGTTGGGGAGGGTGGGCGGAGCTTCCTCGTTCAAAGGCACTCAGTGCCTGATGAATGGGAGCTGGCATCAGGAAGGGGGTGAGGGGTGGGCCAGCTGAAAGCCATCCGTTGCCTTTGCTGCCCCTTCCCTTTTCCATCGTCACTCACCTGTACTTGGGTCTTGCCTTGATCGGAGACCTTGGTGGATGTAGTACCGGCAGCAGCCACTGCCTCTCGGATGGGGCTGCTGAGTACATAAAGGCTACAGACCTCTGATTGGTTGGAAGCTCTCAGCATGTGGGCCTCGTGCCCAGGAATGTCCTTGATCCAGAGGGTTGGTGGGGGAGGGGGAGGGGGAGCCCACTGCTGGCCTGTTACGCAAGATACTTACTGAAGCCTTACTGAAAATAGGTGATGTGGGGGTGGTATTTTATCTTTTCTCTTACATCCAAAAGATTGTCACAGGATGTGTACGTTAATGGCAAGGCCAATGTTAGCACACAGGAAGCAATTAATTGGTGAATAGCTGTTTAGTCTGTATTTATTTAAGTCTCAAGTTTATTTTGGTTAAATCAGTTAATAGTCCAATAGAGCCATCAGCACATTTCAGTTTCATAGACTGCACATCCTGCTCCCTGGGGGAACTCCAGGATGCTTCTCATGTCCTGTACAATCATATCTGCGGTAAATGTCATCAGCTGGAGTAGGTGTGGTCACTCTCTAGCTTAAGGGCAGAGAGGCAATGAGTGACCATCAGGCAGTTAAGGAAGATCAGGCAGCTAGTGCAGGGATCCCCAAAATGCATCTCACTCGCCAACCGGTGTTCAGTTCTGAATACTGGTGAGAGTGAGTTTTCCTCTGAGGGTGTAACCAGAGCCACATCCCCAGTACCATGGCTGGCTGAGCTGGACAGGGAGCAGAAGGAACATTAGGAAATTAGCAGTGATCGGAGGTTCTATAGTTAGGAGAACAGTCAGATGTTTCTCTGACCATGCAGATGAATTCTGGCTACTTTGTTGCCTCTCTTGTAGCAGTATCAAGGGAGTCATCGAGTTGTTGTAGAACACTCTGAGGGGGAGGGGGAACAGCCAGTGATGGTGGCCCATATTGGTAACTAACAATAGAGGTAGAACAAAGAGTGATCTCCTGCAGACAGATTTTAAGGCACCAGTAATGAAACTAGCAAGCATAGCTTCAAAGGTCGCAATTACTCCCAGTGCCAAGTGCCAGTGAGTATAAAATAGGAGGACAGTGCAGACGAATGTCTGGCTGGAGAGATGGCACAGGATAGCACAGGATGGAGAGCTTTAGATTCCTGGGACATTGGGAATAGTTCTGGAAAAGATGATCTCTGTGTAGGCCAAATGGGTTTGAAAAATTCTGTTGAATCTCCACGTATCTTTCGCTGTTCATAGTTACAGTCGCTCATCCAAAGCATTACCCTACTCAACCTAACCTGTGTGCTACCTTCTGTCATGAGTGGGAGGAAGAGAATGGAGACCGCAGACAGAATGCCAACCTTGTGCTGCCCGCTCACTTCAGTGACGCCAGTGTCCAGCCAGTGCTAACCATGCTGTTCATGGATCGGATGTGGTAGTCGGTATTAGGGTTATTACGGTACCCTGAATAATGCTGTAAGACCATTGGTGTGGGAGATACCTGAGACTGCTATTTCCTTGGTGAAGCCTGCCTGCTGGTTCCGCCCAGTAAGGCGGAGTGTAAGAGCCTGTGTCCCCCCAGCAGCCGCATTCTGTATCTGCGCCACTGGGGGAAACATCTAGTCCAATAAAGCCTTCAATTGTCTCCAATCTTGCTTCTGGAGTTATTGATCGAGCATCAATTTATTGCACTAGATTTTAAAGAATGGAGCTCCGAATCAAGCCGGTGTGTCTGCAACTCAGCCCCCCAAACTCAGCGGCAACCTTCAAACACTGGCTGGCGTGCTTCAAAGGGTACCTCAGGACGGCCACGACTGAACCTACGGAGGACCAGAAACTGCAAGTTCTCCACTCGAGGGTGAGCCCAGAGATCTATACCCTCATTGAGGATGCGGATGATTTCGAGGCCGCAATGACCCTGCTGAAAGGACACTATATTCGCCCTGTAAACCAGGTCTACGCCCAACATCTGCTAGCGACGAGGTGACAAATCCCCAGGGAATCCCTGGAGGAGTTCTACCGTGCGCTCCTGGTGTTAGGGAGGAACTGTGACTGCCCGCAAGTTTCGGCCAGCGACCACACAGCAATTTTGATCCGGGCAGCTTTTGTTGCAGGTATGCTGTCCTCCCAAATCCGCCAGCGATTGCTGGAGAAAGAGACACTAGGCCTCAAGGAGGCACGGGCCCTTGCTAGCTCCCTGGATGTGTCCTCCCGAAACGCCCGCGCTTACGTCCCTGACCACGCGGCAGCCCCTTGGGCAGCGTGGAACCCCCCCACGGCCTACTCCGATGCATTCCCCCATCCCCCCACAAGCTTGTGCTGCGAGATGGCCAGGCAACCCCGGGGGGCCCCGCTGCTATTTTTGTGGGCAAGCCAAGCACCCCCGGCAGCGCTGTCCGGCCTGCTCATCCATCTGCAAAGGGTGCGGCAAAAAGGGCCATTTCGTTGCAGTATGCCAGGCCCGGGCGGTCGCCGCGGTCTCCGGGGGCGAACCGGGACATCCACCACAACTCTCTCCACGAGCCACGTGCGGCCAGCGAGCGCCGCCATCTTCCTTCTCTCGGGCCACGTGCGGCCTCCGGGCGCTGCCATCTTGTCCCCCGGGGACCACGTGCGATGGATGGGCGCCGCCATCTTGTACACCTCCAGCCATGTGTGACCAGTGGGCGCCGCCATCTTGGCTGGACTCTCAGGACCCCAACTCGGGTGACCAAACACCGCCCGAGGAAAACATCCAAATTCTGCCACGACTTGCCTCGGTGACCCTGGACCAATCTCGGCCCCGAACACTCTCGACTGCGACGACGACCGTGCTCATCAATGGGCATAAAACATCCTGCCTGCTCGACTCCGGGAGCACAGAGAGCTTCATACACCCCAATATGGTAAGGCGCTGTTCTCTTCCCATCCACCCAGTCAACCCAAAAATCTCCCTGGCCTCCGGGTCTCACTCGGTAGAGATCAAAGGGTTCTGCATAGCGAACCTCACGGTCCAGGGAAGGGAGTTTAAAAATTACTGGCTCTACGTCCTTCCTCACCTCTGCGCTGCCACGCTCCTAGGGTTAGACTTCCAATGTAACCTCCAGAGTTTAACTTTTAAATTCGGCGGCCCTATACCCCCCCCCTCACTGTCTGCAGCCTCGTGACCCTCAAAGTTGATCCGCCTTCCCTGTTTGCGAACCTCACCCCAGATTGCAAACCCGTTGCCACCAGGAGCAGACGGTACAGTGCCCAGGACCGGACCTTCATTAGATCGGAGGTCCAGCGGTTACTGTAGGAAGGTATTATTGAGGCTAGCAACAGTCCCTGGAGAGCTCAAGTAGTGGTTGTAAAGACCGGGGAGAAGCATAGGATGGTCATCGATTATAGTCAGACCATCAACAGGTATTCGCAGCTCGATGCGTACCCTCTCCCCCGCATATCTAATCTGGTCAATCAGATTGCACAATACAAGGTCTTTTCCACGGTGGATCTAAAATCCGCCTACCGCCAGCTCCCCATCCGCCCTAGCGACCGCAAATACACTGCATTCGAAGCAGATGGGAGGCTCTACCACTTCCTAAGGGTTCCCTTCGGTGTCACAAATGGAGTCTCGGTCTTCCAACGGGAGATGGACCGAATGGTTGACCGTTACGGTTTGCGGGCCACGTTTCCGTACCTCAATAACGTCATCATCTGCGGCCACGACCAGCAGGGCCACGATACCAACCTCTGAAAATTCCTCCAGACCGCAAGAATCCTTAATCTTTTTTTTTAATAAATATTTTATTGAAAATTTTTGGTCAACCAACACAGTACATTGTGCATCCTTTACACAATATTATAACAACACAAATAACAATGACCTATTTTATAAACAAAAAATGAATAAAGAATAAATAAAAAAAATGAAAACTAACCCTAATTGGCAACTGCCTTATCACAAGTAACACTCTCCAAAAATATAATTTAACAGTCCAATATATAATTATCTGTCGCAACGACCTATACATATTATACAGTATATATTAACAACCCTGAGAGTCCTTCTGGTTCCTCCTCCCGCCCCCCCCCCCCTCCCCCCCCCCCCCCTCCCCCGATCCTGGGCTGCTGCTGCTGCCTTCTTTTTTCCATTCCATCTATCTTTCTGCGAGGTATTCGACGAACGGTTGCCACCGCCTGGTGAACCCTTGAGCCGACCCCCTTAGAACAAACTTAATCCGCTCTAGCTTTATAAACCCTGCCATGTCATTTATCCAGATCTCCACCCCCGGGGGCTTGGCTTCTTTCCACATTAACAATATCCTGCGCCGGGCTACTAGGGACGCAAAGGCCAAAACATCGGCCTCTCTCGCCTCCTGCACTCCCGGCTCTTGTGCAACCCCAAATATAGCCAACCCCCAGCTTGGTTCGACCCGGACCCCCACTACTTTTGAAAGCACCTTTGTCACCCCCATCCAAAACCCCTGTAGTGCCGGTCATGACCAAAACATATGGGTATGATTCGCTGGGCTTCTTGAGCACCTCGCACACCTATCCTCCACCCCAAAACATTTACTGAGCCGTGCTCCAGTCATATGTGCCCTGTGTAATACCTTAAACTGAATCAGGCTTAGCCTGGCACACGAGGATGACAAGTTTACCCTGCTTAGGGCATCTGCCCATAGCCCCTCCTCGATCTCCTCCCCCAGCTCTTCTTCCCATTTCCCTTTTAGTTCATCTACCATAGTCTCCCCTTCGTCCCTCATTTCCCTATATATATCTGACACCTTACCACCCCCCACCCATGTCTTTGAGATCACTCTGTCCTGCACCTCTTGTGTCGGGAGCTGCGGGAATTCCCTCACCTGTTGCCTCGCAAAAGCCCTCAGTTGCATATACCTGAATGCATTCCCTTGGGGCAACCCATATTTCTCGGTCAGCGCTCCCAGACTCGCGAACTTCCCATCCACAAACAGATCTTTCAGTTGCGTTATTCCTGCTCTTTGCCACATTCCATATCCCCCATCCATTCCCCCCGGGGCAAACCTATGGTTGTTTCTTATCGGGGACCCCCCCAAGGCTCCAGTCTTTCCCCTATGCCGTCTCCACTGTCCCCAAATCTTCAGTGTAGCCACCACCACCGGGCTTGTGGTGTAGTTCCTTGGTGAGAACGGCAATGGGGCTGTCACCATAGCCTGTAGGCTAGTCCCCTTTCAGGACGCCCTCTCTAATCTCTTCCACGCCGCTCCCTCCTCCTCTCCCATCCACTTACTCACCATTGAAATATTAGCGGCCCAATAATACTCACTTAGGCTCGGTAGTGCCAGCCCCCCCGTATCCCTGCTACGCTGTAAGAATCCCTTCCTCACTCTCGGGGTCTTCCCGGCCCACACAAAACCCATGATGCTCTTTTCAATCCTTTTAAAAAAAGCCTTCGTGATCACCACCGGGAGGCACTGAAACACAAAGAGGAATCTCGGGAGGACCACCATCTTAACCGCCTGCACCCTCCCTGCCAGTGACAGGGATACCATATCCCATCTCTTGAAATCCTCCTCCATTTGTTCCACCAACCGCGTTAAATTTAACCTATGCAATGTGCCCCAATTCTTGGCTATCTGGATCCCCAGGTAACGAAAGTCCCTTGTTACCTTCCTCAACGGTAGGTCCTCTATTTCTCTACTCTGCTCCCCTGGATGCACCACAAACAACTCACTTTTCCCCATGTTCAATTTATACCCTGAAAAATCCCCAAACTCCCCAAGTATCCGCATTATTTCTGGCATCCCCTCTGCCGGGTCTGCCACGTATAGTAGCAAATCGTCCGCATACAAAGATACCCGGTGTTCTTCTCCTCCTCTAAGTACTCCCCTCCACTTCTTGGAACCCCTCAACGCTATCGCCAGGGGCTCAATCGCCAGTGCAAACAATAATGGGGACAGAGGGCATCCCTGCCTTGTCCCTCTATGGAGCCGGAAATATGCAGATCCCCGTCCATTCGTGACCACGCTCGCCATCGGGGCCCTATACAACAGCTGCACCCATCTAACATACCCCTCTCCAAAACCAAATCTCCTCAACACCTCCCACAAATAATCCCACTCCACTCTATCAAATGCTTTCTCGGCATCCATCGCCACTACTATCTCCGTTTCCCCCTCTGGTGGGGCCATCATCATTACCCCTAACAGCCTCCGTATATTCGTGTTCAGCTGTCTCCCCTTCACAAACCCAGATTGGTCCTCGTGGACCACCCCCGGGACACATTCCTCTATTCTCATTGCCATTACCTTGGCCAGGATCTTGGCATCTACATTTAGGAGGGAAATAGGTCTATAGGACCCGCATTGTAGCGGGTCCTTTTCCTTCTTTAAGAGAAGCGATATCGTTGCTTCAGACATAGTCGGGGGCAGTTGTCCCCTTTCCTTTGCCTCATTAAAGGTCCTCGTCAATACTGGGGCGAGCAAGTCCACATATTTTCTATAGAATTCGACTGGGAATCCATCCGGTCCCGGGGCCTTTCCCGCCTGCATGCTCCTAATTCCTTTCACCACTTCTTCTACCTCGATCTGTGCTCCCAGTCCCACCCTTTCCTGCTCTTCCACCTTGGGTAATTCCAGCCGATCCAAGAAGCCCATCATTCTCTCCCTCCCATCCGGGGGTTGAGCTTCATATAATTTTTTATAAAATGTCTTGAACACTCCATTCACTCTCTCCGCTCCCCGCTCCATCTCTCCTTCCTCATCCCTCACTCCCCCTATTTCCCTCGCTGCTCCCCTTTTCCTCAATTGGTGTGCCAGCAACCTGCTCGCCTTCTCCCCATATTCGTACTGTACACCCTGTGCCTTCCTCCATTGTGCCTCTGCAGTGCCCGTAGTCAGCAAGTCAAATTCTACATGTAGCCTTTGCCTTTCCCTGTACAGTCCCTCCTCCGGTGCTTCCGCATATTGTCTGTCCACCCTCAAAAGTTCTTACAGCAACCGCTCCCGTTCCTTACTCTCCTGCTTCCCTTTATGTGCCCTTATTGATATCAGCTCCCCTCTAACCACCGCCTTCAACGCCTCCCAGACCACTCCCACCTGGACCTCCCCATTATCATTGAGTTCCAAGTACTTTTCAATGCACCCCCTCACCCTTAGACACACCCCCTCATCTGCCATTAGTCCCATGTCCATTCTCCAGGGTGGGCGCCCTCCTGTTTCCTCCCCTATCTCCAGGTCTACCCAGTGTGGAGCGTGATCCGAAATGGCTATAGCCGTATACTCCGTTCCCCTCACCTTCGGGATCAACGCCCTTCCCAGCACAAAAAAGTCGATTCGCGAGTAGACTTTATGGACATAGGAGAAAAACGAGAACTCCTTACTCCTAGGTCTGCTAAATCTCCACGGGTCTACACCTCCCATCTGCTCCATAAAATCTTTAAGTACCTTGGCTGCTGCCGGCCTCCTTCCAGTCCTGTACTTCAACCTATCCAGCCCTGGTTCCAAAACCGTATTAAAATCTCCCCCCATTATCAGCTTTCCCATCTCTAGGTCCGGAATGCGTCCTAGCATCCGCCTCATAAAATTGGCATCATCCCAGTTCGGGGCATATACGTTTACCAAAACCACCGTTTCCCCCTGCCACTCACCATCACGTATCTGCCCCCGTTATCCGCCACTATAGTCTTTGCCTCGAACATTACCCGCTTCCCCACTAATATAGCCACCCCCCTGTTTTTCGCATCTAGCCCCGAATGGAACACCTGCCCCACCCATCCTTTGCGTAGCCTAACCTGGTCTATCAGTTTCAGGTGCGTTTCCTGTAACATAACCACATCTGCCTTAAGTTTCTTAAGGTGTGCGAGTACCCGTGCCCTCTTTATCGGCCCGTTCAGCCCTCTCACGTTCCACGTGATCAGCCGGGTTGGGGGGCTTCCTACCCCCCCCCCCCCCTTGTCGATTAGCCATCCCCTTTTTCCAGCTCCTCACCCGGTTCCCACGCAGCTGTATCTCCCCCAGGCGGTGCCCCCCCGCCCATCCTCTCCCATACCAGCTCCCCCCTCTCCCCAGCAGCAGCAACCCAGTAATTCCCCCTCCCACCCCCCCCACTAGATCCCCCGCTAGCGTAATTACTCCCCCCATGTTGCTCCCAGAAGTCAGCAAACTCTGGCCGACCTCGGTTTCCCCCCGTGACCTCGGCTCGCACCGTGCGACGCCCCCTCCTTCCTGCTTCTCTATTCCCGCCATGATTATCATAGCGCGGGAACCAAGCCCGCGCTTCTCTCTTGGTCCCGCCCCCAATGGCCAACGCCCCATCTCCTCCACCTCCCCTCCTCCCCCCATCACCACCTGTGGAAGAGAGAAAAGTTACCACATCGCAGGATTAGTACATAAAGCTCCTCTTTCCCCCCTTTTTAACCCCCCTATTCGCCCCCCACATTCGCCCCACCACTTTGTTCAAACGTTCTTTTTAATAACCCGCTCATTCCAGTTTTTCTTCCACAATAAACGTCCACGCTTCATCCGCCGTCTCAAAGTAGTGGTGCCTCCCTCGATATGTGACCCACAGTCTTGCCGGTTGCAGCATTCCAAATTTTATCATCTTTTTATGAAGCACCGCCTTGGCCCGATTAAAGCTCGCCCTCCTTCTCGCCACCTCCGCACTCCAGTCTTGATAAACGCGGATCACCGCGTTCTCCCATTTACTGCTCCGAGTTTTCTTTGCCCATCTAAGGACCATTTCTCTATCCTTAAAACGGAGGAATCTCACCACTATGGCTCTGGGAATTTCTCCTGCTCTCGGTCCTCGCGCCATCACTCGGTATGCTCCCTCCACCTCCAACGGACCCGCCGGGGCCTCCGCTCCCATTAACGAGTGCAGCATCGTGCTCACATATGCCCCGACGTCCGCTCCCTCCATACCTTCAGGAAGACCAAGAATCCTCAGGTTGTTCCTCCTTGCGTTGTTCTCCAGTGCCTCCAACCTTTCCACACATCGTTTCTGATGTGCCTCATGCGTCTCCGTCTTCACCACCAGGCCCTGTATGTCGTCCTCATTCTCGGCTGCCTTTGCCTTCACGACCCGAAGCTCCCGCTCCTGGGTCTTTTGTTCCTCCTTTAGCCCTTCGATCGCCTGTAGTATCGGGGCCAACAGCTCTTTCTTCATTTCCTTTTTGAGCTCTTCCACACAGCATTTCAAGAACTCTTGTTGTTCAGGGCCCCATGTTAAACTGCCACCTTCCGACGCCATCTTGGTTTTTGCTTGCCTTCCTTGCCGCTGTTCTAAAGGATCGACTGCAATCCGGCCACTTTCTCCTCCTTTTTTCATCCGTATCCAGGGGGGATTCCCTTCTGGTTTACCGCACAGTGTTTTTAGCCGTCAAAATTGCTGTTGGGGCTCCTATCAAGAGCCCAAAAGTCCGTTTCACCGGGAGCTGCCGAAACGTGCGACTCAGCTGGTCATCGCCGCACCCGGAAGTTCCAAGAATCCTTAATCTAACATATAACAAGGACAAATGCGTGTTCAGCACCGACCGTCTAGCCATCCTCAGCTACGTAGTGCATGATGGAGTTATAGGCCCAGATCCCGAACGCATGCGAACTCATGGAGTTCCCCCTCCCCCACTGCTCCAAGGCCCTGAAACGCTGCCTGGGATTTTTTTCGTATTATGCCCAATGGGTCACCAACTATGCGGACAAGGCCCACCCACTAATTCAATCCATGGTTTTTCCCCTGTCGACAGAGGCCCGCCAGGCCTTCAGTCGCATCAAAGTGGACATCGCAAAGGCCACGATGCACGCAATCAATGAATCCCTCCCCTTCCAAGTCGAGAGCGACGTGTCCGACGTAGCTCTGGCGGCCACCCTCAATCAAGTGGGCAGACCCATGGCCTTCTTCTCACGCACCCTCCATGCTTCAGAAATTCCCCATTCCTCAGTTGAAAAGGAGGCCCAGGCCATAGTAGAAGCTGTGCGGCACTGGAGGCATTACCTGGCCGGCAGGTGATTCACTCTCCTCACTGACCAATGGTCGGTGGCTTTCATGTTTGATAATGCACAGCGGGGCAAGATAAAGAACGATAAGATCTTACGATGGAGGATCGAACTCTCCAACTACAACTATGAGATCTTGTATCGTCCCGGGAAATTAAACGAGCCTCCTGATGCCCTATCCCGCGGCACATGTGCCAATGCACAAGTGGACCGCCTCCGGGCCCTCCGCGAGGACGTCTGCCACCCGGGACTCACTCGATTCTACCATTTCATTAAGATCCATAACCTGCCCTATTCCATCGAGGAGGTCAGGGCCACCACCAGAAATTGCCAAATCT
The DNA here is from genome assembly GCF_047496885.1 of Scyliorhinus torazame. Classification (NCBI taxonomy): domain Eukaryota; kingdom Metazoa; phylum Chordata; class Chondrichthyes; order Carcharhiniformes; family Scyliorhinidae; genus Scyliorhinus; species Scyliorhinus torazame. The sequence goes on from NC_092712.1 coordinate 54,040,016, forward strand.
GCGCAGAGTGCAAGCCTCACTTCTACAGGCCAGAGAAAGCGCACCTGAAAAAAGGCTTCCCGTTCCTTTGAACGTCTCAGTATGGACTTCAAAGGCCCCCTCCCCTCCACCGACCGCAACACGTACTTCCTGAACGTGATTGACGAGTAGTCCCGGTTCCCTTTCGCCATCCCCTGCCCCGACATGACCACAGCCACCATCATAAAAGCCCTCCACAGTATCTTCACGCTGTTTGGTTTCCCCGCCTACATACACAGCGATAGGGGGTCCTCCTTCATGAGCAACGAACTGCGTCAATTCCTGCCCAGCAAGGGCATTGCCTCGAGCAGGACGACCAGTTACAACCCCCGGGGAAATGGGTAGGTGGAGAGGGAGAATGGAACGGTCTGGAAGACCGTCCTATTGGCCTTACGGTCCAGGAATCTCCCAGTCTCCCGCTGGCAGTAGGTCCTCCCGGATGCTCTCCACACCATCCGATCACTGCTGTGTACCACGACCAACCAAACCCCTCACGAACATCTCTTTGTCTTCCCTAGGAAGTCCTCCTCCGGGACCTCGCTCCCAACCTGGCTGGCAGCTCCTGGACCCATCCTGCTCTGCAAACACGTGCGGGCGCACAAGTCGGACCCATTGTTCGAGAGGGTCCACCTCCTGCACGCTAACCCTCAATACGCCTACATGGCATACCCCGACAGCCGACAGGATATGGTCTCCCTACGGGACCTGGCGCCCGCTGGATTCCCACCCACACTTCCATTACTGACCCCATCCTCCCTCCCACCGGCGCACCCCACAACCGCCCCCTTCCCAGGTGGATCTGTCCTTCCACTGGTCCCATCTAGGGGTGATGAAGCTGCTGAAGAAGCCGAAGCCACGCTCCCGGAGCCACGGATGCCCGAGCCAGTGCCTGCATCACCGCCGAAGCTACGACAATCGCACAGGACGACCAGGGCCCCCGATCGACTAATTGCTTCACTCTGACTGTAAATAAGTACTGTAAATAGTTGCGACATGTAACGAGGCAAAACACTGTGCTAATGTATACGGGGTACCACCATAACCTACACCTCAACCACTGTATAACGCAAGACCACTACCCCCGCCGGACTCTTTTTTTAACAGGGGGTGAATGTGGTAGTCGGTATTAGGGGTATTACGGTACCCTGAATAATGCTGTAAGACCATTGGTGTGGGAGATACCTGAGACTGCTATTTTCATTGGTGAAGCCTGCCTGCTGGTTCCGCCCAGTAAGGCGGAGTATAAGAGACTGTGACCCCCCAGCAGCCGCATTCTGTACCTGCGCTGCTGGGGGAAACATCCAGTACAATAAAGCCTTCAATTGTCTCCAATCTTGTCTCAGGAGTTAGTGATCGAGCATCACCGGATACACCAGCAGAGGGCCGATATCGTTAATGGCTAGTGCCATGAGGCAGTACGGTAGCACACTGGGTAGCACTGTTGCTTCACAGCTCCAGGATCCCAGGTACAATTCCCTGCTTGGGTCACTGTCTGTGTGGAGTCTGCACGTTCTCCCAGTGTCTGCGTGGGTTTCCTCCGGGAGCTCTGGTTTCCTCTCACTAGTCCCGAAAGACACGTTGTTCGGTGAACTGGATATTCTGAATTCTCCCTCTGTGTACCCAAACAGGTGCCAGAATGTGGCGACTAGGGGCTTTTCACAGTAACTTTGTTGCAGTATTAATGTAAACCTACTTGTGACAATAAAGATTATTATTATTATTTCAACAAGTCTATGTTGCATTAATCGAGCCTGCCCCTCTTAAACAGTGAATTACTGTGGCTAGAGCAGATGCTCACTGTCATGCAGGAAGCGACTGACTTGGGAAGCATTTGGCACTACATTGGAGAGAGTGGAAGAGTGTGCATCTTCGAAGGCAATGGGAGCAGATTTCTGTGGAGATCAATGGCAGGAGTCAATCCCCGAGGGCCTTGGCGCAGCATCGCAAGAAGTTCAATGGCCGCAGATGATCGATCTGTGTGAAGCAATTTCTTCCCCTCCTCTGTACCCTTAGCATCCTTCTTGATGATGCTGTGCCCAGAATTGCACAAAATACTCCAGCTGAGACCTAGCTAGCAACCTGTACATGACTGCCTTGGTTGTGTATTCAGTGCTTACAGAACTATTTTCAGCTTCCCTTGTCACCCTCAAGAAATTGTGAATTTGCACTCCCAGGTCTGCTCTAGCACCTCCTCAAAATAGCACCATTTAGATTCCACTGGCACTTGCTGTTGTTTCTTCAAAGCGCATCACTTCGCACTTAAAACTGTGTTTAAACGTAGGCAGTTAGAACTTTCTTGTTGCCAAAACAGACATATGTTCAATTCAGAAGTGACAGGCACACTGGGCGCAGTCCATCGTCTTTGGAGACAGACGAATGTCAGACAAAATTCTTTTCACGCAAATGATGTTCAAATGTATGTATATTTTTAAAACTGGGCAGTGAGCGTCTGCAGCATGTGATCATGTATTTTAATCTGTCACTTATTTAAATGACAAAGCCAATGCAGGCGTGCAATTAAACCTAAATTTCCAGCCAGTAAATAAAAGGAAGCATAATTTGCAGCAGGGTTTGAGATAGTTGACGGTGTTGATACGTAATTGTTTCATTCACATGCAGGAGCTCCGAACGCCAAGTTTAAAGAAAAGGATGTTTGAGAAATACAGCTTCCCTACCCTGTAATACTTCCCTGTAACCACTGTAATAGGAGATGTAAGGTAGGACCTGCACTACAGGTTTACCGGTGGCTCCTGCCGGCTGGCTCCGCCCACGGAGAACTGTATAAATATGCATGACCTCCAGTGCCCTGCCATTTCACCAGCTGCAGCAGGAGGCCACGCATCTGACTGTAATAAAGCCACAGTTGTACCCAACGTTAGTCTTTGTGCAATCGATCTTACATCAATTTATTACAGTCAGATTTTCCACAGAATGGATATCCGAATTAAGCCCGATCGCCTGCAGCTGGATCCGCACTCGCCCGACGCCAGAAAAGACTTTACTCACTGGCTAGCATGTTTTGAGGCCTACATCAAGGCTGCGGACCCCGAGCCAACGGAGGCTCAGAAGATAAACGTCCTGTACTCCAGACTGAGCTCCAGCGTGTTCCCGTTGAACCAAGACGCCACAAATTACACAAAAGCAATGGAGCTCCTTTTGGAACACTACGCGCAGAAGACAAACACGCTCTTCGCCAGGCATGTACTCGCCACCCGCTCGCAACTACTTCTGATGGGCCCTAATTCCACTCGTCCGGGACTGTGACTGTCAGGCCGTTACGGCCGCCAAACACGCAAATCTATTCATGCGTGATGCCTTTGTGACGTGGATTGCGTCGGACCGCATCCAAGAACGATTACTGGAAGGGGCCACGCTCAAACTGGCGGAGACAAAAACCTTGGCGCTCTCCAGGACGGTCGCATCCTGTAACGTACAATTGTACCCCTACCGCCGCGCTGCCCACCCTTCTACTCCTTCCTACCCCTCCTGGACCCCGCCGACGACCTCCTCAGACAGGGCCCTGCCTTCCCAATACGCCTGCGCCGCACGCCGATCCGCGCACCCCGGGGGTCCCCGCTGCTACTTCTATGGTCAGCAGAAGCACCCATCACCAACACTGCCCGGCCCGCACTGCAGGTTGTAAAGCTGCAATAAAAAGGGCCACTTCGCGGCGGTGTGCCAGGCCCGCACAGTCGCTGCGATCGCGCCCGCTATCGCCCCCTCCCCCACGCCAGACGCACAATAGGAGTCTCCATCTTCTCCTCCCGGGTCCATATGCGACCAATGGGCACCGCCATCTTGTCTCCCTTCGGCCACGTGCACCCCATGGGCGCCGCTATCTTGTCCCGACCCTGCAATGTGCGCACCATGGGCGCCGCCATCTTGTCCCCCACAGGGTCTCCGGACATTCCGACATCGGAACCGCACACGCTTGCCACCCGAAGCATCCGATGGCTACCCGCAGCTCGCTTCGATGACGCTGGACCAATCTCGCCCGCACAATCTGGCCACCGCGTCGACGGCGGTTAAAATCAAGGGCCACACAACGTCGTGTGCAAGCCGCACTTCTACCGGCCAGAGTGTGCGTGCCTGGTGAAGGCTTCCCGCCCCTTTGAACGCCTCAGCGTGGATTTCAAAGGGCCCCTCCCCTCCACCGACCGTAACACGTACATTCTCAGTGTGGTCGATGAGTACTCCAGATTCCCCTTCGCCACCCATGCCACGATATGACGTCTGCCACCGCCATCAAGGCCCTCAGCACCATCTTCTCTCTGTTTGGTTTCCCCGCCTACATCCGCAGTGACAGGGAATCCTCATTCATGAGCGATGAGCTGCGTCATTTCCTGCTCAGCAGGTGTATAGCCTCCAGCAGGACGACCAGCTACAACCCCCGGGGAAACGGGCAAGTAGAACAGGAGAATGGGACGGTTTGGAGGGCCATCCAGCTGGCCCTACGGTCCAGGAACCTCCCAGCCTCTCGCTGGCAGGAGGTCATGTAGCCACCTGGGTTGGCCACTTCCCGACTTTAAAATGGAGATCCGCTAAGAATGCAGGGAAATTCAGTCAAACGCAGGAAAAACAAGCAGGTGCAAAGCTTCCTGACTATCACAACTTGCAGGAACACAGATAGCATTGAAATTAACAACCATCTACATATTGATGAGCGATCCCCGGGAACAATTGGAAACAGTTAAGATAAACAAGGCCAAGCCAGACTCCTCGGGGCCAGCAGGAGCCAAGACAAAGGAAGGCCAATGGACACTTAGGATCAGGGAATAGCTCCAGTATTGGAGAAATCGATCCAAGTGACCAGAACTTAGCCCAATCACTTGGAACCAGGTACGGGGTCCGCCCAAAAGGGCGCGAAGCCCCTGGGGACTATAAAATAGAGTCCCCAAGTTCAATTCGTCCTTCTTGGCAGGGTCTCTCAGCAGCTTGAAACAACCCTTGACAGTGACCTGCCTAGCTGCTGCATCAACCAAGTAAGTCTCCAGTCAATGCACGCTACGAGATAGGCGCTCCTAGCTACTAGTCCGTACCAGCTTTGAAGCCTGCAGATTCAGAATCGAATGAAAGGCCGTTTGTTCCCCTGACCTGGTGGGCCAATTCCAAACCTAAGTATAGGCCTCTTAATGTTAAGAGATAGTCTAGTAAGTAGAGTTTTATACATGAGTAGTGATTGGTGTATAATAAATGTGTTTTGATTTGAAACTTACTAACTAGTGTATTGAGTTATTGATCAGCACTTGAACTTGAACCTCGTGGTGGTATCATAAAGATACCTAGCGACTCGAGAGCAAAGGTTATAAAACAGAACAAATTAAGTAAAGACACAACGAGCAACATTTACTGGCGACTTCTGATGGGCCCCGACTTAGAAGTGGCCTAACCACTCCGGGAGAACACAAAATTTGAATTGAGAGTCCAATTGGGAACAGAAACATTCACAAGTGTTCAAGCAGTTCTGATCAATCCTCATAATTTGGAAGCGTGTTAATGCATGCGTAACTAACAGGGCTATAAGGTAAAACTGCTAGATTTTGTTGCGATAAACTGTCGGGAGTTTGTATTCCGGAAAATAGCGAACGCCGTACCCGTGTTTACAGCACCGCCTTAGTACCCCTCGTTCCAAATTTTAAAAGAGAGCTTTCATATAGGAAAAATGGCAATGAGACGCCTCATGAACCCTGAAGAATATGTGGTCGCAGCGACCAGCAGCAGAGTAGGTCAGTGTCCTGTTTGGGAAGTTGAGATTAGAAGGTACCTCAAAGGGAAGGGATGGCCCCTTTGGAGTGACTTTTGTTCAAATGAGGAAACAGGTCCCGGGAGTATAGGACATACTTGGTGGGAGAACCTGAGTGAAATACATAAGAAGAGCTTAGGGAAAGCTCGCAAGCCGATGGCAATCGTGTCCTGTCTGGCACAATTGCGAGGCACAGAGGAGGTCGTTCGGACGCTCCGCAAAGAGATAGAAGAGAGACATCAAATGAGCAAGGTCGATGTTAGTGAGATCGAGAGAGAGAATGTAGAATTGAGAAGGAAGTTGGCAGCAAAGGACAGAGAGGTGGATGATGCCAAGTGGACACACCAGTCTTGTCTAGCGCATCTGAGCAGCTTCCTAACCCAATACGATAAGGCCTATCAGGACACGCAACGTGCAGTCCTGGTAAGAGAAGAGACAGAGAAACAGGTAGAGGCATTGCAAAGGCAGTGCAGCGATCTAAAAGCAGCGTTAAGAGCACTCCATGCTGCCACCACGGAGCACAGACAAAGCTCAGTGGATCATGCAAAATGCCGGAAGCAGATTGCGGAACTGCAGTCTTTGCTTTCAGTGCAAAATGGGTTTCAAAGCACCTTTGGATCCCAATTAGATGAAGAAGACGGCCCTGATTGGCAAGAACTAAACAAAACCGCACATAGATATGTACAGGGAACATGTGTGCAAGGAAAGCCCCAAAGGAGAAAATCACCCCAACCCCCCACAGAGCAGATCGATCAGATACCCATGAATCCAGTAACTACCCCCCGCACAGTCACATCGGACGGAGACGGGGAATTGCTTTACACCACCCCCTTAACCGTGACCCAATTACGGGATGCGTGCGAAAAGATCACACCGTTCCTCCCCACCTCAGACCCCCGCCACTTCTTTGCTAGAGTGAAGCAGCAGGCGACCATGTACGGCCTGGATGAGCGTGAGTAAGTGAAGCTCACAGTTTTAAGCTTAGACCCTTCTGTTGTAGCAGCCCTTCCCGATCCACAGAATGTAGGAGGAGGCACCCTTGCAGAGATGCACACAGTGATCCTAGACGCGATCGGTTACAACAGAGGTGACCCAGTAGAAGTCCTGAATAAGTGCAGGCAGAAGAAACCAGAACATCTCACAGCGTTTGCTGGACGCCTGTGGATCCATTTTAAAGCCGTTTTCGGAAACCTAGACCACGCCCATTTGTCCCCAGACAACATGGCCAAATGGACCCGCACCCTTATCTCCCATGCCACAGGGGCAGGACAAAAAGCTTGTACTAATTATGACCCCTCGGAAGAAACGCACAACGAAAAGTGGATTTTAAAAAGGTTGTCCCGCACCTGGGAGAAATCTGTCCACAACAAACCCGCGGTTAGAAAACCCGAAGAACAGCAGGCAGAGGCAGATATTCAAGCAGTTAAAGCACACCAGAACCCCGCATGGGTGAACGAATGCATGAACAGCCCCCCACAGAAATCACAGGAGTGTTACAACTGTTGACAATTAGGTCACTTTGCACGAGAGTGCAATGCCCACGAAAGCCACAGAGAGCCCAGCAGGCAAGCACTCTGAATAGAAACAGGACAAAGCCCATACATAGTGTAAGCACCTGTTCAGACCAGACAGACAAGAACTGAACTGACTGGCGGTGTTCGGGCTCCCCTACCTGGGTCTGCGACACCCTTTGGGATAGGTCCGGCCGACCAGTCGTTGCAGCGAACATACGGGGACAGCCCATCGAATTTCTCTGGGACACAGGAGGGTCCCACACCACAATTAATTCCTCCACCATGTTCCAAAAAGACACGTGGCCCACTACAGCCACAATCACCCTCAGTGGCTTCACAGGCCACTCACAACAGGGACACATCAGGGGTACAGCCCCTATACCCATTACAACAAAACACCCCCTAGTTTTGGTCGATCTGACACACACAGCAGAACACATTTTGGGCATCGATTTCATGAACCCCCGCAACCTGTCATTTGACCCAATAAATCAATGTGTCTGGAAAATGACAAAGTCAGCAAGAGCCCCCGCAACACTCACAGTAGGTGAGTATGCTAATAAGATTAGCGCAGTCGGCGATTTTTGGTTTGACCCGACCACGATTAGCGCAGACAAACAGGTTAGGGCAGTTCTCCAGAAAAACAGGACCGCATTTGCATGTCATAAACATGACTGCGGCAGAATGGCTGGTTCAGTTCAAATAACAGGACCTGACCCTAGACCCCAGAAGCAATATGGATTTCCCCAAGAGGCAGAGGGAGAAATCTCAAAAGTTATTGATAGTTTATTAGAACAAGGCATACTTAGATCAGTAGCCTCTACTAATAATGCCTCGATTTGGCCAATGAGAAAGCCCGATGGATCATGGCGACTGACCATCGATTACCGGGAACTCAACAATGTCACCCCCGCAGCAGTCCCCACGGTAGCCACAAGTCCCGAGACCATGCTCAAACAGGGACTCAACTCACGATATTTTACGGTTTAGGACATCAGTAACGGATTCTGGTCCATTCCATTGGCAAAAGCGTGCCAGTACAAATTTGCCTTCACTTTTAAAGGTCAGCAGTACACGTGGACATGCCTTCCACAAGGATTCCACAACTCCCCCTCCATTTTCCACTGTCAGCTGGCCAATGGTTTAGCAAAATTTTCTCGCCCCGAATGTCTAGTCCAGTATGTAGACGACCTATTACTGCAGACAGACACCAAGGCAGAGCACATCGCGCTTCTGTCCGAACTCCTGGAACTCCTACAGTGAATTGGATGTAAAGTGAACCCCAAGAAGGCCCAAATTTTGGAAAACACAGTGGTATATTTGGTAACGATTATCACGCATGGGAAACGCGAGATCGAGCACAAAAGAATTGTCTCGATTGTCAAATTGCCCCTTCCCCAGAATGTTTCCGCCCTCCGGTCATTTTTAGGACTGGTTGGCTACTGCCGAAACCATATTGACGGTTTCGCCACCAAAGCAGCACCCCTCTCGGAACTCCTAAAGAAAGGAGCCCCTTGGGAATGGCTTCCACAGCACACGGATGCTGTAGATGTTTTAAAGCGCGCACTCATTGCAGCCCCCGCACTACAGGTTCCAGACCCGCTTTCCCCCTATGCTATAGAGATAGCTAGCGCAGATCGTACCCTTTCGGCCGTGCTCCTCCAGGAACGGCACCAACAGTTAAGACCTGTGGCTTACGCCTCCACAGTTTTAGTTCCTGTGGAGCAGGGATCCTGTAGAGCAGGGTTTTTCGGCCTGTGAAAGGCACCTGCTCGCAGTTTTCTGGGCAGTTCAATAGTTTTCATGTATCACCGGACTAAACCCCATCACAATCCTCATGGAACACCCTCCCACCCAACTTTTACTAGACGGATGACTTAAGGATGGTACAGTAAGCCAGATCAGAGCAGCCAGATGGACCCTTCTTTAGCAGGGACAGGACATCACTGTTAAAAGGACCAAGACCCACACTTTCCTAGCCGACAACCTTCAGTACCCAGGCACCCCAACGAATGTGAAATCATCTCACCGCACAACAACACAGGCCCCTTTATCTCGAAAACACCCCCCAAAAAGATAGGTAGTTCACCCCAGAGCCCCCAGCACACAGACACGTGCGCACCCTTGAGAATGTATGTGGATGGTTCTTCCACTATATTAAACGGGAAGCGCATTACAGGATGCGACATCTATGTTGAGGTAGAAGAAATCTCGTGAAAACTGCCAGGACACTTAGGCGTGCAGGCGGCAGAACTAGCAGCCATTGCATACATTGTAGATCACCCAGATTCCTTCCCCAGCCCAGTAGACATATACTCGGACAGCCTCTATGTCTGTAACAGCCTCACAAATTCCTACCCCTGTGGAAAGCAAGAGGATTTGTTTCCGCGGACGGAAAACCCCGCCCTTCAGCCCCATTGCTCCGGCACATTTTGGACAAAGCACAGGACAGGATATTTGGTATTACTAAAGTACGAAGTCACCACCGTTCCTCCCCACCTGGAAATGTAAAAGCCGACGCACTGGCTAAAGCAGGTTCCAGACACGGATATTTTTGGAACCCCCCCGAAAGCGCCCCAGTGAATGCAGTTCAGGTCTCACAGACCAATATCGAAGATTTGGTGTAGGCCCAGAAGCAAGATAGTAATCTCAGGGAGATTTTAAAAGGAAAATTTCCAGCCCCATACGACAGGTTTAAGAATGCACTGACCACACATGACGGTGTGGTCCTAAAAGACACCCTTTATGTGGTTCCTGAACAGGACAGGAATCAGCTTATCTGTTTGTTCCATGATAGTCATGGGCATCAGGGGATTGACCCCACTACAGCCCACCTCAGGCAGCTCTGTTGGTGGCCGAATTTAAAGGAAGACGTTACGCACTATGAAGAGAGCCGCGGCGGGTAAGATTTGGATGGAATCCCCGGGTAGGACGGTGATCAATGCCGTATGTGCTCTACCCGAGCGTAGCTGACCAGAGGGGGGTCCTCAGGCAGGGCGGGGACCAATGCCGTTTCTCCACTGCCTGAGCAACCGGCAAGAACGGGTAAGAATGTGGTCGTCGTGGGGGGCTGCCTCTCGAATTAGGAGAGCAACTATGAGTCGGATTCTGTCGACAGACTAGTTCCTCTGAACTATTGTCTGGGACAAACTTGTACCTTTAACAATTTTCTGGCGACAGACTAGTTCCTCTGAACTATTGTCTCGGACAAACTTGTACCTTTAACAATTGTCTGTCGACAGACTAGTTCCTCTGAACTACTGTCTGGGACAAACTTGGTCCATGAATAGCCGGGGGGCGTTAAAGGAGTGGTGACGTGGGGCCATGAAAACTTTCGAATTTACACACAACTCTTAACTATAACACTAATCGAACAAACATGGTGCAGGTTCCATCAGAAAGGACACCGTTTCTCCCAAGCGATTCCTTTTAAAACATCATCTGGACACCTCAGTTATCAGTTGCAAACAGGGTCGCAAAGGGGTTCTCGTTTTGGGAGTCAGACTCAATGTCATCAGTCCTCCCTGACGCTCTACACTCCATCCGATCACTATTGTGCATCGCCACTAATAACACACCCCATGAATGTGTTTTTACCTTCCCCAGGAAGTCCACATCCGGGGTGTCGCTCCCGACTTGGCTCGCAGCTCCAGGACTGGTCCTTCTCTGTAGGCACGTCCGACTCCACAGGGCGGACCCCTTGGTGGACAGGGTTCACCTGCTCCATGCCAACCCTCAATATGCCTACGTTGAGTTCCCCAATGGTCGCCAAGATACTGCCTCACTCAGGGACCTGGCACTGTCAGGTTCCACCCCACCACACCCCCTCACCAATGCGCCCCCCCCATCTACCACCACGCCGCTAATAATGACCCCACCAGAGCACCCCCCCTCCCCTTTTCCGCACAAGAGGACGAAGAGGACTTCTGCACGCTCCCGGAGTTCCCCGGTGACTGGCCAGCATCAGCACCGGCACCACCGCCATCGGTGCCACCTCCACCACCGCCAGCACCGACTTCGCCGCCACCATTTCGCCGCTCCCAATGAAGCACCAAAGCACCGGACCGGCTGAACCTTTGACGGACTCCGGACCGTCAACATGGGCTTTTCTTTCCCTACCACTATACATAATTGCACTAATTGTATGTAGTTTCACGTCACCCCTGCCGGACTCATTTTTAACAGGGGGTGAATGTGGTGAACCACTGTAATAAGAGATGTAAGGTAGGACCTGCACTACATGTTCGCCGGTGTCTCCTGCCGGCTGGCTCCTCCCACGGAGAACTGTATAAATATGCGTGACCTCCAGTGCCCTGCCATTTCGCCAGCTGCAGCAGGAGGCCACGCATCTGACTGTAATAAAGCCACAGTTGTACCCAACTTTAGTCTTTGTGCAATTGATCGTGCATCAAAGCAGCAGAAGGAAGTTGATTCAGTGATCTGGCATTAGCTGAGGAGGGGGAGATTACTGCTGAAAGAAAGGCCCAGCCAGCAGACAATGTCTTACGAATAAAGCCGAATCCACAACAAAAACAAGACAAAATAAACAAAAGGAAAGAAGAAGAAAAAAAAGACCAGAAAACCTAAGAGAGCTTCGGTGTTTCACTGAATAAAACTGCATCCCAGTGTCAATAAATGATAACCGTGCTGAGCGCTGTCTCTAGGCACAATCTAATTGATTGTGAAAGAGTTCTGCCAGGGAAATAGAAAGTTCTTGCTATCCTGACGGAATTCTATCGCAGTGGTTACAGATGCTGGTTTAATGTAAAAAGTTTCAACAAAATAATGCCTCGCTGAACTTGACACAGCACACAGACACTGGACATCAGCCAACCATGAGTTCCATGAATGCTGTGCAGCAGAGAGAGTGTGGTACAACTCTATTTAAACTCAATTTCATTAAAGTCTCGCATTTCTTTGTTTGCATAATGGAACCAAGTTTAAAATTATATCTCAATAAACTTTCTGTGTTGGCTTTAGGGACAATATCAGCGAAATGAACAATTGGATCATTCTGTTTGGGTGAAATGCCTGGTCAGATCTTAACTCTGGCCAAGAATGATACATGTTTCAGATTTAAAATTCAATTCTGAGCCAAACTAAGATTCAAAACCAGATCTTTGGTCAAATCAGCTCCGGTCATAGGCAACAAATGTGAACCAACATTGTGATGGAGAGGTAATTTACAACAACAATGTCCTCAAGTCTGGAGAGGCTTGACACTGCAATGTAGTACTGAGGGGGTTCAGCACTGTCCGAGGCTCTGTCTCTCAGATGCGAAGTAAAACTGAGTAGGCATAAAAGATCCCTTGGAACTATTCAAAGAAGAAGGAACCAATATACTGGCCAAGAAAAATCGCAAACACCGACTATCTGTGAGCCATGTGGCGTGTAAAGTGGCTCCTCCCCAGAAAACCCTTATTTGCAAAAGATGCCATCAGGGGTCCCATGACACAAGCCACAGCCCACAAAGGCAACCATACACAGAGGCATTTCTCCAAACATCTCTCTTATCATAAAGAGGAAAATCAAATTGCATGTACTATCATTTACACTTGCTAATTACCTATACACATGGTTTATATAGAAAAGTATCATGTCGAGGATGTCATGAATCAAGAGTGTTTTTTTTAACCTTGCTTAGCTTTATGTTCATTACAAGCAGTGAACTAGCTGATGTGATCCTTAATCTCATTATTCATGTTCGACCAGTAGACCATTTCTCCTGCCTTCCTTAGACTAGACTCAATTCCTCGATGGCTTGCATGGATGCACCTCAAACAGTTTTTTTCTCATTTTGGGGGGGATAATGACTCGGATTGCTTTGTAAAAGATGCCATCTTGGGCAGTCCCTCCGTCCCTGTCTGCTGAATACTCTCTAATCACAACTGATGAGTTCTTTATGCTTTCAGGCCAGCTTTTCATCATTACGCCCAACAACACTTGGATTGTTGCATCTCATTCTGTAGTTTACTTAATCTGAGCGAGACACTTGTCTGCCAGACGCAGTGTCTGATGAGTTGATGATTTCTTGAGCATGTCATGTTCTTGCTTCTCATTGGATCTATGAGCATCATCAACTTCCCTCAAAGGGACTGCAGCTCTTGATGTCATGTTGGCGATGGACAGCTGCTTTGTTGGTCCTTCGTTTCCAAATGATAGCTCTGGAAATGAAGTACCATCTTTTGCCCACCCTTTGGAGCAGATAGAAGCGGTTTGAGAAAGCTGCTTTGAAGTGGCTTGTGATCAGACTCTTCCATCACTTTCTCTCTCCCAAACTTGTATCAATTAAAATGGTCAGAGGCAAAGACAATGGCCAGGCATTCTTTCTCAATCTGTGTGTTGTGTCATTCAGTTTGAGCTCTTGTTCCGGCTGCAAATACAACGGTTTGTCCTTATTGTTCCATGTCCTGTTTCACTGCAGGGTAACTTTGGGGTAAATGTTCCAGTCCCATCTGCTGAGAGTATTGTCGTGTGCGGGACAGACAAACTGACAGAACATCGAAAGGTCCGTCAATCTCAGGTGGGAATTTACAGCCTTGGGGAGGGCTGGACCAGAAAATCCCGTCCTTTGTTGTTAGCATCATAGCGCCTCATAGTACCTCAGCAGGTTGGCGTTGTTTTGTTCTGTGCTCGGATAACAGGAAACATGTAGTGAGCTTCCGTAGAGGTTCAGTCTGACGACAAATTGGGCAAGAACTTGGCTAGTTAATTCACAAATCCAACAAATCGTGGAAGCACCTTTACATCTGTCGGCTGTTGCATCTCTCCTACAGCTATCACCTTATCAAGAGCAGAGCAAAGTCCTTTCATTGTCAGTACATGACCTATTCACTTGGCTTCAGTCATCTTCCGTCGCAATTGGTTCTTGTTCAGCCTCAGTTTCATTTGGAGAGGCCTCGCTCTCAGTCTCGCTAGATTCTCATTGTGTTCTGCGGTGGCTTCTCCCATCGTATCACCACATCCATAGCCTAGTAGATCATCCATGATCACTTCTACTCCTGGAAGACCATGGGTCTATCTTATGATGTTCGCATTGATGCTATTCTGGAGCTATAGAAATGCGAAACATCATGTATAGGCAGTTGTACCTCCCAAATGGCGTCCAGGATATAGTTAAGAACTGCTGCTGTCATCCAACTTCACTTACCAGTATCTACCGTTCGCATCTAGGATAGTGAATACCTGTGCCTTGAAAAATTGTGGCTACATTTCTTCAATGGTTGGCATGAGATCTCTTCATAGTTTTATTGGAGTCCTTTGAATCTCTGCACATTCTCAGCTTTCCAGGATTTTTCCACTGCTACCATGCTGTTGGCTCAGTCTGTCGGAGCTGGTATTTTTCTGATTACTCCCATCTTGTCACATTCCTCTGTCTTATCTTTCAGGCTGGACGTGAAGGCAGCTAGAACGCTCCTTGGATGATACGGAGTTGGTCTCACGCTCTCATTCTACTTCAAGATGATATTGATCAGGGTGACATCCAACTCAAATGGAAAGCTCCTTGTAATTTGTTCAGCAGACAGAAAGACAAAAAATGCTGGATGAACGCGACGGGTCCGGCAGCATCTGTGGACAGAGGCAGAGTTAACGATTCAAATCCACATGGACAGAAGACAAAGGGGAGTGTTAATTTCTGTGAAGCAGAAAATGGCTTGGTGCCTGCCACGCGAAACATTGCAAATCTCTTCTGGTACGCGGCAGGTTACCAATCTACGCTTTTGACTTGTTTCGGCTGGGATGGGGGGATTTTTCTTTGTGTCCACTGCAGACCTTCTTCCTTCCCTGTGCACTGGGCCTTCAGCTTAGTTTGACCTCCGGGGATAAGAATTGTTCCATCATTGAGCTTTTACTTTACCTTTGACGGCTTCACGTCAGGTCACCGCGCTTGGAGAAACTTCACACAGGTCTGTGAACAAAATGTTGTGCGTAGCAACAGTGTCGGTCTGATAGATCATACTAACTTGATACTCTCCTTCTGCAGCCATTATTCCAATAGTCACAAACCATTTTCTTTACCTTGTGACTTGAGGGTGCCAACCTGCTCTCAGGTGTAAAGTGTTTTGTTGGCATCATCGTCAGACATCTCCCCAGAAACCATCTTTATTGGCTTCCTTTCCGTCTTTCCAGCAAAACACTTGTGTGCAAAATGGTTTCGCTTCTTGCAGTTAGAGCCCTGCATTCCCCACTCTGGACGTGCTTCCTTTACTTTTGTGGGGTGTCTTCCACAGTCCTTACATTCTGTGCTCGAAGGCCACTTTGATCTTTCTGCCAGCTCTTCTGTAAATAGTTTCTTCCTTTTCTCCAATGTCTTTGTGCTTGGGAGGTTGGACTGTCCCTCAGCAGTGCCCAGCCTCGTCCATTCTCCTCCCATCAATACTCTTCGGCTGATGATTAACCGCCTCAGAGCTTCTGCCCGTGCCAATAGCTTTCTTGAGAAGTCGCTTTCTCTTCCCTCAGCAGATATGTTCTCCTGGTAAGGTCTCTTCTTCCTAAAATAATCCCATCTCTCGTGAGATCATCCTTCAGCTGCTCAAACTCATGGCTAGGTGTCTCAATGCAGTCAATATTCTCCTGGTTTCCCTGAGTTCGATGGCGGAATTTTCTGTGATTTGCGCAGAGTGCTGGCTGAGGCAGGAAAGCCATAGCGCAGCTCGCGGGCTGCACAGCCGGCTTTTCCCGCCACATTTGTAAGCATTTTTGCAGAAAGCATCTCTCGGCATGGCCCATGCCGTCACGCTGCTGGGGCAGGGCCCAATAGAGCCGGCAGCTACAGAGAAAGGTGCCACGATGTGCAATAAAAAAATACATCCCACCCCTCTCCCAACACCCACATCGGCAGTTCCACTACCCCCCCCCCCCCCACGCCCCCATGGTGCAATCCTCCCACCTCTTCCTCCTCCTCTTGCAATCGCAGCAGGCACCACAAACATGATTTTGGCACCATCGAGACGGATGGAGCAGCCGGTCAATCCTGCCAGTGAGAGGCAGGAGTCCCATATGTGCCTTACTAAGCCCGCCCGCAGTGTGTTATGGCTGCAGGCAGGTCGACGTGCAATGGGTCAGCTCCAGGCCAACTTTGCTTCCAGTGGGAAGGGGTGGGGTCATGCCCTCTGCTGTCCTCCCACCCCATGTTATTCAGCCCTGTGTGTTTTAGAAAGGACGATGCCTATGTTTCGTAACCCCTGAGAGTGTGATCAATTTAAATAACCAGCAGCAAACCTTTGTGAGTTTAAATAAAAAAGGCTTAATTATTCACGCAATCACCATGGAAGTCTTAATGGGGCTGTTTAGCACAGGGCTAAATTGCTGGCTTTGAAAGCAGACCAGGCAGGCCAGCAGCACGGTTCAATTCCTGTACCAGCCTCCCCGAACAGGTGCCGGAATGTGGCGCCGAGGGGCTTTTCACAGTAACTTCATTTGAAACCTACTTGTGACAATAAGCAATTTTCATTTCATTTCAAGTTCCATCACTTGCTTAGCATACATGTGGACACACATGCACACAAGAAAAATACAATTAAAGAGAATAGTGTAAACAATAGAATACTTTGTAATTTATGTGTGTTGGCTTATCTTAGGAAAAAGTATGATTTGCAGGCTCAGTGAAGAAGGTATTTTCACTCCTGAAGGATA
Source organism: Scyliorhinus torazame (assembly GCF_047496885.1). NCBI lineage: Eukaryota > Metazoa > Chordata > Chondrichthyes > Carcharhiniformes > Scyliorhinidae > Scyliorhinus > Scyliorhinus torazame. Next base: position 54,056,927 of record NC_092712.1, read on the forward strand.
GTCTAGGTGGATTTAATAGTGGAGTTATATATCAGGGTTTTTGCAGGATTCCCTCAAAGAGCTGGTAGGTCACAAATTTAGATGCTTGTAGTTTTCATGGCAGGAGATATTGTTTGTATACCATTGACTAGGGCTGGGAGCCCCTACATTTTTGGTCTCCAGTTTTAAGGTATGTGTTGCTGTCTCCTATCACTTTAGACTCAATACACAATCTCCCGCTACTGTCCTTGATCGTACCCACCCTCGCTCTAATCATTCTCATATTTCTCACATTTGTGTAAAAGGCCTTGCGGTTTTCCTTGATTCCACCCGCCAAAGATTTTTCATGCCCTCTCTTAGCTCTCCTAATCCCTTTCTTCAGTTCCCTCCTGGCTATCTTGTATCCCTCCAACGCCCTGTCTGAACCTTGTTTCCTCAGCCTTACATAACTATCCTTCTTCCTCTTAACAAGGCATTCCACCTCTCTTGTCAACCAAGGTGCTCTCACTCGACCATCTCTTCCCTGCCTGACAGGGACATACATATCAAGGACACGTAGTATCTGTTCCTTGAACAAGTTCCACATTTCACTTGTGTCCTTCCCTGAAAGCCTATGTTCCCAACTTATGCACTTCAATTCTTGTCTGACAATATTGTATTTACCCTTCCCCCAATTGTAAACCTTACTCTGTTGCACGCACCTATCCCTCTCAATTACTAAAGTGAAAGTCACAGAATTGTGGTCGCTATCTCCAAAATGCTCCCCCACTAACAAATCTATCACTTTCCCTGGTTCATTTCCAAGTACCAAATCCAATGTGGCCTCTCCACTGGTCGGACAATCTACATACTGTGTTAGAAAAGCTTCCTGGACACACTGCACAAACACCACCCCATCCAAACTATTTGATCTAAAGAGTTTCCACTCAATATTTGGGAAGTTGAAGTCAGCCATGACTACTACCCTGTGACTTCTGCACCTTTCCAAAATCTATTTGAATGAATGAATGAATTATTGTCACAAGTAGGCTTCAAATGAAGTTACTGTGAAAAGCCCCTAGTCGCCACATTCATGCGCCTGTTCGGGGAGGCTGATACGGCTGGTACAGATTTCCCATCTGTTCCTGCACATCTCTGCTGCTATTGGGGGGCCTATAGAAAACTCCCAACAAGGTGACTGCTCCTTTTCTATTTCTGACTTCAACCCATACTACCTCAGTAGGCAGATCCTCCTCGAACTGCCTTTCTGCAGCTGTTATACTATCTCTAATTAACAATGCAACCCTCCCACCTCTTTTACCACCCTCCCTAATCTTATTGAAACATCTATAACCAGGAACCTCCAACAACCATTTCTGCCCCTCTTCTATCCAAGTTTCCGTGATGGCCACCACATCGTAGTCCCAAGTACTGATCCATGCCTTAAGTTCACCCACCTTATTCCTGATGTTTCTTGCATTGAAGTATACACACTTCAACCCATCTCCGTGCCTGCAAGTACTCTTCTTTGTCAGTTTTACCTTCCCCACTGCCTCACTACATTCTTTGACACCCTGAACATCGGCTACCTTAGTTCCTGGACTACAAGTCAGGTTCCCATTCCCCTGCAAAATTAGTTTGAACCCTCCCGAAGAGTACTAGAAAACCTCCCTCCCAGGATATTGGTGCCCCCTCTGGTTCGGATGCAACCCGTCCTGCTTGTACAGGTCCCACCTACCCCAGAACGCGCTCCAATTATCCAAATACCTGAAGCCCTCCCTCCTACACCATTCCTGCAGCCACGTGTTCAACTGCACTCTCTCCGTATTCCTAGCCTCGCTATCACGTGGCACCGGCAACAAACCAGAGATGGCAACTCTGCCTGTCCTGGCTTTTAACTTCCAGCCGAACTCCCTAAACTCGTTTATTACCTCCACACCCCTTTTCCTACCTACGTCGTTGGTATCAATGTGCACCACGACTTCTGGCTGCTCACCCTCACCCTTAAGGATCCTGAAGACATGATCCGAGACATCACTGGCCCTGGCACCCGGGAGGCAACATACCTTCCGGGAGTCTCGCTCGTGACCACAGAATCTCCTATCTATTCCCCTAACCATTGAGTCTCCCATCACTATTACTTTTCTATTCTTCCCCCCTTCCCTTCTGAGCCCCAGAGCCAGACTCAGTGCCAGAGACCTGGCCGCTAGGGCCTTCCCCCGGTCAATACTTGGTCAATACTTCTACGGTCCACCCAGAATGATTTCAAATTAGAAACCATTGCTGTGCAATAGAGAATGGATTGTTGCCATGGTTTTCTATAGCTCTCACTGTTAAGTTTCAGACTAAGTGACAGTCTAGCAATCCATAGCTTCTGAGTTTTGGGTAACTCCACAATCAATTGGAGATGTGAATTCCTCAACTGGTTTAATCTCGGAATGTCTGTTCAAGGAGCCATTCTACCCATGGTCATTCAATTAGGAACTTCCCAGAGGCTTATGATACTCTGACTTTAAAATCCATCTGATCTTCGGCAGCCATCTTGGCAGTCAGCTAATGTCCATTTTTATTAAAAGAAAAGGCAGCCCCAGAAATTTTGATATTGAATACAATCCAGGTTTGAAGTTCTGAATATGACTTGCCGTTACTGGACTTGACATGAGACTGTGAGGGGGCTACATTAACATACACAGTTGAAACAACAAACTTGTTAAAACACTCAGGGTTAATTATTTATCAATGTTGATGTTAATTCAACCTCCTCATATTGCTGGGTTCAGTAGTCCTGGTGAGGCATTCATCACATTATTCAAACACAAATATTTCTAAAATTCATTAAAATATAGAAAAGGGAATTCTGAAGTTACTTACAATCTCTTCCCACTGCTTAATTTTACTGTGCCATGCAAACACGGACAAAATACTGCAAATATTAAGCTATTGAGACACTTTCTTCATATCTTTTTAATTATTATTTGCTCTTTAGATTGGATATTACCGGCAAGGCTGCATTTATTGCCATTCCCTAGTTGCCTTGGGCATATAATGATGGGTCTTTTCCTTTAAGTGCCGGAGTCTTGGTATTATTGATTCTCACACTGTGATGTTGGGTAGAGAATTCCAGATGCTAACTCATGGAAGTATAAGAACAGCAATATATGCCTAAGAAAGGGCGGTGGCGGGCAGCACGGTGGCCCAGTGGTTAGCACAGCTGTCTCACGGCGCTGAGGGCCCAGGTTCGATCCCGGCCCTGGGTCACTGTCCGTGTGGAATTTGCACATTCTCCCCGTGTCTGCGTGGGTTTTGCCCCCACAACCCAAAGATGTGCAGAGTAGGTGGATTGGCCACGCTAAATTGCCCCTTAATTGGAAAAAAATTAAAAAATTAATTTAAAAAAAGAAAGGGCAGTGGCGACTTTGACGGGGACTCTGAGCTGATGGCGTTTCCCAAACATTTTTAATTTTTTTCCTTCTCACAATGCCTTAAGCTGCCTAGGCCTGAACATTTGAAAGTCCTTCCCTCAATCTTTTCACCTCTCTCTCACTCTTTGTCCTCCTTTAAAATGTTCCCTTTTAAACACGCTTTTGGTCCCCAGTCCTAGCACTTCAGTACGTGGCTCAGTGTTAAATTGTACCTCACCATGAGGTGATCTGGGATGTTTGTGCTGTGTTAAAGGTGCTATATAAATGCAGGTTGTTTTGCTGGAGGCCTTAGGGAAAGCAAGTGTTGTTGATGGCCTTGGTGATTTCTTGCTGCCCATCTTGTCGGTTGTACAAAACGGAGCCACAATGCAATGGTGACAGAGGGGTGGCATCAGACTCCAGTAGCAGTTAAACGTTGGCTTGGAGGCAACCTCCAAAATGCTGGCAGAGCTGGTGACGCAGGTGCTGTTGGATGTCGGGGCTGGGCCAACTTTTCTTGCTTGAGAGGGTACCTCTGTCTTATGAATGCTACCTGCAATTTGTCAGCCCAAGTCCGGATGTTGTCCAGATTCTGCTGAAAGATGGGCTTGGACTGATTCATGAGTGGAGAAATTCAGATTGGAACTGAAGGCGGCAGAATTGTCGAAGAATAGTGCCACACCTAACCTCCTGTAATGTTGATGGGGAACTGACTGACAAAAGCCACTTTTTTTACTATTAGGTATGATGCAGCCATTGAAAGGTTTTTCCCATTAACCCCGACTGACCTCATTTTTGCTCGGACACCTGAACCATATAGAAATCAAAGTAGTACAAATTTTCAAAAGTTTGCTGAATTACTTTGTGAATAATTGTGGCAGGATTCTCCGTTTGGGAGACTGCATTCTCCAGCTGGAGCTGAATTGCTTATGGTTTGAGCTCCTGCTGAGGGCAGTACCCAGAGGCGATTCACTGGCCCTCGGCATTCAAATTTATGCATGGCGGGGATCGTGAGGGATTCCGACGCAAATTCCGCTGTCAGACCGCCATTTAAAAAAAAAATTAAGAGTGCCCAATTATTTTTTTTTCCAATTAAGGGGCAATTTAGCATGGCCAATCCACCTAACATGCACATCTTTGGGTTGTGGGGGTGAAAACTACGGCAGACATGGGGAGAATGTGCAAACTCCACACGGACAGTGACCCAGGGCCGGGATTCGAAACCGGGTCCTCAGCGCCGCAGTCCCAGTGCTAACCACTGCGCCACGTGCTGGTTCAGGCCGCCATTTTGAGCAGGTGGTCTGATAGCGAGGCTGGGTGGCTGGCCCCCCTCCACCCGCAATGCAATTCTACCCCCACCCAACACACCACAGAATGCGCATACGACTCTGTCGCAAGACCCCCCACCAGAGACCCCCCACCAGAGCCGCATCCACCAGACCCCCCCACCAGAGACCATGCAGAGAAGCCAACTCTTGGGCAGCCCATTAACATTTGACCTATTTGCATCCTCCCGCTGCCGCGGGGTGCGAACCCCGATGCTGCCGCCAACAGGGGACCAGAGCATCGGAAATGGATCAGTGCCGGACACTGGATTCGACACTGAATCAGGAACTCTGCTACTGGCGGCGGAGAATCCAGCCCTTTCCTCAATGTGAGAATTACTGCCACTGAATTACATTTTCATGTCGGTTTGAATTTTATACCTTGCCCTGCTAATATGGGGAAGAGGTGTCAGTGAGTTTGAATTTATTCATGTGCAATCTAGCTAGAATATACACAAAATGGTGTTTAAATCAGCAAACTGTTGCCAAAAAGTGAAATTCTATAAATGATTTTCTACCGTGTGATTCTACATATCAAAATATTCCTATTGGTTACACTGGTCTACACCTTACCCCTACCCCAGCCATGTTACTTCACCCCATGCTCAGCTTTCCATTGCATACCATTAAAAAAAGTACTGTAATCAAAATAAAATTCCATTTATTCTGCATAGACTATATAGGACAAAATGTATGTGTAATGACATATTGGAGTTCAATAACATTTGAAAATTGTGCATAGACATTATTCCCATGTATAATGCTTTCTGAACTCTTTTGTAGTTTTACCCAATGCATATTCAGGACATAGGAAAGGCAAGAGGCCACTTCTGGGAGGAGTTACATAGTAGGACAGAGTATACAGGAAGAATTAAATGGGGCAAGTAAGAATGGTACCTTGTGGCTGACTTTAATCTACATGCAAAACAAATTGGCAAAGGCAATCTGGAAAATGAGTTCAGTATAAGTTCTTAGAGCAGTACCATCTGGAGCCAACCAGGAGTAGGCTATTCTGTACCTGGTAATGATCAATGAGACAGGATTAATAATAATCTCATGGCAAAGGAGCTTCTCTGCGACAGCAATCTTTAAAAAAAAAAATGTAGAGTACCCAATTCATTTTTTACAATTAAAGGGCAATTTAGCGTGATCAATCCACAGGGCGAAGCCCAGGCAAACACGGGGAGAATGTGCAAATTCCACACGGACAGTGACCCAGAGCTGGGATCGGACCTGGGACCTCGGCGTCGTGAGGCAGCAATGCTAACCACTGCGCCGCCGAGCTGTCCTGTGTGACAGCAATCATAACGTGATAGAATTTCACATTCTCTTTGCAGGGGAGAAGTGTGGGTCTAAGCCAAGTGTTTTAAACATGAGTAAGGGTAAGAGCACAGACCTAGCTGAAGTGAATTGGGTAACTATGTTAAAGGGATGTAGTGGCAAACCTAGCAAACCTATATTGAGATCTTAAATGGCTCTCAGCAAAGATTTATCCCAGTGAGAAAGAAAGATTTTTTGAAAAGGAGCCATCATTCAGGGCTGAATAAGGAAGGTAAGGATAGCATTAATTTGAAAGAAGCACCAAACAAATCTGCAAGGATTAGTTCAAAATGGTGCCAGAGCATAGCGACGTTCTGCGAGCTCTCCCCTACAGAACATCGCCCTTTATCTTTTATAACAGTTCTTATTGTATGTTCTTTAATGATTATGGTATATTCTATGCATTCATGTGAGGAGAGATCTGCCAGAACAATACTTTTCACTGTACCTCGGTACATGTGACAATAGAGAAATCAAATCAAATCACGATTAGTCAGATTATAAGAACCAGTAAAGAATGAGTAAAAAAAAAAAAAGATCGGATTGGAAAGCTGTAACTAGCTGAGTGTCACAGAGATCAGTGCTGGGGCCTCAGCTATTTCTAATCTACATCAGGTACATTTGCTGATGATACCAAGTTACTTACGAAAATTTGTTGTCAAGAGGAGGTAGAGAATCTATAAAGAGATATGGACAGGTTAAGCGAGTAGACAAATATTTTAGATGAAGTATAATGTGGGATAGTGTGAACGTGTCCACTTTGGCAGGAAGAATAGAAAAGAAATATACTATTTAAATAGAGAGAGATTGCAAAACCTGATGGTACAGAGGGATCTGGGTGTCCCGATGTGTTATGGTGGCTAAAAGGGAAATGAGGGATCGTCAATAGATCTCCCTGTGGGCTTCATGGAATATGAATTCCCCTGTTGAGCAGGGGGATAGCTCGCCCAATAGGAGATGTGTGATTGGAGCTTAAAATCCGCTGTGACAACCTAGGCCACCATCTCCATAAGGCTTGGACCAAGTGTTACATGTCACGGCAGTGACCTTCTTCATTACTACGATGAAGGGATTTGTCATTGGAAGACTGACCTTGGCGAAGTTATTACTCGGTGCATGAATCACAAAAGGTTAGTGTGCAGGTACAGCTAACGGAATGTTGACACTTATTTCAAGGGGAATGGATTATAAAATGAGGCAAGTTTTACTGCAGCTGCACAGGGCCTTGGTGCGGTCACATCTGGAGCACTGTGCACAGTTTTGGTCTTCTTATTTGGAAATATAAATATATACATATATTCGAAGAAGTTCCGAGAAGGTTCACTCGACACAATCCTGAGGTAAAGAGCTCACCTTACAAAGAAAGGTTGAGACATCTAGGTCTATAGCCACTGGAGTTTAGAAAATGAGAAGTGATTTTATTGAAACGTATAAGACGCTGAGGGATTTTGACGGAATTGATGGAATTTTCTTCCATCGAGAGCAGTAGCAGCTCGGTCACAGAATATTTCCAAGGCTGAGTTTGCAGATTTTTGTGAGGCAAGGGGGTCAAGTGTTATGGAGGTAGACAAGAAAGTGGAGTTCAGACCATAACCAGATCAGTCATGATTGTAGTGAATGGTGGATCAGGCACGGCGAGTGGATTAGCCTACTCTTATGTTCTCTGTTCCTATATTTCATTCCAAGTCGGATTTATGGAGCTTTATGTACCTTTAAATGAGAAAGGTTTAAATGACCTGCATGGACTGCACCAGCTCTACAACGGTTGCATTGTTGGATTATTGCGAAAGCTACTGAATTGAAAAGTTAAGTCAACAAGTAAAATGGTCCAACCTCTGCCAGAAAACCTCCTTCCAAACTGTACATGTGGTTGGCACAGTGCTTTGGCCTTGAGCTTTCTTTTTTTGGAATGACTAATGATACATGATAGGTGCAATTCCTTATCTTCAGCTATGGCAAGGTTCAGAGGGAAGGTAACCCTTCTCCAAAGTGAGGTGAGGGTATTGGGGAATGAGGTGCCGCTAGTTACTCTGTCACATCCACTGCACGGTGGTTGCAAAGTGATACTGTCAGGGACTTGGCATTTGCTCACCTGGCTGCTCCTCTATGTTTCTGAAAGAAAAATGTGGGAAGGAGAGAAGAGTGTGATTCTTTCTATATTATTCTGATCACGGCTCAGTTACGTCCTCCTCCAGGGTGTCTTATTCTAATGTTTATGTGTTGTTGACATGTGCTGTTCTCTGTGTTACATTTACATTGTTATGTGAAGTGAGTGGGAACGAACTATGGCGCGAATTTTACCATCCCTTTGGAATGGTCGAAATGAGGCAAGAAGGCTGCGAGAGGGTGCCCAACATTCCCCCACCACTGTGCCACTTTGCAAGGGGAGGGGAAGTTGCCAGATCAGCCACCGTTCGGAAGCCCAGTTGAGCCACTAACGTGGGCATTTTGCCTGTGCCTGAAGTGTTCGCCTCCTTGTGGGTTGACTGCCCACTGAAGCCCGCTGGCTTCCCAGAGGGATCCAAGGTGAGGAGGGGATGGCAGGGAAGAGGGGGTGGGGGGTGGTGACAACTCTTTTGGGAACTCCAAGGCAACACCAATTCAGTACGAACACCCTCTCTTTATTGGGCTCCGCCTGCCGGATCAAGAATCCTGAGACCCCACGTACCCCTCTTCAAAGGTAGCCAGCCATTGAGGTGCCCTTTCCCTGCAGCTGTAACTTCAGCAATGGCCACCTCTGATTGAGCTGACAACTCTTGCAGGTGGACCCCCGTCCTTATTTGGGATAACTGCTCCAATGGCTTTGTCAGGAAATAGAGGTAGTTTTAGGTAATTTATATTTGTATTTGGGGAGTATTAGAAATGAGGTATAGCTTTAAGTAAGTTTAATTTTGTGTTTCTGTATTAGAGTCATAGAGGTTTACAGCATGGAAACAGGCCCTTCGGCCCAACTTGTCCATGCCGCCCAGTTTTTACCACTAAGCTAGTCCCAATTGCCTGCATTTGGCCCATACCCCATAGAGTCATTGAGGTTTACAGCATGGAAGCAATATTTGAAAGCGTAACTTCAGTTAGGTTCAGAAACCTGCATTGAGGGTTTACAATATTTCAGCAAATACAAGGGTTTAGAAAAAACTAGGCTGTTGCTCAGCAACCAGAGGCCACACTGGGACAGCAAGAACTTTTGAATTCATTGTAAGCTAATGCCAGGAGGAGCTGTACACGAGACAGGAAACTGCAGTCAGCAGATTTCCCGAAAAAACAAAAGCAAGTCTCAGAAACTAGGGAATGGGACAAAAGAAAAACTGTGAAGTCAATAAAAGGGGGAGAGGAGAGGAATTTGAACAAGGTTCTTTTTAGGGGAATTCAAACAAAAAGCAGAGAGAGGGTTTTGAATTAAAGAGACAGCTGCAGGAATCAGATTTAAAATTGGCTTTGTGAGAAGCCAGATATCCGAGGTGATTAAATGGTTGGTGACACAGGCCTGTGAAGCAAGGGTGTTCTGTTGGCATCCATTCAGTTTCACATATTGCATTAGCCAATGATTGACGGCTTTATTAATCCAGAGGCAGATACTTGGTGGATTGTTCATCTATCTTTCCCTTCTTGCTTGAATGGATCTCCAATACCCTACTTTAATGCTAGCCACATTGTTAAGAAACACTCTTGCTATGATTGACAGCTCCTCTTTTTCACCGCAGGAAGCAGCTGCCTTTTCAACCTACTGCCTGGACTGCACTTCAACCTTCAGGCATGGATTTCTAATGGGGGGAGGGGGTCTGATGGGATGGCTGGGGGGTGGGGTTTCCTGGGGGCTGGGGGGATGGATTTACCCTCCGATAGACTTTGGGCAGCACCTACGCTACATACTCACCAACGTGACTCACCGCAAGGTCTACTGCGTCAGGGCCACACTTGAAAATATTTGCACCAATCCATGCCTGCCTGAATGCCAGTCGAGAGAGCAAAGCATCATGGGGGTGTGACAATCAGACTTCCAGCCAGTTGATTGGTTGCAAATGGGTTCAAATGGCCCACTTGCATCCATCCGCCAGTGCGGGGCATAAGACCATAAGACAATAAGACATAAGACCATAAGAGCAGAATTAGGCCACTCGGCCCATCGAGTCTGCTCCGCCATTCAGTCATGGCTGATATTTTTCTCATCCCCATTCTCCTGCCTTCTCCCCATAACCCCTGATCCCCTTATTGATCAAGAACCTATCTATCTCTGTCTTAAAGACACTCCGTGACTTAGCCTCCACAGCCTTCTGCGGCAAAGAGTTCTACAGATACGCATGTATCTCACTGTCGCCACCAACGGGGGACCAGAGCATCAGAACGGGATTGGCCCAACCCTTATCTTTCCGCGGGATCGGGAACCCCACCACTGGTGGCCATCAATGGAGAATCCACCTCTAGGATGGAATTCTCCGATACCCCACACAACTGGTTCAATGGTGGGCAGTGGCAAGAAATTGGCAGGTGGCCCAGTAATCAGATTTACGCCAGTGTGAATTTCCCATGGGATCTTCTGCTGGTGACTGCCATGGTGGACCGTGAATCCTGCTGGAGGACAGCATGAAACTGATTTGCATCCCGCTAATGTCGGGACTCAGCTGAACAATGCCTGGAGCTGCCTCCAGAACTTGGTTGGAGGTCGCCATCAACTCTGGACCCTGGAACATTGCAGCAGCGGGTGAGAGGGGGAGCATCTGCAGGTGGATCATCCAGATTCAGTGTCATCTAAGAGGTTTCATCCTCCAGCCTCAGACTGTTCTTTCACATCCATCTTCTTTCTCAACCATCCTGCCTTGGAACTATATCGGCGTTCCTTCACTGTCACTGGGTCAAAAGCCTGGAGCTCCCTCCCTAACAGCACTGTGGGTGTGTGCCCACATCACATGGACTGCAGCGGTTCAAGAAGGTGACTCACTGCCACCTTCTCAAGGGCAGTTCGGGAACCGCAATAAATTCTGGCTTACCCAGCGACGTCACGTCTCAAGAATGAACATTAAGAAAATGGTGGGCGCTTAATTGGCCGGCACCCGGAATGTGGCTCCCCAGCTTCTCCTGCCAGCCGAAGCTTTCGACCGCACCAGCTGGGGACATCTGACATCCCAGCAAAATTCAGCCCTCTGTACCATCAGCTACATGTGTAACAATCTAATGGTCATGTTTGAGGGTAACACAGTTGATCTGTAACCCAGTGAATGAGGAGCCTTGATGGAAGTGTCCAGAAATAAATAGAAACACAGCAACCAAGGAACAGAAGTAGGCCATTCAGTTCCTCCATCCTTTCCACCAATCAATGAGATGATGGCTGATCTATGCCTTAAACCCATTAATCGCCCTTAACTCAATTCAGGTCTCCCTCTATTAAATGTCATTTTCATTAAATTCAGCCTACACAATACATTCAATATATAAGTGTTTCAGGTCAGATAACCCCAAAAATATCATTTAGCGATAGAAACCCTTTAAACCTAACACTGTGATAACAGCATTACCAGAACATGTCACAACAGAATACACGTTTACTGCCCCCGCGCCACCCCCAACCCCCCCACCCCCACCCCCCTGCATGACTGATAAGGAATCTCATGGTAAAAACAAACTGCTCGTACAATGGGGAACTGGAAAGCACCGCAGCACCGTTTAATTAATCATTAACGAGTGAGTTTACATTCTTGTCTCTTTTTGCCTGGGCTGTGAAAATTCCAAAAGTAATCATAAAATTCTGACAAATACTTACCTTTAAGTTAATGATTAGACCGTATTGGTGCCTGAGAAAGCTGAAGAAGGGTATTAGTGCGGATTATTCTGACTCTACCTGCCAGTTGTATATCACAGGGGCTACAATTACGACAGCAAGTCTTGCACGATCCACTGTATTAGTGTATAATAAGGAATGCCACTTCAATTATGCTTCTAGTGACTCTTCCTTCTGAACAGCCTGAATTCTGCACTTTTACCTGTGCGAATATTGGGCTAGTTTAGCTCAGTGGGCTAGACAGCTGGCTTGTGACACAGAACAAGGCCAGCAGCGCGGGTTCAATTCCCATACCAGCTTACCCAAACAGGTGCCAGATTGTGGTGACTAGGGGCTTTTCACAGTAATTTCATACCTGTGACAATAAAAGGTTATTATTACCTGACTAACACCATTCAAAGAACTGTTCACAGCACTGTGATTGTTATATTTCCATTAAAGCACTGAGAAAACACATCAACAAATTAAATATGTTCAATATTAAGATTTGACAAAATTGAGCGAGGCAAACACTTTTCAAACATCAGGAAAGATGTGTTAAAATCTGGACATTAAAAACAAAAATCTGCAAATGCTCAACAGGTCTGGCAGCACCTGGAGAGAGGGAAACAGAGTTAATAATACAGGTCGATGACCAGCCAGTAAATGGGCTCCAGCATCTGCAGTGTTTTGCTGCTGTATTAAGATCTAGATATTTTCTGCTGAAGCCCTTATCCATGGTTCTGCTGCCTCTATGCTTGACTATTCCAATGCTCCACTGGCTGGTCCCCCATCTTCCACCCATCATGGACCTGAACCCATCTAAAACTTTGATAATGGCAATAATAATAATCTGTATTGTCACAAGTCGGCTTACATTAACACTGCACTGAAGTTACTGTGAAAATCCCCTAGTCGCCACACTCCGGCACCTGTTCGGGTACACAGAGGGAGAAATCAGAATGTCCAAATTGCCTAACAGCACGTTTTTCGGGACTTGTGGGAGGAAACCAGCGCACCCGGAGGAAACCCACACAGACACAGGGAGAGTGTGCAGACTTCACACAGACAATGACCCAAGCTGGGAATCGAACCTGGGAACCTTGCGCGTGAAGCAAAAATGCTAACCACTGTGCTATCGTGCTGTCCTTGCCAGTAGTCTAACCCGTACCAAGTCCCTTCACCGATTATTCTTGTGCTTCCTGACCTACATTGATTCCTGGTCCAGCAATACGCCGATTTGAAAATTTGCATCCTTGTTTTCGAATCCCTCCACGGCCTTTACCTGTACCTGTAACCTCCTCTTGCCCTGTAAGCCCTTCAAAACCTCTGCACTCTCCTAATGTTGGCGTTGTGAATTCCAATGTTAATCATTTCACCACTGGGATTGACGGACGTGGTAAGGGTGGTAGGTGAATTTGATCTTTGCAAAAAGAGGCAGGCTCATTGCGTTTTACTATCTGAAAATGTGTTTACTTTATTTTCACAACATCATAATTAAGAGGTGCAAACATCATAAAGTATACAATTTAAGCTGTTTAGTGTATGTGAACACTATCATATATGTTTTTAAATCTATTTTTGGTAAGATAGCACAATGTATTATTTTAGTAAGCGTCCGTTCAATGGTCTGCCTTAATTGTAAAGTTATAGCATGAATTTAGACATTTCGCATATATTGTATTATATATATTTGTTGCAGTCAGGGTTAAAAGTCTGGGTTAGTGTGTGTTTGACTGCTGCATGTTTTTAAAAATGCTGGATTGAAAGGCAGCTAGGTTTTATTTGGAGCCAAAGGTGCAATTAAAGCATCATAAAAGTTTCAGCTAATTGATTTTTATTTATATTAAGTGTGTTCCATCCGGAGTAGTTAATTAGAGACATTGGGCGGGATTCTTCAACCCCCCGCCGGGTCGGAGAATCCCCGGGAGGAGACGTGAATCCCGCTCCACTGCCCTGATGCAGTGTTTTTTGGGCGGGGGCGGGATTCATGCCACACCAGTCGGGGGCCGTTGGCAGCGGGCCCCCCAGCAATTCTTCGGGCCCCGATGGGCCGAGCAGCCATCCGTATTAGGCCAGTCCCGCCGGCGTGAATCATTCAACTCATGTACCGGCGGGACCTGGCAGGTAAGTCAGCGGGGGCAGTCCTCGGGGGGGGGGGGGGTTGCGGGGGGATCTGACCCCGGGGGCGGGCCCCCACAGTGGCCTTGCCCGCGACTGGGGCCCACCGATCTGTGGGCGGGATTGTTCCCCAGGGGCACTTCTTCCTTTCGCGCCGGCCCTTGTAGGGCTCTGCCATGGCCGACGCAGGGAAGGGAACCCCCCCCCCCCGCGCATGTGCCAAAATACGTCGGCTGGTCTGCGCATGCGCAGAACCATGCCGGTGCTTTCGCGCATGTGCAAGATCATGCTGGCCCTTCGCCGCATGTGCAAACTCATGCTGTCCCTTTGCCGCTGGCTGTAGCGGCGCCAACCTCTCCGCCATCCATTCCACACTTTCGGGGGTTGTTGACGCAGGAGTGGTTGGCGCCGGTTCTCCCGCCAGCGTGGGAACTTAGTCCCCAGAAGGGAGAACCCAGGCCATTGTGCTCAGCTTAGCAAGATGATAATAATAATCTTTATTGTCACAAATAGGCTTACATTAACACTGCAATGAAGTTACTGTGAAAAGCCCCTAGTCGCCACATTCCGGCGCCTGTTCGGGTACACTGAGGGAGAATTCAGAATTCTCAGCCGGTACGGGAATTCAACCCAAGCTGCCGGCCTTATTCAGCATCACAACCCAGCTGTCTAGCCCCACTGTGCGAAACCAGCCCCAAAGTAATTAATGGAGGAGCCAGGGGCTGAAGCAGTCAGGTCTTGAGGTTCAGTTTTAGTTTGTGGCTGGAAGGCAAGCTGAGAAGTTTCTGGAGAAATACAGCCAGATATCCTACATTGTTCTGATAGGATGTCAGTTCTATCTTTTCAAACAATCTCAAAAGACATCTCTGCACAGCAAGTATTCCCGAGTGCTAACTGCATTTAAAAGTGGATTGAGATCTGAGATGATTTTGTTGTTTGAGTACAAAGAAAACAAAGAAATAAGAAAATGACAGCACAGGAACAGGACCTTCGGCCTGTGCCGATCCAGATCCTTTATCTAAACCTGTCTCCTCTTTTCCAAGGATCTACTTCCCTCTGTTCCCCGCCCATTCATATATCTGTCTAGATGCATCTTAAATGATGCTATCGTGCCCGCCTCTGCCACCTCCACTGGCAAAGCGTTCCAGGCACCCACCACCCTCTGCTTAAAAAACTTTCCACGCACATCTCCCTTAAACTTTCCCCCTCTCACCTTGAAATCGTGATCCCTTGTAATTGACACCCCACTCTTGGAAAAAGCTTGTTGCTATCCACCCTGTCCATACCTCTCATAATTTTATAGACCTCAATCAGGTCCCCCCTCAACCTCCGTCTTTCCAACGAAAACAATCCTAATCTACTCAACCTTTCTTCATAGCTAGCACTCTCCACACCAGGCAACATCCTGGTGAACCTCCTCTGCACCCTCTCCAAAGCATCCACATCCTTCTGGTAATGTGGCGACCAGAACTGCACGCAGTATTCCAAATGTGGCTTAACCAAAGTCCTATACAACTGTAACATGACCTGCCGACTCTTGTACTCAAAACCCGGTCTGATGAAGGCAAGCATGCTGTATGTCTTCTTGACCACTCTATCGACCTGCGTTGCCACCTTCAGGGTAAAATGGACCTGAACTCCCAGATCTCTCTGTACATCAATTTTCCCAAGGACTCTTCCATTGACCGTATAGTCCGCTCTTGAATTAGATCTTTCAAAATGCATCACCTCGCATTTTCCGGGATTGAACTCCATCTGCCATTTCTCTGCCCAACTTTCCAATCTATCTGTATTTTGCTGTATTCTCTGACAGTCCTCCTCGCTATCTGCAACTCCACCAATCTTAGTATCATCTGCAAACTTGCTAATCAGACTACCTATACCTTCGTCCAGATCATTTATGTATATCACACAGTGGTCCGAGCACGGATCCCTGTGGAACACCACTGGTCACCTTTCTCCATTTTGAGACACTCCCTTCCACCACTACTCTCTGTCTCCTGTTGCCCAGCCAGTTCTTTATCCATCTAGCTAGTACACCCTGAACCCCATACAACTTCACTTTTTCCATCAACCTGCCATGGGAAACTTTATCAAACGCCTCACTGAAGTCCATGTATATGACATCTACAGCCCTTCCCTCATCAATTAACTTAGTCACTTCCTCAAAGAATTCTATTAGGTTTGTAAGACATGACCTTCCCTGCACAAAACCATGCTGCCTATCACGGATAAGTCTATTTTATTCCAAATGCGAATAGATCCTATCCCTCACTCTCCAACAGTTTGCCTACCACCGACGTCAAGCTCACCGGTCTATAATTCCCTGGATTATCCCTGCTACCCTTCTTAAACAAAGGGACAACATTAGCAATTCTCCAGTCCTCCGGGACCTCACCCGTGCTCAAGGATGCTGCAAAGATATCTGTTAAGGCCCCAGCTATTTCGTCCCTCGCTTCCCTCAGTAACCTGGGATAGATCCCATCTGGACCTGGGTACTTGTCCACCTTAATGCCTTTTAGAATACCCAAAACGTTCCCCTTCCTTATGCCGACTTGACCTAGACTATTTAAACATCCATCCCTAGCCTCAACATCTGTCATGTCCCTCTCCTTGGTGAATACCGATGCAAAGTACTCATTAAGGATCTCACCCATTTCCTCTGACTCCACGCATAAATTCCCCCTTTTGTCTTTGAGTGGGCCAATCCTTTCTCTAGTTACCCTCTTGCTCCTTATATACGAATAAAAGGCTTTGGGATTTTCCTTAACACTGTTAGCCAAAGATATTTCATGACCCCTTTTGTCCTACTTTCCCGATATTCCTCCAAAGCTTCATCAGTTTTAAGTCGCCTAGATCTTATGTATGCTTCCTTTTTCATCTTAGCTAATCTCACAATTCCACCCATCATCCATGGTTCCCTAATCTTGCCATTTCTATCCCTCATTTTCACAGGGACATGTCTGTCCTGCACTCTAATCAACCTTTCCTTAAAAGACTCCCACATTTCAAATGGGGATTTATCCTTAAACAGCTGCTCCCAATCCACATTCCCTCGCTCCTGCCGAATTTTGTTATTCTTGGCCTTTCCCCAATTTAGCACTCTTCCTTTAGGACCACTCTCGTCTTTGTCCATGAGTATTCTAAAACTTACGGAATTGTGATCACTATTCCCAAAGTAATTACCGACTGAAACTTCAACCACCTGGCTGGGATCATTCCCCAATATCAGGTCAGTATGGCCCCTTCCCGAGTTGGACTATTTACATACTGCTCTAGAAAACCCTCCTGGATGCTCCTTACAAATTCTGCTCCATCTACGCCTCCAACACTACATGAGTCCCATTCAATGTTGGGGAAGTTAAAATCTCCCATGACGACCACCCTATTGCTCCTACATTTTTCTATAACCTGTCTACATATTTGCACCTCTAATTTACGCTCGCTTTTGGAAGGCCTGTAGTAAAGTCCCAACAATGTTACTGCACCCTTCCTATTTCTTAGCTCTACCCATATTGCCTCAGTGCTTGAATCCTCCATCGTGCCCTCCTTAATCACAGTTGTGATATCATCTCTGACCAGTAATCCAACTCCTCCACCCCTTTTACCTCCCTCGCTATTCTTCCTGAAGCATCTATACCCTGGGATATTTAGTTGCCAGTCTTGCCCTTCCCTCAACCAAGTCTCAGTAATACCAATAACATCATATTCCCAGGTACTAATCCAAGCCCTACATTCATCTGCCTTACCTGCTACACTTCTCGCATTGAAACAAAGGCACCTCAGACCACCTGTCCCTTTGCGTTCATCATCTCTTCCCTGTCTACTCTCCCCCTTAGTCGCATTGAGTTTATTATCTAGTACCTTACTGGCTTTAGTTGCTGCCTCTTTACTGACCTCGAACTTCCCAATCTGGTTCCCATCCCCCTGCCACATTAGTTTAAAACCTCCCCAACAGTGTTAGCAAAAGCACCCCCTAGGACATTGGTTCCAGTCCTGCCCAGGTGTAGACCATCCGATTTGTAACGGTCCCACCGCCCCCAGAACCGGTTCCAATGTCCCAAAAATCTGAACCCCTCCCTCCTGCACCATCTCTCAAGCCACGTATTGATTCTCACTATTCTTGAATTTCTACTCTGACTGTCTCGTGGCACTAGCAATCCTGAGATTACTACCTTTGAGGTCCTACTTTTTAACTTATCTCCTTACTCCCTAAATTCTGATTGTAGGACCTCATTCCATTTTGTACCGATATCGTTGGTGCCTAAATGCACCACAACAACTGGCTGTTCACCCTCCCCCTTCAGAATGTCCTGCAGCCGATCTGAGACATCCCTGACCCGTGCACCTGGGAGGCAACATACCATTCGGGAGTCTCGTTTTCGACCACAGAAAAGCCTGACCACTCCCCTTACGATTGAATCCCCAATGACTATAGCCCTGCCAGTCTTTTTCCCACCCTTCTGTGCAGCAGAGCCAGCCACGGTGCCATGAGCCTGGCTACTACTGCCTTCCCCTGGTGAGTCATCACCCCCAACAGTATCCAAAACGGTATACCTGTTTTGGAGGGAGTTGACCGCAGGGGACACCTGCACTGCCTTCCTGCTCTTTCTCAGCCTTTTGGTCACCCATTCCCTGTCTCCCTCACCAATCCTAAACTGCGGTGTGACCAACTCACTGAACGTGCTATCCACGACCTCCTCAGCATCGCGGATGCTCCAAAGTGAGTCCATCCGCAGCTCCAGAGCCGTCATGCAGTCTAACAGGAGCTGCAGCTGGACACAATTCCCGCACATGAAGGAGTCAGGGGCATCGGCCACATCCCTGAACTCCCACATTGAGCACGAGGAGCATAACACGAGTGGAAGTAAAGATAGCAGTTAAGGGTTATTGTGTCACTGTATTGATTAGCATTGTTTAGGGGGCAATTATAAGCTATTTCTTGTGTGATGTCAAAGATATTTTAATACTGTGTTGGTAATAAAGTTTGTTTCAATATACCATATCCCTATTTTGAATAAAATCACTCCTGGGGTGAGCTATCCTGAAATTATCCCGGTATTATTTGAAAATGTGTTTGTATTCGTGCATTCGTGTCTCTACTCGTTGGAGTTCAGAAGGATGAGGGGGGATCTTATTGAAACTCACAGAATGCTACGAGGCCTGGATAGAGTGGACTTGGAGAGGATGTTTCCACTTGTAGGAAAAACTAGAACCAGAGGACACAATCTCAGACTAAAGGGACGATCCTTTAAAACAGAGATGAGGAGGAATTTCTTCAGCTAGAGGGTGGTGAAACTGTGGAACTCTTTGCCGCAGAAGGCTGTGAAGGCCAAATCACTGAGTGTCTTTAAGACAGAGATAGATAGGTTCTTGATTAATAAGGGGACATGGGGAGAAGGCAGGAGAATGGAGATGAAATGAAAATCGCTTATTGTCACAAGTAGGCTTCAATGAAGTTACTGTGAAAAGCCCCTAGTCGCCACATTCCGGCACCTGTTCGGGTAGGCTGGTACTGGAATTGAACCGTGCTGCTGGCCTGTCTCGGTCTGCTTTCAAAGCCAGCGATTTAGCCCTGTGCTAAACCAGCCCCGAAAAATGTTGCAAAGGGAGTTTGAATGTTGGCCATGATTGAATGGTGGAGCCGACTCGATGGGCCGAGTGGCCTAATTCTGCTCCTATGTCTTATGGTCTTATCCTTTCCTCACAGTCTTAATATTGGGGCTTCTGACCAGTATCCTAGCCACTGTTGGGGTCTGGTCCGGGATCGTAATAGTGCCCATGTCTGCTGCTCATGATTATCACTGTGCTTCCAGGGCAACACAAATCACTCATAGATTATCATAGAATTTATCATAGAATTTACAGTGCAGAAGGAGGCCATTCGGCCCATCGAGTCTGCACCGGCTCTTGGAAAGAGCACCCTACCCAAGGTCAACATCGCCACCTTATCCCCATAACCCAGTAACCCCACCCAACACTAAGGGCAAGTTTGGACACTAAGGGCAATTTATCATGGCCAATCCACCTAACCTGCACATCTTTGGACTGTGGGAGGAAACCGGAGCACCCGGAGGAAACCCACGCACACACGGGGAGGATGTGCAGACTCCGCACAGACAGTAACCCAAGCCGGAATCGAACCTGGGACCCTGGAGCTGTGAAGCAATTGTGCTATCCGCAAGGCTACCGTGCTGCCCTGTGCACTCCTGCCAAAGTGCACATAGAGGCTACACAGTTCTGCAGCAACACAGCAGGCGCTAGCAAGCCATTGAAAACTACTTCAAAACACCAAGCATCTCTGCTCCTGATTTTAAGTTTCCTGATTGGATTGAATTGCCCCACACTTGCATCATTCTTCATTCTGTGTCTCCCAGGAAAAGAAAGATGCAAACGCAAGAGGATTCTGCTGCCCCCTTTCAACTGCTCAACACAAACTTCTCCATCCAAAGCCATGAGGTCGCCAACGTCAACAGGAAAGCAACAACATGCCACTGAAGTCAAAAAGTAAAAGAAAAGCGGCATGTTTCAATCAAAATGGATGATGACTCATTGCACCATTAACAGCTTCCTCTTGTCTCACTCTGAGTATCACTTCATGAAAGGTTTAAGAGATTATAGATACTGAACTAATAGCAACATACAGGCCTTATCGTTAGAAAAGGTAATGATTGAAAAGCTAGGCCGTTGTGATAGAAGGTATCAACACAAAGTTTGATTCAGGGATGTATTGCTGTGCTTTATCTCGATGCAATACTATCGTGGTTATGGAGTATTGTGCTTCTATGTCCAAGGCCCATATAGAAAAACCTGGTCTCCAGTCACCTTGGACCCCTTGCCTCTGAACCAAGCCCTTACTCTGTCAAGCCCATGTGGTGGCTGGTGTGCAATGGCCACGCCACGTTAAAATAACTCCCGCGCAGGCATTTTCCACCCAAAATGAAGTTCGGGATCTGGAATGTCAGGACCCTCATGGACAACCCCAATAGTAAGACACCAGAACAGCATAACTGCTACCATTGAACAAAGAAAAGAACAAAGAAAAATTACAGCACAGGAACAGGCCCTTCGGCCGTCCAAGCCTGCGCCGATCCAGATCCTCTATCTAAAACTGTCGCCTATTTTCTAAGGATCTGTATCCCTCTGCTCCTTGCCCGTTCATGTATCTCTCTAGATACATCTTAAATGACGCTATCGTGCCCGCCTCTACCACCTCCACCGGCAATGCATTCCAGGCACCAACCACCCTCTGCGTAAAGAACTTTCCACACATATCTCCCTTAAACTTTTCCCCTCTCACCTTGAACTCGTGACCCCTAGTAATTGAGTCCCCCACTCTGGGAAAAAGCTTCTTGCTATCCACCCTGTCTATACCTCTCACGATTTTGTAGACCTCAATGAAGTCCCCCTTCAACCTCCGTCTTTCTAATGAAAATAATCCTAATCTACTTAACCTCTCTTCATAGCTAGCACCCTCCATACCAGGCAACATCCTGGTGAACCTCCTCTGCACCTTCTCCAAAGAATCCACATCCTTTTGGTAATGTGGCGACCAGAACTGTACGCAGTATTCCAAATGTGGCCGAACCAAAGTCTTATACAACTGTAACATGACGTGCCAACTCTTGTACTCAATACCCTTTCCGATGAAGGAAAGCATGCCGTATACCTTCTTGACCACTCTATCGACCTGCGCAGGCACCTTCAGGGTACAATCGACCTGAACACCCAGATCTCTCTGTGCATCAATTTTCCCCAGGGCTTTTTCATTTACCGCATAGTTCACTCTTGAATTGGATCTTCCAAAATGCATCACCTCGCATTTGCCTGGATTGAACTCCATCTGCCATTTCTCCACCCAACTCTCCAATCTATCTATATTCTGCTGTATTTTCTGACAGTCCCCTTCACTATCTGCTACTCCACCAATCTTAATGTCATCTGCAAACTTGCTAATCAGACCACCTATACCTTCCTCCAGATCATTTATGTATATCACAAATAACAGTGGGCCCAGCATGGATCCCTGTGGAACACCATTGGTCACAGTTCTCCATTTTGAGAAACTCCCTTCCACTACTACTCTCTGTCTCCTGTTGCCCAGCCGGTTCTTTATCCATCTAGCTAGTACACCCTGGACCCCATGAGACTTCGCTTTCTCCATCAGCCTACCATGGGGAACCTTATCACATGCCTTACTGAAGTCCATGTATATGACATCTACAGCCCTTCCCTCATCAATCAATTTTGTCACTTCCTCAAAGAATTCTGGTAAGACATGACCTTCCCTGCACAAAACCATGCTGCCTATCACTGATAAGTCCATTTTCTTCCAAATGGGAATAGATCCTATCCCTCAGTATCTTCTACAGCAGCTTCCCTACCACTGACGTCAGGCTCACCGGTCTATAATTACCTGGAATATACCTGCTACCCTTCTCAAACAAGGAGACAACATTAGCAATTCTCCAGTCCTCCGGTACCTCACCCGTGTTCAAGGATGCTGCAAAGATATCTGTTAAGGCTCCAGCTATTTCCTCTCTCACTTCCCTCAGTAACCTGGGATGGATCCCATCCGGACCTGGGGACTTGTCCACCTTAATGCCTTTTAGAATACCCAAAACGTTCCCCTTCCTTATGCCGACTTGACCTAGACTATTTAAACATCCATCCCTAACATCTATCTATCGGCACGGGCTTGGACGGCACGGGCTTGGAGGGCCGAAGGGCCTGTTCCTGTGCTGTACATTTCTTTGTTCTAACCTCAAAATCTGTCATGTCCCTCTCCTCGGTGAATACCGATGCAAAGTATTCGTTAAGAATCTCACCCATTTTCTCTGACTCCACGCATAACTTTCCTCCTTTGTCCTTGAGTGGGCCAACCCTTTCTCTAGTTACCCTCTTGCTCCTTATATATGAATAAAAGGCTTTGGGATTTTCCTTAACCCTGTTTGCTAAAGATATTTCATGACCCCTTTTAGCCCTCTTGATTCCTCATTTCAGATTGGTCCTACATTCCCGATATTCTTCGAAAGCTTTGCCTGTCTTCAGTCGCCTAGACCTTATGTATGCTTCCTTTCTCCTCTTAGCTAGTCTCACAATTTCACCTGTCATCCATGGTTCCCTAATCTTGCCATTTCTATCGCTCATTTTCACAGGGACATGTCTGTCCTGCACTCTAATCAACCTCTCTTTAAAAGCCTCCCACATATCAAATGTGGATTTACCTTCAAACAGCTGCACCCAATCCACATTCCCCAGCTCCTGCCGAATTTTGGTATAGTAGGCCTTCCACCAATTTAGCACTCTTCCTTTAGGACCACTCTCGTCTTTGTCCATGAGTTTTCTAAAACTTACGGAATTGTGATCACTATTCCCAAAGTAATCCCTGACTGAAACTTCAACCACCTGGCCGGGCTCATTCCCCAACACCAGGTCAAGTATGGCCCCTTCCCGAGTCGGATTATTTACATATTGCTCTGGAAAACCCTCCTGGATGCTCCTTACAAATTCTGCTCCATCTAGACCTCTGGCACGAAGTGTATCCCAGTCAATGTTGGGAAAATTAAAATCTCCTATCACCACCACCCTGTTGCTCCTAAATCTTTCCATAATCTGTTTACATGTTTGTACCTCTATCTCACGCTCGCTGTTGGGTGGTCTGTAGTACAGCCCCAACATTGTTACCGCACCCTATTTCTGAGCTCTGCCCATATCGTCTCACTGCTCAAGTCCTCCACAGTGCCCTCCTTCAGCACAGCTGTGATATCCTCTCTGACCAGTAATGCAACTCCTCCACCCCTTTTACCTCCCTCTCTATCCCGCCTGAAGAATTGATATCCTGGAATATTTTGTTGTCAATCATGCCCTTCCCTCAACCAAGTCTCAGTAATAGCAATAAAATCATACTCCCACGTACTAATCCAAGCCCTAACTTCATCTGCCTTACCTACTACACTTCTTGCATTAAAACAAATGCACCTCAGACCACCAGTCCCTTTGCGTTCATCATCTGCTCCCTGCCTATTTTTCCCCTTAGTCATGCTGACTTCATGATCTAGTTCCTTACAGGCTTTAGTTGCTACCTCCTTACTGTCCACTAACCTCCTCATTTGGTTCCCATCCCCCTGCCACATTAGTTTAAACCCTCCCCAACAGCAATAACAAAGCACCCCCAAGGACATTGGTTCCAGCCCGGCCCAGGTGTAAACCATTCAATTTGTAGTAGTCCCACCTTCCCCAGAACCGGTCCCAATGTCCCAAAAATCTGAACCCATCCCTCCTGTTCCATCTCTCAAGCCATGCATTCATCCTGCCTAGTCTTTAATTTCTACTCTGATTACCACATGGCACTGGTGTCACTTGACAACAGCTCCTCCACAAACCACCTTCTGGATACAGTGACCGCAATGCACTGATGCACGTGTTCCCTGCAACAGCCAATCAGCGGCTCTGCTCTGTTGCCCTCTGCTAGATGCTTGCCTTCACTTGAACACAGAGGGTGTCTTGCTCAGGTACACCTTCTGGATTCAGTGACCGCAGTGCACTGATGCAAATTTTCCCCGCAACAGCCTGGGAGGTCAGATGTTTCTACATTGACATCACCGCCCTAAGCGTCACCCAGCAGGCAGGGAAAGGCCAGTTCATGGAACAAGTGGTGGTTACACCTTCCTCTGGAAAGGTAAACCAGTAGAAGATCGTCGCCTCCATAGAGTTGGCTTCATCATGAAAAACAAACTAGTCGGCCGTCTCAGAAACTCCCTTTGCGATATGAGTGAACACCCCATGACCACCTGGCTGACCCTAGTCCAGAACCAGTGCGCTACAGTCTTCAGCACACCCACCTTAACACTGGAAACTACAGATGAGTTCAAAGAGTAATTTTACTCAACCCGCGAACAATCCTTGGCCCAAGTCCCAATGGGCGACAAGCTGACCCTCCTTGGCAACTTCAACCCCAGAGTTGGAAAGGACACAGGCCTCTGGATAGGTGCAATCAGCAGTGAGGGGGTAAGGAAATCTGACACCAGTGGTATCTTGCTCCTGACAATACTCTTAGAACTCGGCCTTGTCATAAGCAACACCTTGTTCCATCGAGAGACAAGTTCAAGGTCTCATGGTATCACTCTCTCTTCAAGCACTGGCATCTGCTCGACTATGTCATCATCTGAGTGAGGGATCGCAAGGACGTGCATATCATTTGCACCACGGCAGGAGCCGATAACTGCTGTCGACGACCAACTGATCTGCTCTGTCATCGATGTAGGCCCAAAGTAGCGATGGCAAGAAAAACAAAGCGCAGGAGATTCAGCAGTTAGCTAACAACACAGTCAAGACAACCTATGACACAAGCATCTAATGATGTGGAGATGCCGGCGTTGGACTGGGGTGAGCACAGTAAGAAGTTTTACAACACCAGGTTAAAGTCCAACAGGTTTGTTTCGATGTCACTAGCTTTCGGAGCGCTGCTCCTTCCTCAGGTGAATTAAGAGGTATGTTCCAGAAACATATATATAGACAGATTCAAAGATGCCAGACAATGCTTGGAATGCGAGCATTAGCAGGTGATTAAATCTTTACAGATCCAGAGATGGGGTAACCCCAGGTTAAAGAGGTGTGAATTGTGTCAAGCCAGGACAGCTGGTAGGATTTCGCAGGCCAGATGGTGGGGGATGAATGTAATGCGACATGAATCCCAGGTCCCGGTTGAGGCCGCACTCATGTGCGGAACTTGGCTATAAGCTTCTGCTCTGCGATTCTGCATTGTTGCGCGTCCTGAGCTCTCTAAGCATCCAAGGTCTCACCCCACTGCTGGCCAAGGAGAGAAAACTGCTCAACAAGAAAAGAGAGGTAGTCAGTGCCCATTAGGAAGAGGACTTTGAAGACCTCCGTAACAGAGACTATCTCTTCAACGTGAGTATCCTCCACTCCATCCCGCAGTATGCTACCCGCCATCATCTTAGCACAACCCCAACACAGCACGAGGTAGAAAAGGCCATCCGAATATTAATAAACAACAAGGCATCAGAAGCAGATGGAATCTCTGCCAAAGCTTTAAACTTGGGAGAAGCACTGTTGGGGTGAATACATGACCTAATTTCTCCTATCTGGAAGGAGGAGAACATGACAGGAGAATTGTGACCACCTTCAAAACATCCAACTGCAGTAACTGCACAGGAATTACCCTGCTGTGGGCCACAGGTAAGGTCATCGCAAGAATCCTACTTCATCACCTTCTCCTCATGCCTGAAGAGTTCCTCCCAGTCACACTGTGGATTCCGTCCACTAAGGGACATAATGGACATGATCTTCACCACGGGGCAACTACAAGAGAAATGCAGGGAACAGCACCAACCCTTGTACATGGCCTTCTTTGACTTCAGAAAGGCCTTCGACACTGTCAACTCTGAAGGATTATGGAGCATCCTCATCCATTTCGGCTGCACCCAAACGTTTGTCACTATCCTCTGTCTGCAGCACAATGACATGCAAGCAGTTATCCTGATAAATGGTCCCACCGCAGACCCAGTTCACATTCGTACTGGTGTCAATCAAGGCTGTGTCATCGCTGTGACACTCTTCTCAATCTTCCTTACTGCAATGCTCCATCTCACCCTCAGCAAGCTCCCTGCTGGAGTGGAGCTAAACTGCAGAACAAACATGAATCTGTTCAACCTCCGCCACTTGCAGGGCAGATCCAAGTTTGTCCCATCCTTTGTCATTGAGCTACAGTAAGCAAATGATGCTTGTGTCTGTGCACACTCGGAGACCAAGTTCCAAACCATTGTCAACACCTTCACTGAGGCGTACAAGAACATGCGTCTTACACTAAACATCCAGATGACAAAGATCCTCTACCAAACTTCCCCCACCACACAGCACTGTCTCCAGTCATCAAAATCCAAAATGAGGCCATGAACAATGTGGACCACTTTCCATACCTTGGGAGCCGACTGTCAACAAAGGAAGACATTGACGGTGATGTTCAAAACCGCCTTCAGTGTGCCAGAACAGCCACTGGTCACCTGACGCAGAGTGCAGGCCAACATCCCAGCATTGAATCATTGACCACGCTCGATCAGCTCTGCTGGGTGGGCCACAACATCCGCCTGACACTAGACTCCTGAAATAAGTGTTCTGTTTGAGGCTTCGACGTGGCAAGTGAGCCCCAAGAGGGCAGAAGAAATGCTTCCAGGACACCCTCAAAGCCTCCTCGGAAAAGTGCTACATCCAAAATGACACCTGGGAATCGCTGACCCAAGACTGCCCAAAGTGGAGGAAAAGCACCTGGGCAGGAGCTGGACACCTCGGGTTTCATTGCTGAGAACAAGCGGAAGCCAAGTGTTGACAGTGAAAGGAACGCTTGGCAACCTGAGCACTTCACTCGGGCACCTCACCTGGGCACCCACCCGCTCCCCCTACCACTGCCTGCCCTACACGGGACAGAAACGGTAGGTCGCACGTTGGACTCCAAAGTCATCTGAGAACTCATTTCTACTGTAGAAGCAAATCATCCTCATCTCCAAGGGACTGCCTAAGAGGAAGAATGTTTCAGTAGCAGACCAGCTACCCATAGTTTCTTTGGATTCTCAAGATGGAAAATTAGATTCAAAAGCCCTGGCTATTTGTGGGCTGGCACCAACAAAATCAGCATGGCACAAACTCCACACGGGCACCAATGTCCTTCAGACAGAAACTTGCTCTGGCCTTCATAGAAACTGGGTGCAGGAGTCGGCCATTCGGCCATTACAGCCTGCACCACCATTCAATATGACCATGGCTGACAGTGCAAATTCAGTATCCCACTCCCACTTTCTCTCCATACTCCTTGATCCCTTTAGCCACACGGGCCACATCCAGCTCCCTCTTCAATATATCCAAGAAACTGGTCCCAACAGCTTTCTGTGGTAGTGAATTCCACAAGATCACAACTCTCCTCATCTCAGTCCTGAATGGCTTGTCCCTTATTCTTAGGCTGTGACCCCTAGTTCTGGACGTCCCCAACATCGGGCACATTCGTCCCGCATCTAGCCTGCCCAGTCCCATCAGTCCCATATGTTTCTCTGAGATCCCCTCTCATTCTTCTCAGCTCCAGTGAGTACAAGCCCATTGGATCCAGTCTTTCCTCATATGTCAGTCAAGGTGTGGTCTCACTAAGGCCCTATATGACTGCAGCAAGACATCCCTACTCCTATACTCAAATCTGACTGTGTGATTGATTCTGTTGCAAACTAAAGTTTCCATTGTCTGTGTTGCACAGATCCCCAAAACAATTTAGGAAATACAGTGAGAATAATACCACAGGATGGTTTGGGAGTCCTCGAATGCAGCTCGGCAACAAATTATTTATCATTATGGTACAGCAGTAAGGTCTTGTGGTGCAGTGGGTAGCATTCCTGCTTCCAAGCCAGAAGCTCTAGCTTCAAATTCCACCCCAGGGCTTGATGCCCAAGAAAGGTGCATTCATGACCTGACCAAAGCATTGGGAATCAACCTGCAAAATCCTTCCAATGTGCCAATGGTAGGTGGTAAGAGTGGGAGAGACTCCTGGTCAGTCACCCTTGATGTGGAATGGTGCCCCTCAGGCTATAAGTCTCTGATGACAGGCGAGCACCTGTTTGAGAAAGAAAGCTCGCTATGAGAACAAATGAAAGTCTCTCTTGTGCAATGCTTTATTTCTGGTTCAGACACTACGAGTGGCACCTCATACTAGTCACTTGCCAAAAAATGTCAATCGAGGGGTTAATTTTACAAAATCAAACACTACAGGCGTAGTCATTCTCCCACTCAGGAACACACAGTTATATCCTTCACGATTCTCTATCCATGGAAAATCAATGTCCAGGAATACATAATGTGAACTACTGATAGGTCAGGCTGTTCATTGGGAGCGTGCATTTGTAAAATCTTCTCGATGTCTTGTGGTTCCCAGGCGCTGAAATAATCACATCTTTTATCACAAATATAGGAGTTGAGGTCAAGTGTATTCCTGCAGATTCCACCACGTGAGTGGAAAAGATACTTTGTTGTTTTGGTACGCTGTAATGCAATAGTGAGTGGCATGGCATTCGGACTATACATGTACACCTACACATTACACAAGAGTTCTTATAATGCCAAAGGACAGTGGCGGGCAACCTGCAACCAATGGGTTGCATGCAACCCAATAGGGCTCTGAGTGCGGCCCACATGATATTTTGTTGAGAGCGGGGTTTGCGAGAGTGAAGGCAGAGCCGGGAGATAAAAGAATGTGGGAAAGAAGGAGACTGAGAGCGGAGCATTTGACCGAGTATGGCATCAAGGAGCCTGAGAAACACTGGAATCAATGGCAATCAGGGGGGAAACTCTCTGTTGGTTGGAGTCATACCTGGGACAAAGGAAAATGGTTGTGTAGGTTGAAATTCAATCAATTCAGCTCCAGGACATCACTGCAGGAGTTCCTCAGGGTAGTGTCCTAGGCCAAACCATCTTCAGTTGCTTTATCAATGACCTTCCTTCCATCATAAGGTCAGAGGTGGGGATGTTTGCAGATGACTGCAGAATGTTCAGCACCATTCGCAACTCTTCAGATAATGAAGCAGTCTATATCCAAATGCTGCAAGACCTGGACAATATCCAGGCTTGGGCTGACAAGTGGCAAGTTACATTCGTGCCACACAAGAGCCAGGCAATGACCATCTCCGACAAGAGAGGATCTAGCCTTGATATTCAATGGCATTACCATCGTTGAATCCCCCACAATCAACATCCTGGGGGTTACCATTGATCATAAACTGAATTGGACTAGCCACATTAATACTGTGGCTACCAGAACAAGTCAAAGGCTAGGAATTCTACAGTGAGTAACTCCCCTGTTGATCCCCCAAAATCTGTCCACCATCTACAACCATCTACCGTGGGCAGCACGGTAGCACTAAGTGGAAAGCACTGAGGCTTCATAGCGCCAGGGTCCCAGGTTCGATTCCCGGCTTGGGTCACTGTCTGTGCGGAGTCTGCACGTTCTCCCCGTGTCTGCGTGGTTTCCTCCGGGTGCTCCGGTTTCCTCCCACAGTCCCACAGAGTGAACTACTCTGCTATTGCCCTGGTCACACTGCACCCCCGAGAGAGCCAGAGACCTAATCTGGTTGCCTTTTATACCTCTATTGGTCCGGCCCTCTAGTGATCATGTGGTGCTACTGATTACACATTAACCCCTTGTGTACATGCACATAAGAGATCACTACATCCCCCCTTTTTTGTGTTACATATTTTCTGTATGTAGTAAAGAAAATTGAACAAACATAATGGATGCAGTCTGCAAATGCATTACATAAAATCAATGAGTTAGTCCATCAAATGTGAATACATTTAGTCTCTTAAGGTTTTTTCGCTTGCGTGAAATAGGTAGACCAATGATGTTATGTACAAGTTGTGATGATCTTGATGATTATACAAAGCCAATTAATATTTATGAGTCCAATCTTAATTTAAAAATTTGTGAGTCTAAACTTTATGAATTTGTTCGATTGAGTTGCTTTCATCTTCTGTTGTTGAAGTGGTGATGTTGATGTCGTTATTTCTTTGTGAACGTCGTCAGTGTTCTTATGTTTAAGTGACCATCAAGTCACCATGAGGTGTTCGAATGGTCGAATCACTTTGTTGTCTGACTTAGACACTCTTTTTATTTCTATACTTGTGGTAGTGATTCTGTGTTACACCATTGTCTGACCTGGACTTTTTTCTGTGCTTGCAGTATTGATTCTGTAAGTCATCTTTGTCATCTGACCTGGACTTTTTCCTGTGCTTGCGGTATTGATCTAGTGTGACAACTGCCTTGAAAGCTGGTGTGCTTGCTTGTTCTGGAGCAGATGTGAATTTGTGAGATTCTTTGTCATGCCTTGGCATGTTTGTAGTTTTGTCATTCTTTTGCAGTCTGCTGTGGCATTGTCCTTCATGTGCAGAGTTGGACCATGTTGTGCAGGTCGTTGTTTCATTGTTGTTGTTTCTGTCATTTCTGTGTTTGTTGTTTTCGTTGTCGTTCTTGTTGTTGTCGTTCTTGTAGTTGTTTTTGTTGTGCTTGTTGTTTCTGTTTTTGCTGTTTTCACTGTTGTTCTTGTTGTTTTTCTTGCCATGCTTGTTGTTTCTGTGATGCTTCTTGTTGTCTTTGTTGTTCTTGTTGCGCTGCATGTTGTTTTTGTTTCTGCTGTGCGTCTTGTGGTGTTTGTTGTTCTTGTTGCGCTCAATGAGTGTTCTGTGTGGATGATTTGAGTCATTGTCACAGGTATTGGTGACAGTGTCTGTTGTGGTCTCTGTTACATTGAGCGTTTCCTCTTGAGAATTGTGAGAATAATCTGATGTTGCATTGATGTTGGTGACATCAGTCATTTGTGGTGGATTTGATTCCTCTTCTTTGCTTCCTTGGTACTCCTCTTCAAAGTCATTTCTGGTTCACTTGAATCATCATTGATTTCTTGGTGCTCCTCTTCTGGAGTCAAAATCTTCAAGATTTCATTCTCATGTGGGTCTTGGTGCTCCTCTTCTGGAGACAAAATCTTCAAGATTTCTATTGACGTGGTCTCTCTGGACTCATGAGTAGCCCTCCTCTGATTGTTGAGTGCTTCTGTGCCACCGAGCTGAGATCTGTCAGTCTCACTGTGATCCTTTACATCCTGTATGGGAATTGTGATTTCTTTGTCACTTGTCTCACATACAGCGGGTAGACATTCAGTGTCTTCTTGTTGGTTAAATGAGCTGGGTAGACTTTCATAGTCTTCTTCTGGTGGCTCAAATAAGCTGGGTAGACTGTCTTCTTGTTGGTTAAATGAGCTGGGTCTGGTGGCTCAAATAAGCTGGGTAGACTGTCATAGTCTTTTTGTTGTTCACGTGAGCTTGGTAGACTTTCATAGTCTGCTGCTGGTTGTGCAGATAAGGTGGATAGACCTTCATAGTCTTGTTCATGCATAGCGTTCGCTATGGAGTGTTTGCTTGCTTCCGTTTTTGAGTCTGTCATCGAACTGTCTGTGGAGGCCTGCGCCGCTCTCTTTGTGGAGGCTTGTGTCGCTCTCTCTGTGGAGTCCTTCATCGCTCTCTCTGTGGAGTCTTTCATCGCTCTCTCTGTGGAGTCTGTTATCGCTCTCTCTGTGGAGTCTTTCATCACTCTCTCTGTGGAGTCTGTCATCACTCTCTCTGTGGAGTCGTGCAGTGTTCTCGCTGTAGAGTCGATCTGTGCTCTCTGTGTGGCATTGTCTTCTTCTTGGGTATTGCTGTCATCCAATGTATCGACAATCTGCCATGGCATCATGGTATTGGATTCATCTACCATGAGAAGAGTCATGTTGAGCGTTTCAACCGTGTTGCTGATGCAGTGATCATCAATTCCGAATAACTCATCCATGTCTGAGCAGTAGTCTTCAATGAACAAATCATCTCTTTTTGTTTCGGATTTGTCATTGTTCTTTCTTTGTCCAATGAAGAAATCATCTTCTGAGTAATATTCTTCAATGAACAAATCACTGTGCTCTCCTCTTTGGGTGGTGCAAACTGCTTGTGCCAGGGTGCTGCGGAGGTCATTTTTAACTGCTGGTGTAAGTTCGGGCATTGTTCTGTCTTTTGATATAAGAAAATTTGGTTTGGCAGCTTTAAATGTCTTTTTGTTCATTTTCGTGCATTTCCCTTTTAAGTGGCGTGGTCCGGGTCCTCTGACGTCATGACGCTCGTGACGTCATGCGTAGGAATCGATTGCGAATGCGCAATTCGAGTTTCCTTTACTGTGCGCTCTTTTCGCAACTGCACATGCGGGGTTTCTCGAGTGTATTTTGACGTTTTCCTTCTTTTTGAGAAGTGCGCATGTGCGTATTGGCCGGAACGCTCTCGCTCAAGATGGCTGCCAATCAAAAAGCGCTGTTGCATCGAGTGAGATCCTGCCTCTGCCTCGTGGTGAGTGTTCGCGCCATTTTTACCAATTTTGTTTTCTAGATACTGATTCTGTGTTTGTAAAGACTCACAGTATTGATTTTGTTTTTGTTCATAAGCAAGGCATTTTTGTATAGCAGCTTTTAGAGGTAGATACTTATCGTGTGAAAGTTCTTCCTTCAAATTTTTGTCAAATACTCCAGAAATTAATTGATCCATTATCATAGTGTCTCTGAAATCAGCATAACCACAGCCTTGTGGTATTAACTTGAGATTTGTGATAAAATCAGTGATGGGCCCTCCGTTTCTCTGGCATTTATGACAAGAGTTAAATCTTTCCAGCATCTCTCCAGAATGACTCTTACAGTGTTCATCACATTTTTTGAGTATTACTTCTATTTTGGTGTTGTCTTCACCTTCCAAGTAATTAAAGCAATTATAGATTTCTCTAGCTTCATGCCCTCCTATTGAGAGTAGTAGTGCTATTTTTGTTGCGTCAGAGACCATGCTTAAATCATTAGCTGCTATAAATATTTGGAATATCTGTTTAAATCTTTTCCAGTTATAACTTAAATTACCGGTTGTTTCCAGCTGCCCTAGAAGTCCAATGAGTCCCATAGTTAGTTGTTGAGGATCCATTTGCTGCGAAGTCTTCCACAGTCGAAAATCCGGTCTGAATTTTCTTCTCTTTTTGTCCAACCTAATCTAACTAGTTCTGTTAAAGCCAACACTCCTGGTACCATGCTTTGTTACCTGTGTGGTAGGTAACATGTGCTGCTCAATTCTTGGCTAATGAAGAGGTCTTCTGAATCTCGATGAAGAAGACTCGAACTCATCCAGTAGTAACAAAAGGTTTATTGAGTAACTATAACAATAATTGGATGAGTTCTTTACTTTAACTTTGATACTAGAGATATGGTTAACAAGATCTAACTACAGTAACTATACGTAACTCCACTAGCCATCTGAACTAGTCTGCTATTGCCCTGGTCACAAGAGAGCTAGAGACCCAATGTGGTTGCCTTTTATACCCCTGTTGGTCCGGCCCTCTAGTGATCATGTGGTGCTACTGATTACACATTAATCCCTTGTGTACATGCACATATAGAGATCACTACAGGGTTATTAGGTTACGGGATAGGGTGGAAGTGAGGGCTTAAGTGGGTCGGTGCAGACTCAATGGGCCGAATGGCCTACTTCTGCACTGTATGTTCTATGTTCTGTGTACAAGGCGCAAATCAGGACTTAAAGGAATACTCTCCATTTACCTGGATGAGTGCAGCACAAACAAACTCAAGAGGCTCGACACCATCCAGGACAAAGCAGCCCGCTTGATTGCTCTCCCTTCCACAAACATTCAATTCCTCCACTACCGACGAACAGTGGCAGCCGTGTGTACCGGATACAAGATGCGTTGCAGTAACCCACCAAAGTTCCTTAGGCAGAACCTCCTATGAATACTACCATCTAGACAGACACGAGCAGCAGATACCTGGAAAACCCACCACCTGGCGGTTCCCCTCCAAGTCACTCACCACCCTGACTTGGAATATATCGCTGTTCCTTCGCTGTCGTTTTGTCAAAATCCTGGAACTCCCTCCCTAACAGCACTGTGGGTGTACCTACACCTCAGGGACTGCAGCGGTTCAAGAAGACAGCTCACCACCACCTTCTGAAAGTCAACTAGGGATGGGCAATAAATGCTGACCTAGCCAGAAACGCCCACACTCCGTAAATGTTTTTTTTTAAATAAATAAATAAAATAAAACAAATATCTGTGTAATTGAGAAATGTATAACTTATGATTGCAGCTGCTATTAGCTTTGTTAAGCAGGATAAATAGTAATATAGGCAAGGTAAGTGTAAATATTTCTTTTGTTTTTCCCATGTGAAGTTGATGATTATTCTATTAATAGATGACTGATTTAACATTTTCAGTGTCTGAATATGAAATGTTCAGTGTGTATTAAATGTATTTACCCTTTCGCGTGGTGTCCTGGTTAACGCACGTGCCCAATTTCAATCTTGCAGCCGAATGAGATGAAGGTGGGCAACTCATGCGATCCACCCACTAGGTTGCCCATCACTGCTATTGGACACCTTATGATGCAGAGAATAGTGTCCTTTCAACCAGAAATTCTGAGTTCAAGTCTCACTCCAGGATATGTCAAACAGTTGAGGTATCAACCTGTAAGTCCTTCCAATGCACGTATGGTAGGTGGTAAGAGCAGGAGTGTCTCCCAGAGCAGGCTGCAGCCATACGCCTCCCATGTTAAAAGACTATGTGAAAGTTCTGGCCATGAGCTCTGCTGTGGCAAGTGTCCTTCCTGTTTTGAGGGATTACCCACTGTCATGATATTCAGGTAAACATCATGGTGCAAACATACATACATACTGATGGACAGATCAACGGACCAATCAATACACACACACCACAGCCAATCACAGGCAAGAGCATACACACTATAAAACGGGGAACACGACACTTCCCGGGCAGTCCAGCAAGAGACAGCTCAGGGCACAGAGCTCACAGCAAGCCACTCAGACATCCACAATGTGCTGAGTGCAACTCCAAGATAGTGTTAGGAATAGGTCCACAGATTCAAGGGTTATGATCGAACCACAGTAACCAGTTTAACATTGTAAATATATGTAATATATAATAATAATATGTAATAAAACTGAGTTGTATCATCCACAGCCGTGTTGGTTCGTCTGTGTAGCAGAGCACCCAACACATCACCCATCAATATCGTAACATCCTATTTTCATTTTAAAAGAAATAAATCAATGTCGACACGGGGAGAACGTGCAAACTCCACATAGACAGTCACCCGAGGCCAGAATTGAACCCAGCTCCTTGGCATTGTGAGGCAGCAGTGCTAACTGTGCTACCATGCTTCTTGGTCAATATAACTCTTCCAGTCATTAATATTTTCTTTATATTATGGTGAACAATCAGGTTTTATACTGAATACTTTATGAATCTTTTATAGCTTGTTTCTTTTTCTCAGGAGAATTATTCATGGTATCTCTTAGCAAGCAGGATCTCATACCTCCACCTAATAGATTATGGAGGCAGATGTTGGTATAATGGCAATGGCACTGGATCAGTACCCCAAAGGGTGAGGCTAATGCTCTGGCAATCAAAGTTCAACTCCCAATTTATATTCAATGAATTAAAACATTCAAATAATTAATGGAAAGCTAGTCCACCTATGACTCTGATGCCTGAAGAGTGACATCTACAGTCTTGCTGATGCTCTTCATAGATTTATCTTGTAGATCTGCTCCAGTGGATGCTGATCACTAGAAGCTTTCTCCCACAGCGATATGTGTGGGATTGCTCACATCCTTGAATTGACATGACATCAAAGGCCTCCCAATCCATTATGGACGTATGCTATTGCAGCAGTGCCCGTTCCATTTTTGCACGATTCACTCAAGTCTTTTTTCTCTCACACTTAACTCAGGTTGAGTTTTAGCACTGGGACTGCGGCGCTGAGGGGTCGGGTTCGAATCCCGGCCCTGGGTCACTGTCCGTGTGGAGTTTGCACGTTCTCCCCATGTCTGCGTGGGTTTCGCCCCCACAACCCAAAGATGTGCAGGGTAGGTGAATTGGCCATGCTAAATTGTCCCTTAATTGGAAAAAAAAATAATTGGGTACTCTAAAAATTTTTTAAAAACTCAGGTTGATTTTGCTCAATCGAATTCAGCATTTATTTTGCACATAATGCTTGCATTTTACTCACAAGCACCTGCTTCACACCTGACTCCGAGATCGAGTGTATTTTTCCAGATCGCACCGTGAGCTGAAGAATGACACATTGTTGTTTTGCTACACTGCCTGTTATGCAGCAGTGAGCGATGTGGCATTCATGTATACCTACATATTACAATGTAGCACCTAAATTGTTTTGGAATAATAGAACAGTATAACACCTTTCTTTCTGTTCCATATTGGAGTGTGAGAAAGGTGTTAGGACCTTCTTACACACGTTCCTTACAAGTGTAGGGGTACTCAAAGAAGCTTGTTACCAAGAAATGATTATCCTTTTACCTGTAACCTTTATCACGCCACTGCTTTCTTTCTTGATTTAAAAAAGAAATCAATATTCTTCCTCCAATGATGGCAACACTCCAGATTTCCTGAATGATTTATTAATGTTACTCTGTTGTTTTAATGTCCGCAATTGATGGGGATAGAAGGGAGATGGTGAATATTCTCTCCATTTCCCTTTTACCGAGCGAATGGCACAAATTAATACAATGGAGCAGAATCAATAAATCATTGACACAAATGTTGACGGCTTTGCTTGTCTGAACTTTCTTTTCTTTAGAGTTATAGTTTTTACAGCAGGGAAAGAGCCCCTTCGGCCCATCGTGTCTGCGTCGGCTGTCAAACTCCTATCTATTCTAATCCCATTTTCCAGCTCTTGGCCTGTAGCTTGATACGCTGCGACGTTTGAAGTGCTCCTCTAAATACTTCTTAAATGTTGTGAGGGTTCTTGCCTCTGCCAGCCATTCAGGCAGCGAGTTCCAGATTCTCACCTCTTCGAGGCTCCCCTCCAAGTCACTCGCCACCCTGACATGGAAACATATCACCGCTGTTCCTCCACTGCCGCTGGATCAGAAACCTGGCACTCCCTCCCTAACAGCACTATTGGTGTAACTAAACCTCGGGGTCTGGAACGGTTCAAGAAGAGAGCTCACCACCACCTTCTAAAGGGCAATCAGGGATGGGAAATAAATGCTGGCCTAATCCAGCGATGCCCACATCCCGTACATCAATTTTTAAGAACCCTTTGGGTGAAAAGGTTTATCCTCACTCTCTGAGAATCTCCTGCCCATTACCTTAAATCTCTGCTCCGTGGTTATTGCTCTCTCCACTAAAGGGAAACATTTCTTCCTATCCATGCCCCTCATAATTTTATAATCCTCAATCAGGTCCCCCCTCAGCCTTCTCTGCTCTAAGAAAAACAACCCCAGCCTATCCAACCTCTCTTGATAGCTGAAACACACCAGCCGAGAAAAACCCTGGTGAGTCTCCTCTCCACCGCCGTTAGTGCAATCCCCTCCTTTCTATAGTGTGGCAACCAGAATTGCACACAGTACTCCAGCTATGGCCTAAGCAGCATTTTATACAGCTCTGGGAGCCGGTTCAGCTCAGTTGGCTGGACATGTTGGTTTGTGCTACAGAACAAAGCCAACAGCGTGGGTTCAATTCCTGTATCGACTGAGGTTATTCATGAAGACCCCGTCTTCTCAACCTTGCCCCTCATCTGAGGTGTGGTGATCCTCAGGTTAAATCACCACCAGTCTGCTCTCCCCCTCAAAGAGAAAAGCAGCCTATGATCATCTGGGACTATGGCAACTACTTTACAGCTCCATTCTGACCTCCCTGCTCGTATATTCAATGCCTCAGCTAATCAAGGCAAGTATCCCATATGCCTTCTGAACCACCTTATATACCTGTCCTCCTGTGTTCAGAGTCCTGTGAACATGCACGCCAAGGTCCCTCTGAACCTTTGTACTTCCGAGGGTCTTACCATTCATTGCGTATTCCCTTACCTTGTTTGTCCTCCCAAAATGCATTACCTTGTACTTTTCAGGATTATGTTCCATTTGCCACTGTTCTGACATCCAACCCACTCATCCTGTAATGCAGGACGAAAACCTCACTCTTTAATACACCACCAATTTTTGTGTCATCTGTGAACTTGCTGATCATACCTCCCACATTCAAGTCCAGGTCATGAATGAACACAGTAAGAAGTCTGACAACACCAGGTTAAAGTCTAACAGGTTTGTTTCGAATCACTGGATTTCGGAGCGTAGCTGCTTCCTCAGGTTAATGAACACTACAAACAGCAAGGGAACACCACCTGATACAGGCTTCCAGTCACAAAAGCAACCTTCGACCTTCACTCTCTGCCTCCTGCCATGAAGCCAATTTTGGATCCAATTCGCCAAATTGCCCTAGATCCCATGGAGTCTTACCTTCCTGATCGGTCACCCATTCGAGACATTGTCAAAAGCCTCGCTGAAGTCCATGTAGACTACATCAACTGCACTGCCCTCATCTACACACCTAGTCACCTCCTCAAAAATCAATCAACTTTGCAAGATGTGGGCTGGGTTTCTCAGTCCCGCCGTGCCAGATTTCTGCTTCAGCGCGCCGTCAAGATTCTCCGTTTTGTCGGATGGCCAATGAGCTTTCCCATTGTGGGGCAGCCCCACGCTGCCGGGAAACCCCCGGGCTGCCAGCAAAATGGAGCATCCCAACGGCGGAGAATTCCGCCTTGATCTCTCTATGACAAAGCCATGCTGACTCTCCTTGATTAATCCTTGCCTCCCCAATCTTTGCCCCCTCTAAGCTTCAAATAGCTTTTCCTTCACTGCAATGAAACCGAGGCCCATTATTTCCTTCTTTCACTGAAATGCTCTTTACTTCCCTTAGCTTTCAATTTTTGTCCCATAATCAACATAATTTAAAACCCAAGTTTAGTGTTGCCACTTCCGATTATTCCTGCTCTTGATGTTACAATATTGCCTCACCCATTGCTTTTTTAGCCTGGGTGGTGTCGCAACTAAATTTAACTGCAGGTCCAATATTCAGAAGGAGACGATGCCATAATTGCTAGACTGGCTGATTGTATCTGAATGGTCTTGTTCTGCACTGTGAAATAATTTGTGGCAACTAATTGAAATCAGCATAACTCTATGGCATCACTGTCTGTCCTGGTTACTAACAGTATTAATAATAATCTTTATTGTCACAAGTAGGCTTACATTAACACTGCAATGAAGTTGCTGTGAAAAGCCCCTAGTCACCACATTCTGGTGCCTGTTCGGGTACACAGAGTGAGAATTCAGAATGTCCAATTCACCTAACAGCACAAGTTTCGGGGCTTGTGGGAGGAAACTGGAGCACCCGACGGAAACCCAGG
The DNA here is from genome assembly GCF_047496885.1 of Scyliorhinus torazame. Taxonomy (NCBI): domain Eukaryota; kingdom Metazoa; phylum Chordata; class Chondrichthyes; order Carcharhiniformes; family Scyliorhinidae; genus Scyliorhinus; species Scyliorhinus torazame. Next base: position 54,096,645 of record NC_092712.1, read on the forward strand.
CAGACACAGGGAGAACGTGCAGACTCCACACTGACAGTGACCCAAGCTGGGAATCGAACCTGGGATCCTGGAGCTGTGAAGCAACAGTGCTACCCACTGTAAACAACTGGGTGTCATAATATTCAAAAATGAATCCAGACAAGCTGAAAACAGTGATAAAGTGATCCCTGTCAGCCCTAGCAAGGGCAGAAAGGTGGCACAATGGTTAGCACTGTTGTCTCACAGTGCCAGTGACCCTGGTTCGATTCCGACCTTGGGTGACTGTGTGGATTTGCACATTCTCCCCGTGTCTGTGTGGGCTTCCTCCGGGTGCTCCGATTTCCTCCCCTGGCCCAAAGATGTGCAGATTAGGTGGCTTGGCCATGCTAAATTGCTCCTCTGTGTCCAAAGGTTAGGTGGGGTTACCGGATAGGGCAGGGGATTGGGCCTAGGTAGAATGCTCTTTTGGAGGGTTGGTGCAGACTCGATGGACCCAATAGCATCCTTCCCTCTGTAGGGATTCCATGATTCTATCAAAGGACGATGCATTAAAATTGATTTCAGTTTTTTGGTACCATTCACTAAAATTATACCATAAAATAGTGTCTATTGTTAACTACCTTGATTCTGAATCCTTAGTTACATATAATACTCAGTGCTCTTTCTAAAACATCTGTGGTAAAGTTGCTTCAGAAGATATGACAGGTTTAGATGAAGCTACCAATGATGTGTACCCCTGTTTAGTTAATTTAAAGTGCTCAGTTTAACATAGCAGTTGATTAAAAATGTAGAAGTCTTAATGAATGAATCAGTCCACCAATCATTTATGTGCAACTTGGATTGAGAGAGAAGAGAAAGCAACAACCTGAATTTAAGTAGTATCTTTCATGATCTCGAAATGGCTTTAAATGGCTTAGCAGTTGCTTGGTAGGTACAGGACTTGAATACTGCTGAAAAGAGAGGCATATTGCCAAAGGTTTTCATCTTGCACTCATCAGAACAATTGCAAGAATGCCAAATTCCAAACATCAGGACAATTTATACGACAGGACAAAAGGATGCTGATTGATTGGCAAGTTGTCTCTAATTGGCTGGGGCTTTGTCATGGAGAAAATAACGGGAAACCATAGGCTCCGCAAGGTCCAGGGTAATGCAAAAAGGGCACAGTGTTTGAACATTTGTTTACAGAGAATGGATCCCTATGAATGAATGTTTCACAGTGATTGATTACGAATGATATGAATGATTATCATAGTAACTTCATTTGCAGTGTTAATGTAAGCCTACTTGTGACAATAAAGATTATTATTATGTATGAAATGAAAATGAAATGAAAATTGCTTATTGTCACAAGTAGGCTTCAATGAAGTTACTGTGAAAAGCCCCTAGTCGCCACATTCCGGCGCCTGTTCGGGGAGGCTGGTACGGGAATTGAACCGTGCTGCTGGCCTGCTTGGTCTGCTTTAAAAGCCAGCGATTTAGCCCAGTGTGGCAAGCATAAATGGGCCACGTTATGAGCTTGACTGATTAACTTATATTGGTTGTTAGTGTAGCTGTTAGCGCACTTAGGATTGTTCATTAAGTGCTGCCCAATTGCATCTAACAGTAGATGTTTGGTTTTGGGTTGTGTAATCATGGGCTGGTTGAGTACGATCCATCCTCTGTCTATTACAAGCAACTGAATGAACATGCTGTTTGATTCAGTCGGCCAATTCTGGGATGTACATTCTACACACATGGCATTGAAATTCATACATGCCGTTGTTCAATTGTGTGGTCAGCAGAATTATTTTCTGGACTGAGAGCAGCATCCTATTAGTGTAAAATACCACTTGGTGTTCAGGTTTTTGAGGTACTTTGCTTTTCCAGAGTAATTTGAGGCTGGCTGGGCACTTTTCCGCTCCAAAAGTGACAATCCTTGGCCATGTTCAAGTTTGAATGATGCATAGCAATGATCTAATCAGGATAGCCATTGTACCATAGGATAGTTTTTTTTCCTGTGTCAAGATCCATTAAACAAGCTGTTTTGTGTTGCTACTATGAAGTGTGTACATGAGTGATATTTTCCATCAATAGGATACTCTTAATGGGTCCAAAACAAATTGTCTACTGGTAGACGTGATTCCATGATTGGGCAGCACTTGCTGAAGAATAATGAGTGCGCTAATAGCTACACGAACAATCAATTTAATGTAATCAGTCAAGCTTGCAAAGTGGTTTACTGATGCTGGTTGGAAAATACATATATTCATATACCAGGAATCATTCTCTACAAACAAAAGCAATATGTTCAAGCTTTGCACCTTTTTTGAGTTACCGAGGAGATTGAGGAGCTGATGGTACCCTGTTGCTTTCTCAATCGCAATGCCTCAACCAGTTTTCCATCATCCTTGTCTCCTGTAGTTTAATTGTTGTGATTGTTTGAAATTTGGCATTCTTGCCTTTGTCCTGATGAGTGCAAGGTGGAAAGCTTTGATGACATGTGTCTCTTTTCAGCAAGAAAATGATTTACAGACAATTAATCACCACTCAAGTTACATTGACAGTTGTTTATTTTTGTAATTCGTTCTCGGTATGCGGGTGTCGCTGGCTGGGCCAGCAATTTGTGCCCATCCCTAATTGCCCTTGAACAGGTGGCGGTGAAGAACCTCCTTGAACCTCTGCAAGTCAATGTGGTGTAAGTACACCCACTGTGCTGTTTGGAAGGGACTTTCAGTTTTTTGATCCGGCAATGGTGAAGATGGTGGACAGGCTTTGGGGAATCAGGAGGTAGGTGAGTTATTCACCCTCGGTAAACATAAATCGCATTAAGTTCCATTTACCCATCACCCCCCCCCCCCCCCCCCCCCCGGTGCTCGCTGACCTAAATTAGTTCCTGGTGGAGCAATGCCTTGATTTTCTAATTGTCATACATATTTTCACATTTTTATCTCTTTCTCCTCCACAAGAGATATTTGTGCTCCTTCAATTCTCCCCTCCTGCAAAGCCTCGATTTTAATCATTCCATCATTCAGAGAATATCTCATTGAAAGATATAAAATTCTGACAGGGTTGGGCAGACTGGGTGCAGGGATGTAGGTTCCTCTGGCTGGGGGGAGGGTGAGGGGGGGGGGTGGTCTAGAACAAGGGGTCACGGTCTCAGCATATGGGGTGGACTATTTAGGACTGAGATGAGAAAACATTTCTTCACTCAGAGGGTGGTGAACCTGTGAATTCTCTGCCAAAGAAGGTTGTGTCGTCAAATCACTGAATATAGTTAAGAAGGAAATAGATTTCTGGAACCTAAAGGCATCAAGGGACATGGGGAGAGAGCAAGAGTATGGTGTTGAAATAGAAGATCAGCCATGATCACATTGAATGACAGAAGAGGCTCGATGGGTCGAATGGCCTGCTCCTGCTCCTAGTTTGTATGTTTCTATGCTTGACAAGAATGTCTTTGGTTGCCAAGTTCCGCCTGAAGCTTTGGAATTCCCTTCATAAAACTCTCCACCTCTCTTTCTGCCTTTAAGACTCTCCTTAAAACCTACCACTTTGACCAAGCTTTTGGTCACCTGCCCTGATACCTCCTGTGGCTTGCTGTCAAATGTTGTTTGACAATGCTCCTGGACAGCACCTTGGGATGGTTCACAACATGAAAGGCATTATATAAATAGGAGATGTTATTGTGGAGCACAGAGTCCTGAGTTTGGCCATGTGCAAATTAATCTAAATCTTGGGAGAAGATTGAGTGGATGCAACACATTGATCATAATGATGTAACATACTTTATAAACTCTACCCACAATATATGAGGAAGGAGGGTGCCAATATCCTGCTTCAACCAAAATATTTTTACTGTTGGGAAAGATGACCTCTTCCCTTATTTGATGTGATGACATTTGAATGGTTGATAAAAGGATACTTGTCTGTCTAACTGTGAATTACTATATATACACTCTTGCTATGCCTTCCTAATTGCTTGCTGTATCTGATCCATGTTCCTTGTATGAACACACCAAAGTCTCTGAACATCAACAATGACACGTTCCACTAAATCTTTTGATCGATTCTTGCTTCCAAAGTGGACAACCTCACATTTCCCCAAATTACATTTCATTTGCCACCTTGTTGCACACTCACTTGTCTGTATCCCTTTGCAGTCTGTGCTCCTCACAGCTAACATTCCCACCTGGTTTTTCTATTGTCAGAAAACATAGATACATTAATCGTGTTCTCTTTGCCTTAAGTTATTAATATGGATCGTACATGGATGAGGCCCCCGAATTGATCCTTATGACACCCTACGAGTCACAGCCTGCCAAATTGAAAATGGTCTGTTGCTCTCTGCTCTCTGCTTCTTACCCAATATCTAATCCTCCATCCAGGCTAATATATTACCCTAACTTTGTGAGCCTTTATCTTGAATGGCACTTTACCGACTGCCTTTTGGAAATCCAAGTCTACTACTTCCACTGATTACCCTTTATTTACCCTCTGAGTTACATCCTCAAAAATACTAATAGACCTGTTAAATCTGCTCAATATTTCCTGGTAACTGTAATCCTTCAGGTCCAGTACCATCCTTGCCAACATCATTTGGACTTTCTCCAGTGCTTCAGTGTCCCTTTTGTTATATGGAGACCACAATTATGCAACCTGACCAGGGTCCTGTACAAAGTTTAATATTATTGCACCACTTTTTAATTCTCTACGCCAGGAATAAATTCCACTGCATTGTTAGCATTTTTAATTGCTTTGATGGCTGCTTTTAATGATTTGTTCGTCTGTATCCCCCTTCTACTCTTCAGTTTCTTGTTTTCTAAGTTGCAAGTGATGTTTTTATTTGTGTGTCACCTCAAATTTATCTATCCCATGTGTCAAAGTTTATTTGCCCCTGGGAACTACCCAGTCAGCAAGTTTTCGAAGGACGTCTTGTGTTATGTTGCATTGGTCCTCGGTGTTAACTATACCCCCCAGTTTGGTTTCATTGTACATCTTGATGTTGAGTTACTCATTACTCAGTCCAAATCATTAATGCAAATCATGAATAACATTGACTTCAGCTCTGTTCCTTGGGGAAAACCACTTTCTATCTTCCTCCAATCACAATAACTGCCCGTTCCTGCCCTACTCACAGTTTTCTATTTTTGTTTTTGGCCAATTTGCTACCCATTCACGTGTTTTCCCCTGACTGCACATGCCCTAACCTTTGTCATGAGTTTACTGTGTGGCATCTTATCAAAGCCCCCTTTTTTAAATGATGTAATATGCTGGCTGCTTGCTACCAATAAGTGATTTTCTAAGTGTATCCCAGGGTAATGTATGCACTTAAATTAAGTATGGTTAACTGCCCACATGATCAGTTAACAAATCATTAGCCACCTCACTTCTGGGTTCCACGCAGCACCAAGGTCAGCAAGGAGGATCTTTATGAATTAACATCGAAACAAAATAAATGACCAAATCACCATGCATGAATTTTTAAAAATCATAAAATTCACATGGAGGTTAAGTCGACAGCTATCAGTAATGGAATCAATTGAAATTGTTATTTGTATAAATGAAATCAAGTAATACCATGACATTAAATGCTACAGAACCAGTGTCCAAACAGTTTGAGTTTGTATTGTAGATCTGATAAATATTCCAACAAATCTCTTTGATCTGTGTTTCCAGCATGGCGCTGATTTCATTCTATGCAAGATTGTTGCACAGATACATGCAGCACATATCACAATTTTGTATGTTTATTGATCAGATCAGGATGGGATTGGAGATGTTTGACTAAACTACTGGCAATTAACCAGCTTCCAGGTCAACTGTAGAATAGGGTTATGCTACTGGGCTAGTGTTCTCGAGACTTGGACTGATAATGTAAGCTCAGATCTCAACATTGGGTTTAAGAATTTTCATTCCGTCTCAAGAAATGATCAATAAAATAAAAATGACCCTGATGACTTTGGGCTGTCATACTGGCCAGCTGGTTCAGTGATATCCTTGAGGGAAGGACGCCTGTCATGTTACCCAGTTTGGTCTCGATGCGACACCAGTCTCACACCAATCTGGCTAACTCTTAATTGCCCTCTGATGTGGCTTAGCAAGCTACTTTGTTCGATAAAGCTGCTATGCAGCAGTTCAAAAAGGCCCACCATCACCATCTCAGGGAAACTGGAAATGAACAATAAATGTCAGTAACCCTCATTTCATAAGAATTAATTTTCAAAGATGACCAATCCAGAAGTCTCTGCTCGTATATCCGGGATTATTTTTGTTATCCATTGACCTGGGCACATGTTGAAAACTACTGAAGCGCCTACCTAATGCCCACAATTCAGGGGTCTGGATTTTTCTTTCTCGACTGGGAGTGCAGAGTCTGAACAATTCCCAACTCTGCAAACCTCATGATGGGAAAATGTGCCAAGGTGCTGGGATTTTCATTCAGGAGAGGCAAGGTTCTCTTGGAGCCGTGCCTACTGTAGCCATCTGGGATGGCCACTTCCAGAATACAAAATGGACATTTGCAAAGATTACAGGGAAAATGGACAATGTTAAGAAAGCAGGCAGGCACAGAGCCTGTCTGCATATTGGAGAAACAGCTACCAGACGAGACCGAAACTATAGGCCTATTAGCATATGGGTGGCCCAGCTCCGGGAACAAAGGAAGATACTTAAGTAACCGCTCTGGCTCCAGACCTCGCAGCGCCAGTTCCCCAAACCGAAAGCAGAAAACAAAGCAAGGCCAATGGCCACCTAGGACACACCCAGCCATCAGGGTACTCGCCTCTTTATTGGTCAGAATCAATGCGAATGATCAAGAAACGGCCCAATTGATTGGGGCCAAGTTCAAGCCCCCTTCGGGTATAAGAAGAAGGCCCCAAGAGAGAATTGCTCCCTTGGACTTGGCTCTCACAGCGGAGAGACCCGTCCACCAGCGACACCAGAAGCAAGTAAGTCCAAGGTCAACGCTCGCTACCAGACGGACGACCTTAGCTGTTTCCCCTCTACCACTTCGACCCCAGCAGCCTCAGAACCGAACAACGGCCATTGTTCCTCTGACTGAGTGGGTGCCAGAAGCTAAGTATAGGCTTTAGCAGTAGTGATAGTTTAGTCTGTAGGATTTCATGCATGAGTAGATATTGCTGTGTGTGTAAATAAATAGTATTGACTTTGAACTAACTAACTGGTGTACCGGCTCTTTGATCAATATTCAGGTGTGAACCTTGTGGCGGTATCGAAAGATACCTGGCGACTCTAAAGCAAACGTACTTAGAATTAACGAAGGTGACCATATTGACCGCCATATTTAGAAACAACCAAAGGGAGCAACGCTACTGCCCATAGAAAGAGTGACGTGGAGATGCCAGCGTTGGACTGGGGTGGGCACATTAAGAAGTCTTACAACACCAGGTTAAAGTCCAACAGGTTTGTTTCAAATCACTAGCTTTCGGAGCACATCTCCTTCCTCAGGTGAATGAAGAGGTGGGTTCCAGAAACATATATGTGGACAAAGTCAATGATGCAAGACGATACTTCGAATGTGAGTCTTTGCAGGTAATTAAGTCTTTACAGGTCCAGACGGAGCGACTGGAGAGAGGGATAATCACAGGTTAAAGAGGTGTGAATTGTCTCAAGCCAGGACAGTTGGTAGAATTTTGCAAGCCCAGGCCAGATGGTGGCGGGGTGAATGTAATGCGACATTACATTACATTTACATCTTACATAGAAAGAGTGTGGAGGATGCCAGGTGCGGACATGGGCTGGGCGGAGAGCCTGCCTCTGTGTTCCAGCACTATGATTGGAAAAAATGGAAAAAACAGAAACCAGCATTCCAGGCCTCACCCCTCACACCCTTGCACCCTCCCATTCTCTCCAAGCCCCATCCATTCCACCTTATGGCCCTCTACCTGTCCCACATGACCCCTCACATCTTCCATGACAAACTATGGCCTCTACCCATCCCCATGGTCATTTATAGCCACTACACCAACTTAGTACCAACCCATGCCCCCACACATCACCCTTTGCCCTTACACATTCCATGCCAACTCTTCCAGTATCCACCATGACCAGACCTCAAGATCCATGCTGAGATTAAATAAAATCATTTTCCAAGTGTTGCAGACTTTATTAAAAAATACACTCTCATTCATAAAGACCCATTTACTACATTTACAACCCTTGACCTATATACTTGCAATAATAAACATTTCATTCTCGTGCTTAATCCTTGAAAAAAGAAACGTTGGAGTAGTCCCACTTCAAAGATCGAAAACCATCTGCGGAGGGACAGGTAGTCTTGAGGAATCAGGAGGGGTGCAGAAGGACTTGGACAGGCTAGGAGAGTGGGCAAAGAAGTGGCAGATGGAGTGCACTGTGGAAAGGTGTGAGGTTATGCACTTTAGAAGTAGGAATGGAAGCATAGACTATTCTCTAAATGGGGAAATGCTGAGGAAATCAGAAGCACAAAGGACTCGGCAGTCCGAGTTCAAGATTCTCTTAAGGTTAACGTGCAGGTTCAGTTGACAGTTAGGAAGGCAAATGCAATGTTAGCATTCATGTCGAGGGGGCTAGAATACAAGAGTAGAGATGTGCTTCTGAGGCTGTATAAGGCTCTGGTCAGACCCTATTTGGAATATTGTGAGCAGTTTTGGGCCCTGTATTTAAGGGCGGATGTGCTGGCCTTGGAAATGGTCCAGAGGAGATTCATAAGATTTAACCCTGGAATGGAGAACTTGATACATGGGGAGCAGTTGAGGTCTCTGGGTCAGTACTCATTGGAGTCTAGAAGGATGAGCGGGTCCTTATTGAAACTTACAGGATACTGTGAGGCCTGGATAGAGTGGAATTGAATAGGATGTTTCCACTAGTAGGAAAAATCTAGAATTAGATGGCACTGACTCAGACTGAAGGGCCAATCCTTTAAAATTGAGATGAAGAGGAATTTTTTCAACCAGAGGGTGGTGAATCTGTGGAACTCTTTACCGCAGATTTTGCTGCGAAGGCAAAATTACTGAGTGTCTTTAAGACAGAGATAGATAGGTTCTTGATTAATAAGGGAATCAGAGGTTATGCGGAGAAGGCAGGAGAATGGGGATGAGAAACATATCAGCCATGATTGAATGGTGCAGCAGACACGATGGGCCAAATTGCCTAATTCTGCTCCTATGTCTTATGGCCTTATGGTCTAACCACTTAAAACTGTCAGTAAAACTATGAAATGGAATGCACCCTACTGTGATAATGGAAGATTGTGAAATCAGTCATGCAGCAATAATCAGATGATGGTAACCCTCAGACTATGTCAACATACCGAGTGAAATAGCAAGGAGTGTTTTTTTTTAAAGCACTCCAGACATTTGATTCCAAAGATTTAAAGGGCAGATGTTGAAATGCCTTAACAGCTTGACGGTTTCCTTTAACATTTTGGAAACTTTGACAGTCGCTTTTGAAAGTTAGTTTTGACACTTTGACAGTACCAATCAACTTGACAGTTAATGCATTTATGTGCTTTTTCACAATGACAGAGAGGCTTTCCTTCGTTGCGAAAATCTGGGCCCGTGTATGTTGACAGCAAGTTTGAAATGTATATTCTTTACATCAGTTCCACTGCCTTCTTTAGTTGCACCTTTTGCCACTTTACCACGACTCTTATCGGAAATGTTACACCTGATTTCTGGAACTGAATCCCATCTGACAATCCAGTCAAGTGCTACCAACCAAAAGCCCAATAGAGCACGGCATCTTTTTCTTTGAGTTTCTTAGTCATGTCCTTCAGGAAGAACAATTGAAAGGGTTCTCCTTTTGATCATTACAGCAAAAATACATCAAGATATTGTACTTTGTCGACAACAGATTCATCTATTCTGATTGTGCCTTGATTTTTAAAACATTAAAAATCAGGGGAGTCCTGATAGAGGTATACAAAATTATGAGGGGCATAGACAGAGTGGATAGTCAGAGGCTTTTCCCCAGGGTAGAGGGGTCAATTACTAGGGGGCATAGGTTTAAGGTGAGAGGGGCAAGGTTTAGAGTAGATGTACGAGGCAAGTTTTTTACGCAGAGGGTAGTGGGTGCCTGGAACTCGCTACCGGAGGAGGTGGTGGAAGCAGGGACGATAGTGACATTTAAGGGGCATCTTGACAAATACATGAATAGGATGGGAATAGAGGGATACGGACCCAGGAAGTGTAGAAGATTGTAGTTTAGTCGGGCAGCATGGTCGGCACGGGCTTGGAGGGCCGAAGGGCCTGTTCCTGTGCTGTACATTTCTTTGTTCTTTGCTCTTTGTTCTTTATTATTTCAGGAATCTGGCCATCACTGGCAGGCCAGCATTTATTATCATCCAGAATTGACCTTGCTATGAGAGGCTTGCTGGGCCATTGCAGAGGACAGTTAAGAGTCAACTACATTGCTGTGGATCTGGAGTCACACGTAGGTCAGACTGGATAAGGACAGTAGATTTCCTTCCCCAAAGGTCATGAAAGGTAAAGGTAAATAATCTTTGTTATCACAAGTAGGCTTACATTAACACTGCAATGAAGTTACTGTGAAAGGCCCCTAGTTGCCACATTCTGGCGCCTGTTCAGAGGGAGAATTCAGAATTCTCAGCTGGTACGGGAATTGAACCCTCGCTGCTAGCCTTGTTGTGCATCACAAACCAGCTGTCTAGCCCACTGAGCTAAACCAGATCGGAATGGCCTTCTAATGGCAATAAATTATGGTTGTCATGTTCACCACTGCTGAGTATTATTATATTTCAGATTTATTAATTGAGTTCAAATTCCCGAGTATCCATGGATTTGAATACATGTCCTGAGTCATCAGTCTGGCTGTCTGGATTACTATCCAGTGACATACCATTACCTATTCCTTCAATCAATGAATCCCTGGTAGTTTGTGAGTATAATATGTTATGTATAAATACATATATAGAGAGGGCATATAAAATATCAAGCTTGGACTGATAAGTGGCAAGTGACAATACGTGTCATGCAAGTGTCAAGCTATGACCATCTCCAAAAAGAAAGAATCTAAACAGTTCTCCATGGCATTCAATGACATTGCCATCACTGACACACACATACTATCAACACCCTGGGGGCTGTCATTGAGCAGAAACTGAACTGGACTAGCCATAACAATATTGTGGCTACAATAGCAGGTCAGAGGATGGGAATTCTGTAACTCCCCAAAGCCTATCCGCTATCTTCAAATCAGGAGTGTGATGGGATACACTCCACCAGCCTGAATCACAGAATCACAGAAAAATACAGAGCAGAAGAGGCCCTTCGGCCCATTGAGCCTGCACTGTCACATGAAAAACACCTGACCTATCTACCTAATCCCATTTTTCAACACCTGGCCCAAAGCCTTGAATGTTATGATGTGCCAAGTGCTCATCCAGGTACTTCTTAAAGGTTGTGAGGCAACCCGCCTCTACCACTCTCCCATGCAGTGCATTCCAGACCGTCACTACCCTCTGGGTTTTTCTTCAAATCCCCCCTGAACCTCCTCCTTCTCGCCTTCATTTTGTGTCCCCTCGTGACTGACCCTTCAACTAAGGGGAACAGCTATCCACCCTGTCCATGTGATGCTATCCACCCTGTCCATGCCCCTCATAATCTTGCACACCTCGATCAGTTCGCCCCTCAGTCTTCTCTGCTCCAACTAAAACAACCCAAGCCTATCCAACCTCTCTTTATAACTTAAATGTTCCATCCCAGTAACATCCTGGTGAATCGCCTCTGCACCCCCTCCAGTGCAATCATATCCTTCCTATAATGTGATGACCAGAATTACACACAGTACTCCAGCTGCGTCCTCAACAAAGTTCAATACAACTCCAACACAAACTCCCTGGTTTTGTAACCTGTGCCTCAATTGATAAATGCAAGTGTCCCATATGCCTTTTTCACCACCTGATTAACCTGCCCTCCTGCCTTCAGAGATCTATGGACAAACACTCCAAGAACCCTTTGTTCCTCGGAATGGATGAGTGCAAGACTCAAAAAGCTCACCACCATTCAATACAAACCAGCCAGCTTGATCAATGCTCAATGCCCCATTTGAAAGATTCACCCCTTCGACCACCAGGCAGTAAGATGCACCGCAGCAACTCACTAAGGCTCCTTCGACTGCACATTCTAAACCCACCACCTCTAACAATTGGAAGAACAAGGGCAGCAGATGCATTGGAACATCACCACCTGCAAGCTCCCCTCAAAGTAACACACGACCTTGACTTGGAACCATATTCCCGTTCCTTCATTGTTATTGGGTCAAAGTCCAGGGACACCCTTCCTAAGAGCACTGCGGGTGCACTTACAACAAGGGCAGAGTTTTTCAAATGGTGGGATGCCCAGCTAAGCCACTGAGAGAGTTGGCAGGGAATGCACCCCTGCACCTGATGGCTTCCCCTCAGCCTTGGTGGAGCCTCTCTGTGGATAGATAATCGGCCTTCTTAATTGGAATTCCCGTCTCAGATATCTGATTGGTTGGCACCTCTCTCGTCTCAACCGCATCACCCAGGAGCGGTGGCCGCTGATGGGACTGCATCAAGAACTCAGCAAAGGAAGATCCAGGTTCCCAGATGGGGGGAGGGGGCAGCAGCAAGAGGGGTGGGGGCCATGTTCCAGAGGTCAGGGATAGCGGGAACAAGTGAGGGAGGGGAGGAAGGCAACTTTCGGGGAGGGGGGGGGAGACTTTGAGGGCATCTCCCAGTTGGTAAAGCAGCTCCCCATCCTCTATTCATCCACTCCACCCCTGCCCCCCAACCGTCCAAGGCCTGAGGATGCTAACCTTCCTGGTTTCCCCATTGCACCTGACATAGAAACTACAGCCGGGCAGCAAGAAGCCCTTAAGTGCTCATTAATTGGTGCCTCGGGGGTCTCAATTGAGGGCGGCCTGAGTGAACTGCCCTAAACCTTCCCTTTCCCCTCTAAGGTTGATTCCAGGTTGGGAACAGGCAGGGAGGCAGCAGGAAGAGCATCTGCAGAATCTTACAGTAACCCACCCCACTCTCCGAATCTCCATCTTCCCCTGTTGTCTTTTCAGTGAGGGACCATTACACCCTCGCCAGATGGACTGCAGCATTTCAAGAAAGTGGATCACCACTTCCTTCTGAAGGCCACTTCGAGATTGGTTTGAATCCCTTCATGGCAGATGGTGAAATTTGATTTTTTAAAAAGAAAATGGAATTAAAGGTGAAATCATTTTTGTCGATGACCGAAAAAACCCATCTGGTTCACTAATGTCCTTTAGGGTAGGAAATCGGCCATCCTTACCTGGTCTGGCCTACGTGTGACTCCAGATCCACAGCAATGTGGTTGACTCTTAAATGCCCTCTGAGCAAGGGCAAATAGGCATGGGCAATCAATACTGGCCCAGCCAGCGAGGCCCACATCCCATGAACAAATAAATAAAGGAAGATAAAGACGTTTCACATGAATGTGCTCATGGATTTGTTATCAATGTCAGACTGTTCCGATTTCATCCTGAATCTGTTGCTCAAAGTCAATAAGCTGTATCTGTCCATTCTAACATGTTTTTCTCTCGATTTCCCACATTGCGCTGGGAGATATTTCCAATACTGCAGTTATATTCCACCTTCGCAACAAATACTCTCTTCATATTTTCAGCATAGGTACTGAAATCATCAAACGCAATGTCTAAAAGACTGGATTGTATAAATCTTCAGAGTCTGGTTTTTAATACTCCAATTTTACACAAGTGGCTGCTTAGAAATTTTAATGATATAAACCGAAGCCAATGAAGGAAACATGCAGAATTGTGCAATAAGGTGAGAATTTGGATTCCAAGTCAAAATATTTCCACACTGGGCAAGCACGAGAAACTGACTGAAAAGATGTTTATATAATTGGAGCAAATTATTACAGGCAAATACCTCAGGTTTTGATTCAAGTCGCTGGGGAAGAGATGGGAAAGTGGTGATGTGGTAAATTTTAGATGTGTCATATATTAATCTCTCCAAATTGGAAAAATCAAACTCTAACATTTCAGTTAACTACATATGGAAATCTTCTTGAGGTGCACAATCTTGGTGCACTGGGATTATTTTACTATTATTCCCAGATGGAAGTTGTGCCGCACATTAGGTGCTGCGTGAAGCGGCAAAACAAAGGACTGACCTTTATATAACTAACCTTTCGTAACCTCAGGGTATCCCAAACTGCTTTGTAGCCAATGAAGTAATTTTGAAGTCCAGTGACTATTGGAATGTAGGACATGTAACAACCAATTTGCACACAACAATGCCATAATAATCTGTTTTAGTGCCGTTGGTTCAAGGATAAATATTGACCAGGGCACAGAGACCCCTGCTTCTCTTCAAAATAGTGCCATGGGGTTTTTGATATAATAATAATCCTTTATTGTCGCAGGTATGAAGTTACTGTGAAAAGCCCCTAGTCGCCACATTCCGGCGCCTGTTCGAGTAAGCTGGTACGGGAATTGAACCCGCGCTGCTGGCCTTGTTCTGCATCACAAACTAGCTGTCTAGCCCACTGAGCAAAACCAGCCCTTATTCAGCTGAGAGCGCAGACTGGACCTCACTTTGGCATCTCACACAAAGGATGGCACATCTGACAGTGCTATGCACTCTTAACATACGGGAGTGTCAGTGTAAATGTTGTGTGCAAGCCCCTGGCGTGGACATGACCACATAATCTTCTGACTTTAAGGCAAGAGGTCTACAACTAATCTTCTAATTACGTCTGATGTCTTATTGAGTGCTTATGGGCAGACAAACGCCCATTGACTTTGACAGGACCATAAAGTCCTGCCCTCTGTCCAGCATCTCTAGATCATGTGCGATGGCCATCTGTACAGGAAGGCTCTATGCTGGGTTCCATTTTCCTACTGGGGTCACTGGTGTTTAGTTTACTTCCTCGGCAATAATTTGACAGGAACACTGTTGAGTTGCTAATGTAGTCATCAGGCGATTTTTGTTCCTGTGTGATGTGGTGGTAATGTTCCATATCAGCAGCCAATGAAAACAAAACAAAACATTCCATTAATAAGCTTCACTGGGCACACACTGTTGACTTTTTTCAGTAGGGTCATGGGAATACACTTGAGTGCGGAACGTGTCGCCTCAGCAAGAAACAAAGTCAAGGAAGCCGTCAAATGGGAAGTTCTATTTGTCAACGGATGGAGCTCGAAAGCACTGGGAGTGCATCTCAGGACTGAACTCAGAGCTTAAACCCACACTGATAGGACCAAGGCCGACCTCCAACAGGACCTAGATTTTCATACAGCTATAACAATCTCCATCTTGAAATATTCTGATGCCACTGATTCCCTGATTCACTTCTAGAGGCTTGGAAACCGACTCAGTCAGAAATTCCTCGGAAAGAGCTAAGCTTAAAATATCCACTTCTCTTTCTCTTACACTTCACACTTCCAACTTTTCAGGCTCTCCGACTCCATTTGCTCTCAGACTGTAAGGAATAAAGCTGTAAAATTTAGTTCAGCACACATATTTGCAAGTGTCACACTGGCATGTACTGTGACGAGGAGGAATTCCACTCCCACAATGTCCTGCTGGTCAGTGACGATTCTTAGTGCATCACGCGTGGTATTCTGGCAGTGGTCACGATGCCTTCATTCTGCAGCAGCCCACTCTTCCATCTGCATTTGAGCCAATGGGTAGCCACTGAGGAACAAGGGTTACCCATGACCACGTGACTCATGACTTCAGTGCACAGCCCCCCAGGACAGGGCAGCATTCATGTCACGAAAGTCTGAAATTTGTCATTGAAATGTGATCGAACAGACCATTGGAGTTCTTAAATAACACTTGTTGCCCAAGAGACCCGTAGTACCCGTAGCATGTGCCAAGATTCACTGTGATCTGTTGCATTCCTCAAAACCGCACTATTCAGAGGGCACAGCCCTTGGCACTAGGTAGATGGCTCCCTTTTCTTAGCTCCCTTTTCTCTCTACAGACACTGTCAGACCTGCTGAGATTGTCCAGTATTTCCTGTTTTTGTTTCAGATTCCAGCATCCGCGGTAATTTGCCTTTATCTATTTAATTGTTTATTTCTGTCTGGCGCAAAAGTAAAACAGGAAAGGCGGCAAGATCATGGCTTACAAGGGAAATTAGAGATAGTATTAGATCCAAGGAAGAGGTGTACAAATTGGCCAACAGACCTGAGAATTGGGAACAGTTTAGAATTCAGCAGAGGAGGACCAAGGGATTGATTAAGAAGCGAAAAATAGGGTACGAGAGTAAGCTTGCGGGGAACATAGAAACTAACTATAAGAGTTTCTATAGGTATGTAAAGAGAAAAGGATTAGTGAAGACAAATGTAGGTCCCTTACAGTCAGAAACAGGAGAATTTACATTGGGGAACAAAGAATGGCTGACCAACTAAATACTTTGGCTCTATCTTCACAAAGGAGGACACAAATAACATCCCAGAAATGTTGGGGAACACAAGGTTTAGTGAGAGGGAGGAACTGAAGGAAATCAGTATTAGTAGAGAAATGATGTTGGGGAAATTGATGGGTTGAAGATTGATAAATTCTCATGGCCTGAAAATCTACTTCCCAGAGTACTTAAGGAAGTGACCCGATAAATAGTGAAATGAAATGAAGTGTATGCACTACTTGTAGTCATCTTCCAAGATTCGATAGACTCTGGAACAGTTCCAATGGATTGGAGAGTAGTTAATGTAACCCCACTCTTTAAAAAGGGGGGAAGAGAGAAAAGGAAATATAGACCAGTCAGCCTGATGTCAGCAGTGGGAAAAATTCTAGAGTCTGCTATAAAAGGTTTAGCAGCAGATCACTTTACAAAACAGTGGCAGGAAATCATGCTTGACAAACTACTGAAATTCTTTGAGGATGTAACTTGTAAAGTTAACGAGGGGCAGCCAGTAAATGTTGTTTATTTGGACTTTCTGTAGGCTTTTGACAAAGTTCCACATAAGAGATTAGAATGTACAATTAAAGCACATGTGATTGGGGGAAGTGTATTGAGCTGGATAGAAAACTGGTTGGCAGATGGGAAACAAAGAGTAGGAATTAACGGGTCTTTTTCCGAATGACAGGCAGTGACGATGGGGTACCGCAGTGATCGGTTCTGGGACCCCAGCTATTCACAATATATATTAATGATTTAGAAGAGGGGACTAAATATAATGGGCAGGATTCTCCGACCCCCGCCGGGTCGAAGAATCCCCGGGGGGCAGCACGAATCCCACCCCGCCACCCCGATGGTAGCTGCCGTTTATCGGACGGCAGCGGCACCTCCGGCGATTCTCCGGTCCCCGATGGGCCGAGCGGCCGTCCATTTTTGGCCAGTCCTGCCGGCGTGAATCACTCAACTCATGTACCAGTGGGGCCTGGCAGGTGAGTACCATGGGCGGTCCTCGGATGGGGGGAGGGGGTGTGGGGTATCCAACCCCGGGGGGGAGTCCTCCACGGTGGACTGGCCCGCAATCGGGGCCCACTGATCTGCGGGCGGGTTTGTTCCTTGGGGGCCTTCTTTCTTCCGCGTCAGGCCCCGGTAGGGCTCCACCATAGCCGGCACGGAGAAGAGAACCCCCTGCGCATACGGCAAAATATGCCCGCCGTTCCGCGCATGCGAGAGATCAGGCTGGCCCTTTGGAGCATGCGCAAACTCGCGCCGTCCTTTCGCCGCCGGCTGGAGTGGCTCCAACCACTCCGCCGTCCACCTAGCCCCCGAAAGTGTGGAGAATTCCGCACTTTCAGGGGCTGTGTCGCCGGAGTGGATGGCGGCGGTTTTCCCGCTGGTGTGGGGACTTAGCCCCCAGAAGGGAGAATCCCGGCCAATATCTCAAAATTTGCAGAGGACACAAAGCTGGGTGGGAAGGTGAGCTGTGAGGAGGATGCAGAGATGTTTCAGTGTGGCAAAGGTGAGTGGCAATGTTGCTATCTTTTAGTGGCTATAAATATGGCGGTTAATAAGGTCGCCTTTCTTAATCTTAATTATCAATATGCTTTTCAGAGTCGTCAGGTATCTCTTGATACCGACACAAGGTTCAACCGAATATCGATGAAAGAGCCAATACAGCAGTTAGTTAGTTCAAAGTCAATGGTACTTTATTTACACACAGTATGGTTTACTCATGCACAATAACACCACAGGCTAAACTATGTCTATCACTAACACCTGTACTTAACTTCGGGTACCCGCTTAGGTCAGAGGAACAATGGCCGTTGTTCGGATCTGAGGCTGTTGGGTTCGAAGAGGTAGCAGGAGTGTAGCTATGGTCCTCCGTCTGGTAGCAAGCGTTGAACTTGAACTTGCTTCTGGTGGTGCAGGTGGAGGGGTTTCTCCAGTTGTGAGCCCAATCCAAGAGGGCGAACACATGGCGGGGTTCGTTCTTATACTGGGGGGGCTTTGTGCACTTTTAGGCGGGCCTTAAACTTGGTCCCAATCAATCGGGCAGCTTTTCGATCACCGCCATCGATCTGAGCCAATAAAGGGGCGGGTGCCTTGATGGCTGGGTGTGTCCTATGTGGCCGTTGCCCTTGCTTTGTTTGTATCTTCTTGCTGAGGTAGTGGCGCCGGAATTTCTGGGATGGTATCGGCTACCTGAGCACTAGTCTCTTGTTTATCGGAGATGGGCCATCAATGTGCAAATCGGCCAAGAGTTTCGGTTCTGTCTGCAGTCTGTCTTCTAAATACACATTCAGGCTCTGTGCCTGCTTGTTACTTTGCATTGTCCATATTTCCCTGTATGCTCTGCGAGTGCCCATTTTATATGCTGAAAGTGGCCATCCCAGATGGCTACACTCCCTCCTTATGATCCTCAACGCGAAGCGTGAAGGATCACATTACTGAATCTTCTTTGTTCTCTGCCTAAGTCGAGCACCCGCAATCAAGGACAGGTTCTATCCTACTCTGTCCTATGGATTTGAACTTTTACCTAAATTGCTTTTATTTACATCATAACATTATAAAATCCTAAGGGGCACTATAACATTCAAGCATGCATTACATTTCTTTCTTCAAACACGGGAACCTCTAACTATCTTCCTCGAAACTATATTCAGGCTGTTTAGCCAATAAAAATTATTTACAAACAGTATAAAACTATACAATAGCAGTGTTACATTTCTCTGTATCTTGGCGGTCAAGTACAGAAAATTCAAATCCTTTCTTTTATTAGAACAAATCAAAAAAATAATCGATGCACTTTATTTATTTAGAGAGAGGGGAGGGTTTGCTGGAGTCTGAAAATAGGGGGTCTAAGTGTGTATACTGGAGTGCGGGAGGCTTTCCTTCGCCATTTTCGAAGTTCTAGTAGTGCTTCCACGATGTATGAAAGGGAATACCATTTTATGAGGTTGTCGCACTAGGTTGGTGTGTCAGTGGCTGTTTCTGGGTGTGGTGTATGGCAGTGATAGGATGCATTCACAGCCTGTGTGGTGGGGGTTACGGGAGTCGCTTCCGCACGCAACTGTAGTGATCCCACGATGATCCAAATGTAGGTCATTATGTCCGTCTTCATTTTTCTCTTGGTCTTCCGCTGTCTTCTGGTGTTTTGGATTTCCTGTAGACACAAGCATAATATCTGTTATTACCTTGTTTAATATCACGTATGTCTGTCTGTCTCTCCTTTTATCATCAATTGCCCATTAGAATTGTCACCGTATATGACTCCCTCATTTTTTTTTTAAACCAAATATTTTGGGGACAAGACATCCGAAAAAGAAAATACTGTCACAGTGCGAGCAATCTCGCAGCCTGCGTGGTCGATGCACTGAGTGGGTGGACAATTTCTCTGTCCAGCAGCCAATCGTTTCATCCAAGTGTTTGAGGATGTAAATAGCATGTGGGATAGTGACCTAAGGGTCTCCGGAAAACAACCAAAACTTGTGGCAAAGAGCATTTTTTTAACCACATCCTAAGAAACAATAAAAGAGTTTCTAAATAAAAGCTCCGAATGGGGTGCGTATGGGCCGCGGCGGGGCAAGAATGGGTGGAATCCCCGGGTAGGACGGTGACCAGTGCCGTAGGTGCACTACCCGAGCCTAGCTGCCCAGATGGGGGTCCACAGGCAGGGCGGGGATCAGTGCCGTTACTCCACTGCCTGGGTGACCGGACAAGAATGGAAAGAATTTGTGTTCACTGTGGATAAACTGGTTCTTATGATTGCCGTCGAATCAGAAGAGTAGTTATGACTGTATCAACTGGTGTCTGCCGACAAACTTGTCCCTTTAACTGCCATGTGGCATTAAAAGAGCAGTTATGACTGCATCAAGAGGTGTGGGGCCATGAATAAACTGTATCGTTTCAACATTTAAAAATTCAACATTCAACATTTTTTTAAAAACAAGCTGAAACAAGAAAGCGGGCAGGCTCCATCAGAAAGAAGGACACCGTAAATCTCAATCGGTTTCTTTTTCTTATCATCGGGACACCTCATTGTTCTCCTGTAAAAAGAGTCGCAAAGGGGCTAGCCTGATGGGAGTCAGAATCTGAGTCATCATCTTCTCCCGGTTGCCACACTCGTGACTGGAGTAGCTGTGCCAAGGCGGCCTGGGCCGATGTGGGGTCCATCTCGTCGTTACGGATGAGTCGGTAGGAATTGTCGCGGTGCCAATGCTTAGTGCCTAGGGTGGAGGTGGTAGGGGGCAATCCATCGTCATCGGGCAGTGGGTCCGGTTCAGGGGTTTTTACATAAGTGGTCTCGTAGGGGTCAAACATATCATGTTCGGAGTCGCTGGGAGTGGGGCCTGGTGCAGAATTTAAATCGTGTGGTGGTTCCATGAGGTCTAACGTATCAGCGCTGTTGCTGTCGCTGCTGATCGAATGAAGGGAGGGACGGAGTCGTGTGTCTGGGGGTGGAGTCAAAGTGGTGTCCGTGGACGGGCTGGACTAGTTGGGGGAGGGTAGGAATAGGTCGTTCATGGGCGGGGCGTGTCTGTCTGCTGCTGCGAGTGAGAGGTGGTGGGAGTGGTTGCATTGTGTGCCATAAACCTTAAGCTGGTTTATGTGAAACCATCCTGACTTGCCATTAAGATAAGTGATCTTATAAATGGAGGGGCTGACTTTGTCTGAAATTAAGTAGGGTCCTGCGAATTTGGGGGAAAGGAATGAACTGGGGCTGTACAGTGAGAGTATGACTTGTTGTCCTACTGAAAATTCCGTTGGGTGTACCATTTTATCAAAACATGCTTTGCTCTGTTTTTTCTGTGTGCCAAGCCTAACAGCTGCGGCGAGCTGGGCTGCTTGAACGTTTTCCAGGATTTGTTGTACTGCTTTTTCATGGGTGAGGGCGGTGATTGTGGGGCTGGCCAAATCAAGCCCTAATAAGTATTCTGTTCCCTTCATGGGTCGTCCGGTCATGAGGGTGTGGGGGTGTATCCTGTTGAAGTCGATACCGTGTTCCTAGTGAACATGAATGCAAATGGGAGAACTGTGTCCCATGTCGTATTATGCTGCTGTACCATTTTCCTAAGGGTTGCTTTGAGGGTTCGATTCATGCGTTCTACAATCCCGCTGGACTGGGGTGATAGGCTATATGAAATGTTTGTACTATGCCGAAAATTGTGACGACATTTTTCATGACGCGTCCTGTGAAGTGTGAGCCTTGATCTGACTTGATACTACAGGGGAGTCCCCATCTTGTGGAAATTTGCTGTGATAGAATCTTGGCTGTCATTTTAGCCGTGTTAGTCCTAGATGGAAAAGCTTCCACCCATTTCGTGAAGGTGTCGATTACTACCAACACATATTTAAAACCATTTTTGCAGGGGGATGGGAGACCTATATAATCTATCTGTAGATTCGTCCAGGGGCCATTAACAGGGCGGGTGTGACTGAGTTCATCTTTCTTCGCATACCTGTCTGGATTGTTCTGGGCACAAATCAAACAATTCTCAATGTAATGAGTCACATTGGATTTTAAATCGGGCCACCAGCAGAGAGGTCTGAGGTGGGCAAGGGTTGAATCTATCCCTTGCTGTCCATGGTTGTCATGGAATTGGCAGATAACCTGGTTTCTATCTTGGGTGGGGACCACATAAATACCGTCTTTTAAAATTATGCCATTGTGTGCTGTTAAAGCATTTCTGTACTTATCATAGGGGCTGGGAAGTTACCTTTTAAAACTTCCCTGAGCTTTTCATCTTACTTCTGTGCTTGGGCTAAATCTTGAATATTGGTCTGTGAGTCCAGGACCGCGTGTACTGGGGCACTCTCGGTGGGATTCCAAAAGTGACCATGTCTGGAACCTGCTTTTGCTAGGGCGTCTGCCTTAACGTTACCAGGGGGGGGAAGAACGATGGTGGCTGCGAACCTTAACAATACCGTATTTACGGCCTTTAGCTGTCTTGAGGATATGCTGGAGTAATGGGGCTGAGGGTAGGGGTTTTCCGTTGGCGGAAACAAAGCCTCTAGATTCCCACAGGGGTAGGAACTCAGTTACGCTATTGCAGACAGATAGGCTGTCGGAGTATATGTCGGCTGGGGTCGGGAACGAGTCGGGTGCTGTACAATGTAGGCTACGGCTGCTAATTCGGCTGCCTGCGAACCTAGATGTCCAGGCAATTTCAGTGAGATTTCTTCCAACGCGCGTCCCTGCGCGTCCTCTACATAAATACCACAACCTGTGATTCTTTTACCATTTAAAACTGTGGAGGAGCCATCCACATAAATCCTAAGAGCTGCATCTGTGTCTGTGGGCTGGGGTTTCTGGGGTATAGTACATGGTTTCGGGGGAGCTGATTTGGGGACAAAGCCTGTATTGTGCTTGGTGGTCATGATCTCACACTCATGTGGGGTGCCTGCGTACTGTAAATTGTCTGCTAGAAACGTGTGTGTCTTAGTCCTTTTAACCGTAATGCCCCGTCCTTGTAGGAGTAGGGTCCATCGTGCTGCGCAAATTTGGCTGACTGTGCCGTCCTTTAGTCTACCGTCTATTAGAAGTTGGGTTGGGGTGTGCTCTGTCAAAATGGTTACAGGGTTGAGTCCTGTCATGTACGCAAAGTACTGAACAGCCCAAAAAACTGCGAGCAATTGCCTTTCGCAGGCAGAATATCCTTGCTCCACCGGATCGAGAACTCGTGAGGCATAGGCTACGGGGCCTAAACGATCGTGTCT
This sequence comes from Scyliorhinus torazame, assembly GCF_047496885.1. Taxonomy (NCBI): domain Eukaryota; kingdom Metazoa; phylum Chordata; class Chondrichthyes; order Carcharhiniformes; family Scyliorhinidae; genus Scyliorhinus; species Scyliorhinus torazame. The sequence continues at coordinate 54,119,702 of NC_092712.1, forward strand.
GTCCTGAAGGAGCACGGCGGAAAGGGTTTGGTCGGTGGATGCTACCTCTATTGCATATGGGGCGACTGCGTCTGGTACCTGTAAAGCGGGAGCTGTGCTCAGGGCACGTTTCAATGCATCCACGGCATCCATGTGCTGTGGAAGACATTTGCTTTTTTAGGAGCTCGGAAAGAGGGGCTGCCTTTGTGGCAAAACCGCCTTCGTGGTTCCTGTTGTAGCCAACCAGTCCTAGAAATGACCGGAGGGCTGTAACATTATGGGGCAAGGGTAATTTAACAATGGAGTCAATGAGTTTCTCCTCGATCTCGCGTTTGCCATGGGTGATTACTGTGCCTAAATAAATTACCTTTTCCTGGAGAATCTGGGCCTTTTTGGGGTTAACTTTACATCCGATTTCGTGAAGGAGCCCTAATAATTTGGTGAGAAGCGAAATGTGCTCGCCTGTAGTGTCCGTCTGTAGGAGCAAGTCGTCTACATACTGAACGAAGCATTTGGGTCGGGAAAATTTACCTAATCCATTTTCCAATTGTCTGTGGAATATGGAGGGGGAGTTGTGGAAGCCTTGTGGTAGGCACGTCCACGTGTATTACTGTCCCTGGAAGGTGAAAGCAAATTTGTATTGGCACGTTTTATCCAATGTAATGGACCAAAAACTGTTGCTGATGTCCAAAGCCGTGAAAAATTGCGACTGGAGTCCCTGTTTTAACATTGTCTCGGGACTCGTGGCCACGGTGGGGACTGCTAATGGGGTCACTTTGTTTAGTTCCCTATAATCGATGGTCAGTCGCCATGAGCCATCGGGTTTCCTTACGGGCCAAATTGGGGCATTGTTAGTTGAGGCTACTGGTCAAGTAAACTTTGGATGACTTTTGAAATTTCTCCCTCTGCTTGTTGGGGGAAACCGTACTGTTTCTGGGGTTTAGGATTGGGACCTGTGATGTTAACTAAACCTGCGATCTTGCCGCAGTCGTGCTTGTGCTGGGCAAAAGATGCTTTGGGTTTCTGTAAAACGTCATCCAGCAGAGGGCAGTAGAGCGGAGCTGCTGATTGGCTGATGCCGGGAAAATTTGCATACGTCTGTGTGCTCACCCTAACTTGAAGGTGTACCTCAGCAAGAGACCCTAGCTGTTCAAGTGCAGACAAGCATCCAGCAGAGGGCAGTAGAGCGGAGCTGCTGATTGGCTGTTGCCGGGGAAATTTGCATGCGTCCATGTGCTCACCCTAACTTGAAGGTGGTTTGTGGAGGATCTGCTGTCAAGTGACACTTAAACCCGAAACACTTCTTCAGTGTTTCCCTCCCTACCACCTCCTCTAACCAAAAAAAAAACCAACCGCTGTAATGATCCCAGCGGAGAGGAAGGCTTGAGGGCAGGTAGAAGTCGAAAGAAGTTGAACCGTGACGTCACAGCATGCAGGTAAGGGAATGGCTGGTGACTGGTAAGTAGTTTTTCTTTCATTTTCCCTCAGGTGTTATTGTGTGGGGCGCAGAGGTTGCTGAGTGAGTGCTTGCTGAGAAGGGGAGTGAATAACAGCTAAGCTCTTTCTTTCTTTTTCTTTTTTTATCTAGAGGGGATGGCAGGGAAGGTAGTGCAATGTTCCTCCTGCAGAATGTTTGAGGTGAGGGACGCCATCAGTGTCCCTGCTGATTTCATCTGTGGGAAGTGCTCCCATCTCCAGCTCCTCAGAAACCACGTTCGGGAACTGGAGCTGGAGCTGGATGAACTTCGGATCATTCGTGAGGCAGAGGTGGTCATAGATAGAAGCTTCAGGGATGTAGTTACTCCGAAGAATCAAGATAGGTGGGTGACGGTGAGAGGGGCTGGGAGGAAGCAGTCAGTACAGGGATCCCCTGTAGTCGTTCCCCTTAGTAACAAGTATACCGCTTTGGATACTGTTGGGGGGGACACCATACCAGGGGTAAGCCATTGGGTACAGGTCTCTGGCACAGAGTCTGTCCCTGTTGCTCAGAAGGGAAGGGGGGAGAGGAGTAGAGCATTCGTCATTGGAGACTCCATAGTGAGGGGGATAGATAGGAGATTCTGTGGGAACGAGAGAGACTTGCGGTTGGTGTGTTGCCTCCCAGGTGCCAGGGTGCGTGATGTCTCGGATCGTGTTTTTGGGATCCTTAAGGGGGAGGGGGAGCAGCCCCAGGTCGTGGTCCACATAGGTACCAACGACATAGGTAGGAAAAGGGATAGGGATGTAAGGCAGGAATTCAGGGAGCTAGTGTGGAAACCTAGATCTAGGACAAACTGAGTTATTACCTCTGGGTTGTTACCCGTGCCACGTGATAGCGAGATGAGGAATAGGGAGAGAGAGGAGTTGAACATGTGGCTACAGGGATGGTGCAGGAGGGAGGGTTTCAGATTTCTGGATAATTGGGGCTCATTTTGGGGTCGGTGGGACCTCTACAAACGGGGATGGTATACACCTGGACCAGAGGGGTACCAATATCCTGGGGGGGAAATTTGCCAGTGCTCTTCGGGAGGGTTTAAACTAGTTCAGCAGGGGCTTTGGAACCTGAATTGTAGCTCCAGTATACAGGAGGTTGAGAGTAGTGAGGTCATGAGTAAGGTTTCAAAGTTGCAGGAGTGTACCGGCAGGCAGGAAGGTTGTTTAAAGTGTGTCTTCTTCAATGCCAGGAGCATCCAGAATAAGGTGGGTGAACTTGCGGCATGGGTTGGTACCTGGGACTTCGATGTTGTGGCCATTTCGGAGACATGGATAGAGCAGGGACAGGAATGGTTGTTGCAGGTGCCGGGGTTTAGAAATTTCAGTAAGCTCAGGGAAGGTGGTAAAAGAGGGGGAGGGGTGGCATTGTTAGTCAAGGACAGTATTACGGTGGCAGAAAGGACGTTTGATGAGGACTCGTCTACTGAGGTAGTATGGGCTGAGGTTAGAAACAGGAAAGGAGAGGTGACCTTGTTAGGAGTTTTCTAAAGGCCTCCGAAAAGTTCCAGAGATGTAGAGGAAAGGATTGCAAAGATGATTCTGGATAGGAGCGAAAGCAGCAGGGTAGTTGTTATGGGGGACTTTAACTTTCCAAATATTGACTGGAAACGCTATAGTTCGAGTACTTTAGATGGGTCTGTTTTTGTCCAATGTGTGCAGGAGGGTTTCCTGACATAGTATGTAGATAGGCCAACGAGGGGCCTATCTACTGGGTAATGAACCAGGACAGGTGTTAGATTTGGAAGTAGGTGAGCACTTTGGTGATAGTGACCACAATTCGATTAAGTTTACTTTAGTGATGGAAAGGGATAGGTATATATCGCAGGGCAAGAGTTATATCTGGGAGAAGGCAATTATGATGCGATGAGGCAAGACTTGGGATGCATCGGATGGAGAGGAAAACTGCAGGGGATGGGCACAATGGAAATGTGGAGCTTGTTCAAGGAACAGCTACTGCATGTCCTTGATAAGTATTACCTGTCAGGCAGGGAGGAAGTGGTCGAGCAAGGGAACCGTGGTTTACTAAAGCAGTCGAAACACTTGTCAAGAGGAAGAAGGAGGCTTATGTAAAGATGAGACATGAAGGTTCAGTTAGGGTGCTCGAGAGTTACAAGTTAGCTAGGAAGGATCTAAAGAGAGAGCTAAGAAGAGCCAGGAGGGGACATGAGAAGTCTTTGGCAGGTAAGATCAAGGATAACCCTAAAGCTTTCTATAGATATGTCAGGAATAAACAAATGACTAGGGTAAGAGTAGGGCCAGTCAAGGACAGTAGTGGGAAGTTGTGCTTGGAGTCCGAGGAGATAGGAGAGGTGCTAAATGAATATTTTTCGTCAGTATTCACACAGGAAAAAGATAATGTTGTCGAGGAGAATACTGAGATTCAGGCTACTAGACTAGAAGGGCATGAGGTTCATAAGGAGGAGGTGTTAGCAATTCTGGAAAGTGTGAAAATAGATATGTCCCCTGGGCCGGATGGGATTTATCCTAGGATTCTCTGGGAAGCTAGGGAGGAGATTGCTGAGCCTTTGGCTTTTATCTTGAAGTCATCTTTGTCTACAGGAATAGTGCCAGAAGACTGGAGGATAGCAAATGTTGTCCCCTTGTTCAAGAAGGGGAGTAGAGACAACCCCGGTAACTATAGACCAATGAGCCTTACTTCTGTTGTGGGCAAAATCTTGGAAAGGTTTATGAGAGATAGAATGTATAATCATCTGGAAAGGAATAATTTGATTAGAGATAGTCAACATGGTTTTGTGAAGGGTAGGTCGTGCCTCACAAACCTTATTGAGTTCTTTGAGAAGGTGACCAAACAGGTGGATGAGGGTGAAGCAGTTGATGTGGTGTATATGGATTTCAGTAAAGCGTTTGATAAGGTTCCCCATGGTAGGCTACTGCAGAAAATACGGAGGCATGGGATTCAGGGTGATTTAGCAGTTTGGATCAGAAATTGGCTAGCTGGAAGAAGACAAAGTGTGGTGGTTGATGGGAAATGTTCAGACTGGAGGCCAGTTACTAGTGGTGTACCACAAGGATCTGTTTTGGGGCCACTGCTGTTTGTCATTTTTATAAATGACCTGGAAGAGGGCGTAGAAGGCTGGGCGAGTAAATTTGCAGATGACACTAAAGTCGGTGGAGTTGTGGACAGTGCGGACGGATGTCACAAGTTACAGAGGGACATAGATAAGCTGCAGCGTTGGGCTGAGAGGTGGCAAATGGAGTTTAATGCAGAAAAGTGTGAGGTGATTCATTTTGGAAGGAATAACAGGAAGACTGAGTACTGGGCTAATGGTAAGATTCTTGGCAGTGTGGATGAGCAGAGAGATCTCGGTGTCCATGTACATAGATCCCTGAAAGTTGCCACTCAGGTTGAGAGGGTTGTTAAGAAGGCGTACGGTGTGTTAGCTTTTATTGGTAGAGGGATTGAGTTTCGGAGCCATGAGGTCATGTTGCAGCTGTACAAAACTCTGGTGCGGCCGCATTTGGAGTATTGCGTGCAATTCTCGTCGACGCATTATAGGAAGGATGTGGAAGCATTGGAAAGGGTGCAGAGGAGATTTACCAGAATGTTGCCTGGTATGGAGGGAAGATCTTATGAGGAAAGGCTGAGGGACTTGAGGCTGTTTTCGTTAGAGAGAAGAAGGTTAAGAGGTGACTTAATTGAGGCATACAAGATGATCAGAGGATTGGATAGGGTGGACAGTGAGAGCCTTTTTCCTCGGATGGTGATGTCTAGCACGAGGGGACATAGCTTTAAATTGAGGGGAGATAGATATAGGACAGATGTCAGAGGTAGGTTCTTTACTCAGAGAGTAGTAAGGGCGTGGAATGCCCTGCCTGCAACAGTAGTGGACTCGCCAACACTAAGGGCATTCAAATGGTCATTGGATAGACATATAGACGATAAGGGAATAGTGTAGATGGGCTTTAGAGTTGTTTCACGGGTCGGCGCAACATCGAGAGCTAATGGGCCTGTACTGCGCTGTAATGTTCTATGTTCTATGTTCTAACTTCTTTGTCTTGACTAATGGTTCGTGGATCAAACCAGAAGTCTCCTATTGCGCTAATCCTGTGTACGTAGTCTCCAACTGTGAGCATGGTGGGGGCTCGTGCTGCCTTTGCCATTCTCCACACACATCTATTGACGGGGTCGAACGAAAGATTGCGGGAGCTCATGAAATCTATCCCCAAAATGTGTTCGGCTGTCTGGGGTAGATCTACTAGAACAACGCGTTGTTTTGTCTTAATGTTGCCTGTCTGAATAGCCACAGGGGCCGTAATGTGTCCCTGCTGTAAGTGTCCTGTGAAGCCACTAAGGGTAATGGCATCTGTGGTGGGCCATGTATCCTGTTGGAACATTGTGGAGGAATTTAACGTGGTACGGGAGCCTCCTGTGTCCCAAAGAAATTCTACGGGGTGTCCCCGGACTGTGCCTGCTATTACCGGTCTTCCGGACTCGTCACAAAGGGTGTCGCAGACCCAAGTTGGGGAATCCGAACACCGTCAATCGGTGCCGTTTATGTCTGCGTTCTCAGCACGGGCACTAACGCTGTGAATGGGCTTGGCTTTGTTCTAATTTGGGGCATTTGCCTGCTGGTTTCGCTGCTGTTTCTGCATTGCATTGCATTGTCGGGCGTAATGTCCTAACTGTCCACAATTATCGCATTCTTGTGATTTAGGCTGCTGTGGGCTGTTTCTTCCCTCGTTTACCCATGCGGGGTTTTGATGTGTCCTGACTGGATGCATGTTAGCATCTGCCTGCTCTTCCTCTACTTTTCCTTGTTCTGACCTTCCCTGAAGGGACTCTTCCCAAGCTCGGGATAATCCCTTTAATACCAATTTTTCATTATGTGTGTCGTCTGAGGGGTCATAATTGGCGCAAGCTCTCTGTCCTGCTTCGGTTGCGTGGGAGACTAGGATACAAGTCCATTTGGCCATATTTTCTGGTGTCAAATGGGCGCGGACTAACTCTCCAAATACTGCAGCAAAGTGGGTCCAAAGGCATCCAGCAAACGCTGTTGGGTGCTCGGTCTTTTTTTGAGTCCTTCTACGGGACCTCCCTTTTTGTAGCCGATCGCATCTAGGATCGCTGCATGCATTTCTTGGAGGGTGCCTCTTCCAACATTTTGTGGGTCGGGAAGGGCTGCCACGACTGAGGGGTTGAGGCTCAAAACTGTGAGCTTAACTTGCTCTTTTTCGTCCAGGCCGTACATGGTCGCCTGTTGCTTAACTCTCGCAAAATAATGGTGCAGGTCCGATGTGGTTTGGAACGGTTTGATTTTGTCTCACGCGTCCCTTACTTGGGTGACGGTTAATGGGGTGGTGTACAGAAAATCGGGGTCTCCGTCTGTTGTGGCCCTGCGCTGTGTGGTGACAGGGTTCATGGGATTGTGCGCTACCTGTGCAGTCGGGAGTGGGGGTGCTTTCCTTTTCTGGGTTTTATCTTGAGTACACGCTCCATGCACATAGCGGTGGGCAGTTTAATTTAGCTCCTGCCAATCGGGGCCATTTTCCTGATCTAGCTGGGCTCCAAATGTATCTTGGAAACCATTTTGTACTGAGAGCAGGGATTGCAGGTCAGCAATTTGCTTTCGGGTTTGGCGTGGTCCACCGAACTCTGCCTTTGTTCCGTGGTGGAACTGTGGAGTACTCGTAGGGCTGCCTTTAAATCCTTACATTGCATCTTTAATTGTTCGACTTGAAGTTCTGTCTCTTCTCTTACTAATACCGTGCGTTACATGTCTTGGTAGACCTTATCGTACTGGGACTGAAAGCTGCTTAGGTGAGCGAGATAAGATTGGTACGCCCGTTTGACATCAGCCATCTCCTTGTCCTTCGCTGCTAACTGCTCTCTGAGTTACTTATTAACTTTCTCGCATTCGGTGACGTCTCCCTCACTATTCTTCTCTCTGTCTCAAATCTCTCTGCGGAGCGTTTTCACGACCTCCTCTGTGCCTCGCAATTGTGCCAAGCACGACACAATTGCCATTGGCTTACGAACTTTTCCTAAACTCTTTTTATGGATCTCGGTCAGGTTATCCCACCAAGTCTGTCCTATACTTCCGGGACCTGTTTCCTCATTTGCGCAAAATTTGTTCCAAAGGGGCCATCCTTTCCCTTTTAGATACTTCCTAATCTCTTCTTCCCATATGGGACACTGCTCTGCTCTATTGGTCGCTGGGACCTCGAGCTCTTGTGGATGCATAAGGCATTCCATTGCTTTCATTGCCATCCCTACTGTAATCTCTGGGTTTCTACCGTAAATTTGGAACAGGGGCGAATAAAGCGGTGATGCAAACATGGGTACGGCTTAAGCTATTTTCCGGTCTACAAGACTCCCGACAGTTTTACGCAACAAAATCTATCGAGGTTACCTTATATCCCTTGTTAGTACGCATGCAAATTACATACTTCCGAATCTTGGCGGTTTGATCGATACTGGTCTTACGCTTGTGGTTTTTACTTTTTCCAATTGGGTTTCCAATTCAAAGTTGGGTTCTCTCGGAGCGACAAAGTCACTTCTAGGTCGAATCCCACCAGAGTCGCCAGTAATGTTGCTATCTTTTAGTGGCTATAAATATGGCGGTTAATAAGTTCGCCTTTCTTAATTTTAATTATCAATATGCTTTTCAGAGTCGCCAGGTATCTCTTGATATCGCCACAAGGTTCAACCAAATATCGATCAAAGAGCCAATACACCAGTTAGTTAGTTCAAAGTCAATGGTACTTTATTTACACACAGTATGGTTTACTCATGCACAATAACACTACAGGCTAAACTATGTCGATCATTAACACCTATACTTAACTTCGGGAACCCGCTTAGGTCAGAGGAACCGTGGCCGTTGTTCGGATCTGAGGCTGTTGGGTTCGAAGAGGTAGCAGGGGTGTAGCTATGGTCGTCCGTCTGGTCGCGAGTGTTGAACTTGAACTTGCTTCTGGTGTTGCTGGTGGAGGGGTCTCTCCAGTTGAGAGCCGAATCCAAGAGAGCGAACACATGGCGGGGTTCCTTCTTATACTCGGGGGGGCTTTGCGCGCTTTTAGGCGGGCCTTAAACTTGGTCCCAATCAATTGGGCAGCTTCTCGATCACGCCATCGATCTAAGCCAATAAAGGGATGGGTGCCTTGATGGCTGGGCATGTCCTAAGTGGCCGTTGGCCTTGCTTTGTTTGTGTCTCCTTGCTGAGGTAGTGGCGCCGGAATGTCTGGGACGGTATTGGCTACCTGAGCACTAGTCTTTTGTTTATCAGAGATGGGCCATCAATGTGCAAATTGGCCAAGAGTTTCGGTTCTGTCTGCAGTCTGTCTTCTAAATACACATTCAGGCTCTGTGCCTGCTTGTTACTTTGCATTGTCCATTTTTCCCTGTATGCTCTGCGAGTGTCCATTTTATATGCTGAAAGTGGCCATCCCAGGTGGCTACAGCAAGTGAATGGCAGATGGATAAATGCGAGGTTATCCACTTTGGTGGCAAAAACGGGAAGGCAGGTTTTTATCGGAATGATTATAAATGAGGAGAGGGGTGTGTGTAACGAGACCTGGGTGTCCTCGTACACCAGTCACTGAAGGTAAGCACACAGGTGCAGCAGGTGGTAAAGACGGCAAATGGTATGTTGGCTTTCATAGCGAGAGGATCGAGTTCAGGAACAGGGATGTCTTGCTGCAATTTTACAGGGCCTTGGTGAGGCCACACCTGGGATACTGCCTGTAGTTTTAATCTCCTTATCTGAGGAAGGATGTTCTTACACTAGAGGGAGTGCAGCAAGAGTTTACCAGACTGATTCCTGGGTTGGTGGGTCGGACATATGTGGAAAGATTGAGTCGGCTAGAATTATACTTACTGGAGTTCCGAAGAATGAGGGGAATCTCATGGAAACTAATAAAATTCTAACAGGATTAGACAGGAAAGATGCAGGAAGGATGTTCCCAATTGTTCCCGATTGGTGGCACGGTGGTACTGTGGTTAGCATTGCTGCCTCACAGTGCCACAGATCAGGGTTCAATTCGACCTTGGGTGACTGTCTGTGTGGAGTTTGAACGTTCTCCCCATGTCTGCGTTGGTTTCTTCTGGATGCGCAGCATTCCTACCACAGTCCAAAGGTGTAAAGGTTTGGTGGATTGGCCATGCTAAATTGTCCTTTAGTGTCCAGGTTAGCTGGGGTTATGGAGATAGGGTGGGGTGGGTGGGGAAGTGGACATGTTGTAGAGTGCCCTTGTAGAGGGTCGGTGCAGATTCGATGGGTTGAATGGCCTCCTTCTGCATCAAAGGGATTCTGTGATTCAATGACGCCTTAGGCTATCATTTGGTGGTCTTGACAAAAAAGTTTGTCCTTCTTTACTGTGTTGTGCCACCTTGCTTCAAGTCTGCAACATGCTGAATTCAGGATCAGGAAGTGTCAGGTTGACATCCCCAGGGTTTGGATTCACTCTGTCGGCTGCTATTTCAGTGTTGTACCGATGGGTTGCTGCAAAGTCCTGCTCAAAGTCCCATTAGCTGATTTGAAAGATGTTGATAGACCATTCAAAGAGTAGAGGATAGTCTCCTTAACTAATATGCCACCCCGAATCATTAGTGCCTAAAATAGTTCAACCTTTTTTTTTCAATTCTAAATTTGGCAATCCAGGATTTTCTACACATCCATTTTAATAAGGCGAACATAGCAGGAAGCAATGGATTGGAAAACGTCAGCTATGACCTGATTCCTAATTGCAGGATCCTGTCCAAAATAGCTGTTCACACAGTGTTGCACTTTAAAATAGTTCACTGGATGTGAATCAGAGTAAGATGCGTCTGAGGGATGTAGTTATATGCTATATTAATTCAACTCTCTCCCCCTTTCAATTAAAGATTGATATCCTGCTCAAAGCAATCCAGGACAAAAATGATATGGATATTTAAAAAGTGATGTTTTCCATTTTCACTGTTTTGTTTGTTAGTTATGAAGATATTGGAGACATGGTAAAAAAAAGAGCCTGTTGACAGTGTGGGATAGGGAGGGGTGATTAGAGGAACATGTGGGCAGGCATATAGAAACGGCACTAATCGTCAAGTTCCCCTTCAAGACACACAGCATCCTGACTTGGAACGGTATCACCGACACGGTAGCACAGTGGTTAGCACTGCTGTCTCATAGCGCCTGGGACCTGAATTCAATTCCGACCTTGGTGATTGGCTGTGTGGAGTTTGTACATCCTCCCCGTGTCTGCGTGAGTTTCCTCCGGGGGCTCCGGTTTCCTCCCACAGTCCAAAGATGTGCAAGTCAGCTGGATTAGCCATGCTGAATTGCCCCTTAGCGTCTAAAGATGTGCACGTTAATTGAATTAGCCATGCTAAATTTCCCCTTGGTGTCCAAAGTTTAGGTGGGGCAATAGACTTACGGTGGGCGAGTGTGTCTAGGGTCTCCTTTGGAGAGTTTTTGCAGACTTGATGGGCTGAATGGCCTCTTTCTGCACTGTAGGTATTCTATGAGTGTTCTCTCATTGCTTTGCCAAATCAGCCATACTCGAAATGCTAGCTCTGTTCTGGCTCCAGAGATGCTGCCAGACCTGCTGAGATTGTCCAGCATTTTTCTTTCACTGTCGCTGATTCAAAGTCCCAGCATTCTCTTCCTATCAGCACTGTGGGTGTACCTACACCACATGGACTGCTCAAGGCCACTACCACCGCCACTCAGGGACAATTAAGGACGGGCATTAGCACATGCTAACCTCGCCAGTGATGCTCGCATCCCATGAATGAGTTTATAAAAAGGTCTACGAGACCTCCTTTAGACCTACTCAGAATCCCATAATGCTGATGGAGACCTGACGTAGGTAAAACTGTTACAAACGCAGAATACTGTGGATAATGGAAAACAGAAAATGCTACAAATACGCAGCACGTCAGGCAACATCTGTGGAGAGGAAAACAGAGCTAACATTTCAAGTTGCCACACTTTCATCCAAGCGATTCAAATGAAAGAAAGTTGACCTGAAACATATTGGGTGGGATTATTCGGTGCGCCAGCCGCGTTTTCCTGGGAGGCGCACCCTCGTCGGCAGCGGGATTCTCCGTTTCCCGCCACCTGCCAATGGGATTTACAATTGTGGCCACCCCACGTCACCGGGAATGCCACGGGTATGCGTGCACTGCCGGCGCAACAGAGAATTCCGCCGAAGGAGAAGTCAGCCCATTAAATCTGACTCTCTGCACAAATGCTGCCAACCTGCTGAATATTTCCAGCTTTTTCTGCCACTAAATACTGGTAAAAAATGTTCTGAATCTTGGACTTCAGTGTTTAATTCCCCACACGAACAAGGCACTTTTAGATTTCCTTTTTGCCCTAATATTGTATATCCCTGAGAAACCAATGCCAACTTGTATTTTTGTTTTAAAAAGTTCCTTTTTTTAAATAAGAATGGTGGGTCATAGCTGTGTCACCATGGGTTTTGATATAATTGTCTGACAAAACACACCCTTCAACCAATTGCGTTTCAGTAGATGAACCATGTTATTATATAACAGAGAATAATTTGTAAAACTTTTTTCATCAAAACATGTCAAAACACACACGACGTAATTTGGTTTGACGGCCTAGCAAAGTTTTCTACTTTAGCTATTCCCTGCAAAGTACTCTCAAAATATATTCATAGTTTATTCATCTGTTCTTTAATCCAGCACCAGAAAACATCAAGCCCATTATATGTTTGTTTAATCTATAATTAATATATATTAAGGAAATTTAGAATGGGCAAAGGTTTTGCTTCTGGATTAAAGAGCAGATAAATATACTATGAATGCATTTTAAAAGTGCTTTGTAGACAAATATATGCAAGTGCGTTGTTATGGGCCAGGGTTTAGAAAACAAAGTATATCATGGAGTTCACCTGACCTCCAATTGTTTATTGATTTTGGTTATGATGAGCACAAGGGACTGACTTTCAAGATGTTATTCAACAGAGGCCTCAAGCACTTTTAATCAAAAACAAAGTTTATTCTATGAATTTAGTTAACATTTTTATAAACACACACATTAAAGCATTTTTATCAACTACTAACATAAATACCCCACACAGCTACAGTACTCTATGTATAACCCTTAATAAATTCCCCCTTTAGCTGTTCCAATTTAATAGCAAGATCCCATAAACCAGAAAGCCTTTTTCAATGGTGTGGCCCAGTATAGCACTCAAGACCTGGTATAGATGCTCTTGTTTCCTTTCCAAAACAGCAGGTTTGAATTTCTTCCAGAAAACAGTTATTTCTTTTCAAGTTATCAAGCTCTCTTGAAACAGCTTTGGAAATGTAGATGGAGGAAAAACCTTCTTTCAACCTGTGCAGAACAAAACCAGTTCAAACTCAAAGCGAAAGTAAAACCAACTCCCAGTGCCACAGCCCAACTCCACCCACACAATGACATCACTGAAGCCATGTGGTAAGAAAAAATAATTTCGGAAAGGGGCACTCCCATGACAGCGTGGATATGTGTGTCAGTAATATATAATATATAATGTATATATACTATATATACTTTGCCAGTTTTTTTTGGCCTCAGGCAGTTTCTCTTGTGTCATTTACAGCTGGTGAGCCCAACAGGAAAGGCTCATCACAGATTAAGGCGCCATTTTGTCTGGCTGCCCTGATCCTTCCCCCCATTTCAATGCACTCAGTTTTCACAGCCCCGTTTCTCCCCCAACCTCGGGGAGGCCCCTGGGAACACTCCCTCACCCCTCCTCCACCTGATAAGGTCCACCGACCCAGTCCCTGTCAGTGCCAACCTGGCACCCGGGCACCTTGGCACTGCCAACCTGTCACCCCAACAGTGCCCCTGCCAGCCTGGAAGTGTCAAAGTATCGAGGTGGCACTGCCAGTCTTCCAGGCTGGCAGTGTCAAGGTGCCCAGATGCCAGAGGGAGTGCCAGAGTGCCACACTGTCCTCTCCTGTCCCCGACCACCTGGGGGTCTCTAATGGCCCGCGAGACCCTCTAGATGCCGTTACAACCTGTCCATGCCGATGGAAACCAATACTAAACGGCGCCCTGGCGAGGTCTCGCAGACACGGCCATTTAGCCCCGGGCATCAGGAGAATCCTGCGACACATGTTTAAATTAGCCTAATGGCCAGTGAGGGCGAGCTCCAGATCAAGAAGTCTTGCTAGATTTTGTTAAATATCGCAAGGCGTTTCGCGCATCGCAAATCCCGCGAGAGACCTCTCGCAAGATTCAACGGCCTCGTCCCGACACCAATTCGGGAGCAACAAGGCCATTAAATCGCACCCAAAGGATATATATATATATATAAAGATAGATGTTACATACATCTACTGGGGTCAGTTAGCTCAGTTGACTGGATGGCTGGTTCGTGATGCAGAGCAACATGAACAGCGGGGTTTCAATTCCCACATCGTCTGAAATTATCTATCTCTCCTTCCCAACATTGCCCCAGAGGTGTGGTTACCCTCAGGTTAAATCACCACCACTCAGCTCTCTCTCAAAAGGGAAGAGCAGCCTATGGTTCTCTGGGACGATGGCGACTTTCACATATATCTACTACATTTATATACATATAAAACTTAATGACCCAGATTTTGAGGCTAGCAGCCAGGTGATGGCACTCATCGATGATGTTAAAGAAAGCCATCCACAAAGATCGAATGCTCTCTGTGGTAATTAAGATTATTATTATTATTATTATTAAATATTAGTCGGGGTCCCTGCTCCTGATCTAATAATAAAGGAATATATGTGATTATGGGTGACTTTAAGCTGCATATAATAATAATCTTTACTAGCGTCACAAGTCGGCTTACATTAACAATGCAATGAAGATACTGTGAAAAGCCCCTAGTTAAAGAACAAAGAATAAAGAAAAGTACAGCCAGGAACAGGTTCTTTGGCCTTCCAAGCCCGTGCCGACCATGCTGCCCATCTAAACTTCCTGGGTCCGTATCCCTCTATTCCCATCCTATTCATGTATTTGTCAAGATGCCCCTTAAATGTCACTATCGTCCCTGCTTCCACCACCTCCTCCGGTAGCGAGTTCCAGGCACCCACTACCCTCTGTGTAAAAAACTTGACTCGTACCTCTCCTCTAAACCTTGCCCCTCGCACCTTAAACCTATGCCCCCTAGTAATTGACCCCTCTACCCTGGGGAAAGTCGCCACACTATGGCCCCTGTTCGGGTACACTGAGGGAGACTTCAAAATGTTCAATTCACCTAACAAGCACATCTTTCGAGACTTGTGGGAAAAAAAAAGAGTTCCCGGAGGAAACCCACGCAGACACGGGGAGAACGTGCAGACTCCGCACAGTGACCCCGCCAGGAATCGAACCTGGGTCCCTGGCGCTGTGAAGTAACAGTGCTAACCACTGTGAGTCAAATTGGTCACAACACAATCGAGGAGGAATTCCTGCAGTGTAAACGGGATGGTTTTCTGCAATAATACGTTGAGGAACCAACAAGGGGACAGACCATCTTGGTCTGGGTGTTGTGCAATGAGAAAGGATTAGTTGGCAATCTAGTTGTGAGAGAACCCTTGGGTCTAATGCTATTCCCAACATTACCACTGCAGTTTTGTGGTCTGCCACCCCTACAAATGATTTTTTGCCCCATGGTTTCTTAACTCAACCAATAGAAATTCCACATTGTCTGTGCTAACATCGTGCCTCAAAATTGTATCAATATATTCTTTAATCAACATTGCAACTCCATTACCTTTTCCTTTCTGTCTGTCCTTCCTAAAAATTGAATAGCCCTCAATGTTTAGTTCCCATCCTTGGTCACCTTGGAGCCATGTGTCCCTAATCCCAACTATATCATACCCCTATACATCTATCTGCGCAACTAATACATTCATTTTACTTTGAATGCTCTGGGCCAAAAGACCATAAGACCATGAGACAGAGGGGCAGAATTAGGCCACTCGGCCCATCGAGTCTGCTCCGCCATTCAATCATGGCTGACATTTTCTCACCCCATTCTCCTGCCTTCTCCCCATAACCCCTGATCCCCTTATGAATCAAGAGCATTCAGGTACAAAACCTTAAGGTTAATCCTTGACTCACCCCTACTTTTTTTACAGTGTCATTATCTGATACAGGCCCTTGGTTTCTCTGCCTATCACTTTTCTTATTCGCCTTGCTGTGTTTTTCTCTTGTTCATGATTTCCCTGCTCTGAATACTTATATAGGTTACCATCCCCCTGCCATACCAGTTTAAACACTCCCCACCCGCTGAAGAAAGTATCCCCTCGCGCCAAGCACAAGAGTCCAGGTTATGTCCAGATGATGAGACCCTTCAGGTTGCCTGTAGGATATCCACCCCTAACCCTCCCATCTGACCACCTGGGCCATATTTCCGGGAGTGTTGACTGGGTAGTGATCAGGAGCAGGGACCCCGACTAATATTTTCATTTCTTCCCCAAGCAGGTTTAAGCCAAATGGAGCATTTGATTTGGGATCATAACTCAACCCAGAGTGGCAACTGAACTCAATCTCTGAGTATTGAAGGGAACAGTTAAAGCATGTGAACTCTTTAAAAGACTGAATGCTCGTTGAGAAATGAGTAAAATAAAAGTATAATTTTTAAGATTTGAAGTAACTCAGAAGCCAGGGGCGGTATTCTCCGACCCCCTGCCGGGTCGGCGAATCGCCGGGGGGCGGCGTGAATCCCGCCCCCACCGGCTGCTGAATTCTCCGACACCGGAGATTCAGCGGGGGCGGGAATTGTGCCAGTCGGTGCCCCCCCCCCCCCACCCCCCCGGCGATTCTCCGGCCCGCGATGGGCCGAAGTCCCGCTGCTGTAATGTCGGTCCGCCGGGGTCAATTAAACCACCTCCCTTACCGGCGGGACCAGGCCACGCGAGCGGGCTCCGGGGTCCTGGATGGGGGGCGCGGGGCGATCTGCCCCGGTGGGTGCCCCCAAGGTGGCCCGGCCCGCGATCGGGGCCCACTGATCCGCACTCTTTTACTGCGTGTCGGCCGTGTAGATCCCCGCGATGGCCGACGCGTAGGTGACCCCCCCGCGCATGCGTGGGGATGATGTCAGCAGCCGCTGACGCTCCCGCGCATGCACGGACTTCCACCGGCTGGCGGAGTCCCTTCGGCCCTGGCTGGCGTGGCGCCAAAGACCTTCCACGCCAGCCGACGGGACGGCAACCACTCCAGCGCGGGCCTAGCCCCTAAAGGCGAGGGCTTGGCCCCTAAAGGTGCGGTGAAATCCGCACCTTTGGGTTGGCCCGACGCCGGAGTGGTTCACGCCACTCCATCCCGCCAGGACCCCCCGCCCCGCCGGATAGGGGAGAATCCCGGTGAGTCACCTGCAGAAACTGTCTCAAATTGTGTATGAGTAGAACATGAATCTTCGAGAATTACAGTAATATTTTGGAGCAATACCAAGAGCAAAACGAGACTGGATAGTTCATTTTTCATTACTGTATTATTATTGGAGATATGTCACATCATCCAGATTTCCAGATTATACCGGCTTCTGAAGCTGTGTGTACTTGAAAAGTGTCAGGAGAATGTCGCTTTAAAAAATGGTTAGCTGCTCATGTTACTGCAGTGATGTCAGAGTGTGGGTGGAGCTGGGCTCTGGTTCTGCTTTTTAGTTTCACTTTGAGAAAAAGCTTGGGTGTGTCTGGGTTTTCCAGTGAGCTGCAGCTGAAGTTAAACAAAGAGCTGTCCTGTTGATCTCTGCCATCCAAAGACTATCCCTGGATCATTTGGTGAAGTCAGAATTATAAATGTTCTCAATAGTGAATGTGAACCTAATGTGCTCCTGTTTAAAGGTTTGTTAAGTCTTTTGGATGTTAAAAGGACAGCTTAAAGGATTACTTAGTGTTGTATTCTTTGGGGGTTGAATTTGAATTAATGGTTGCTAAGTTGTTCACTGTATGTTTTGAAACGGTTAACTTGAGTTCATAGAATAAACATTGTTTTGCTTTAAAAAATACTGGTCCATTTCTGCTGTACCATACCTGTGGCGTGAGCCGTGTGCTCCCCATACCACAATCTATTAAAAGTTGTGGGTCAGGTGAACTCCATGATACACTTTGGGATTCTCTAAACCCTGAACCATAACAAAAGGGGTGCGGGTTTGGGGGTGTGGGGTAATGAGTTTACAATGATCCAAAATGGCTGGAAATGCTCACTGAATGAATTGGGTTTGAAATAATATGCATCCAATCCAATCCAATCCAATCCCAAAGAATTGTGGGTCACAGCCCCAGCCAGCTACACCACCTTAGGATCATAGGACAGGGTGAAGGGTGCTTGTCTGCTTGAACCATTCATTTCGATCATGGCTGATCTGTATCTTTACTCCATTTACTCTATAATTCTTAATGCCCTAACACAAACATACACGCAGAATGAATATCAAGCCCCTGACTAACTTATTTGACAATAAATCTAGTGTCCCAGTGTCATTGGAAGTGATTTTCAAGGCCCTCCTCCTCCACTGCATGGGGACCCAGCCATTCTTCCTCTTCCTCCGCGCTATGTAAGAATTTGATTTGATTTGATTTATTATTGTCACATGTATTAGTGTACAGTGAAAAGTATTGTGTCTTGCATGCTATACAGACAACGCATACCGCACATAGGGAAGGAAGGAGAGACTGCAGAATATAATGTTACAGTCATAGCTAAGGTGTAGAGTAAAGATCAACTTAATATGAGGTAGGTCCATTCAAAAGTCTGATTTAAGTGGTGCTAACCAGCAGCAATTATGGATCCCCTGCTAATGACTGAAGCCAGCTAACAATGTGGTGAGCACTGGCCGCATCCAGAAATTAGCTGACAGCATGAAGATGTCCTTGCTGCCTGAATTACACCAACTGCAGAGGCTTAATCACATGGTGTGCGTTTTTGGGAGCTATTCAATTTCCCACCCCCACCCTCTTTTACCAGGTAGCAATGTTGATGGGGTTCAGAGATTTCTGATGCTTTCAGCTGTAGCTCCAATCCAGATGTTTTTAATTTGAAGGATTGCGTCAATGAAATACTCTCAAAGTATACACGGCCGTTATTACTTCTTCCAAGAGTGAGATGGCTCACTTAATGTTTGTTGTACATTTTCATACTGAGCAGTTCCACCCTCAGTTTGACCACTGATGTCACTAAGTGAGCTGCCAGTTTCGACACCAATTTTAGTCACCCTGTTGAAGTGCCAACATGAACAACTTTGATTGTGAATTAAAAGATGCGGTGTCCTCATATAGTGAGATGGACAGCCATCCATTAATGAATGTTCCAGCAGGTTTTATATCAGAAAATTAGATTACTGAGTGCTTTAAGAAGTTTGAAGTCACCCATCCAAACATAAAACATGCCACAAACCTCAGTCGGCTGGAAGGCTGGTTTGTGATGCAGAGTGAAGCCAACAGCGCGGGTTCAATTCCCCTACCGGCTGAGGTTATTCATGAAAGTCCTGCATTCTCAACCTTGCCCCTCGTCTGAGATGTGGTGACCCTCTGGTTAAATCACCACCAGTCAGCTCTCAAAGGGGCGAGCAGCCTATGGTCCGCTGGGACTATGGTGACATTTTACTTTTCAACTGGAGAATAAATGTAACACCCTACCTAGGCCCCCCCCCCCCACCTTGTCCCCTGTTGCTCTTTTTAGCCTTAGTTTATTACCTCTAATTCTGTCACCTTTGCTCACGAGTCGCCAGGTATCTTTCTGATACCGCCACGTGGTTCAAGTCCAAGTAATGATTAAAAATGCAACACACCGCTTAGTAAGAATTAAATCAACGGTCATTTATTATATACAGCAATTAATACTTATACAATAATCCTACTTCTAGACTAATACCTACAACTAACAGGCCAATACTTAACTTTAGGAATGGCCCATCTGGTCAGGGAAACGAATGGTCTTTCGAATTGGTCCTGAGCCCGCGGGATTCAAAGGCTGATACAGGTCGATGGTTAGGAGTGTCTATCTGGTAGCGATCGCTGGAGTCAAACTTACAGTTTTCTTTATCGAAGATTCTTGTGAAGGTTGCGAGTAGGAAGAGAAGGGTCGAGCTGAACTTGGCCCCTATTCTTATAGTCCCCAGGGGCTTCCCGCCTCTCAGGGCGGACCTTGACCCTGGTTCCAAGTGATTGGACTTGGTCCCAATCACTTGGTTCGATATGCTCCAATAATGGGGCGATTCCTTGATCGGGGGGTGGTCGTTCACCTGTCTTTGTGTCAGCCTCTCCTAGGCGCCGAGAGGTCTGGAGCAGCTTTATGTTGCTAATGTGTAGCAATTGTTCCCGGGGATGGCTGCTTAGTATGCAGATGGCTGGGTTGTTGTGATGTTAATGGCTGCAGGTATCGGTCTGTCTGGATTCCCCCAGAGGCGAATACACTGTTTTACCTGCAGCTGTCCGTTTGTGTCCTGTTGGCTGATTTTCCCATCAGCCTCTGCCGTTCGCCATTTTAGATCGGGGTTTGACCATTTTAATCGGGAATCAGCCATTTTACGTGGCTACACCCCATAACCCAGTAGCCCCACCGAACCTTTTGGACACAAAGGGGCAATTTAACTTGGTGAATTCACCTAACCGGCACATTCTTAGACTGTGAGATGAACTGGAGCACCCGCTGGAAACCCACGCAGACAGAGGGAGAATGTGCAAACTCCACACCAACAGTCACCCAGGGCCGGAATTGAACCCGAGTCCCTGGCGCTATGTGGCAGCAGTGCTAACCACTGTGCTACCTTGCCAATCTATGACTGATCAAATAGATGTGAGGCATAAATCCTTCACATCTCGTGCACTGCATGTGCCTTCAAGAGGGAGCTGAATTAATTTTAAGCTGGGACATCATATACAAGGTAATTGACAGTCATTAGGACTGGCAATTGAACCTTCTGGATTGGATTTGATTGCCTCGAGAGATCAGGGAAGACTTTTCCAGAGCTTTTTATCCCCCTTATTTGGATGAGGGAAAGGAATTAAAATTCTAATTAAGATAGATATTTCAATTTATGAATTCTATTCACAATCAACTGCCCAAACTGAAATAATAAGAGAACATTCCCCAAACTTTTATGTAAAAAATAATTACTGACTGTAACTATTAAATAAAAGCTTGTTTAACCATCTAAAACACGTTCCAATATATATAGAGACCTGGCTAACGCGTTCATAGCTGAGAGTTTGCCAAATTTCCCCAGTGTTTTTGACTTTGACCATATGTTTCCTTATCTCTTATTGTATTTGCTAATTGTGAGAGATCAGTTCGTGTACAGTATAGGTAATATTTTTAAAATATTTATTCTTGGGATGGGGGCAGTGTTGGCTCAGCCAGCATTTATTACCAGTCCCTAATTTCCCTTGAGAAGGTGGTGATAGGTTATCTTCTTGAATCACTGCAGTTCATGTGGTGTAGGTAAACGCACAGTGCTGTTAGGGAGGGCGTTCCAGCATTTTGACCCAGCGACACTGAAGGGACAGTGATATATTTCCTGACTCAGGAAATATATCAGTAAGGAGTCTTACAATACCAGGTTAAAGTGCAACAGGTTTGTTTTGAATTTCTAGCTTTCAGAGCACTGCTCCTTCCTCAGGTGAATGCTCAGGAAATCCTCAGGAAATATATCAGGAGTGGCTTGGAGAAGAACTTCCAGGTGGTGGCATTTCCAGGTGTCTGCTGCCTTTGTCCTTCTAGATAGTAGTGGTTGTGGGTTTGGAAGGTTTTGTCTAAGGAGCCTTTTTGAGTTCCTGCAGTGCATCTTGTGGACAGTACACACAGCTGATATTGTGCATCAGTGGTGGAGGGAGTGTTTGTGATTGGAGACCCCTCCAATCTCCGGTCTCTTTAACGAGCGTAAAATTCCACATCTTGTGACTGCTGAAGCCAATCTGGCATGACTGTTTGAAAACTAGCTGTCCCTACCAGCAAAATAGCTTAATAGTAACCTGGATGGTACATTTTCACTGCTTTAAAAAGACGTTCCTCTGAGGGTTTTGTAGAAATCTGCCTAGAGACAGAAGTAGCTAATATTTAAAAGGCCCCAATGAGATGCATTTCTCCTAATAATAAGATTAGTAGGCAGTTTTGATAACAATCAGATATGATTGGCCTATGATTAGAAACAGTTTACATAAATGATTGGGGAAGAGCAACTTGTTAATGTCTAGAATCAAGACGCTTGATAGGGGGAGACAGCCAAATACACAGAAAACATGATCAAAGTGAAATAAAGGTACATTTGACCAGACCCTCAGAAGCAAAGGGGGCCAGTTAACACCTCGTTGTCTCAAGAAGCAGACAAACCAGCTTTTCAGCTGAGTCTTAGAACCAAGGCAATGCAGAAAACCTTCACCAAGGCAGTTTAAATACATGCTGGACCAGGATAAGATGTTTCCCAGACTTGATTATCATCCCTGTATTGTGTGGTAACAATACACTGGGTTTTTAACTTATAGATTTACTTACTTCAGATGTTGTTTGCGGAAATGGGAAATCTTAAGGTGTTCAGAGATCATAGATATATTTTGGAACAAGGGGTAGGTTCTACATAAAATGCACATGTGCTAGTAATTTATACACCTTATTGTTGTAGAGTAGTCCTATTTATATGTATTTGCCTTTACTTTGATAAACAATCTTTAATAATTGGTACACCATGGCTGGGCTACATATTCTCAATGGGGATTCACTTGCCTCCTCACACCATTATAAAAACAAAACTATACACCTCCATGAACCCTTGTTCCAAGTTGGAATCCCCTTGCAGATAACATCAGCGTGTTTTGTGACAGAAAATCGGAGGCTTGAGTCCAACTTAATTCCTTGGGTGTAGGGAATTTTTGACCTTTGAACATAATGAAAGTGAGAACAATTGGAACCAAGTAAGAACGTGTTATATTAAGTAAGAAAGCTGAAACAATGGCTCTCGATATAGCTTGATCTTATCTGGATGTAGACAATGTAACCATAGGGGCGGTATGTGGCACAGTGGTTAGCACTGCTGCTCACAGCTCCAGGGACCCAGGTTCAATTCTGGCCTTAGGTGACTGTGTGGAGTTTGCAAGTGCTCCCCATGTCTGTTTGGGTTTCCTCCGGGTGCTCCGGTTTCCTCCCACAGTCCAAAGATGTGCAGGAGAGGTGGATTGGCCATGTTAAATTGCCCTTTAGAGTCCAAGGATGTGTAGGTTAGTTGGGGTCATGGGGATAGGGCAAGGAACTGGCCCTGGGGAGGGTGCTCTTTCAGAGGGTCGGTGTACAGTCGATGGGCCAAATGGCCTCCTTCTGTGCTGTAGGAATTCTATGGTTCTATAGCAAGTTTGAGAAGTGTGCCTAAAACCAAATTGATGGAATTGGCAGATAAATTGGAAATAGTCTTATCGACGGGAGATAAGAAGTCTGAGATTATTGAAAGCCGAGCAACAGATTTAAATGTACAAAAGGGGTTAGTCAGACCCAGAACTTCGAGAACTTTGGGAAGCACGGTAACACAAGTGGCTAGCACTGTGGCTCCACAGCCCCAGGGTCCCCGGTTCGATTCCTCGCTGGGTCACTGTCTGTGCGGAGTCTGCACATTCTCCCCGTGTCTGCGTGGGTTTCCTCCGGGTGCTCCAGTTTCCTCCCACAGTCCAAAGACGAGCAGGTTAGGATTGGCCATGCTAAATTGCCCTTAGTGTCCAAAAAGATTAGGAGGGGTTATTGGGTTATGGGGATAGGGTGGAAGTGAGGGCTTAAGTGGGTCGGTGCAGACTCGATGGGCCAAATGGCCTCCTTCTGCACTGTATATTCTATGTTCTATGTTCAAAGTGAGGAAATTTAACTAGCGCCGGTTCGATTACAAAGAGACGTAGAAAATTAAGAAGTTAGAGATGCAAGAAAAAGAGAGGAAGAGAGCATTTCAACGGAAAGGAGAGTAGATGGAGTTGAAAAGGGAAATGGAGTGAAGCGCACAGGAAGACCGAGGAAAAGAGAAAGACTTGCAACTTCGCACACAGGCAGCAGAAACTGAAATGTTGGAGCAGACAGCGGCGGAAGGTGGTTCTAGACGGGAACTAGTGGGGAGTAGTTCAGATCTGTACAAGCTTTCCCAAAATTTGATGAGAGAGATGCTGAGACATTTATTGTGCTATTGAAAAAAATAGCTAAACAGATGAGATGGCCACAAGATACTTGGGTCCTACCCTTACAGACTAACCTTGAAGGTAGGGCTAGTGAAGTCTATGCATCCTTATCAGAGGAAGGGTCGGGGACTATGAGCCAGTGAATAAAACGATATTGAGGGAATATGAACTGGCACTGGAAGCATACAGGCAGAAATTTCAAGCTGTAAGAACACAGTCAGAACAGACTTGCCTTGAATTTGAAAGCGTTAAACAAATTCATTTTGGTAGGTGGGTGAGAGCGTTGAAAATAGAATAAACCTATGACACCCTTAGAGAGATAATTCTGTTCGAGGAATTTAAAGATTGATTGCCTACAATTGTTGGAACTCATGTGGAGGAACAGAAAGTTAGAAATGTCAGACAATCCGCAGAATTTAGGTGGATTGGCAATGCTAAATTGCTCCCTAGTCTCCAGGAATGTGTAGGTTAGGTTAAGCGATTATTGGGATAGGGTAGGGAAGTGGGCTTGGCTAGAGTGCTTGTGATGAACGGTTACTGCCTTATCATCATGTAAGGTGATGTCCCCTTTAAGACCGGGCTTGGAACCCTGGGGACTCCGCCTCTGGCTCCGCCCATCTGGGAGCCATACATAAAGGGCTGCCTCATGGTCTGTGTAATAGTCAGCTCTCGTCTCTAGCTCTAGCATAGTTATTAGTCTAATAAAGCCTTCTTTCAGTTTAATCTCTGAGCGTCATTATTGAGGGTACCTCAATTTATTAGACTAAACTACATTCAGGATGGACGCAGTCCTGAAACCAGAGAAGCTCAATCTGAAAGCACGAATGCCGGAAATTTTTAAATACTGGCTGCGGTGCTTCGAGGCCTACCTGGACTCCGCAGAGACTCCCATCCTGGGGCCACGCAAGCTGCATCTACTCCACGCCCGGGTGAGTCAAAGAATCTCCGCCACGCTCGAAAAGGCGACGACTTATGAGGAAGCGATGGAGTTGCTCCGCAAGCGGTTTGTCAAACCCATCAATGAGGTGCACGCCCAGCATCTGCTCTCTACCTGCCGGTAGCACTCGGGGGAATCGCTCGACGAGTTTGTTGAAAAACTCACCGCGCTTGCCAGGGACTGTGACCATCAGGATGTGACTGGAGAAGTCCATATGAACTTGCACATCAGGGACGCTTTCGTGTCCGGCATCCGCTCGACCTGCATCCGGCAGCGGCTGCTCGAAAATGGGGCAAACGACCTCCAGGAGATGCTAACGCTCGCCTCCTCGCTGGCGATGGCCCGGAATAACTTGGTTACGTACCCCGCGGACTCTGCCAGCCCCCCCCGGACTTCCTCTGACTCAACCGTATTACAGGCCTGCGCCATGCGGCGACCCGCTCACCATGGGGGCACACCATGCTACTTCTGTGGGCAGGGCCAGCACCCACGCCCCCGCTGCCCAGCCCGCTCCGCGGTCTGCAGCGACTGCGGGAAGAAAGGGCACTTTGCGAGGGTCTGCCTGGCCAGACCCAGGGGCCAGAAAATCAGGCTCTCGGGCCCGTAGGCCTCGCAATGCTGCTGCGCACCGACCCAACACGCCCTCTTCTGATGCGTCATCAGCCTCGTGCGAATCATGGGAGCGGCCAGCTTGTCGGCGGCCATCTTCTCAACCCGACACGCGCAGCCAGCGGCGACGGCCATTTTACGAGTCCGACTCGGCTGAGGACTCCGACTACCCGCGACTGGGTGCGATCACCCTCGATCAAACTCGGCCCAAACATCTGCAGATCTCCATGATGCAGGTCCAGGTCAACGGGCACGACACTGCATGCCTCTCCGACTCCGGGAGCAGGGTGAGCTTTATCCACCCTGAAACGGTAAGGCGCTGCTCCCTACGCACCCATCCCGCATCCGAAACCATAGCCCTCGCATCTGGGTCCCACTCGGTACAAATCTCGGGGTACTGTATTGTGGATCTCTCGATCCAGGATGCCAAATACACCCGTTTCAAATTTTATATCCTCCCTCACCTCTGTGCCCCCCTGCTGCTCGGACTGGATTTCCAGTGCAGCCACTGAAGCCTGACACTGAAGTTCGGCGGACCCTTGCCCCCCCCCCCACGGTGTGCTGCCTTGCGACACTGAAAGTCGCACCCCCCTCGCTATTCGCTAACCTCACTCCTGACTGTAAGCCCGTCGCCACCAGGAGCTGGCGCTACAGTGCCCAAGATATGGCTTTTATCAAGTCAGAGGTCCAGCATTTACTGGGAGAGGGGGTCATCGAGGCTAGCAACAGCCCTTGGAGAGCGCAAGTGGTGGTAGTCCGGTCCGGGGAGAAGAAACGGATGGTCGTGGATTATAGCCAGACCATAAACCGATTCACGCAGCTTGATGCGTACCCCCTTCCTCGCATCGCAGAAATGGTAAATCGGATCGCCCAATACCGAGTCTTTTCCACGGTCGACCTCAAATCTGCCTACCACCAGCTCCCCATCCGACCAAAAGACCGCCTCTATACTGCCTTCGAAGCAGCCGGCCGGCTCTTCCACTTCCTCAGGGTCCCCTTTGGTGTCACAAATGGGGTCTCCGCCTTTCAAAGGGCGATGGACCAAATGGTGGACCAGTACGGTTTGTGGGCTATATACCCGTACTTGGACAATGTCACCATCTGCGGCCATGATCAGCAGAACCATGACGCGAACCTCAAAAAGTTCCTCCAGACCGCCCGAGCCCTTAACCTGACCTATAACGAGGGCAAATGCGTTTTCCACACCACCCGGCTGGCCATCCTCGGCTATGTCATGGAAGACGGGGTCCTAGGTCCCGACCCCGACTGCATGCGCCCCCATAAGGAACTCCCTCTCCCCCGCAGCCTCAAGGCCCTCAAACGGTGCTTGGTGCTTTTCTCCTATTACACCCAGTGGGTCCCCAAGTATGCGGACAAAGCCCGCCCACTCCTAAAGACCACCATTTTTCCCCTCTCGGCTGAGGCTCAATTGGCCTTCAACTGCATCAAGGCCGACATCATCAAGGCCGCCATGCACGCGGTGGACGAAACCATCCCTTTCCAGGTAGAGAGCGATGCATCAGACATCACCCTGGCTGCTACCCTCAATCAAGGAGGCAGACCAGTAGCGTTCTTCTCCCGAACCCTCACCGCCTCCGAGGTTCGACACTCTGCAGTCGAAAAGGAGGCACAAGCCATTGTGGAGGCTGTGCGGTGCTGGAGACACTACCTCGCCGGTAGGAGGTTTACCCTCGTCACCGACCAACGGTCGGTCGCCTATATGTTCGATAACAAGCAACGGGGCAAAATAAAAAACGATAAAATTTTGAGGTGGAGGATCTAACTCTCCACCTACTCGTACGATATCAAGTATCGTCCAGGGGAGCTCAACGAGCCCCCAGATGCCCTGTCCCGCGGCACATATGCCAACGCGCAGGAGGACCGCCTGCAAGCCATCCACAATGACCTCTGCCACCCGGGGATTACCCGGCTCGTCCATTTCATCAAGTCCCGCAACCTACCTTACTCAACCAAGGAGGTCAAGGCCATGGTCAAGGCCTGCCAAGTCTGTGCGGAGTGCAAACCGCACTTCTATCGGCCAGACAAGGTTCGGCTCATGAAGGCCCCTTTGAGCGACTGAGCATGGACTTCCAGGGGCCCCTCCCATCCACCAACCGTTATGCCTATTTCCTCACCGTGATCGATGAGTTCTCCCGTTTCCCATTCGCCATTCCCTGCCCCGACATGACCTCAGCCACGGTGATTAAGGCACTGCACAGCATCTTCACCCTGTTCGGTTTCCCCGCTTATATCCACAGCGACTGGGGTACATCGTTCATGAGCGATGAACTGCGTCAGTATCTGCTCAGCAAAGGCATCGTCTCGAGCAGAACGACCAGTTATAACCCGCAGGGAAACGGGCAGGTGGAGAGGGAGAACGCGATAGTGTGGAAGGCTGTCCTTCTGGCCCTGCGGTCGAGAAATCTCCCAACCACCTGCTGGCAGGAGGTCCTACCCGATGCCCTACACTCCATTAGGTCACTCCTCTGCACGGCCATGAATGAGACCCCCCATGAGCGATTGTTTCTCTTCCCCAGGAAGTCTACCTCCGGGGTCTCGCTTCCACCTTGGCTGATAGCTCCGGGACCTGTTCTTCTCCAGAGGCACGCGAGGAGCCATAAAACGGACCCCCTAGTTGAAAAGGTCCGACTGCTCCACGCCAACCCCAGTTACGCCTACGTGAAGTACTCCGACGGCAGGCAACATAAGGTTTCCCTCCTGGATCTGGCACCCGCTGGATCCTCCACCACAGACGCCCCTTCCCGCGCCGCTCCCCTGCAGGACCCGTCGCCCCCTACAACACACCCCCTTCCAGCCCTACCACCCGTTGGTGAGCCCCTACCGTGCGCCCCCCCCTTGCGCCCCCCTTTACACACCCCACTGGCGCTGGCTCCGCTACCCCCGACCCTGCCTAGTTCCCCTGCCCCGACCCGGACCGAAGCTCTGACCACTGTGCTCCCGGATGTGCCCTCAACCGGGACGTCCGTGCCCGCCGCACCACCGCCCGAATTGAGGAGGTCGAGGAGGATGATCCGGCCACCGAGACAGATGGACCTATGATGGCACTTCACCCCCGCCGGACTCCTTTTTAAACAGGGGGTGAATGTGATGAACGTTTACTGCCTTATCATCATGTAAGGTGATGTCCCCTTTAAGATCGGGCCTGGAACCCTGGGGACTCCGCATCTGGCTCCGCCCATCTGGGAGCCATACATAAAGGGTTGCCTCATGGTCTGTGTAATAGTCAGCTCTCGTCTCTAGCTCTAGCATAGTTATTAGTCTAATAAAGCCTTCTTTACAGTTTAATCTCTAAGCGTCATTATTGAGGGTACCTCAGTGCTGTTTCAGAGGGTTGGTACAGACTTGATGGGCCAAATGGCCTCCTTCTGCACTGTAGGGATTCTATGATTCTTTGATTCTATGATAACTTGCAGATGGCGATGAGCTGGTCCATAGACCAAAGCCTTTCTTTAGACCTGGGGGCAGGTCAGCCAGAGAGGGAGTGGTTGGAAACTCCAAGGCGGTTTCACCTCCAAATACAAGAGAATTCGCTGGAAAGGTGAGAGGTCTGAAAAGGTCAGGGGCGGGATTCTTGGTCCTGCCAATCCTGCTTTCCAGCGCAGCATGTCCCTGCTGTTCCCACAGCTGGCCAATGCGGTTTCCCATTGTGGCCACCCCCACACTACCGGGAAACACACAGGCATGGGTGCACTGCCAGCGAAGCGGAGGCTCCCACTGACGGAGAATCCCGCAACAGATGTTTTCACTGTAATAAACTGGACCATACAAAATCACTATGCTGGAACATAAATGGCTGGGATTACAAATGTTAAAATGGGAAATATGAAACTAGAGGCTGGAGAATAGGAGAAGCAGATAGGATTTGCACACAGAATAAAGGAACAGACAATAGGAAGAAACATGTATGCACACATTGCACAGGGACAGAGTGACCATCAGGTGGTGGACTTGTTTCAAGAATTTGTGTGCTAGGGTAAATCATTTCCATGTGGACAGGATAAGCTGGTAAAATACATTAAAATCCTTCGAGATACAGGTGCAAGTCAATCCCTAATGTTGTGGGACAAATGCATTTGTTGTCCAGAAAGGGTATTAAAGGAAAAGGTTCTGGTCAACAGCATTCTCGATGAAAGGAAAGACATTCCTTTTGTAAAAATAAGCTTACAGGGTAGCTTGAAGACAGGGGAAGTAGTGTAGGTGTGGTACAAACTTTGCCCATTCAATCGATTTAGGGAATTATAGTGCAGGATCCCAGATGGTAGTGATGCCGACTGCAGTTCAACAGCTAATATAGAATCCTATCACAGAGAGATTACAAACAGGCCCCCCTGGAATAATTATGGATTGTGTGGTGATGCAATCAAAGGTTCACAAGCGAAGATAAAAGAGGGAGAAGTTGCAAGCCCAGGGTCATTCCAATAAGATCAGGTTACCTGATACATTTTTAACAAGCTAAATGAGAATGACGCAAATGTATTCATCTCTAAGAGGTTGACTGAATTGCAGCAGAATGACTCAAAAGCAAAACATTTGAAGAGATCCCAGCAGGGAGTAAAAGACAGGGCTACTACAAAGGCCCAGATTCCGAGTTTTATAACTGGAGAGAGAATGCTCATGTTGTTACCTGTGTCAGGCTAACCCCTGAAAGCTAGATTTAGTAAGTTGTGTTAAATTGAAAGCAAATTGAGCACAGAAAACTCTCTGGTACACACCCCAGATAGATACTAATCATACCGAGTGTGTCATGTTAACCTGTTCAAGAAATATTATGTTAGAGGAGATGAGGACAAGCATGAGGCCTTGTAAGTAATGAAGCGGGGGGAAGATGAGGGGTAAAATTCTGACACTGACTTCACTATAATTTATTTGGGCAATGAGGAAGCCATTTAAACCAGTGGTTAAATCATCTCCCGGGTACGAGCCAGAGTGAACCGACAGAGTTACTGTTGTCCTATAAATGTATTTGCGGAATAAACGAGGTAGAACAGGGTTAGCAATGCATGCCTTGGATGTGGGGGCACCGTTGCAATCAAACAACATCCATTTTGGTTACCTTCAGCTAAGTTATTGCAGGTACAGAAGGAAATTTGGGGAAATTTGGGGGGAGGGCACGGTGGAAACAGGGGGCACGGTGGCACAGAGATTCGCACTGCTGCCTCACAGCGCCAGGGACCGGAGTCTAATACCGGCCTCAGGTGACAATATGGAATGTGCATGTCTGTGTGGGTTTCCTTCGGGTGCTCCAGTTTCCTCCCACAGTCCAAGGCTGAGCAGGGTAGGTGGATTGGCCGAGTTAAATTGCCCCTTAGTGTCCAAAGATATTGCAACAAGATATTGCAACAAGATGGTGCCCGAGCATGCCGACTCTCCGCGAGCTCTCCCGAACAGATCCTCTTTTCACTTATCTTATAATCTTTAAAAATTTAATTTTAAGAATAACATTATTACTAACCTTTGTTGTTTATCTCCCAACTCGACCTGGAAGTGGATGAGGCCCAACTCGACCCGGAGAGGCCCGTCCAGTAACCCGACCTACCTGGAGATGGAGGAAAGAAAAACCAACATGGAGGCCTGATCGGGCCTACTCCAAGATCCGACCCCAGGAGTACCCAAGGAGGGAACAGAACACGGGGCCCAGCCCAACCTGCCTCAGGAAGCCCCTGCCTGCGACCCAGGACCCCTGAAATCGCGGAGACCCCGCGCAAAGATCCGAACGCGCGCAAGGTCTTTCCATGCTCGCAGAATGTCGAGACCCGACCAGGTCGCAAACATGCCCCCCCAGCAGCCCCAAAAACACAACCTGCACCCGGGACCCTGCCAGCCGCGACCCCGGAAACGTAACCAGCGCCCCGGCCCCCGGCAGAAGCAACCACCTATCTTCTACAAGATCAGGCCTCTCCCATCGGATCCCGGGACAATCCAGCCACAGCTGCCAACCGAGGAAGCGAAGGAAAAGGGGTAGTCTGCAGGTGAGACTGAAGCAACGCGGTTTCAAGACTCCTCTCCCCAGCATATTCCTGACAAACGTCCAAGCGATCGAAAACAAGCTGGATGAACTTAACGCCAGACTTACTTATCAGAGGGAAGTAAGAGACTGCTGTGTGCTCTGTTTCACAGAGACATGGCTCACCCCTGCCTCATCGGACTGTGCCATACAACCTGAAGGCTTCTCAATTCATCGGGTGGACCGCACCGCATCATCCGGCAAAGCGAAGGGTGGAGGGGTGTGCCTCCTCATCAACTCCTCCTGGTGCTTGGATGTGGTGACCGTGGCGACCTACTGCTCCCTGGACCTGGAACACCTGACTGTGAAGTGCCACCCATACTATCTTCCACGTGAGTTCACTTCAGCCATTATCACAGCGGTCTACATCTCACCCCAGGCAGAAGTGAGGAAGGCGCTGGACGAACTGTACACAGTTGTAAACAACGACGAAACAGAACACCCGGAGGCCTTGTTCATTGTGGCCGGAGACTTCAACAACGCCAACCTCAAGAGTGTACTGCCAAAATTCCACCAGCACATCTCCTGTCCCACCAGGGGCGACAACACTCTTGACCCCGGCTACCCAAAAATCAAGGGCGCCTACCGTTCCATCCCCCGACCGCACTTTGGGAAATCAGACCACAAGATGGTGCTCCTTCTCCCGGCATACCAGCAGAAACTCAAGCGGAAGAATCCAGCTAAGAAGGTTGTGCAGTGCTGGTCCGAGGAAACAGAAGAGCTCCTACATGACTGCTTAGAGACAGTGCACTGGTCCATACTTAAGAACTCAGCGACCAACTTAAATGAGTATTCCACCACCGTCACAGACTTCATCAGCAAATGTGTGGACGACTGCGTGCCAAAGAAAGCAGTACGTACGTTCCCCAACCAGAAACCATGGCTCAATCACGAGATTGACTCCCTACTGAAGGACAGATCTGAGGCGTTCAAGACAGGCGACCCTGACGTAGACAAGAAATCCAGGTACGACCTCTGCAAAGCCATCCGAGATGCCAAGAGAGAATATCAAACCAAGCTAGATTCCCAGACAGACTCTCGGCGGTTGTGGCAAGGACTAAACAACATAACGGGCTACAAAGCGAAGCCGAGCAGTATGTCCGGCAGCAGTGCACCCCTCCCCAATGAACTCAATGCATTCTATCCTCGGTTCGAGCAGGAAACCAACGATCCGCTGTCGCGTGCCCCAGCAGCCCATAACACACCCATACTCACCATCACAGCTTCAGAAATCAAATCGGCCTTCCTGAAAGTGAACCCTCAGAAGGTGACGGGTCTGGACAGGATCCCTGGTCGTGCACTCAGAGCCTGCGCGGACCAGCTGGCAGGTGTGTTCGCGGACATTTTTAACCTGTCCCTATCTGCTCCGAGGTTCCCACCTGCTTCAAGAAGACCACCATCATACCGGTGCCAAAGAAGAACCAGGCAACGTGCCTCAATGACTACCGACCAGTGGCCCTGACTTCAGTCGTAATGAAGTGCTTCGAGAGGTTGGTCATGAAACGCATCACCTCCATACTCCAAGAATGCCTTGATCCACTGCAATTCGCATACCGCTGCAACCAGTCCACAGCAGACGCCATCTCCCTGGCCCTAGACTCATCCCTACAGAGCATCTCGACAACAAGGACTCCTACATCAGACTCCTATTTATTGAGTGCAGCTCCGCCTTCAACACCATAATCCCAGCCAAGCTCATATCAAAGCTCCAAAACTTAGGACTTGGCTCCTCACTCTACAACTGGATCCTCGACTTTCTGACCCACAGACCTCAATCAGTAAGAGTAAACAACAACTCCTCCTCCACAATAGTCTCAATACCTGGACCCCACAAGGCTGCATGCTTAGCCCCCGACTATACGACCTGTACACACACGACTGCGTGGCAAAACTTGGTTCCAACTCCATCAACAAGTTTGCTGACGGTACGACCACATTGGGCCGGATCTCGAATAACGACGAGTCAGAATACAGGCGGGAGATAGAGAACCTAGTGGAGTGGCGCAGCAACAACAATCTCTCCCTTAATGCCAGCAAAACTAAAGAGCTGGTCATTGACTTCAGGAAACAAAGTACTGAACACACCCCTGTCAGCATCCGAGGTGGAGATGGTTAGCAGCTTCAAATTCCTAGGGGTACACATCTCCAAAAATCTGTCCTGGTCCACCCACGTCGACGCACAACAGCACCGAAAGTTCCTCAGGAAACTAAGAAAATTTGGCATGTCCACATAAACTCTTACAAACTTTTACAGATGCGCCACAGAAAGCATCCCATCGGGCTGCATCACAGCCTGGTATGGCAACTGCTCTGCCCAAAACCGCAAGAAACTTCAGAGAGTCGTGAACACCGCCCAGTCCATCACACGGACCTGCCTCCCATCCATTGACTCCATCTGCACCTCCCGCTGCCTGGGGAAAGCGGGCAGTATAATCAAAGACCCCTCCCACCCGGCTTACTCACTCTTCCAACTTCTTCCATCGGGCAGGAGATACAAAAGTCTGAGAACACGCATAAACAGACTCAGAAACAGCTTCTCTCCCGTTGTTGCCAGACTCCTAAACAACCCTGATTAATGCTACACTCCTGTATGCTTCACCCGATGCCGGTGTTTATGTAGTTACATTGTGTACCTTGTGTTGCCCTATTATGTATTTTCTTTTATTTCTTTTTCTTTTCATGTACTTAATGATCTGTTGAGCTGCTCGCAGAAAGATATTTTTCACTGTACGTCATACACATGACAATAAATAAATCCAAATCCAATCCAGGTTGGGTTACAGGGATAGGGCAGGGAAGGGCAGGGCAAGTGGGCCTAGGTAGAGTACTCTTTTGGAGGGCTAGTGCAGACCCGATGGGCCAAATGGCCTCCTTCTGCACTGTAGGAATTCTATGAAATTGAATATATGCTCAGGGCTGACCTTATTAAATTGTCATGATGTGGAGATGCTGGCGTTGGACTGGGGTGAGCACAGTACGAAGTCTTACAACACCAGGCTAAAGTCCAACAGGTTTGTTTCGATGTCACTAGCTTTCGGAGCGCTGCTCCTTCCTCAGGTGAAAGTTAGGACAGGACAGGACAGAAACTTCACCTGAGGAAGGAGCAGCGCTCCGAAAGCTAGTGACATCGAAACAAATCTGTTGGACTTTAACCTGGTGTTGTAAGACTTCTTACTGTTATTAAATTGTGTTCTAGGCCTGAATTCTCTGTCTGTTCACCCTGGCAGGATTATCTGGTCCTGTAGCAGTGAATGGAGTTTGATTGAGCGCCAAATTCTCCGTTCACCACTTACAGTGGCGGGGCGAAATCAGATTGGAGAATCCTGGCCCTAGTGATTGGAGCTCCCCTATTGTCAAGCCGCCAGACCAGATACAACCCAGAGACTGTGCGTGGACTACAGACGGGGGAATGCGTAGCCCAGAGGGATCTGTTTTATATTCCACGTTTGGAAGACTGCATCAAAAGTGTTGGATGGTCTCAATTTATCACCAACATAAACTTGCTAAAGAGCAAGTTCCTCTAGCTGAGAGGGCAAAGGAGATTGGCATTTGTGTGGCGCCCGAAGGGCTTTATCAATTCAAAGGTAAGGCGTTAAGACCGTCCCTGTAACCTCCCAAAGGCTCAAGAACAGAATGATTCGAGAATTGAGTGACTGTGCTGTATATACTGATGACTTAGTGGTGTTCAGCCAGAGTTGGGAAGAGCATCTACACACCTAAAGGAACTGTTTGAGCGCTTCGAAGAAGCCAATCGCGAGATGAAACGAGCGAAAAGTGAATTTGCTAAGGCCCAAAATTTCCTATCTGGGGCACCGAGTGGGATCTGGTCAAATCGCATCACGAGATGCAAAAATACAGGCCATTTGGGAGACTTCCTGAAACCCACCACCAGGGAAGAGACTTTACGCTTGGTACTGGCATTACAGCGTTTTGAGATTGATGATGCCTGCAACCCACCAGAGACAATCATATATTGCAACCGTGTTACTTAAAAATCTTTCATGTGTCCAGGAGAAAGAACGCTTTATCCCGAGTATGAAAGAGACATTTGGGAACAGTGGGAAATTTTCTGTGACATCTTCTCTGTTAATGCATGCTCATTAATTTTGAAATATTTAATAAGAGAGGCTAATAATAAGCATTTGCTAATACGTATATTCGGGAAATCATAATCAAGCAGACACCATGGCTTTTCATGAAAGGGAAATCGGGTCTGACTAATTTCTTAGAGTTTTTCAAGGAAGTCTCAGTCAGAGTGGATGGAGGGGAACCAGTGTTGTTTTTGGAATTCCAGAAGGTGTTCGACGTTGATTTTTGCGGGATTGTATGCTTTTGTTTCAGTTTGATAAAACGTTTCATTTCTTCAGTTAGTCATAGATGGCGTGTCCTTTCCTTAAGCTATTCCCTCTCACTGGAAAATATCTTTGCTAAGTGTTACGAAATATCTCCTTAAAGGTCTGCCACTGATTCTCTCCTGACACTTTCATAAATGTAATTTCCTACTTCA
Organism: Scyliorhinus torazame; assembly: GCF_047496885.1. Taxonomy (NCBI): domain Eukaryota; kingdom Metazoa; phylum Chordata; class Chondrichthyes; order Carcharhiniformes; family Scyliorhinidae; genus Scyliorhinus; species Scyliorhinus torazame. The sequence goes on from NC_092712.1 coordinate 54,155,296, forward strand.
CTTTAGCCAGCTCTGTCCTCACACCCTCGTCATTGCCCTCATTTTAAGTTCAAAACATTTAAGTCTTCGGCCCCCTGCTGTCCCTTCAAATGAATGCGGAAATCACTGCTCCCCAAGGACGACTTTACTATGAAATGATCAATGAATCCTCTCTCCTTGCATCTGAATTGTGACCTGCTGCTGTCATGGGAATACGAAACGTCGGCCAATCTGGTGCAGGTTTTGGTGGGGAATTTTCATCCAGTTGTTCCTCATATGTTGTGCCGTATTTTCCAGCCCCGCCCAATGCTGGGGTTGTCCGGTTCCGCCGGACGTTTGGCTGGTCATCCGCATCCCCCCGCGGCGGGACCCGTCACGGTGGGGCGGGAAAATCCAGATCTAACTTTTTATTTTTAAAAAATGCCCGGGCAAAGGCGACCTGCGTTTATAAAGCCCCTGCCGCATGCAAAACTGTCTCACGGCAGTGCAGGCAGGCAGTTCTGTGAGGACCTAGAAACGAGGAGCCAGTGAAACTACCATTTGAAGCGCAACGAAAGATCATTAATAACCAGTCGCCGTTCCTGCATCGGAGAATTGCCATGTTGCATTTGCAACAATGCCTTTAAGCAGTGGGGCCGTGATTAAATGGATCTGCCCAATGTGTTTGGCCCGCTAACAGGTTCAGGGTACTATTTCCCTCAGTCATCATTCAGGTTGTAGCTTCGTCAGACTGGGTATTGCCATGGCAACTGCAGCTTGTGCTCAGCGCCGTGTGATATTCCACAAGGTAAATGAAAAATCCTGAATCATGTAAGAAAGAAAGACAGCTGTGGGGGAGGGGGGAACTCTGTACCGCGCAGGAACCCAGAAAACTAGTGGTCCAGTTACTGGTCACTGCTCTTTTTTTTCCATTTAGTTTTGTTACTTTTCCGCCCTTCCCCCAGCCCCTTAACCCACTTCCCTTTCTTCTGAGTTTTACGTTGGGGCATCGATCCCTGGATAACTTGCCGCAAATGGCTGCTCCGTAACCGTGAACCTAGACAGTGAATGTGACAGCAGCCTATTCAACTCTGAGGAGCATCACACCCTTTCTTGCCCTCGTTTGACACTCAGGCGCTCGTGATTTTCAGCGGATGACATTGGACAGGGGCCAGGAGTGGGAATCCTGGTTCATTTTGTTTACTTCCTCCCGCCCCACCCCGTCACTTCCTTCAAACACTCAGTTGCTCCGGAAAAAATGTTAGTGGGAGTTGTGTACAGACCACCAAACAGTAATTTTGAGGTTGGGGATGTCATCAAAGAGGAAATTAGAGATGTGTGCAGTAAGGGTACAGCAGTTATTATGGGTAACTTCAATCTGCGTATGGATTGGGCCAGTCAAACTGGTATCAATGCGAAGGAGGATATCCTGGAATGTATAAGAGATGGTTTTCTAGACCAATATTCGAGGAACCAAACAGAGAACAGGCCATCCTAGACTGGGTATTGTGCAATGAGAGAGGATTCATTAGCAGCATTGTGGTGCGAGATCCTTTAGGGAACAGTGACCATAATATGGTAGAATCCTTCATTAAGATTGAGAGTGACACAGTTAAGTCTGAGACTTGGGTCCTGAACTTAAAGCTGCTAACTTTGATGGTATGAGACGTGCATTGGTTAGGATACGTTGGCAAAGGATACTTTAGGGGTTGACAGTGGATAGGCAATGGCAGACATTTAAAGAACACATGGATGAACTTCAACAATTGTACATTCCTGTCCGGCACAAGAGTAAGACAGGGAAGGTGGCTCAACCATGTCTAACGAGGGAAATCAGGGATAGTGCGAAAGCAAAAGAGGAGGCATATCAATTGGCCAGAAAAAACAGCAAGCCTAAGGACTGGGAGAAATTTAAAATTGAGCGAGGGACAAAGGGTTCAATTCGGAAGGGAAAAGTAGAATACGAAGGTCAGCTTGCAGGAAACATAAAAACTGACTGCAAAATCTTCTACAGATACATGAAGAAAAAAAGACTGGTGAAGACAAATGTAGGTCCCTTACATTTAGAATCGAGAGAATTCATAATGAGCAACAAGGAGATGGCAGACCAGTTGAACAAATACTTTGGATCTGTCTTCATTAAGGAGGACACAAATAACCTTCTAGAAATACTAGGGGACAGAGGGTCTAGCATGAAGAAAGAACTGAAGGAAATCCTTATTAGTCAGGAAATTGTATTTGGAAAATTGATGGGATTAAAACCCAATAAGTCCCCAGGGTCTGATGCACTGCATCCCAGAGTACTTAACAAAGTGGCCCTAGAAATAGTGGACGCATTGGTGATAATTTTCCAGTATTCTATAGATTCTGCAAGAGTTCCAATCAATTGGAGGGTAGCTAATGTACCCCACTTTTTAAAAAAGGAGGGAGAGAGTAAACGGGGAATTATAGGTCGGTTAGACTAACATCGGTGGTGGAGAAAATGCTGGAGTCAATTATTAAGGATGAAATAATTGAGTATTTGGAAAGTGGGGACAGGATCGGTCCAAGTCAGCATGGATTCACTGAAGGGAAATCATGCTTGACAAATCTTCTGGATTTTTTTGAGGATGTGACCAGTAGAGTGGATAAGGGTGAACGAGTGGATGTTGTGTAACTGGACTTTCAAAAGGCCTTTGACAAGGTCCCACACAAGAGATTAATGAGGAAAATTAAAGCTCATAATATTGGGGGTAATGTATTGACATGGATAGAGAACTGGTTGGCAGACAGGAAACAGGGAGTGGGAATAAACAGCTTCTTTTTAGAATGGCAGGCAGTAACTAGTGGGATACCGCAGGGCTTAGTGCTGGGACCCCGCCTGTTCACAATATACATTAAGATTTGGATGAAGGAATTCCATACATACAATATCTCCAAATTTACAGATGACACTAAGCTGGGTGGCAGTGTGTGCTGTGAGGAGGATGCAAAGAGGCTGCAGGGTGACTTGGACAGACTGACTTTGTGGGCAAATACCTGGCAAATGCAATATAATGTGGGTAAATGTGAGGTTATCCACTTTGGTGGCAAAAACAGGAAGGCAGATTATTATCTGAATGGTGGCAGTTTAGGAAAAGGGGAAGTGCAGCGAGACCTGGGTGTTATGGTGGAACAGTCGCTGAAGGTTGACATGCAGATACAGCAGGCAGTGAGGAAAGATAATGGTATGCTGGCCTTCATAGCGAGAGGACTTGAGTACAGGAGTAGGGATGTCTTCCTGCAGTTATACAGGGCCTTGGTGAGGCCACACCTTGAGTATTGTGTGCAGTTTTGGTCTTCTAGTTTGGGAAGGTGCTATTGAGGGTGTCCAGCAAAGGTTCAGCAGACTAATTCCCGGGATGGCAGGACTGATATATGCAGAAAGCCTGGATCGACTGAGTTTGTACTCACTGGAGTTTAGAAGAATGAGAAGGGATCTCATAGAAGCATATAAAATCCTGATGGGACTGGGCAGGTTAGATGCAGGAAGGATGTTCCCGATTTTGGGGACGTCCAGTACTAGAGGTCATAGCCTAAGAATAAGGGGTAAGCCATCCAGGACTGATGGTGAGGAAGAGCTTCTTCTCTCAGGGTGTTGTGAACTTGTGGAATTCTCTACTACAGAAAGTTGTTGGGACCAGTTCGTTGGACTTATTCAAGAGGGAGCTGGACATGGCCTTTGCGGCTAAAGGGATCAAGGGTTGTGGAAAGAAAACTGGGCCGGGATTCTCCCCAACCCGGCGGGGCGGGGGGTCCCGGCGGGATGGAGTGGCGTGAACCACTCCGGCGTCGGGCTGCCCCAAAGGTGCGGATTTCTCCGCACCTTTAATAGTCAAGCACTCACCTTTAGGGGCTAGGCCCGCGCCGGAGTGATTGCCATCCCGCTGGCTGGCATGGAAGGCCTTTGGCGCCACGCCAGCTGGGGCCGAAGGGACTCCGCCGGCCGGCGGAAGTCCGCGCATGCGCGGGGATGACGTCAGCAGCTGGGATGACGGGGGTGGGGTGTCACTTATGCGTCGGCCATCGCGGAGACTTACATGGCCGACGCGTAGTAAAAGAGTGCTCCCACGGCACAGGCCCGCCCGCGGAACGGTGGGCCCCGATCGCGGGCCAGGCCACCGTGGGGGCACCCCCTGGGGCCAGGTCACCCCGCGCCCCCCCCCCCCCCAGGACCCTGGAGCCCGCTCAAGCCGCCTGGTCCCGCCGGTAAGGGAGGTGGTTTAATTCACGCCGGCGGGACCGGCATTACAGCAGCGGGACTTTGGCCCATCGCGGGCCGGAGAATCGCCGGGGGGGGCCCGCCGACCGGTGCGGCGCGATTCCCGCCCCCGTCGAATCTCCGTTGCCGGAGAATTCGGTGGACGGCGGGGGCGGGATTTAGCATGGCCAATTCACCTAACCTGCACATCTTTGGACTATGTGAGGAGACTGGAACATCCGGAGGAATCCCGCGCACACATATGGAGAACGTGCAAACTTCACACAGACAGTCACCCAAGATCGGAATCGAACCCAGGTCTCTGGCGCTGTGAGGCAGCAGTGCTGACCATAATCGGTTCGCCAGAACAGCTGAAGCCCTGGAATAAAAGAGACAATGGCAGCATGGATACGGAGTCGGCTGAAGGACAGGAAACAGAGACTAATGACAAATTGCCGTTTGGCGGACTGGAGAAAGACTTAAAGTGGGGTTCCCTTGTGGTTAATATTGTGCTACCAGCAGCAGTCTGGATCTATACTAGTGACTGAGGCTTGGTCGCACAGGACACGATTAAAAAATTTTCATGATATCTCAAAACGGGGAAGTATTGTGAACTGAGAGGAGAATAGTGATAGAGTTCAAGAGGACATAAACAAGCTAGTACGGAATGGTGGACAAGTGACAGATGGAATTTAATGAAGAGAAGTGTGAAGTGATGAGTTTTGGTCAGAAGAACAAGGCCGGGCCATTCAAATGAAAGGATGGAAAGAGGAGTAGAGAGACCTGGGGGTAAATGTGCACTATTCATTGATGTTGGGTAGGGCAGTTTGAGAAAATGGTTGAATATGCTTATGGGACCTCGACTTTATAGAGGCACAGAGTGCAAAAGCAAGGAGGTCATAATGTAATTTTACATAACAGCCTCATTTAGACTATTGTGTCCAATTGAGTCCAAGAAGGATGTGAAGTGGATAAGGTGCATAAAATATTCAGGGCCATGGAGAAAGGTCAGGGGATCAAGTAGAACTAGCTAAATTACCCTCACAGAGAGCCAGTACGGACATGATTGGTTGAATCATCCGTGGGCAGCGCGGTAGCACAGTGGGTAGCACTATTGCTTCACAGCTCCAGGGTCCCAGGTTTGATTCCCTGCTTGGGTCACTGTCTGTGTAGATTCTGCGCATTCTCCCCGTGTCTGCGTGGGTTTCCTCCGGGTGCTCCGGTTTCCTCCCACAAGTCCCGAAAGACGCGCTGTTAGGTAATTTGGACATTCTGAATTCTCCCTCTGTGTACCTGAACAGGCGCCGGAATGTGGCGACTAGAGGCTTTTCACAGTAACTTCATTTGCAGTGTTAATGTAAGCCTACTTGTGTCAATAAAGATTATTATTATTGAATGGCCTCCCTCTGTGATGTTACCATTCCACACTTCTATGATTCTAAGTTTGAAATAATCAAAGCTCAAGTCAGAAATCATACATGAGGTCCCTCAAGCCCATACAGTTCAAAGTCCTTCCATAGGCAGTGCGGTCACAAACTGATTGCTGCAGCCGTAAATCACGCTTTACAAAACAATCGTTTCCACGAAAGTTTCTTGAAAAGACTTCTTGTGAAATTTAAGTCGAAGAATTTCTTGGCTGGTCTCTTCCTGTAAAATGACATATTGAAACAGATCTGACCATGTAATTAAAAAAAAAATCCAAACACAAAGTGAAAAATAAACACACTCTTCAATGAAAAGATTTTTTTTTAAATAAATATATTTTATTAAAGTTTTTCGATCAAACAAAAATTTCCCATTTTACAACTTTGTAATAATATATACATTGATCGTTTTTAAAAATAAATAAAATGCTAACTAACGGCAACTGCCAACAACAAAATAAGAAACAACAGAAATAGTAACTAAAATAGTAACTTCATAACATCTAATATAAATAACTAATATATAAACACACACATAAAACCCCTGAGGACCCAAATGAGCCCCCCCACCCCCCCCCCCCACCCCTCCCCCCTGGGTTGCTGCTGCTACCTTTCCTATTTTCCCTTATCGCTCTGCGAGATAGTCGAGGAACGGTTGCCACCGCCTGGTGAACCCTTGAGCCGAACCTCTTAGTGCGTACTTTATCCGCTCCAATTTTATAAACCCTGCCATGTCATTGATCCAAGCCTCCACGCCCGGGGGTTTAGCTTCTTTCCACATAAGTAGAATCCTTCGCCGGGCTACTCGGGACGCAAAGGCCAAAACATCGGCCTCTCTCGCCTCCTGCACTCCCGGCTCATCTGTAACCCCAAATATAGCCAACCCCCAGCCTGGTTCGACCCGGACCCCCACCACCTTTGAAATCACTTTTGCCACACCCACCCAGAACCCATGCAATACCGGACATGACCAAAACATGTGGGTGTGGTTCGCCGGGCTTCCCGCGCATCTCCCGCACCTATCCTCCACTCCAAAAAATCTACTCAGCCTTGCTCCAGTCATATGCGCCCTGTGTAGAACCTTGAATTGTATCAGGCTGAGCCTGGCACACAAGGACGAAGAGTTTACCCTACTTAGGGCATCTTCCCACAGCCCCTCCTCAATCTGTTCCCCCAGCTCCTCCTCCCATTTTCCCTTCAGCTCCTCTACCATCGTCTCCCCCTCGTCTCTCATTTCCCTATATATATCTGACACCCTACCATCACCCACCCATGCCCCCGAAATCACTCTGTCCTGAATCTCTTGCGCCGGGAGCTGCGGAAATTCCCTCACCTGTTGCCTCACAAATGCCCTCACTTGCATATAGCGAAATGCATTCCCAGGTGGCAACCCATATTTTTCTGTCAGTGCTCCCAGACTCGCAAACGTCCCGTCTAAGAACAAGTCCTTCAATTTCGCAATTCCTACTCGCTGCCAAGATTTAAATCCCCCATCTATCCTTCCCGGGACGAACCTATGGTTGTTCCTTATCGGGGACCATACTGAGGCACCCGTCACTCCCTTATGTCGTCTCCACTGCCCCCAAATTTTCAGAGTTGCCACCACCACTGGGTTTGTGGTGTATTTTTTCGGGGAGAACGGTAACGGCGCCGTCGCCAGTGCTTTCAGACTAGTTCCCCTACAGGACGCCATCTCCAATCTTTTCCACACCGCTCCTTCCCCTTCCCTCATCCACTTACATATCATTGACACGTTGGCGGCCCAATAATAATCACTTAGACTCGGCAGTGCCAGTCCCCCTCTGTCCCTACTGCGCTGCAGGAACCCCCTCTTTACTCTTGGGGTCTTTCCAGCCCACACAAAGCTCATAATACTCTTGTCCACCTTCTTAAAAAAGGCCTTTGTAATCAGTACAGGGAGGCACTGGAACACAAAAAGAAACCTCGGAAGGACCACCATTTTAACCGCCTGCACCCTGCCCGCCAATGACAGGGGCGCCATGTCCCACCTCCTAAAGTCCTCTTCCATCTGCTCTACCAATCGTGCCAAGTTAAGCTTATGCAAGGTTCCCCAGTTCCTGGCCACCTGGATCCCTAAATACCGGAAATCCCTTGTTACCCTCCTCAACGGTAAATCGTCTATTCCCCTGCCCTGTTCCCCAGGATGCATCACAAACAGTTCATTCTTCCCCATATTCAATTTATAGCCTGAAAATTCTCCAAACTCCCTGAGTGTCTGCATTATCTCAGGCATCCCCTCCACTGGGTCCGCGACATACAACAACAAATCATCCGCGTATAATGACACCCGATGCTCTTCTCCTCCTCTAAGTACCCCCCTCCACTTCCTAGAGCCCCTCAGCGCTATGGCCAGTGGCTCAATTGCCAACACAAACAGTAACGGGGACAGGGGACATCCCTGTCTTGTGCCCCTATATAGTCGGAAGTGGTCAGATCGTTGCCTATTTGTAATCACACTTGCCACCGGGGCCCTTTACAGGAGCTGAACCCATCTAATGAACCCCTCTCCAAATCCAAATCTCCTCAGTACTTCCCACAGGTAGTCCCACTCCACTCTATCAAATGCTTTCTCTGCATCCATCGCCACCACTATCTCCGCCTCCCCCTCCGGTGGGGGCATCATCATCACCCCCAGCAGCCTCCGTATATTAGCATTCAATTGCCTCCCTTTAACAAACCCCGTTTGATCATCATGCACCACCCCAGAGACACAGTCCTCTATCCTCGTCGCCATCACCTTGGGCAAAGCTTGGCATCTACATTCAAGAGGGGAATAGGCCTGTATGACCCGCACTGCAGCGGGTCTTTGTCTCTTTTCAGGATCAGCGATATCGTCGCCTCCGACATCGTAGGGGGTAGTGTCCCCCTTTCCCTAGCCTCATTAAAGGTTCTCGTCAGAAGTGGGGCCAGCAGGTCCACGTATTTCCTATAGAACTCCACCGGGAACCCGTCCGGTCCCGGGGCCTTCCCTGCCTGCATGTTCCCAATTCCTTTTACCACCTCCTCCACCTCAATCTGTGCTCCCAGTCCTGTCATCACCTGTTCCTCAACCTTCGGGAATTCCAGCTGGTCTAGGAAACGCATCATTCCCTCTTTCCCTTCCGGGGGTTGAGCCTTATATAGCCTCTCGTAAAATACCTTAAACACCCCGTTCACCCTCTCTGCTCCCCGTTCCATCTTTCCCTCCTCGTCTCTAACCCCTCCGATCTCTCTCGCCGCCCCCCTCTTCCTAAGTTGTTGGGCCAGCAGCCGGCTCACCTTCTCTCCATATTCATACTGCACTCCCTGTGCCTTCCTCCATTGTGCCTCCGCCTTACCCGTGGTCAACAAGTCAAAGTCCGTGTGCAATCTCCGTCTTTCCCTGTATAGCCCTTCATCTGGAGCCTCCGCATATTGCCTATCCGCCCTCAAAATCTCCCTCAACAATCTCTCCCTTTCTTTACCCTCTTGTTTCCCCTTATGGGCCCTTATGGAGATCAGCTCCCCTCTCACCACCGCCTTCAGCGCCTCCCAGACCACTCCCACCTGGACCTCTCCATCATCATTAATCTCTAGGTACCTTTCAATACATCCCCTCACCCTTACACATACCCCCTCGTCCGCCAACAGTCCCATATCTAATCTCCAGAGTGGGCGCTGTTCCTTTTCCTCTCCTACTTCCAGATCTACCCAATGTGGGGCATGATCTGAAATGGCTATAGCCGAATACTCCGTTCCTGCCACCTTCGGGATCAGCGCCCTTCCCAGGACAAAGAAGTCTATCCGGGAGTACACTTTGTGGACATGGGAGAAGAAGGAAAACTCTTTACTCCTTGGCCTAGTAAATCTCCAGGGATCCACTCCTCCCATCTGCTCCATAAAGCCCTTAAGCACCTTGGCCGCTGCCGGCCTCCTCCCGGTCCTAGATCTGGACCGGGCCAGCCCTGGGTCCAGCACCGTGTTGAAGTCCCCCCCCATTACCAACTTTCCCATCTCCAGGTCCGGGATGCGCCCCAACATACGCTTCATAAAGTTCACGTCATCCCAGTTCGGGGCATATACGTTCACCAGCACCACCGCCTCCCCTTGCAATCTGCCACTCACCATCACTTATCTACCCCCACTGTCCGCCACTATGGTCTTCGCCTCAAACAATACCCGTTTCCCCACCAGTATTGCCACCCCTCTATTTTTCGCATCCAAGCCCGAGTGGAATACCTGTCCCACCCATCCTTTTCTTAATCTGACCTGATACACCAGTTTCAGGTGCGTCTCCTGAAGCATGACCACGTCTGCCTTTAGCTTCTTTAGGTGCACAAGTACCCTTGCCTTCTTAATCGGCCCATTCAACCCTCTCACGTTCCACGTGATCAACCGGGTTGGGGGGCTCTTTACCCCCCCTCTCGTCGACTAGCCATCCCCTTTTTTAGACCAGCTCCTCACCCGGTTCCCATGCACCCGCTTATCCCCCCGACGGTGCCCTCCCATCCCGACCATCCCATCCCGCAACAGCTCCCCCTTCCCCTTAGCAGCAGCAACCCAGTTACCCCCCACCCCGCTAGATCCCTCTCTAGCTTAGTTGCTCCCCCCATATTGCTTCCGGAAGTCAGCAAACTCTGGCTGACCTCGGCTTCCTCCGTTTATCCTTAGCCTCCCATTATGTGGCCCCCTCCTTCCTGCGCCCCCTTTTCCCGCCACAATTTCCATAGCGCGGGAACAAAGCCCGCGCTTCCCTCTCGGCCCCGCCCCTGATGGCGCAGCTCCCTCTCTCCTTCCCCCTCCCCTTCCCCACCGGTGCCCACATTTCTTCGTGTGTCCCCCTTCGAGGGGAAAGAAAATTTTCCCCCATCTGATTCACAGTCCCTTACCACCACCTCACTACTTCATTTCAAACACTCTTTCTCCAATCTAGTCCAACTTCTCCTCTTCAATAAATGTCCACGCCTCTTCTGCCGTCTCGAAGTAGTGGTGTTTACCCTGGTATGTAACCCACAGTCTTGCCGGCTGCAACATTCCGAACTTCACTTTCCTCTTGTGGAGCACCGCCTTGGCCCGATTGAAACTCGCCCTCCTTCTCGCCACCTCCGCACTCCAATCCTGATACACGCGGATCACCGCGTTCTCCCACCTGCTGCTCCGTGTCTTTTTCGCCCATCTCAGGACCATCTCCCTGTCCTTGTCGCGGTGGAACCTCACCACTATTGCTCGAGGTATTTCTCCTGCCTTTGGTCTTCTCACGAGGACTCGATACGCTCCCTCCACTTCCATGGGGCCCGTCGGGGCCTCAGCTCCCATTAAGGTATGAAGCATCGTGCTCACATACGCCCCAACGTCGGCTCCCTCTGCCCCTTCGGGAAGACCCAAGATTCTTAAGTTCTTCCTCCTCGAGCTATTTTCCAGGGCTTCCAGTCTCTCCATCCACCTCTTATGTAGTGCCTCGTGCGTCTCCGTCTTCACCACCAAGCCCTGTGTCTCGTCCTCATTCTCGGCAGCTTTTGCCTTCACTCCACGGAGCTCCATCTCTTGGGTCTTCTGCGCCTCCTTTAACCCCTCAGTCGCCTGCAGCATCAACGCCAGCACCTCCTTCTTGAGCTCCTCCACACATCGCCGGAGGAACTCCTGCTGTTCCAGGCCCCATACCAAATGGCCTCCCTCCACCGCCATCTTGCTTCTCACTTCCCTTCTTTGCCGCTGCTCCAGAGGATCCTCCGCAATCTGGCCACTATTATCTCTTCTGTCCATTCACATCCGGGGGGACTCCCTTCTATGTCGCCTCACAGTGGGTTTAGCCTTCGAAAATTGCCGTTGGGGCTCCCGATAAGAGCCCAAAAGTCCGTTAAAACGGGAGGTGCCGAAACGTGCGACTTAGCTGGTCATCTCCGCACCTGGAAGTCGTAGGAGTTCCAATGAAAAGATTTTTTAAAGTGTTTTTTTCCTCAAAACTAGTTTCTTTGTTTAGATAAGAAATTGCTTCTGGCAAAATAAATAATACAAAAATTGACATACTGAACATCGAACATAGAACATTACAGCGCAGTACAGGCCCTTCGGCCCTCGATGTTGCGCCGACCTGTGAAACCACTCTCAAGCCCATCTACACTATTCCCTTATCGTCCATATGTCTATCCAATGATCATTTGAATGCTCATAGTATTGGCGAGTCCACTACTGTTGCAGGCAGGGCATTCCACGCCCTTACTACTCTCTGAGTAAAGAACCTACCTCTGACATCTGTCCTATATCTATCTCCCCTCAATTTAAAGTTATGTCCCCTCGTGCTAGACATCACCATCCAAGGAAAAAGGCTCTCACTGTCCACCCCATCCAATCCTCTGATCATCTTGTCTGCCTCAATTAAGTCACCTCTTAACCTTCTTCTCTCTAAGAAAACAGCCTCAAGTCCCTCAGCCTTTCCTCATAAGATCTTCCCTCCATACCAGGCAACATTCTGGTAAATCTCCTCTGCACCATTTCTAGTGCTTCCACATCCTTCCTATAATGCGTCGACCAGAATTGCACGCAATACTCCAAATGCGGTCGCACCAGAGTTTTGTACAGCTGCAACATGACCTCATGGTTCCGAAACTCAATCCCTCTACCAATAAAAGCTAACACACCGTACGCCTTCTTAACAACACTCTCAACCTGGGTGCCAACTTTCAGGGATCTATGTACACGGACACCGGGATCTCTCTGCTCATCCACACTGCCATTAATCTTACCATTAGCCCAGTACTCTGTCTTCCTGTTATTCCTTCCAAAATTAATCACCTCACACTTTTCTGCATTAAACTCCATTTGCCACCTCTCAGCCCAGTGCTGCAGCTTATCTATGTCCCTCTGTAACTTGTAACATCCTTCCGCACTGTCCACAACTCCACCGACTTCAGTGTCATCTGCGCATTTACTCACCCATCCTTCTATGCCCTCCTCCAGGTCATTTATAAAAATGACAAACAGCAGTGGCCCCAAAACAGATCCTTGTGGTACACCACTAGTAACTGGACTCCAGTCTGAACATTACCCATCAACCACCACCCTTTGTCTTCTTCCACCTAGCCAATTTCTGATCCAAACTGCTAAATCACCCTGAATCCCATGCCTCCGTATTTTCTGCAGTAGCCTACTGTGGGGAACCTTATCAAATGCTTTACTGAAATCCATATACACCACGTCAACTGCTTTACCCTCATCCACCTGTTTGGTCACCTTCTCAAAGAACTCAATAAGGTTTGTGAGGCACGACCTACCCTTCACAAAACCGTGTTGACTATCTCTAATCAAATTATTCCTTTCCAGATGATTATACATCCTATCACTTATAAACATTTCCAAGATTTTGCCCACAACGGACGTAAGGCTCACTGATCTATAGAATCATAGAATCATAGAAGTTTACAGCATGGAAACAGGCCCTTGGCCCAACCAGTCCATGCCGCCCAGTTTTTACCATTAAGCTAGTCCCAGTTGCCCCCACTTGGCCCATAACCCTCTATACCCATCTTACCCATGTAACTATCTAAATGTTTTTTAAAAGACACAATTGTACCCGCCTCTACTACTACCTCTGGCAGCCCATTCCAGACACTCACTACCCTCTGAGTGAAGAAATTGCCCCTCTGGGCCCTTCTGAATCTCTCCCCTCCCACCTTAAACCTATGCCCTCTAGTTTTAGACTCCCCTACCTTTGGGAAAAGATGTTGACTATCTACCTTATCGATGCCCCTCATTATTTTATAGACCTCTATAAGATCACCCCTAAGCCTCCTACGCTCCAAGGCCCAGGGGACTTATCTATTTTCACACTTTCCAGAATTGCAAACACCTCCTCCTTATGAACCTCTAGCCCTTCTAGTCTAGTAGCCTGAATCTCAGTATTGTCCTCGACAACATTGTCTTTTTCCTGTGTGAATACTGACGAAAAATATTAATTTGGCACCTCTCCTATCTCCTCGGACTCCACACACAACATCCCACTACTGTCCTTGACTGGCCCTACTCTTACCCTAGTCATTCCTTTATTCCTGACATATCTATAGAAAGCTTTAGGGTTATCCTTGATCCTACCTGCCAAAGACTTCTCATGTTCCCTCCTGGCTCTTCTTTGCTCTCTCTTTAGGTCCTTCCTAGCTAACTTGTAACTCTCGAGCGCCCTAACTGAACCTTCATGTCTCATCTTTACATAAGCCTCCTTCTTCCTCTTGACAAGTGTTTCGACTGCTTTAGTAAACCACGGTTCCCTCGCTCGACCACTTCCTCCATGCCTAACAGGTACATACTTATCAAGGACACGCAGTAGCTGTTCCTTGAACAAGCTCCACATTTCCATTGTGCCCATCCCCTGCAGTTTTCCTCTCCATCCGATGCATCCTAAGTCTTGCCTCATCGCATCATAATTGCCTTTCCCCAGATATAACTCTTGCCCTGCGGTACATACCTATCCCTTTCCATCACCAAAGTAAACGTAATCGAATTGTGGTCACTATCACCAAAGTGCTCACCTACCTCCAAATCTAACACCTGTCCTGGTTCACTACCCAGTCCCAAATCCAATATGGCCTTGCCTCTCGTTGGCCTATCTACATACTGTGTCAGGAAACCCTCCTGCACACATTGGACAAAAACGGACCCATCTAAAGTACTCAAACTATAGCGTTTCCAGTCAACATTTGGAAAGTTAAAGTCCCCCATAACAACTACCCTGTTACTTTCGCTCCTATCCAGAATCATCTTTGCAATCCTTTCCTCTACATCTCTGGAACTTTTCGCAGGCCTATAGAAAACCCCTAACAGAGTGACCTCTCCTTTTCTGTTTCTAACCTCATCCCATACTACTTCAGTAGACGAGTCCTCATCAAACATCCTTTCTTCCACCGTAATACTGTCCTTGACTAACATTGCCACCCCTCCCCCTCTTTTACCACCTTCCCTGAGCTTACTGAAATATCTAAACCCCGGCACCTGCAACACCAATTCCTGTCCCTGCTCTATCCATGTCTCCAAAATGGCCACAACATCGAAGTCCCAGGTACCAACCCATGCCGCAAGTTCACCCACCTTATTCCGGATGCTCCTGGCATTGAAGAAGACACACTTTAAATCACCTTCCTGCCTGCCGGTACACTCCTACAACTTTGAAACCTTACTCATGACCTCACTACTCTCAACCTCCTGTATACTGGAGCTACAATTCAGGTTCCCAAGCCCCTGCTGGACTAGTTTAAACCCTCCCAAAGAGCATTAGCAAATTTCCCCCCCAGGATATTGGTACCCCTTTGGTCCAGGTGTAGACCATCCCCGTTTGTAGAGGTCCCACCGACCCCAGAATGAGCCCCAATTATCCAGAAATCTGAAACCCTCCCTCCTGCACCATCCCTGTAGCCACGTATTCAACTCCTCTCTCTCCCTATTCCTCGTCTCGCTACCACGTGGCACGGGTAACAACCCAGAGATAATAATTCCGTTTGTCCTCGATCTAAGTTTCCACCCTAGCTCCCTGAATTCCTGCCTTACATCCCTATCCCTTTTCCTACCTATGTCGTTGGTACCTATGTGGATCACGCATTGGGCTGCTCCCCCTCCCCCTTAAGGATCCCGAAAACACGATCCAAGACATCATGCACCCTGGCACCTGGGAGGCAACACACCAACCGCGAGTCTCTCTCGTTCCCACAGAATCTCCTATCTATCCCCCTAACTATGGAGTCTCCAATGACTAATGCTCTACTCCTCTCCCCCCTTCCCTTCTGAGCAACAGGGACAGACTCTGTGCCAGAGACCTGTACCCCATGGCTTACCCCTGGTAAGTCCCCCCCCCCCCCCAACAGTATCCAAAGCGGTATACTTGTCACCAAGGGGAACGACCACAGGGGATCCCTGTACTGACTGCTTCCTCCCAGCCCCTCTCACCGTCACCCATCTATCTTTATTCTTCGGAGTAACTACATCCCTGAATTTTCTATCTATGACCACCTCTGCCTCCCGAATGATCCGAAGTTCATCCAGCTCCAGCTCCAGTTCCCTAACGCGGTTTCTGAGGAGCTGGAGATGGGTGCACTTCCCACAGATGAAATCAGCAGGGACACTGACGGCGTCCCTCACCTCAAACACACAACTGTGTAAAAACATAGCTGGTTCAATGCCAATTCATAACAAGGTTTATTTGACTTCTGAATGCATGTTGGGCCCTATTCTGTTCTCCATCAGCCACCACAATATTCTGACCCAGTAAACTTCTAGCATGCCTCAATGGCGGACATGTTTTACTTTCGGTTCATGTGGTCCTAGTGTTAACCGCCTCTGCTGCAGCACATTTGGAAAAACACAACAGCTCGTAAAGCGGGTTGTAGCAAAGACGGGCAAGGTCCAGGTACCAAACTGTCCATCTTTAAAATAGTGTTAAGAAAACATTCTCCGGACTTTCTAAGTAAAAACTGAACAACAAACTTAGGCCATGTTATTCGCTGGCGGAGTGAATAACCTTTTATCTGGGAACATTGGTGACTACAGGGTCTGTTAGTAACAAACCCAATCTGTAACATTAAACGAAAGAGAAAATGTGTCGCGGTCAACCCCAGTCTTTCCTCAGCTTCATGTGATTTCTTTTTAAGTTTAATCTTGAAAGCAAGCAATGCCATTTTAGGAAAACTGCTCGAAGGGAAGGTTGAAATTAGCAAAGAGACCAGAATCCAGTAGAGTGTCGAGGGAGGAAAGATGATTTGGGACCTCAGCATCCAGCCTGAGGGACCAACAACAAAAACAGCAACTTATATTTATATAGCACCTTTAACCAAATAAAATGTTTCAGGTTGCTTCACGGAAGCATTATAAAACTAAGTATAACACGAGCCACACTAGGAGATATCCAGTCAGATTGTCAAATGCTGAGTTAAAGAATTAGGTTTTAAGGAGTTTCTTAAAGCGTAAAAGTGCAATAGAGAGGCAGAGAGCAGTAGGGAGGATATTCCACAGATTGGGGCCCAGGCAACTGGAGGTACGGCCACTAATGGTGAGAATTAAATTGGGGGCTGCCCAAAAGGCCAAAGTTAGGGTAGTGCAGATATCTCAGGGGCTGGAGGAGATTACAGAGACAGTGAGGGGAGGGGTCTTGCATGAATTTAAAAACTAGAATGTGAATTTTTAAATCTTTACCGTGAGGCAGTATGGTCCAGTGAACGCAGGGCTGATATGAGAATGGGGGCGTCAGTCTCCGAACCCCCGCCGGGTCGGAGAATGGCCGTTGGCCGCCGTGAATCCCGCCCCCGCCCCCGCCCCCGCCGAAGTCTCCGCTCCCGGAGATTGGGCGGGGGCGGGAATCCGGCCGCGCCGGTTGGCGGGACCCCCCGCTGGATTCTCCGGCCCGGATGGGCCGAAGTCCCGCCCAGGAATTGCCTGTCCCGCCGACGTAAATCAAACCTGGTATTTACCGGCGGGACCAGGCGGCGTGGGCGGGCTCCGGGGTCCTGGGGGGGCGCGGGGCGATCTGACCCCGGGGGGTGCCCCCACGGTGGCCTGGTACGCGATCAGGGACCACCGATCCGCGGGCGGGCCTGTGCCGTGGGGGCACTCTTTCCCTTCCGCCTCCGCCACGGCCTCCACCATGGCGGAGGCGGAAGAGACTCTCCCCATTGCGCATGCGCGGGAAACTGACAGCGGCCGCTGACGCTCCCGCGCATGCGCTGGGAAACTGACAGCGGCCGCTGACGCTCCCGCGCATGCGCCGCATTTCCGCGCCAGCTGGCGGGGAAACAAACGCCATTTCCGCCAGCTGGCAGGGCTGAAATCCCTCCGGCGTCGGCCTAGCCCCTCAATGTTGGGGCTAGGCCGCCAAAGATGCGGAGCCTTCCGCACCTTTGGGCCGGCGCGATGCCCGTCTGATTGGCGCCGGCTTTGGCGCCAGTCGGCGGACATCCTGCCGTTGGGGGAGAATTTCGCCCCGGGAACCTGAGGCGTCATTCTCCGACCCCCCGCCGGGTCGAAGAATTGTCGGGGGCTGGCGTGAATCCCGCCTCCGCCGGTTGCCGAAGTCTCCGGCACCGGAGATTCGGCGGGGGCGGGAATGTCGCCGCGCCGGTTGGCGGGCCCCCCCCCGCTCCATTCTCCGGCCCGGATGGGCCGAAGTCCCGCCGATAAATTGCCTGTCCTGCCGGCGTGGATTAAACCACCTTTTCAACAGCGGGACAAGGCGGCGTGGGCGGGCTCCGGGGTCCTGAGCGGGGGGGGGGGGGGGGGCGGGGCGATCTGGCCCCGGGGGGTGCCCCCACGGTGGCCTGGCCCGCGATCGGGGCCCACCGATCCGCGGGCGGGCCTGTGCCGTGGGGGCACTCTTTCCCTTCCGCTTCCGCCACGGTCTCCACCATGGCGGAGGCGGAAGAGACTCCCTCCACTGCGCATGCGTGGGAAGCTGTCAGCGGCCGCTGACGCTCCCGCGCATGCGCCGCCCGGGGATGTCATCAGCCCGGGCAACAAAGGCCGTTTCCGCCAGCTGGCGGGGCGGAAATTCCTCCGGCGCCGGCCTAGCCCCTCAATGTTGGGGCTCGGCCCCCAAAGATGCGGAGCATTCCGCACCTTTGGGGTGGCGCGATGCCCGTCTGATTGGCGCCGTTGTGAGCGCCAGTCGGCGGACATCGCGCCATTTCGGGAGAATTTCGCCCCCGGTGTGAGTTAAGACACAGGCAGTGGAGGTTTGGATTCCCTCAAGTTCATGGAGGGGGAAATGTGGGTGACAGACCAGGAATCGTAAAGCCTAGGGATAATGAAGGTGTGATTGAGGGTTTCAGGAGCTGATGAACTAGGACAGGAGTGGAGTTGGGCAATGTTATGGGGATGGAAATAGATGCTCTTAGTTTTGGCGTAAAAATGAGGGAAAGAATTGAGCTATAGGTATGAGATGAATGCCGGTGGGGCAATAGAAAAATAGGAGAAGGCTTGCCCAATTAGTTCAAACCTGAAGCAGTAGGGTCAGCAAATTAGGTGACGGTGTGGCGCGAAGGAGAATAGGTAGTGAGTGTTGTGTTATTCACCCTGGGGCAACACGGAATTCAACAGGATGCAGTTAGACTGTAAAGCAGACACCAAACGTAGACGTTGGTACAAGACGATTTATTGAACTTCTTTAACAATGCACACAGCTTGCTGTGGTGACACTCTACTACTCTAAGTGTACTAACTCTAACTAACTAGACCTGACTAGCTCTCATCCACGTGTAGAAGGTGCTGACTGATATATACACCCTGACTGTCACTGCAGTTGTCACCAGTGGTATGAGGCGGAGTGCTGATGCCTCGTGTGTTTTATAGTAGGAAGCTCCCCTCTAGTGTTCTGTCTGGTGATTGGTTGTGTTCTGTCCTGTGTGTTGATTGGCTAACCTGGGTGTCTGTCATTGCCTGTCTTTACTCATGATGTGCATGGGTGCATATTATGACAGTGAGGACAGTAAAGGAGTTGGCGATGTAATGTGATTGAGAGTGTGAGGGCGGGAAATGGCAAGAGCACGGCTATGGTTCAATCTGGTTTCAACCTTTCCCCTGAACAGAAAACAACCAATGGTGGAGATTTTCACTGCTACATCATGTCACCTACTATCACACCTATCCCAGTGGAATGAGGGAAATTGATAAAAGGCAGAGAGAGGTGAAAGATGGCAGTGGAGCAACAAAAATAAATAGAGGCCGAGCAAATAAAGGAGAAAATTAGATGCAGAAACAGAAAAGGAGGACAATAGACAAAAACAACAATGCCAGGGCAGCCCGACCTTGTGGTTGAATTACATGACTTTGGGCGAAGGATCGACAGAAACATCTGAGGAATAGTGTGCATTTTGCTCCCACCTTTTCTCCAGGAATTCTCCCCTTCATCGACCAGAGCAAAGACAGAAAATCGGGCAACCTCGGCAGAAATTTAGCCCCCATATTTTTTGACTCATTGGGAGCGATTCAGTGGACTTTGGACTTTGTCTGGTGTCGGGCATGTTTGGCGGGCTGATTCTCGGTGGTTGCAGCGCCAAAAATCATCCCGCAATCCAACGGCACTTTGACGGAGTTTTCTTTTTGCCTCGGGGAGTTTCTCTTCGTTGAGGCTGCACTTAGAGGGTTTTCCTGCTGGGGGGCTGATCTCACCAGCAGGAATGGCTACTCACAGATCTAGGCGCCATTTTAATCAGCTAACCGATCTATCCACCCCCTTTCAGGTCCCCTTCACTTTCTGCCCCCTTCTCACCTCCCAATGTCATTGAGCATCAGAAACCCCCCCCCACCATCTCACCTCCCTCTTAATTGGCAAGGTCCCCCATCCTGCTGGGCTTGACATCTGGCAGTGCCAACCTGGCACCTGGCACCCTGACACAGTTAGCCTGGCATCCTCGCAATGCCAGGATGGCATTGCTAGGGCACAGGGTGTTGCTAACTTTTGGTTTGTTCAATTGGCTCTGTTTTATAACCTTTGCTCTCGAGTCGCCAGGTATCTTTATGATACCGCCATGAGGTTCAAGTTCAAGTAATGATCAATAACTCAATACACCAATTAGTAAGATTCAAATCAAAGCATATTTATTATACACAGTAAATCGCTACTCATGCATCAATTCTACTTCTAAGCTATTTCTACAACTAACAGGCCTATATTTAGCTTCGGACTGGCCCACCAGGTCAGGGGAACAAATGGCCTTTCGTTCGGGTTCTGAGTCTGCGGGATTCAAAAGCTGGTACGGATTGGTAGCTAGGAGCGTCTATCTCGCAGCGAGCGTTGACTTAAGACTTACGGTTTTTTGGCGGCAGCTGAACACGTCACGGTCAAGGGTTGGTTCGCGTTGCTGAGTGACCCTGTCAAGAAGGACGATTTGAACTTGGGGGCTTAACTTTATAGTCCCCAGGGGCTTCCCGCCTTTCGGGGTGGACCCTGTACCTGGTTCCAATCGCTTGGTTCAATTTCTACAATACTGGAGCGGTTCCCTGATCGATGGGCGGTCTTGAGGTGTCCTTTAACCTCTTTCTTTTGTGTTGGCTCCTGCTGGCGCCGAGGAGTCTGGCTTGGCCTTGTTTATCCCAAATGTTTCAATTGTTCCCGGGAATCGCTCATTAGTATGTAGATGGCTGCTACATTATTATGCAGATGGCTGCTTGTATCGATGCTGTCTGGGCTTTTGCAGAGTTTAATACACAGTAAACTTGCACCTGCTAGTTTCTGCCTGTGTTGGCTGAATTTCCCTTCAGCCTTTGCTGTTCTCCATTTTACGTCGGGAGTTGGCCAACCCAGGTGGCTAGTTCTGTGGGGACGGAATCAGGGTCGTCATTGTAGGTCGGTGGTCGGTGTGGCGTTTGTTTAGGAAAGTGATCATGAAGGGATCACTCAAATCATGGTCAGATTCGCTGGGTGTGGGTCCTATTGCATGGGGATAGTAGGGAGGCGTGCTGTGGAACTAGACACCACCTTTTGGCACCAAGATAATTCATACAGACCCGTCCGGAATGACGAGAGCGATCCCAAATCACACCATGCAGCCCTATCAGCCCTGATACACTCGACAGTTTGGCGTCCGGGAGAAGATGACGACTTTGAGTCTGACTCCCAAAACGAGAACCCCTTTGCGACCCTGTTCGCAACCGATAACTGAGGTGTCCAGATGATGTTTTAAAAAGGAACCGCTTGGGAGAAAACGGTGTCCTTTCTGATGGAACCTGCAGCATGTTTGATGTTGTTTGTACTTGTACTGTTAAATGTTGTATGTTAGACTGGAAATTTTTTCCACGGCCCCACGCCACCCCCCTTCTGACGCCCACTGGCAGTCAGAGAAACTAGTTTGGCCAGATGCCAGTTCAGAGGAACTAGTTTGTCCGCAGAGACTTGTTAATGTCCCAGACGCCAGTTCAGAGGAACTCGTCTGTCGACTGAAACACAGACCCCCGTTTACTGCTGCTGCAGTCTGTGGGCATTCTGGGGCGGAGTCTATAGTTCGGGGGTGGAGTCGGGGTTGAGTCCGTGGCTGGGCTGGACGTGTTGGGGGAGGGTAGGGTTACGTTGGCTGTGGGTGGGGCGTAGTCTGCTGCAACGAGCATGACGTGGTGTGCATGGTTAGACTGTGTTCCATATGCCTTAAGCTGGTTGATATGGAACCACGCAGTCTTTCCATTGGGGTACTTTATTTTGTAGGCGGAAGGGCTGACTTTGTCCGCAATGGAGTACGGACCCGAATACTTCGGTGACAGGAATGTGCTGGGGTTATATACGGAGAGCATGACTTGCTGTCCTACATTGAACTCAGTCGCATGCACCGTCTTATCGAAACAGGCCTTGCTCTGTTTCTTTCTTGTGCCCAAATTCACTGCGGCTGCTAGCTGAGCCGTTTTTACGTTTTCCACTAATTATTCTACTGCTTTCTCGTGTATGAGGGCCGTCACTTCGGGGCTGGTCAAATCTAATCCTAATAAAAATTCTGTGCCTTTCATGGGGCGTCCGGTCATGAGGGTGTGTGGGGTGTAACCTTTGGATGTTGAAACCGTATTTCGCAAAAACATCAGCGCAAAAGGGAGGACTGAGTCCCAAGTGGTGTTGTTTTGCTGGACCATTTTTCTGAGGGTGGATTTTAGGGTCCGATTCATGCGCTCCACGATACCACTTGACTGGGGGTGGTATGAAATGTGGAATTTTTGGGTAATGCCAAATATCGTGAGGACGTTCGTCATGACACGTCCCGTAAAATGGGAACCTTGGTCGGATTCAATGCTGCGGGAGAGTCCCCATCTTGTAAAGATGTGGTGGGTTAAAATCTTGGCTGTGGTTCTTTGCTGTGTTAGTTCTGGATGGGAATGCTTCCACCCATTTTGTAAACGTGTCTATCACCACGAGTACATATTTATAACCATTCCTGCAAGGGGGCAATGGTCCTATAAAATCAATCTGGAGGTTAGTCCAGGGGCCATTAACGGGTCGGGTGTGACTGAGCTGAGCCTTTTTGGCATATCTGTCCGGGTTGTTCTGGGCTCAGATAAGGCAATTCTCAACGTAGTGAGTTACATCTTCTTTTAAACTCGGCCATCAGCAGAGCTGCCGCCTGAGGTGGGCTGTAGTGGGATCGATTCCCTTATGTCCATGACTGTCATGGAATAAACAAATCAGTTGATTCCTGTCCTGTTCAGGAACCACATAAAGGGTGTCTTTTAACACCACACCGTCATGTGTGGTCAGAGCATTTTTAAATCTATCGTAAGGTGCTGTAAAATTTCCTTTCAAAATCTCCCTGAGATTGCTATCCTGCTTCTGGGCCTGCCCTAAATCCTCGATATTAGTCTGCGAGACCTGAACTGCATTCACTGGTGCGCTCTCGGGGGGTGTCCAAAAATATCCGTGCCTGGAACCTGCTTTTGCCAGTGCGTCGCCCTTTACATTTCCGGGGGGGAGGAACGCTGAGTCTACGAACTTTAACTATTCCAAAAGTCCTGTTCTGTGCTCGCTCTAAAATGTGACGGAGTAATGGGGCTGAGGGGAGGGGTTTCCCATCTGCGGAAACAAATCCTCTTGCTTTCCACAGGGGTAGGAATTCCGTAAGGCTGTTGCAGACATAGAGGCTGTCCGAATATATGTCTGCTGGGCTGGGGAAGGAATCTGGGTGTTCCACTATGTATGCGATGGCCGCAGGTTCTGCCGCCTGCGCGCCTAAGCGTCCTGGAAGTTTTATTGCTATTTCTTCTAGGGCGTGTCCCTGCGCATCCTCGACAAAAATGCCGCATCTTGTTATGCGCTTCCCTTCTAATATTGTGGAAGATCCATCCACATATATTCTTATGGGTTCGCACGTGTCTGTATGCTTGGGGCTCTGGGTTGAACTACCTATCTTTCGGGGGGGTGTTTTAGCAATAAAGGGGCCTGTGTTGTGGTGTGGAGAGATAATGTCACATTCATGGGAGGTTCCGGGCTACTGTAAGTTGTCGGCTAAAAAAGTGTGGGCCTTTGTCCTTTTAACAGTGATGTCCCGTCCCTGCAAAAGAAGGGTCCATCTGGCTGCTCTAATCTGACTAACTGTACCGTCCTTGAGTCGTCCGTCCAGTAAAAGTTGGGTGGGGGTATGTTCCGGCAGGATTGTGATGTGGTTTAGTCCGGTTATGTAAGAAAAATACTTTACTGCCCAAAAAACTGCGAGCAGGTGCCTTTCACAGGCTGAAAATCCCTGCTCCACAGCATCTAAAACTCTGGAGGTGTAAGCCACGGGCCTTAACTGTTCGTGCCGTTCCTGGAGAAGCACGGCCGAAAGGGTGCTTGTTACCTCTATCGCATAGAGGGAAAGCGGGTCTGGAACATGTAGTGCGGGGGCTGCTATGAGTGCTCTTTCCAACGAGTCCACAGCATCCGTATGCTGTGGAAGCCATTCCCAGGGGGCTCCCTTCTTTAGGAGGTCTGAGAGGGGCGCTGCCTTGCTGGCGAAACCGTCAATGTGGTTTCGGCAGTAGCCAACCAGTCCTAAAAATAACCGGAGGGCTGAACCGTTCTGGGGAAGGGGCAATTTAGCAATCGAGTCAATCCTTTTATGCTCGATCTCGCGTTTACCATGTGTGATAATTGTACCCAAATATATCACCTTGTTTTCCAAAATCTGGGCCTTCTTGGGGTTTACTTTACATCCAATTGCTTGTAGGAGTTCCAGGAGTTCGGACAGAAGCTCAATGTGCTCTTCCTTGGTGTCTGTCTGCAGTAGTAAGTTGTCTACGTACTGGACCAGACATTCGGGGCGAGAAAATTTGGCTAAACCATTTGCCAGCTGTCGGTGGAAAATGGAGGGGGAGTTGTGGAATCCTTGTGGCAGGCATGTCCACGTGCACTGTTGGTTTTTAAAGGTGAAGGCAAATTTGTACTGGCACGCCTTTGCCAATGGAATGGACCAGAATCCATTACTGATATCCAAAACCGTAAAGTATCGGGAATTGAGTCCCTGCTTGAGCATGGTCTCGGGACTTGTGGCTACTGTGGGGGCTGCTGCGGGGGTGATTTTGTTGAGTTCCCGGTAATCGATGGTCAGTCGCCATGATCCATCGGGCTTTCTCACTGGCCAAATCGGGGCATTATTAGTGGAGGCTACTGATCTAAGTACGTCCTGCTCTAATAAGCTGTTGATTACTTTTGCGATTTCTCCCTCTGCCTCTAGGGGAAATCCGTATTGCTTTTGGTGTCTAGGGTCAGGTCCTGTGATTTGTACTGAACCAGTCATCCGGCCACAGTCGTGTTTGTGGGTCGCGAATGCTGTCCTGTTCTTTTGTATAACTGCCCTAACTTGCTTGTCCGTGCTAATCATGGTCGGGTTAAACCAAATTTCGCCTTCTGTGCTAATTTTGTTGGCGTATTCACCTATTGTGAGCATTGCGGGGGCTCTTGCGGATTTTGCCATCTTCCAGACACACTGGTTGACTGGATCAAAGGATAGGTTGTGGGAATTCATAAAATCTATGCCCAAAATGTGTTCTGCTGTGTGGGGCAGGTCGACTAAGACTACGGGGTGCTTGGTGGTGATGTTGCCGATTTGAATGGGTACAGGGGCTGTGATGTGTCCCTGCTGTGAGTGGCCTGTAAAGCCGCTGAGGGTGATGGTGGCTGTAGTGGGCCACGTGTCCTTTTGAAACATGGTGGAGGAATTTATTGTGGTGCGGGACCCGCCTGTGTCCCAGAGAACTTCGATGGGCTGTCCCCGTATTTTTGCTGCAACTACCGGTCGTTCGGACCTATCCCAAAGGGTGTCGCAGACCCAACTGGGGGAGCCCGAACACCGTCAGTCTGTTCCGTTCAGGTCCGTCTGATCTGAACGGGTACTCACACTATGTATGGGCTCTGTGTTATTCTTATTCAGGGTGCCTTCCTGCTGGGCCCTCTGTGGCTTTTGTGGGGCATTGCATTCTCTTGCAAAGTGTCCCAACTGTCCGCAGTTGTAACACTCCTGTGACTTTTGTGGGGGGCTGTTCTTGCCTTCATTTACCCATGCGGGGTTCTGGTGTGCCTTAACTGCGTGGATGTCTGCTTCTGTTTGCTGTTCTTCGGGATTTTTAACTGCGGGTATGTTTTGTACAGACTGCTCCCAGGCGCGGGACAATCTTTTTATGACCCATTTCTCATTATGAGCCTCCTCTGAGGGGTCATAATTGGCGCAAGCTTTTTGTCCTGTTTCTGTGGCATGGGAGGGAAGGGTGCGGGTCCATTTGACCATGTTGTCTGGGGACAAATGGGCGGGGTATAAGTCTCCAAAAACTGCTGCAAAGTGAATCCACAGGCGTCCAGCAAACGCTGTGGGGTGCTCGGTTTTCTTTTGCCTGCATTTATTGAGGCCATCTACGGGGTCACCCCTATTATACCTGATCGCGTCTAGGATCGCGGTATGCATTTCTGCAAGGGCGCCTCCTCCTACATTCTGTGGGTCGGGAAGGGCTGCTACGACCGAAGTGTCTAAACTCAAAACTGTGAGCTTCACGTGCTCTCGCTCATCCAGGCCATACATGGTCGCCTGCTGCTTTACTCTGGCAAAGAAGTGGTGGGGGTCTGAGGTGGGGAGGAACGGTGTGATCTTCTCGCATGCGTCCCGTAATTAGGTCACTGTTAAGGGGGTGGTGTACAGAAATTACGTGTCGTCCGATGTGGCTGTGCGGTGGGTGGTGACTGGGTTCATTGGTGCCTGAACTATCTGCTCTGTGGGGGGTTGGGGCGCTTTTCTCTTCTGGGGCTTTCCCTGCGCACATGTTCCCTGAACATATCTCTGCGCTGTCTCATTTAATTCTTCCCAATCACTGCCGTCTTCCTCATCTAGCTGTGATCCAAAGGTTTCCTGGAATCCTTTTTGAACTGAAAGCAGAGATTGCAGCTCTGCAATCTGCTTCCGGCACTTTGCGTGGTCTAGTGAGCTTTGTCTTTGCTCCGTGGTGGCAGCATGGAGTGCTCTTAACGCTGCCTTCAGGTCACTACACTGCCTCTGCAATGCCTCTACATGCTTCTCGGTTTCCTCTTGTACCAGGACTGCACGTTGCGTGTCCTGATAGGCCTTTTCGTACTGGGATTGGAAGCTGCTTAAGTGCGCCAGACAAGACTGGTGTGCCCTCTTGGCATCATCCACCTCTCTGTCTTTTGCTGCCAACTTCCTCCTTAACTCTACGTTCTCTCTCTCTACCTCACTGACATCGACCTTGCTCATTCGATGTATACCTTCTATCTCTTTCCGGAGCGTCCTGATGACCTCCTCTGTGCCTCGCAACTCTGCCAAATAGGACACGATTGCCATCGGCTTGCAAGCTTTTCCTAAGCTCTTCTTGTGAATCTCGCTCAGGTTCTCTCACCAAGTATGTCCTATCCTCCCGGGACCTGATTCCTCGTTATCACAGAATTCGCTCCAAAGGGGCCATCCATTCCCTTTGAGGTACTTCCTGATTTCTTCTTCCCAAACGGGACATTGCCCTACGCTACTGCTGCTGGTCGCTGCGACCGCAAATTCCTCAGGGTTCATGAGGCGTTGCATTGCCTGCATTGCCATCTTTCCTATCTGAATACTCTTTTAAAATTTGGAACAAGGGGGACTAAGGCGGTGCTGTAATTACGGGTACGGCTTTCGCAATTTTCCGAAATACAAACTCCCGACTGTTTAGTCGCAACAAAAAAATCTATCAGTTTACCTTATCGCCCTGTTAGTTACGCATGCTTTGCACACTTCTGAATTATGAGGATTGATCAGAACTGCTTGAACACTTGTGGTTTTCTGTTCCCAATTGGATCTCTAATTCATATTTTTGGGTTCTCCCGGAGTGGTTAAGCCACTTCTAGATCGGGTCCCGTCAGATGTCGTCAGTAACATGTTGCCAACTTTTGCTTGGTTCAATTGGCTCTGTTTTATAACCTTTGCTCTCGAGTCGCCAGGTATCTTTATGATACCGCCATGAGGTTCAAGTTCAAGTAATGATCAATAACTCAATACACCAATTAGTAAGATTCAAATCAAAGCACATTTATTATACACAGTAAATCGCTACTCATGCATAAATTCTACTTCTAAGCTATTTCTACAACTAACAGGCCAATACTTAGCTTCGGACTGGCCCACCAGGTCAGGGGAACAAATGGCCTTTCATTCGGGTTCTGAGTCTGCGGGATTCAAAAGCTGGTATGGACTGGTAGCTAGGAGCGCCTATCTCGTAGCGAGCGTTGAACTAAGACTTACTTTTTTTGGCGGCAGCTGAACATGTCACGGTCAAGGGTTGGTTCACGTTGCTGAGTGACCCTGTCAAGAAGGACGATTTGAACTTGGGGGCTTAACTTTATAGTCCACAGGGGCTTCCCGCCTTTCGTGGTGGACCCTGTACCTGGTTCTAGGTGATTGGACTTTGTTCCAATCGCTTGGTTCGATTTCTCCAATACTGGAGCGGTTCCCTGATCGATGGGCGGTCTTGAGGTGTCCGTTAACCTCTTTTGTGTTGGCTCCTGCTGGCGCTGAGGAGTCTGGCTTGGCCTTGTTTATCCCAAATGTTTTGATTGTTCCCGGGGATCGCTCATTACTATGTAGATGGCTGCTACATTATTATGCAGATGGCTGCTTGTATCGATGCTGTCTGGGCTTTTGCAGAGTTTAATACACAGTAAACTTGCACCTGCTAGTTTCTGCTGTGTTGGCTGAATTTCCCTTCAGCCTTTGCGGTTCTCCATTTTACGTCGGGAGTTGGCCAACCCAGGTGGCTACAAGGGTGCCATGCTAGCAGTGCTAAGGTATCCAGGTGCCAAGAGGAGTCCCATGGTACCACCCTTCCCTGTTCCCGACCGCCACGTTTGTGTGGACCAGTACTGAACGGTGCCCAGGTGAGTTCTCCCAGGTGTGACCATTGAGTCCTGG
This sequence comes from Scyliorhinus torazame, assembly GCF_047496885.1. Lineage (NCBI taxonomy): Eukaryota > Metazoa > Chordata > Chondrichthyes > Carcharhiniformes > Scyliorhinidae > Scyliorhinus > Scyliorhinus torazame. Next base: position 54,183,738 of record NC_092712.1, read on the forward strand.
TCACCGGGTGAATCCATCGTCTGGGTATTTAACTGAGCCATTAGGGTCATTTAATTATGCAGATCTGGATCTCGGCCAGCAAGGGTGAGGTACAGAGCGCGCCAGGCGGAGCAAGACAGGTGACTCACGATCGGCCCAGCACCCGACATTCGACACAGAGCCCAATTTAGAGCTCAAGCGCAATTCACCCATTGAGGCTGGCCCCGCGCTGGGTGCAAGAGGGTCATTGAATCACGCCAGGTGTGTACAGCCACAGGAGATTGACTAACACTTTGCAATCATAACTTTAAAATGATCAATGTGTCCACATTGCTGAGGAAAAGCTGTGCTCAAACCATTGAAAAATGAACTATCCAAACAGCACAAACAACTTTCATTGCATAGTGGGGAGGTCTTGTGTGAAGCTGCAGAGGTTTCACTGGCTATAGTTTTGTTTCTCATCTTTCACTGCCTATACTAAGATAGGAGGAATGCAGCTGCAGATTTGCAGAAGAATTAAAATCAGGCAAACGACATTTAATGCAGACAGATGTAAAGTTGGGACTGGATAATAGTAAATGATAAATATGAAACTTTGGGACACTCTGATTGATGACTTTGACAGTTTGGAAATGCTAACAGTTACTGTGGCATGCTCTGCAATCTTAATGGCTTTTTAAATCGCATATTTTCTTCCTGAAGATCCTGTTGGGGTTTTCACTCGGGTACAAGGAGCAAGAGCAGCAGCAGGAGAAAGGAGCAAACCGAGGTGTGGTTGGAGGGGTAGAATCTTTACCTACCCGGTAAAGTTTATGGGCCAGGGACAACAGACCTGGAGTTTACTGAGGAGCAATCGATACGGATACTAGATTACTACAGAGAATTGCACAGATATACAGTACAGATCATGCCAGTGTCTATGCGCCACCATATTTCCTCCCACCCTCCAACATCCAACCCTACCAATAATTCCTTTTTTCCCTCATGTAGCCTTTAACTGTTTCTCTGTTGTTTGACTCTATCGCTCCATGTGGTAGCAAGTGCCATATTCTAACCACTCTCTGGATAAGATGTCTCTCCTGAATTTCCTGTTGGATTGCTGATGATTATCTTACATTCATGGTCCCTGGTTTTGATCTCTCCAGCAACTGAAAAAAGCTCTCTGCGTCTACTCAATCAAAACCTCTCATAATCTTAAAGGACTCCATCATCTTAACTCAAGGATGGGGTTTTACCCCCCCCCCCCCCCCCCCCCACACACACACACATGGACTGTTTTCCTGCACTGCAAGTGGTTCACCATTGGCTGCCAGCAAGATCTTCCAGCCCGGACAACGTCTGCGGCATTTTTCCTGGCTCATCCCTGTCCCGCTGCAAGGGAACCTAAGATGGGGGATCACCTTTGGAGGGATCGGAAGACCCTGCAGGTGGGAAGGACCGGGAAATCACACCCATTGACTTATCTTTTCTGGAGAAATTAGTCCCAGTATGTCCAGCCTCACTTGATCAGGATATCCTTTCAATCCTGGTATCATCCTTGGAAATACATTTTTTGGAACTTATTCAATGCCTCTATTTTTTGAATAATTTGGAGACAGGAGCTGAGCACAGTTCTCCAAGAGTTGCCTAACCAAGATTCTACACATGGTCAACACAAGTTCTCCACTTTTTAATTTCCACCTTCTAGTGAACTATTTTTGTTTTAATTGCCTTAGATTCTCATCTAATAATAATAATAATCTTTATTGTCACAAGTAGGCTTACATTAACACTGCAATGAAGTTACTGTGAAAAGCCCCTTGCCCCCACATTCTGGCGCCTGTATGGGTACACAGAGGGAGAATTCAGAACATAGAACATAGAACATAGAACAATACAGCGCAGTACAGGCCCTTCGGCCCACGATGTTGCACCGAAACAAAAGCCATCTAACCTACACTATGCCATTATCATCCATATGTTTATCCAATAAACTTTTAAATGCCCTCAATGTTGGCGAGTTCACTACTGTAGCAGGTAGGGCATTCCACGGCCTCACTACTCTTTGCGTAAAGAACCTACCTCTGACCTCTGTCCTATATCTATTACCCCTCAGTTTAAAGTTATGTCCCCTCGTGCCAGCCATATCCATCCGCGGGAGAAGGCTCTCACTGTCCACCCTATCCAACCCCCTGATCATTTTGTATGCCTCTATTAAGTCTCCTCTTAACCTTCTTCTCTCCAACGAAAACAACCTCAAGTCCATCAGCCTTTCCTCATAAGATTTTCCCTCCATACCAGGCAACATCCTGGTAAATCTCCTCTGCACCCGCTCCAAAGCCTCCACGTCCTTCCTATAATGCGGTGACCAGAACTGTACGCAATACTCCAAATGCGGCCGGACCAGAGTTCTGTACAGCTGCAACATGACCTCCCGACTCCGGAACTCAATCCCTCTACCAATAAAGGCCAACACTCCATAGGCCTTCTTCACAACCCTATCAACCTGGGTGGCAACTTTCAGGGATCTATGTACATGGACACCTAGATCCCTCTGCTCAGCCACACTTTCAAGAACTTTACCATTAGCCAAATATTCCGCATTCCTGTTATTCCTTCCAAAGTGAATCACCTCACACTTCTCTACATTAAACTCCATTTGCCACCTCTCAGCCCAGCTCTGCAGCTTATCTATATCCCTCTGTAACCTGCTACATCCTTCCACACTATCGACAACACCACCGACTTTAGTATCATCTGCAAATTTACTCACCCACCCTTCTGTGCCTTCCTCTAGGTCATTGATAAAAATGACAAACAGCAACGGCCCCAGAACAGATCCTTGTGGTACTCCACTTGTGACTGTACTCCATTCTGAACATTTCCCATCAACCACCACCCTCTGTCTTCTTTCAGCTAGCCAATTTCTGATCCACATCTCTAAATCACCCTTAATCCCCAGCCTCCGTATTTTTTGCAATAGCCTACCGTGGGGAACCTTATCAAATGCTTTGCTGAAATCCATATACACCACATCAACTGCTCTACCCTCGTCTACCTGTTCAGTCACCTTCTCAAAGAACTCAATAAGGTTTGTGAGGCATGACCTACCCTTCACAAAGCCATGCTGACTATCCCTGATCATATCATTCCTATCTAGATGATTATAAATCTTGTCCCTTATAATCCCCTCCAAGACTTTACCCACTACAGACGTGAGGCTCACCGGTCTATAGTTGCCGGGGTTGTCTCTGCTCCCCTTTTTGAACAAAGGGACCACATTTGCTGTCCTCCAGTCCTCTGGCACTATTCCTGTAGCCAATGATGACATAAAAATCAAAGCCAAAGGTCCAGCAATCTCTTCCCTGGCCTCCCAGAGAATCCTAGGATAAATCCCATCAGGTCCCGGGGACTTATCTATTTTCAGCCTGTCCAGAATTGCCAACACCTCTTCCCTACGTACCTCAATGCCATCTATTCTATTAGCCTGGGGCTCAGCATTCTCCTCCACAACATTATCTTTTTCCTGAGTGAATACTGACGAAAAATATTCATTTAGTATCTCGCCCATCTCTTCAGACTCCACACACAATTTCCCATCCCTGTCCTTGACTGGTCCTACTCTTTCCCTAGTCATTCGCTTATTCCTGACATACCTATAGAAAGCTTTTGGGTTTTCCTTGATCCTTCCTGCCAAATACTTCTCATGTCCCCTCCTTGCTCGTCTTAGCTCTCTCTTTAGATCCTTCCTCGCTACCTTGTAACTATCCATCGCCCCAACCGAAACTTCACACTTCATCTTCACATAGGCCTCCTTCTTCCTCTTAACAAGAGATTCCACTTCCCTGGTAAACCACGGTTCCCTCACTCGACGCCTTCCTCCCTGTCTGACCGGTACATACTTATCAAGAACACGCAGTAGCTGATCCTTGAACAAGCCCCACTTATCCAGTGTGCCCAACACTTGCAGCCTACTTCTCCACCTTATGCCCCCCAAGTCACGTCTAATGGCATCATAATTGCCCTTCCCCCAGCTATAACTCTTGCCCTGCGGTGTATACTTATCCCTTTCCATCATTAACGTAAACGTCACCGAATTGTGGTCACTGTCCCCAAAGTGCTCTCCTACCTCCAAATCCAACACCTGGCCTGGTTCATTACCCAAAACCAAATCCAACGTGGCCTCGCCTCTTGTTGGCCTGTCAACATATTGTTTCAGGAAACCCTCCTGCACACACTGTACAAAAAACGACCCATCTATTGTACTCGAACTATATCTTTTCCAGTCAATATTTGGAAAGTTAAAGTCTCCCATAATAACTACCCTGTTACTTTCGCTCATATCCAGAATCATCTTCGCCATCCTTTCCTCTACATCCCTAGAACTATTAGGAGGCCTATAAAAAACTCCCAACAGGGTGACCTCTCCTTTCCTGTTTCTAACTTCAGCCAATACTACCTCGGAAGAAGAGTCCCCATCTAGCATCCTCTCCGCCACCGTAATACTGCTCTTGACTAGCAGCGCCACACCTCCCCCTCTTTTGCCTCCTTCTCTGAGCTTACTAAAACACCTAAACCCCGGAACCTGCAACATCCATTCCTGTCCCTGCTCTATCCATGTCTCCGAAATGGCCACAACATCGAAGTCCCAGGTACCAACCCACGCTGCCAGTTCCCCTACCTTGTTTCGTATACTCCTGGCATTGAAGTAGACACACTTCAAACCACCTACCTGAACGCTGGCCCCCTCCTGCGACGTCAAATCTGTGCTCCTGACCTCTATACTCTCATTCTCCCTTACCCTAAAACTACAATCCAGGTTCCCATGCCCCTGCTGCATTAGTTTAAACCCCCCCAAAGAGCACTAACAAATCTCCCCCCCAGGATATTTGTGCCCCTCAGGTTCAGATGTAGACCATCCTGTCTGTAGAGGTCCCACCTTCCCCAGAAAGAGCCCCAGTTATCCAAAAATCTGAAACCCTCCCGCCTGCACCATCCCTGTAGCCACGTGTTTAAATGCTCTCTCTCCCTATTCCTCATCTCACTATCACGTGGCACGGGCAACAACCCAGAGATAACAACTCTGTTTGTTCTAGTTCTGAGCTTCCATCCTAGCTCCCTGAAAGCCTGCCTGACATCCTTGTCCCCTTTCCTACCTATGTCGTTGGTGCCAATGTGGACCACGACTTGGGGCTGCTCCCCCTCCCCCCTAAGGACCCGGAAAACACGATCCGAGACATCACGTACCCTTGCACCTGGGAGGCAACATACCAAACGTGAGTCTCTCACGCTCCCACAAAATCTCCTATCTGTGCCCCTGACTATAGAGTCCCCAATTACTAATGCTCTGCTCCTCTCCCCCCTTCCCTTCTGAGCAACAGGGACAGACTCCGTGCCAGAGGCCCGTACCCCATGGCTTACCCCTGGTAAGTCGTCCCCCCCACAAGTATCCAAAGCGGTATACTTACGTCCAATTCACCTAACAAGCACGTCTTTCGGGAGGAAACCGGAGAGCCCGGAGGAAACCCACGCAGACACGGGGAGAACGTGCAGAATCCTCATAGACAGCAGCCTAAACTGGGAATCAAGCCTGGGACCCTGGTGCTGTGAAGCCACAGTGCTAACCACTGTGCTACCGTGCTGCCCACTCACAGTACCCTTCCCGCACCGCAAGAGTGTTTTTGATCAAACTTCCTTTCGGATTTCATTCAGCCCCATCAGACAAACATCCTCAGCTGTGCAGCCGGGCTTAGCTGGGATGGCTACTTTTTGCTGTTTCTGTAACAGCGATGGTTTTCACAGCGGGAGTATGCTTGCCCCATGCCCAAACATTCTCCTTTTTCAACCAGGCACACGATTGGCTTTGGCGGAGTTACTGAAGGACAAGCAGATGTCAGACAGTGGTCAGCTGGCTCTCTCCAACAGGCTTAAAGTACTACTGAATTTGTACAACATTGAGGAACAGTGGGAAATCTTCAAAAGAGGGATTAAGGGGAGTGCGGGCGTCACAACAGGCGGAGGAGGAGGGAATCAGCAAAGAACAATGGATTACTGACAGAACGTGCAAGTTAATTCGAGTCATCGGCTCATAAAGCACAGAAACAGGCCCTTCAACCCATCATTTCTCTGCTGACTATCTTATTAAAATATATACAAATTGATAAGTGGCGACACAGTGGTTAGCATTGCTGCCTCACAGCGCCAGGGACCTGGGTTCAATTCCAGCCTTGGGCAACTATGTGGAGTTTGAATGTTCTCCTCATGTCTGCGTGGGTTTCCTCCGGGTGCTCGGGTTTCCTCCCACAGTCCAAAGATGTGCAGGCTAGGTGAATTGACCATGCTAAATTGCCACTTCATGGCCAAAAGGTTTGGTGAGATTACTGGGTTATAGGGATAGGATGGGGAGCCGGCCTAGGTAGGGTGGCTTTCGGAGGGTCGGGGCAGACTCAATGGACCGAATGGCCTCCTTCTGCAATGTAGGGATTCCATGATTCTATGATGTAAGAAATCTGGCAAAGAGCAAGAAGGACCAGGAAATTAATGTTGAGCAAAGATGAGAAAACAATAAGAGGTACGGAAGACTGGATGAAGCTGTGAAGAACATCTGAGGGAGAGAAAGATGAGGATATGTCGAGTTATAAGCAGGAACACAGACAAAGCAGCAACCAGAATGACTCCAAGATGCTGCCCAGGATTGCATGGGAACTGACTGGCAGGAAGCAACACCAGTCCCAATCAAGGGCAAGGATGGCAGGATGCTGTTGACGGGTGAGGAGCAGGAGGTGAAGTGGGTGCCACACCTTTGGGTAATCCTCAGACAGCCCAACCCTAGCTCCAACTTCAAGTTCAGTGGCATACTTGTCGTATGAGGAATGTTTGAGGACTCTGGGTCTGTACTCGTTGGAGTTTAGAAGGATGAGAGGGGATCTTATTGAAACTTACAGGATACTGCGAGGCCTGGATAGAGTGGACGTGGGGAGGATGTTTCCACTTGTAGGAAAAACTAGAACCAGAGGACACCATCTCAGACGAAAGGGACGATCCTTTAAACAGAGATGAGGAGGAATTTCTTCAGCCAGAGGGTGGTGAATCTGTGGAACTCTTTGCCGTAGAAGGCTGTGGAAGCCAAATCGCTGAGTGTCTTTAAGACAAAGATAGATAGGTTCTTGATTAATAAGGAGATCAGGGGTTATGGGGGGAAGACAGGAGAATGGGGATCAGAAAATATCAGCCATGATTGAATGGCGGAGCAGACTCGATGGGCCGAGTGGCCTAATTCTTCTCCTATGTCTTATGGTCTTATGGCAGCACCGCACCTCAGCAACTGAACATCACTCTGGGAGAAGCGATCGGGTCAGAGGCTCATAGACCTGTCAAGAGCCCAAAGAACAACAAGGTACCTGAGACTGACGCAATACCAGCAGTGCTGCTGAAACATGGTACAATCACTGCCACAACAGAGCTCACGGACGTGTTTAACAAGGTCTGGACTGCAGAGGATGTCCCAGATGAATGAAGGCAAGGAGTACCTGGTAATAGTTTCACAGGTGTGCACTGGTGAATAGGTTTGTGCTAACTCATCTTCATAGAATCGCAGATATACGCAGAAGGAGGCCATTCAGCCCATCATACTTGCAGGCTCTCTGAATGTGTATTCTCCCCGCCTTCTCCCTGTAACCTTGCACATTCTTTTTTGGATAACAGTCTAATTACCTTTTGAACGCTACAATTGAACCAGCCTCCATCACACTCTCAGACACTGTGTCCCCGACCTTAACCACTCGCTACGTGAAAACGTTTACTTTCTCATATCGCCTTTGCTTGCTTCGCCAGTTACTTTAAACCTGCTCCCCCTTTGCTCTCGTGATCCTTTCACGAATGGGAAAAGTTTCTCCCTATCTACTCTGTCCGGACCCCTCACGATTTTGAATACCTCGATCATTTCTCCTCTCAAGCCTTCTCTTCTCCAAGGAAAACAATCCTAGTTTCGCCGATCTACCCTCATAACAGAAGTCCCTCATCCCCAGAGCCAGGAATGTTTGCAACTGTTTACAATTCCCAGATCTTATTGCCTTGGTTTTACTAACTGGACTGGAATCTGGGTGTAAACTATCAAAAACGCCCCCCCCCCCCACCTAACTTTTTAATTGTTATTCACAGTAACAAGTGAGTTGTCCAGAGCTTTTGGCTGTATGTTTTGTAAAAGCAAACGGTCTGAAATAGTGAGGTAAATAACATACACAGTGTGCTGTGAATAAGAGACATCAACACACAAGGCATACAATGAGTCTCCTTGGAGAACGTCCTTTTGTCTCTGTCCCTTTATTATGGACGGTCAGTTTGCAGAAAAGCTTCGAGGGAGATCCCCCCGAATGCTTTGTACTTGGAAATTCTTTCGGTAATCAGGATGAAAACCTACGCTGAATCTCAGAAAGGTAGTTTCTCTTTAGGTGTGACGAAACTGGGATTTGGCTTACTGTTGATGTGAGCAGTTTTGTTATTTGTTGCATATTGTCAACTCCACAATGCTGTCCGTGCTCGATAAGCTGAGATTTTTTTTTTAAAGCGCTGAATGATGGAATTGAGGGAGTCATAAAGTTTTTTTTAAAGAAAATGGCCCAGATTTCATTTTTCTGAGAAATCTTCTTGGAAATAGAGTAATGGGAACTTGGAAGACTTATACCACAGCAACTTGTAAGTTGAAATGGTTTCGTTTGTTTCAGGGAGGGAAATTCTACTTTTAATTGGCGGGCCACGATTGTATTTATTTTACTTTGGGGCTTCGTACGTGTTCGGGAGAGCTGGCTGTATAAAACTGACTTCACGTTTCGTGAAAGATAAAAATATATTCAGATGCGTCCTGTTTCTTTTTTTTTTGTCAGCATCCTTGTGAATATGGTTAAAATCTGGTGTTAATCCTCCATTCTTCAGCTGCCTGGGTGCGTGTGAAATGAATCATGTGGACAAAATAAACCGCCAGCAGCCGCAATACTCTATTGTACACTAAGCTTCCTTAAGGGGCCTCTTCACAGGTACTGCAAGAGCCACTCCAGCTCCTTCACATATTTTCTAAAGATCTTCCCTTTATGCGCGCAGCACATTACTCGCTAGTTGGGGAGTAGGAGAAGAAAGGGGGGAAAAGGCGCAAAATGAAGGGGAGGCTGAAGTAGGCCAAACTCATTTCTCCACACACAGGGAGATAATTGGCACTGAGGCAATTTCCCAAACCTCAATCCGCTGAATGCCCCGTGACATGGGAAAGAAAGACCCTGAAAGGCCCGCGAACATTCAGAGGGCTGCTTTTTTTCGGGGGGGGGGGGGGGGGGGGGCTCGCAAATAATCATTACATCAGGTAGTATTTTCTTCTTCTTCCAAATGATTGACAGGAACAACGACAAAGCAATTTTTTTTGTCTCTCAACCGCGTTGCAAGTGCTTTTCTAAACTACCTAGGAGCGCTTGCCTTTGCTGAAGAAGATGGGAGCAAAAGGATGAATCGTACTCTTGTTCTTTGACATGAAGGCTACGTGAAATACGCAGGAAAGTGAATCGACAGCGAGGTTGGACGAGCAAACCATTTGGCTATGTTTATTAGAAATATAGGAGCAAACGCGAGTGAAACAATATTCCGGGAAACAGCACCGACGGAGATAGGATGTCAAAGCTCCGTATGACGTAGTTTTTAATATGAAACATGCACTTTTAGCAAACCTTAGCTCCATCAACTCAAAGGAAAAAGTTTTAAACAGATTTTATTCCGCGTTCATGCTCACAGTCCTCCACTTGGCCAATGTAAAAACATAAAAAAATTAAATGCAATAGATCTTAAAATAATCAACTGGGTAAATTGATCGTAGTAACAGGCTCAAAGTGAGAGAATGATGGTATGGGCTTGAATTCCTCTATTTTGATCAAACACAACACCATTAACTGTTCCCCAATGGGTCCTCCCCCTGTGATGGGTGCCGAATGAGAAGGTGGGCGTACAACCTTGTCCTATCTTGTCCTCTATCAGTATTGTAACCATAGGAGATGTGCTATAGATTTCACTATGTGCCACTCCCAGACTGGCAAAGCAGTCACAGGAATCAAATGTTCCCATTAGTACTTGACGTTTGAATGGTTTCACTGAACGATATAGTATTGACGTTCATAGGGGGGGCTAAGTTGGATGACCCCGAAGATGGATGAGGGGATTGTGATGTGTGATTAGTCCGCATGTATAATCATGGAATTCCTACAGTGCAGAAAGAGACCATTCAGACCATCGGGTTTGCTCCTACCCTCTGAAAGAGCGCCGTATAAGGGCCCCCTCCCCCACCCTATCCCCATAACCCTGTAACCCCAAATAACCTATGGGTACTGAGGGGCAATTTAGCATGGCCAATCCACCTAACCTGCACTTCTTTGGACTGTGGGAGGAAACTGGAGCACCCGGAGGCAACGCAAACAGACACGGGAAGAACGTGCAGACTCCGCACAGACAGTCACCCAAAGTTGGAATCGAAGCCAGGTCCCTGGTGCTCTGAGTTGACAGAGCTAACCACTGTTCCACAGTGCCGCCCCCATGGTGGGTGGAATTCTCTCATTGGGAATTAGGTGGAGGCAGGGACAAGGAGTGTTTCCCACTGCCAAGGCCGACAGGAAACAACACCATATCTACCATCCCTGATGTAATTAATTACGCATCAGGGGGCTATGCGCCATCTCCCATGACAGGGCAGGTTTGATGGCGAGCGTTCCACCATCATACAGGGGTGCCATATTGACAAGGCACCTGACATCACTGATTCACTGTTGAAGAAAGAAGATGGATCTCCAGGAATTCTTTGAGGCTGTGAGCTGAATCTCCTGGAAGGCACTGGGCACCATCTACCCAAATGGGGCCAGAGTCCCATACCGTATGAGATTAGATGGGTGTTTCATTGTGCTCGGAGCATTTTTAAATGGCGCCTTGATCCCCTGATGTGACCCCTGAACCCCCCCCCCCCCCCACCCGGACAACTCCCCCGCACACTCCCACATCCACGCAAGGCATACCCCGGCCCCATCACCGCTGTGCACAAAATGCCAGTTTGGCACCTTGGTAGTGACAGCCTGGCACCCAGGAGGCACTGCCAGGGTGCCAGGCTGGCAGTGTCAGGGAGCCCAGTTGCACCAGCAGTGCCAGGGCACCATACTGCCCAGAGGATATGCACCTGAAGGCCTACATCTGTTCACCCTTCGTGGAGCCCAGCACTGAAAGGCGCCTCCCCGAGGTGCCCATGATGTGGGAGATAGATCCCATGCCTTGGTTAAATCTGGAAACGGGGGCAGCACTGTGGCACAGTGGTTAGCACTGCTGCCTCACGGCGCCGAGGACCCTGGTTTGATCCTGACCCTTGTCCGTGTGGAGTTTACACATTCTCCCCGTGTCTGCGTGGGTCTCACCCTCACAACCCAAAAAGATGTGGCAGGCAGGTGGATTGGGCACACTAAATTGCCCCTTAATTGGAAAAAATTGGGTGCTCTAAATTTCTTTAAAAAAAGATCTTAAAACGCATATTAGAGTGAGATTAGCTGTCTCAATGCCACAATGTGCGGGATTCACATCGCAACGTCTCATTAGATCACGTTAGATCTCGCAAGGCGTGGCAAACCAGGTAAATCTCAGAAGTGGGATCTCCCGGCATCTACCAATCGTGTGGCAGTGCCAGGTATTCTTCATGTAAGTCCTGATGTTTACACACCACCTTGTTCCAGATGTGCTCTGGGCCGGCATGTTTTCCCGACAGCTTAATGGAGATTTGGGGACGGGGGGGGTGGGGGGGGGGGGGGGGGGGGGGTCAGGTGAAGATTTGGGTCGGGCCTCTTTTCTTCCCATTAGTGGGGTGCAAATCAAAGTCATTCCGGCCTCCAGGAGGATTCCCGATCTACCGTGGGGGTGGGGTGGGGGGGGGGGGGGGGGGTGGCGGCAGCAGGAGATCCCGCTACAATTCTCTCCAACGTGAAACAGCTTTTGGGCCTCCTGCCAATTTGTTTGCCCCACCCGCCCACCCGACATTGGGGCATGGGGGAATTCAAATGAAAAGTCCACAGATGAAGGCAGTTGGCTATTCACAACTAAATTCTTGGTGCATTCGATAGCCTGCCAGAAATTCCGCACTTAAGGGATTGGAGGAATCTGGTATCAACTGGGGACACTTGGGAAAAGCTTGGAGTCTATCACTACCAGCATGGGAGAGGTTGCCCACTCCATTAGAATCCTTGTGGACCGATGCCAGGATGCAGCATCTGATGGCTGATGCCTAACTTCCATTGTAGCTTCCACTGGGAGTCAAAATGCTGCAGTGGAAGGTCAGCCTGGACTTAAAGTGTCACCTTGGCATTGGACACCAGTGCTCGAAGGGGCGTGCAGCCCAGCCATCTGTCCTCCAACAGGTTATCAGGATTGTTGAGGCGCTACACCGGAAGCACCATGGCAGAATTTGGCAGAATATTCATTTTTACCATTTGGAACTTCCCTACCACCTTCTCGGCCTTTTGGCTAAGATCTCAAGTGTAGTCTCATTTGATCGAGGGAAGCTGAGGATTTCGATTTCGATGTCGATCGTGGATTGGAGAACTTGGAGGGATTGAAGTCGTCAAAGAGGAAACGTTTGGAGCCCGGCTGCTATTGGCGGATCTACATGCTGGCCTAAACCTCTGGTTTAGGCCTAACGCCGATACAGTTCTGACCCAACGTACGAGCTATGGATGCAGCTGCATCCCGACCACCAGGCTGGGGAGTGCGAAACACTGTCCGAGTCACAGTGAAGAAAGCGGAAAGGGAGTCACCTGTGGACCGGAACTTCTTCGTGAAGTGGGTGCTGTTCGAGTGTTGTGGGTTTAAGGCAACAGATATCTTCTGCTTGCAAAAATTCCCCAACAATGGGTATTTTGATGTTACCTTCAAGAGCGTCGCAGCATGCATCAAATTCTTGAACGTCTTCAAGGAAAAAGGTAACCAGAGTCCCCTGTCGATCCTGACTGCAGAGCCTCTGTTTACGCTACCGTCGCAGCAAAACCGGGTTGTAACACTGCACACGTACAACCCCCACGTCCCCGTGTCTGATGTGCTCATGTTCCTCGCCAGGTACACTGAGTTGAAAAGTGACAGCGTGCAAGTGAAAGACACCTTCGGCATCTGGACAAGTGAGCACCAGATCAAGGTGACTCTGAGAACAGACGGCAACGGAACCATCCTGCATCCCCCCTCCAGTTTTGCCATTGGAGAAAATCGTGGCTACCTCTACTATGTGGGACAGCCACGAGTATGCCACACCTGTGGCAAAACCGGGGCATGTTGCCGCAAACTGCAGTGTGACCTTCTGCAAAAACTGCAGGCAGGAGGGACACATGACTAAGGACTGCAAAGAAGACAAGTGCTGCAACCTGTGTGGGGAGGCCGGCCATCTTTACAGGGCCTGCCTGAAACGCGGGGCGACATATGCACAGATCATCAGCAGCGGAGTTAAAAAGGCGACCAGAGAGGAGGTTCATACACCTTCCACCGAAAAAGACACCACAGCACAGAATGCGGAAAAGCAACAGAAGGGCCCCCAACAAAAAGAGGAGGCCCCATCACGCCCTGACAACCCAACCCCAGCCTCATCTGACGAGGAACACTCAATGGAAGAGGAAGAGGATGGGACAAAGAATAAGGAGCCCTGGGAAACAGTGAACAGGGACAAACGAAAGAGAAAACAAAAAAACAAACTGAAGAACCCCCCGATGGGGAGTGGCAAAAAGCGACACCTTTCAGCCAGCGGACTTAGCGCCGACACCTCCTCCGATGAGGAAAAACAAGACCAGAATCGGCCTCAAATAAAGAGGCAAAGCACCAATGTGGAACGGGAGGCACAGCCCCCCCCCAGACCACAGACCGGGAAGAAAATAAAACACGCCGAGACAAACAACCTCTGGCTCACGGGAACAGCGATATGACCAACGGCCACCAAACGCCGGACATCGAAAACAAGGTCACAGACCAACCCCCGAAAGTAACAAGCAGCAACAACCCAGGCGAAGACCGGCCTACAACCCCAACACCTACTGACTGCCACAACGAACGCCAGGGCTACACCCCCCCCCCCCCCCCCCCCCCCAATGCATCTGCATCAGGTTCACAGGGCCAGTGCGGACCAGAACTCTTTTCTTAGCCCTGCAACTGTGCTAATGTTTGCGAGCACCACCGGCATGCTGGGGAACATCCAACAGCTGGAACAGCCAACTGTATAGACTCTGGACTCTTGAGACTGGTAAATCTACCTTTTTACAATGGGTTTAAAAATTGCATCCATAAATGTGCGAAGCATCAAAGATACTTCGCGGTGTGTAGCCACACTCAACTATTTAGCAAATGTGAAAGCTGATCTACTGTTCCTGCAGGAGTGCGGAATCCCGCACCTCAGCAACTACAGGCGCTGGTCGAGCTGGTGGTCCCACGGGCCATCCATCTGGTCAGGAGGAAACGACTGCCGCTCCTCTGGCCTGGGTATTCTGCTGCGGGGAGGCAACTTCACCATCTCCGACGTTAAGGAGGTGGTGGGCGGGCGCCTCCTCGCAGCAGACGTCAAATACAAAAACACCCCTCTCAGACTTATTAATGTGTACGCCCCGGCCATAAAAAGTGAGCGGTTGGCAGTCCTTCAGCAACTCCCACTGCTGTTGGCCACCTCCAAGCCGGTCATCCTGGGCGGTGACTTCAACTGCATCATCGATGCGGCTGGACGATACAGCAGAGCCGACAGCAAACTAGACGCTACGTCCAGACTCCTGATGGAAACGGTAAAAGACGCCAAGCTGCTCGACGTCTGCAGCAACCCTGCAGATGGAGCGCAGCGTAGATACACATGGTCACGGCCAGACGGGTCCGTCCGCTCCAGGATAGACTTCTTCTTTGTGTCCCGAGCTTTCACGGTCAGGTCCACCGACGTAAGGCCAGTGTTCTTCTCTGACCACTGCCTCCTACTGGCTGACTGCCACCTGCAGGAAGACCAGGGGGTAGGCAGGGGGACATGGAAGCTAAATGTAAAACTGCTGACCCCTGAGAACCTCGAGGAACTCAGGAGGGATTACAAGGGTTGGAGAACCGTGAAACCCCTCTTTGAGGCCCCACATCTCTGGTGGGAAGCAATCAAGGGGAATATCAAGAGGTTTTTCATCCTCAACGGCGTTCAAAAGGTGAGAGAGAGACGAGGGGTCATGTCCAGGCTCCAGAAAAGTATGCAAAATTTGCTCCAGCTGCAGTCGATGGGGGTGGATGTCAAGGAGGATCTCCAAGAGGTGAAGAGCCAGCAAGCCTCGCTCTACACCTCGGAGGCTTCCAAGGTTATCTTCCGTTCCAGAGTCCGCTCCGTGCTCCAAAAGTGCTCACGCTTCTTCTTCCAAAAGGTGCACAGAGAGACCTCTGTGATCAGCAGCCTGAAGGAAGAAGATGGCTCTGTAAAGTCATCGCAGTCTGACATCCTGAGGATCAGCCAATCCTTTTATGCCGGACTGTATGACCTGAAGCCAACAGATACCACGGTTTCCCAGACCTTCCTGTCGACTATCACGGAGGTCATAGGCGACAGCGAGCTGGAAAACCTGGACAAACCACTAACTCTGGATGAGCTGACAAAGGCCGTCAAGTCCTTCGAGACGAGTAAAACTCCTGGAAGCGACGGCTTACCGGTTGAGTTGGATTCGGCTCTGTGGGACTGGATGGGCCCAGACCTGCTGGAAGTGTACGAGAGCATGCTTCTGGAAGGCAGCATGTCAGAGTCCATGAGGAAAGGCATCATCACCCTCATCTACAAGCAGAAGGGGGAAAGGGAAGAAATTCGAAACTGGCGACCCATTTCACTGTTGAATGTGGATTACAAAATTCTAGCCAAGGTCATCGCCAATCGGGTCAGGTCTGCTCTGGAGTCGGTGATCCACCCTGACCAGACCTGTGCTGTACCCGGCAGGAAGATCTCTGATAGCCTTGCGCTACTCAGGGATATGATCGCCTACGTGCAGGACAGGAGGGTGGATACCTGCCTCATCAGCCTTGACCAGGAGAAGACTTTTGACAGAATATCGCACACCTACATGATGGATGTGCTCTCCAAAATGGGGTTTGGGGAGGGAATTCGCAATTGGATCAAACTGCTCTACACAAACATCTATAGCGCAGTCTCAATCAATGGGTGGGAATCAGAAAAGTTCCAGATCAAATCCGGAGTCAGGCAGGGCTGCCCTCTCTCCTCTGCCCTTTTTGTGTGCTGCATAGAACCTTTTGCCGAGTCCATCAGGAAGGATCCGGGTATAAGAGGAGTGACGATCCCAGGCAGTGGAGGCACGCAAGTCAAGGCCTCCCTGTACATGGACGACATTGCCGTCTTCTGCTCGGATCCTGCGTCTGTACGCAGGCTCTTGACCACCTGCGACCAGTTTGAACTGGCCTCGGGAGCCAAGGTAAACCGTGGCAAGAGCGAGGCCATGTTCTTTGGGAACTGGGCTGACCGGTCCTTTGTCCCCTTCACTGTCAGGTCAGATTACCTGAAGGTGCTGGGGATATGGTTCGGAGCTGCTGGGGCGTGCACCAAAACCTGGGAGGAGCGCATAGCAAAGGCAAGACAGAAACTGGGCTGGTGGGAGCAACGCTCCCTCTCCATTGCGGGCAAAACCCTGGTCATCAGGTGTGAGGTACTCTCGGTGCTACTGCACGTGGCGAAGGTCTGGCCCATAACCCGACCCTACGCCGCAGCAGTCACCCGAGCCATCTTCAAATTCATCTGGAGATCCAAGATGGACCGTGTCCGAAGGGACACCATGTACAAACCTCTGGAGAAGGGAGGGCGGAACGTACCTAACGCCTCCCTCATCCTGTTGGCCACCTTTGTGTCCAGCTGCATCAAGCTGTGCGTGGACCCCCAGTATGCAAACACCAAGTGTCACTACATACTGAGGTTCTACCTGTCCCTGGTGTTACGAAGGATGGGCCTGGCCTCTTTGCCGCGGAACGCTCCAAGTAGTTGGACCGTACCGTACCACCTGTCCTTCGTGGAAAAGTTTTTGAAGAAAAACACCTTTGACCACTAGGCAATGAAGCAGTGGTCAGCACGTAATGTCCTCGAGGCCCTCAGGGAAAAGGAGACCGTGGAGGACGTTGGATGGTTCCCTGAGCAGACTGCCAGAGTCATCTGGCAGAACGCCTCATCACCAGAACTTTCAAACAAGCACCAAGACCTAGCTTGGCTGGTGGTGAGAAGGGTCCTCCCTGTCAGATTCTTCATGCACACCCGAAGGCTCTGCGCCAATGCACGCTGCCCTCGGAATGGCTGTGGGGGAAATGAGACAGTCACACACCTCCTTGTGGAATGTGCCTTTGCAAAGAAGGTCTGGAGAAAGATGCAGTGGTATTTGTCAAGGTTTATCCCGAGCAGCTCTGTGACACAGGACTCTGTGCTCTACGGACTGTTTCCAGGGGCACACACCAAGACAAATATCAACTGCTGCTGGAAGGTCATCAACTCGGTGAAAGACGCTCTTTGGTCTGCCCAAAACTTGCTGATCTTCCAGTGCAAAGAATTGTTCTCGACCGAGTGTTGCAGACTGGCACATTCCAGGACTACGTGCTGAGGGACGCACTCAAGCTTGGGGCAGCTGCCGCCAAGGCGCAATGGGGAAAGACCACTGTGTAAGGCCTTTCCAGCAAATGTACACCGAGGGGCGGGTAACAGTGTAAACCCCCCTCGGTCTGGGCCACCAACACTCCAATGTATAAAACAAACATGACAATGTAAATTTAAGAAGGAATTGTAATGTAAAGAGTGATATGTGTATAATAATATCAAAATTGAATGGAAGAAAGTCAAGGCAATGTGTAGCTCTGACGGAAATGTACAGTCAAGACAATTTGAAATGCTCTGTAATGCTTATGATAAATTTAATGAATAAAGTATATTTTTTTGAATAAAAAAAAAACGGAAGCACCATGGAGCTCCAACATGCTGTCCTGTCTCAGGACCACAGAGTTCCTGGGTGGGATTCTCAAATAATGGGGCTACGTCCCCACGCCAGCGTAAAAGCTCTGTCAAATCACTCTGGACTTTCCTTCAGAAAGTCATGAGTGATTCTCCTACCTGCGGGGGGCTGGCAGGGCCCCTGAGTGCTCCTCGCAGCTCTGGCTTCGGATAAGGGGCCCTGCACTTCCGGTCGGGAATCAGCGCATGCGCATGGCGCAGGCCTGCATCGGCTGCCCCGTGTGACATGGCGGACTCGGACCGCGGAGTGGCAGCAAAAATGTAGCCCCCCCCCCCCAAGATCACGCACGCCCTCGGGTCCGTGATGCCCAATCGCCCCCCTGACCATCCATGAAGCCCCCCCACCCGGTGACTGATCACCCCACCAGGCCGATATGTGGTGAGAACCACGTTGTCGGGAACTCGCCCAGTTTTCCTCGGAGAATCGCGGGGGGGGGGGGGGCCTCTGTCAATGGCCCCCTACCCGCACTGCGTAGTTCGCGCATGAGAGACTCCTGAGCGATTCTCCGGGAACCGGAGATTTTGGCTCAGAGGCTCCGAGAATCCAGCCCCATGTTTCTACCCGTCCCACTTGAGATATGCTGTTGCTGTTGCCAGCCAACCAGCCCAGATTGCTGCCTCCCAAGTAGTGCAGTCTGAAGCGAAGTATTCTAGGGCCAGGGCTGCTCGAGAAGAGCTTGATTAGGCCACCTGCTGTCTCCTGCAGGAAGGTCAGCAGCCTCCCAGCTGTCATGTTGCAACCACTGCGTCAGCATGAAGTAGGATCACCAGGGCAGGTAAAGACAGCAGAAGACAGGCTCTGAGGGAATGCACAATTTCTGCACAATGTGATGCACCTTTGATTTGTAAATTTGGTCTGGAAGGTTTATTTGGGAATGTTTATCCAATGGTGGTTTTTACTTTTGCATTTTGGCCAAGGTGATAATCTGATGAGCAGGGAAAAGGGGAAGATGCTGCGGGCGGGATTCTCCGACCCCGCGCCGGGTCGGAGAATCGGCGGCGGGTCGCGCGAATCGCGCCACGCCGCTCCGATGCCGGCATGCGGTTCTCCGCAGAACGGAGAATCGGTGGCATTGGTGCCGCCGTAGTTGGCGCGGCGCCGGTCCCGGGCTGCTCTACGCGGCCGTCCCGCCGATTCTCCGGCCCGGATCGGCCGAGCGAGTCCCGCCGGCGCCGTTCTTACCTGCTCTGGGCCGGCGGGACCTCGGCGTGTAAGGGTCGGCTGGAGGCCTTTGGGGGAGAAGGGGGGTCCTGACCACGGGGGGGGGGGGGGGCCTCCAATGTGGCCTAGCCCGCGATCGGGGCCCACCGATCGGCGGGCTGGCCTCTATGGCTGGGGGGCCTCCTTTCCTACGCGCCAGCCCCTGTAGTCCTGCGCCATCTTGCGTCGGGGCCGGCGCGTTGAAGGAAGCCACTGTGCATGCGCACGTTGGCGCCGGTGCCACTGCGCATGTCCTCGTTGGTGCTGGTGCAACTGCGCATGCGTGGATCCCGCGGTGCACAGTTTGCGCTGGGATCTGCAGCTGGAGTGGCGCGAACCGCTCCAGCGTCGTGCTGGCCCCCTGTAGGGGCCAGAACTAGTCGTGGGAGCGGCCCGTTCACCCTGTCATAAAACGCGACGGCATTTATGACGTCGTGGACACTCTGCCGCGGATGGGAGAATCCCGCCCATAAGTTGTGGGACAATTGCTGGAGGACGAATTAGGGTTGTTGTTCTGAGTATTTTACACACAGAGTGAGGTTTTCCACTCCACCTGCCGTGTGTTTCACAGTGGCGGAGGTAGCCGGCGGCAGGATCTTCTGGTCCTGCCATTGTCAACGGGCTTTCCTGTTGAATGCATCAACTCGCCACCGAGAAACCCACAGCGAGGGTTGCATTATGGGCGGGACCGGAAGATCCCGCCAGCGTGAATGGCTGGAAAACTCTGGTCAAAGTTGTCCCCGTACAACCAGAGAGAAAGCGGTTGTCAAGGCAGCCACCTCACTTACTATTCCTCACCTCCATCTCGCTCCTCCTCCAACTTCTCCTCCTTCCAGCATATTGTCCTGCTCTGCATGTCCTCCAGTCATCCTCCCAGCCATGCTGTATTCCAACGGGAGTGTCAACTGCTGTACCCACATCTGGCAATGATTTATTTCTGAAGATGCCTTGAAGTTCGGGAAAAGTCCTTAACACCCGTCTGTAGTCTCGTGCAATTTGAAATAACTGTAGAAAGCACCGAATGCTTGCAGGATTGCAGCAGTAGCCCATGGAACTCAGCCAGCAACAAACTGTAAGAGGTTGTTGATCCCTTCAAATAGCACTGCTCATTAATGCACGTTGAGCCATACAAGTTGACAAGTCAGCTGGAGTATTGGGCTCCTCAGTGGCAGACTGGTGTCAAATCCACTCTGCGCACTGTCCAACGTCATAATCTGCCTGCTTTGCATGGCTGCGTGTGCGCGGAAACGCGCCTGTGTCCTGGATGCCATTTTGGTCCCCAAACTGCACCCATGGCGCCCAAACAAGCGCCAACAAGTCCAGCTTTGCAGCCACCTTTCTGGTACAACTCGGAGGGGATTTCACTCTGGACGGCCAATTCCCAATTGTGGAGGAGGAGGCTGCAAAGCCTGGGGTCGCAAATAAGATTGCCACAAAATAAAACCAATGAAGAATTCAGGCGAAAGCTTCTCGCATGTAGAATTGTGAGAATGTGGAGTAGTGAAGGCACATAGAACAGTTTAAGGGGAAGCTAAAGTATCCAGGAGAGAAAGTAGAATGGGATGAAGCTCACGTGGAGCATAAAAAACAGCATCGATCAGCTGGACTGAACGGCCTTGCTCTGTGCTGTAAATCCTATGTAATTCTAGGTCACATTTTGGTTTGAACGGTAGTTCTATCGCACAGCCGCAGCTATAAGGAGAATAACATCAGGTTGGTGAAGGGGTTAACTTGCAGCGTATGTAGGTCAGTCAGTAACACTGCCTTTAAAACTGTAACTCAGCAGTTTTATTAAATCAGGCTCTGTGGTCCCGGCATCATAATTATCTCCATGCATCAAATAAGGAGAAAGAGGGAGACATTTACACAGAAGCAGTCTGCCCTAATTAAATACATAAGCATGAAATTAGCAGGGAATGGAAGCAGATAGCAAACCTCATTTTTCAAACAGCAATGGTTTAGGTGAAATAGATTGGAAGCAGTTAAGTGGATTTATGTAATACACCGATTTAGCCACTAGCAGAAAGAGGATCGGGACAGCCCCTATTAACTATAAGACCCCCTTGACGGATCTAAAATGAAAGCCAAGTATTTAGAGCTGGTATCGAGTGATTTAACCATGTCATTGTTAGTCGGGATTTACACAAGTCGATTTATACGAGTATTACTCCAGCCATTTTATGGTTAGTGGATTATAGGTGTTTCGTTCTGCCTTCTCTAAGTATTATCAAGTTAAAGCTTGTATTCCAAAGATCTTATCACTTTGCTGTTTAACTAATGCAGCCAGAGTAACTCCATCTCATTTGCTACAGTGGTTTGTTTGCTACCCGGTTAAAAGTTACCAACAGACCTCTTTCAATTATATATCTACATTATGGTATGTGTGTTTATATATACACATATGAAAAATAGCCCAACCAGATATCCAAAGTAATTGTGCTTATGCTGATGATCTTTGTATTTGATGGATTGCCCTGTTCACAAGGACGGCTAGTTCTGACTAATCTCTATTAGATTTCATCATGGTGGATATTGTATTACTTAAAGTGATCGCTTCCATTTGTCAGGAGTGTATATAAGGCAATAAAAAGCCCCTGTGCTCATTATTGCTGACGCTGCAGGCTTAATTCAACAAGAGAGCAAAGGAAGACTTAATGTGATGGAGCCAAAACATCCTGCAAGAAGCTAAAGAAAAAAGCTCATTTAAGACCCCCTATACATAATCCTGTCCACCCTCAATTAGAACATCGATCATGGCTGGCATTGGGGAAGTGATAGTAATGAGAGGCTTAAGACTACTGGGGCCATTTCGATTGGGAGAGAGTAGGCCAAGAGGAGATTTAATAGCAGACCTTAAAATTTTGAAGAATTTTTGGAGGGTGAATTGAGATTGTTTGGTTCCCCTGGTTGGAAGACGCAGTGATAAGGGGGCTGGGAGAATTGATGTACAGGCCATCGCATCTTTTAATGGAACATGGGATAAATTTTTAACAAGCAGGAAACACAGGACTACGGGGAGAGAGCAGGCCAGTGGAATTAGTTTTGAATGATTTTCATAAAGAATTGGAATGGTCTTCTCCTGTGCTGTATAGTTCTGATTGGTTGGGCGGAGGTGTGAGGGGGGAGGGTGTGTGTGAGGGAGGCAGTGGCGCAGTCATATTGTCAAGAGGGCTAGTAAAAAGAGACCCAGGGTAATTTTCCGGGTTCAAATCCCACCACAGCAGATGGTGTAATTTGAATAGAATTAAAAGTCCGTGAATCGATTGTCGGAAAAAACACCTTGTTTTCTTCCCCAATGTCCTTTAGGGAAGGAAATCTGCCGCCCTTACCTGGTCTGGCCTACATGTGATTCCAGATCCACAGCAATGTGGTTGGCTCTCAAATGCCCTCTGAAATACAGGCAATAAATGCTGGCCCATAAATGAATTTTAAAAATTGCCAATATTTGTCAGAAATAATTACATAAATACTGAATTATAGTCCAGATTGGTGGGTAGATTGATGGTGCCTATGGATAATATCATGGACTAGTTAATCTTAGCATGTGTTTGTGTGTGTGTGTGTAAAACTATTGATGCGAGAGGGGAAACTTCCCATAAACCCAATACAGCCCAGTCATTTGTATTCTAGAAGATTTTGTTGATAAGATTAAATGAAGTAGGGTGGGAAGAGGCTTGTGCAGACATGATGGGCTGACTGGCCTCCTTCTGTGCCATATCAATTCTATGATACTGTGACTCCCTGACTCTGTGTGAAGTTAGGCCCAAAGGCCCGTTGAAGCAGGACATTCTATGTAACTATTCAGCATCCGGTTCTGTTGTCCATGTCCAGGCACCGCTCTCATTTTGTTTATTGTTGTGTTATCCTCGTACAGAATTATTGCGGATAAAATACCTTCTCAACTGTAATGAAAACAGTCAGTGTAAGTAAAAAAAATTGGGATTCCCTATCTGGTATTTTCCCACAGATGCTTCAGTTAAATGATCACTTGGAGGAATTCCACCCGTTTTCAGAAAGGATTTATTTGTTTGGATGTGTTTTATAACTAAATTGAAGGATCTTGCACAAGTGCATCAGGCATCAGCCAGTCTTAATGTGAAAGCAAAATGCTGCTTTTATTGGTGATCTGAAATAAAAACAGAAAGTGCGAGAAAAACTCTGCAGGTCTGGCAGCATCTGGAGAGAGAGTTAACGTTTTGAGTCCAATTATGACTCGGTGAATATGATATGGATGATTTTTGTGGCTTGTTTCACATCTGTTCCATTGCAAGGATTTTCCTAAAACAGGTCGCTAGTCTTTCGCCAGAGAAGTCTGGCCTGAGGGGTGCCACTCCTTATCAAGCATTGCTGACCAGGCGTCTCTCCCGCTCTTCCGCCTGTGATTGGCATGTTGAAAGGGTTTGCAGGTTGATGCACTCAACCTGTTGGCCACGTTATGAACGCACCTTCCTTGGCCATCAAGTCCCAGGGTGGGACTTGAACCCTGAGCTTCTGGGCCCAGAGGCAGGGAAGCTACCCACTGCGCCATAAGACTTTCCATTTATATAGAATAGGGTATACTTAATAAGAAGAGTCATACTGCATGTGAAATGTTAAATCTGTTTCGCCCTCCACAGGTGTAGCTGGACCTGCTGACCTTTGTTCCTTTTCTGTTTTATATCAGTATATATATGTACATGTAAAATTCCTATTGACTGGCTCATTTCAGGTGTTAGGGAATCATAGAATCATACAGTACAGAAGAGGCCATTCAGCCCATCAAGCCTGCACCGACTAAAACTACTCTAATCAACACTAATCCCGCTTCCCAGCACTTGGCCCATAGCCTTGGATGTTATGACATTTCTAGTGCTCATCCAAGTATTTTTTAACGGTTGTGAGGTTTCCTGCCTCAATTACCCTCCCAGGCAGTGCATCCCAGGCAGTGCATCCCAGGCAGTGCATTCCAGATTCCCACCACTCTCTGGTGAAACATTCTTCCTCAAATCCCCTCTTTCACCTCTTTAAGCCTTTCACCTTAAAATTATGCCCCCTTGTTATTGACCCTTCAACTAAGGGGAACATCTGCTTTCTATCCACCTGTCCTTGCCCCTCATAATCTGATACACCTCAATCAGGTCTCCTCTCAGCCTTCTCTGCTCCAAAGAAAACAAAGCATATCCAGCCTCTCTCATAGCTAAAATGCTCCATCCCAGGCAGCATGCTGGTGAATCTCCTCTGCACCCTCTCCAGTGCAATCACATCCTTCCGATAGTGCGGTGAGCAGAACTGTACATAGTACTCCAGCTATGGCCGAACCAAAGTCCTGTCCAGCTACAACATAACCTCTCTGCTCCTATAATCAATGCCACGACTGATAAAGGAAAGTGTCACATTTGCCTCCTTAACTCCTGATTAACCTGTCCTGCCGCCTTCAGGAATCTGTGGACAAGCATCCCAAAGATCCTTCTGTTCCTCCGAGCTTCCTCGTGTCCTGCCATTCATTGAGTACTTCCTTGTCATGTTACTCCTTCCAAACTGCATCACCTCACACTTTTCAGGGTTAAATTCCATCTGCCACTGATCTGTCCACCTGACCAATCCATCTATATCCTCCTGTAACCTAAGACCTTTTCTTCACTGCCAACCACCTGGCCAATCTTCGTGTCATCTGCAAACTTAATTATTATCCCCCACATTTCCACTATATTGTTTATGTATATATATCACAAACAATAATAGGTTTGGATGGTATGGGTGCAATTCAGCGGACTGTAGTTAAAAGTCCGTTGAACAGCAGGTTTAGTGGGGTGTTCCTCGGCAGCCACAGTGCCTAGAAACATCCCGATATCCAAAGGCACACTGCCGATTTCTTTATGGCCTCTGGGAGTTTCCTCTCCACTGAGGCCACACTTAGAGGGATTTCCTGATTCACAGATCGAGGCGCCAATTAGCCTGGCAGCCCCCATCTCCCACCACCCCTCTCCCACGTTTCAGGCACACCTCACGTTTGTGACCTTCCCCCAACCTTGGGGTGGCCCCCAGGACCCCCCTCACCCTCCCTCTACCTGGCAATGCCCCCCCCGCCCCCCTGGGCCCGACCTCTGGCACTCACAGCCTGGCACCCTGGCAGTGCCCCTGGTAAACTGCCAGTGCTGCCTGGACACCTTGGCAGTGCCAGAGTGCCAACCTTCCCTTTACCCGACTGCCCGGGGGTCTCCAATGGCCTGGGAGACCTCCTCTAGGTGCCATTATGACTGGTCGACGTTTGTGTGGACCAGTACTACATGGCGCCCTGGTGAAGGCCTCCCAGGCATGGCCGGTGATTCGCGGATGCCGGGTGAATCCAGCGGCTGGTTATTTAAATGAGCTATGATGTTCATTTAAATATTCAGATCTGGATCCTGCCCAGCGAGAGCAAGATCCGGATCCCACCGGGCAGAACGAGTCTGGTGACTCAGGTGAGGTTTCGCGCCTGGCGCCGAGCCAGATTTGGGGCTCGCGCGCAATCCCCCTGTTGGACCCGGTTCCCCGCCGCCCGCAATGGCTTCGCTGAATCGCACCCTAAGGACTGGATTCTCCGATCCTGCAGCCATGTCCGCAGGATCCGTCTGGTCTTACGACCAAAATGTCGGCCCGCCCCCGCACCAATACCCCAGTGGGGGGCTAGCAGCCGCGCCATGTAAAGCCCCCTGCGGATACGGCCGCAGAATGGCCGGGTCCGTGGCTGCGCACGGCAGCGGCCTGAGGCGGCCACGCCGTACAGCATGGCGCCTGCCGGGGACTTCCGGTGACGGCGGGCGGGAGGCAGCCGCGCGTTGGAGGGCTCCCATTCGGGAACGGCATTGTCGGGGGTTAACGCCCGGTCCTAGGGCCAGTGAAGGCAGTAAAAGTCGGGAGACAGCACAGAGGAGGGGAATATCGAAGACCAGCAAAAAAATGGCCGTGAAAAAAGCGGCTGAAAGTCCGTCGGAGAGGGGAATGGTCACCGTGGGGTCAGTAAAGAAAATGGAGGCTGGAGCACCAGGGGAGGCCGCATTGCTTATGGCTGAAGAAATAACTAAGGTGATGGCTGCGGAATTTGAAAAGCAGTTGGCGCAGATTGCGAAATGCATGGAGACGGTGAGGAAAGAGATGAGGGTGGTTTTGAGTGCGCTGGTGGAGGAGGCGGTTTCCCCGGTGAGGACGGAGGTGGCGAGCGCAGTGGCGGAGGTGCGAGAGCAAGGGGAGGTGCTGAAGGAAGTGGAGGAGACGTTATTGCAGCACGGTGATCAACTTGCCTCGATGGGGAAGGAGATGCGGAAGGTGATGGACATTAACAAGGATCTGCGAGGAAAAATGGAAGACCTGGAAAATAGGTCCAAGCGACAGAATTTGAGGATTGTGGGGCTGCCCGAAGGAGTTGAAGGACCGAAGCCGGCTGAGTATTTTGCCGCGATGCTGGCAAAAGTATTGGGGGAGGGGGAGGATCCCTCCCGATATGAACTGGATCGGGCTTATCGGTCGTGGAGGCCTGTACCAAAGGCGCGTGAGCCACCAAGGGCAGTGACTCTGCTTCCGTAGGTACAGGGTGAAGGAGAAGGTCCTGAGCTGGGCCAAGCAGAAGCGGGTGGTGCAGTGGGCTGGAGATGGTATACGTGTATACCAGGACTTTATGGTGGAGCTGGCGAGGAGGCGGGCTGCCTTCAACCGGGTGAAGAGGGCACTGTACATTAGCAAGGTGCGGTGAGGCATTGTATAGCCAGCGACGCTGAGGGTGACTTATAAGCTCAGGGATTTTTATTTTGGAACGGCGGAAGCAGTGGAGGAGTTTGCGAAGGCAGAAGGACTGTGGCAGAACTGACAAATTGAGAAATGGCCATGTGCCGATGTAACCTCATGACTGTATTTTCTTCTTTTTTGTTTTACTGCGTGCGGGTGTATGGGCTAAAGGAGCCAATGTTGTATATATTTGGACAAGTGAAGGGATGGGACTTTCACTCGAAATGAGGGCTCTTTGGCGTGTAGGTGGATATGCGGGGTGTGTGTGCTAGAAGGGGATCTCTGGACTTTCCTAGGGCCGGGCAAGGGGGAAAGTGACCCAGGCGGGGGCCTCGACGCTGGCCGGTTTAAGCCGGCCAGTGAACGTGAATGAGGTGGGGGGAGGGGCTGCGGCCATCGGAGCCTGGCAGAGCAGGGTCCGAGTGGTCTAGCCGGGGTGGAAAGTTGGGGGGAAGGAACCGAGGTTGGGAGGAGGAGTTTTACAAGAGGCAGTGGACGTGAGGAGCTGGAGACTTGGGAGGGGGGGGGTGTACAACTCTTGGGAATCATGTACGGTACTCTTTCAGAGGCTGGATGGTGTTGAGTGTAGGGGGGAGGGGGAGTGGACTCTATAGGTCAATGGTGACCATGGGCGGTCCCGGACCCCTTTTTCTTTTTCTCCTTTGTTTTTTGTTTCCACTGTGGGAGGGTTTGGTTTATTGGATGCATATACTGACAGGTGGGCCGTTGTTTGGGGTGGTGGGAGGATGGGATCATTGGTATTGTTAAGGGGATTGATTTTGTATTTGTTACCATTTACTGTTTGTGGGTGGGGTGTAAATTTCTGAAGGAAAATGTGAAAATGTAGAATAAAAAAAAATATTTTTTAAAAAAACATGCGCCTGCCAAAAACCAGCCCCCTGTAAACCCCCTCGCCACCCCCGGACCCCCCCCCCCCAGACCCCGCCAAAGCCCCTCCCCCCGGACCAGCGGAATGGCTCCCCCCCCCCCCCCCGCCCCGACTGGGGCAGCGCTGGATAATCTCTCACTGATTTTACCTGAGAAAATGTTATTTTATTGACAATCTGTATCAATGATTTACATATGAGGACCAAGTCCAATATTTCCAAGTTTGCTGAGGTCCCCGCAGGTTGTGAGGTCACCTGCCCCACGCTGTCGGGGACTCGGCCCATCGTGGGCGGTGCTTCGGGGGAGGGCCTCAGGTGACGTCCTGAGGCTGTCCTGACAACGTGCGGCGTACCGCTCGAGTATGCCGTTTTTGAGGGGGCGGAGCATCAGAATAGCTGCCCCGCCCCCGATTTCAGCGTAAAAATGGATTCTCCGGCCGATCGTCGAACGCGATTTCAGTATCAGCAATCGGAGAATCCCGCCCTGTATCTTCCTGTATGCAAACTGCAGCATGCTGCCTAATTGACTGAAATTTTATATTCTGAAATAGTAACGATCATAAAGAAATAAAATTCAGTATTCCACCAATTAAACACAGTGGAAAACTAAACAGAACTTATCAAGATCTCACATAAATAATCAGACAAGGTATTAATCTAATTTTTATAAAGGGAAAGGAAGTGACCAACAGTCATCATCAGGACCAGGTTGCCTGACCATGCAGGGTGAGTGAGTTCACTGCTGTACTTCATGTCATGATATTCAGGTAAACATCATAGCATAAACATACATACATACTGATGGACAGATCAACGGACCAATCAACACACACACAACACCACAGCCAATCACAGGCAAGAGCATACACAGTACAAAACAGGGAACACGACACTTCCTGAGCATTCCAGCAGGAGACAGCTCAGGGCACAGAGCTCATAGCAAGCCACTCAGACATCCACCATGTGCTGAGTGCCACGACAAGATAGTATTAGGAATACTACAGATTCTAGGGTTATGATCGAACTTCAGTAACCAGTTTACCACTGTAAATAAATGTTAGTTATAAAACCGAGTTGTACCATTCGCAACCGTGTTGGTTCGTCTGTGTGGCAGAGTACCCAACACATCATAGTACCAGGAGTAACTGTGGGACCTACCTACAAATCCTCCGGAATTTGCCATCCTGCACCATGGACACCGTCAGCACACCGCAGCCGCTACAAGTCGCTGGAAACCTCGGTGTTAATTGGAAGCTTTTCAAACAGTGCTTCCAGCTCTTTCTGGAAGTCAACGAAAAGGAGAGCGCTTCGTACACCAGAAAGATCGCCGCCATCCTCTCCACGGCAGGTCAACACGCCATCCATGTCTACAACTCCCTGGTGTTCGCGGAAGGTGAGGACAAGACCAAGTACAAGACGGTCCTTCTCAAACTTGACCAACACTTCAACGTCAAGGTCAACGAGAGTTTTGAGAGGTATCTCTTCTAGCAGCGCCTGCAGGGTAAGGATAAGCCCTTTCAATGCTTCCTTACGCATCTCCGTATCCTCGCGCAGTCCAGAGGTTACGACACCACCTCCGATTCCATGATTCGGGACCAGATCATTTTTGGGGTCACCTGTGGCACCCTACGCCAGCAGCTCTTAAAAATTAAAGGCCTCACCCTAGCCTCCGCAATCGAAACCTGTGTCCTGCGTGAAAACGCGACTAGCCGCCACTCCCAATTTCAGGCGGCCGAATTGGCGCGGCAGTGGTCCTACGCGGCCGGTTCGGCGAGGCAGGCGTCCTACGAGGCCGAACGGGTCCAGGCGATTGAGTTCCTCCCGGCCCGCGGCCTGGAAGAGGGCGGCCATTTTGCGCACTTTTCGAGGCCTCCCGCGTTTGTGCGCGCCAGAAACAACGTCGACACAGAGGGACGTGATGCGCAGGCGCGTTCGACGCAAGACCGAACTGCGCACGCGCGGTGACGCAACGAACGCCATGACGTCACGACGTGCGGCAACTGCGGAGCTGCACATTTAAAGCGGCAATGTCCCGCAAGAAACCGACAATGCCACCGCTGTGGCAAGATGGGCCACTACGCTGCCTGCTGTCGAGCAGCTCAACCTGCCAATGTTCCCCAATTCCGACAACCTCGCAGGGACGTGCGGACCATTCAGCCTCCTTACTACGAGTCGTGCCCAGATGATATCCAGACCAGTGACACAGACGACCGGGACGCCTTCCGTGTTGCGGTCAATGATGGGAACCGGATGTCTCCAGCCAGGACCCACCAGCCGTTGCAAGTGAACACTGTCAATCCGGGTGATGAATGGTGTGCCACCCTAACGGTCAACCGATCGCCGATAACATTCTGTCTGGACACTGGCGCCTCCGCCAACCTCATAGCATGGTCAGCCTTCTACGCCATGAAGGTCAGACCACCAATTCGGCCATCCCGTTGCAAGATGGTCGACTACAACGGGAACATTATCCCGGCTATGGGATCCTGCCAGCTCCAAGTGACATACAACACACACGCGGCCACACACTCATTCGAGATAGTCGGATCATCAAAGGACTCCCTGCTAGGCGCACAGGCATGCAAGGTTCTCCACCTCGTGCAACGGGTCCACGCTCTGTCTCCAGAAGGCACATCTGACTTCCCGGATGCAGAATTCAGGGCACAGCTCCAATCGCTCCTCGCCCACAACCAGGAGGCATTCGAGGACATGGGAACACTGCCCTACACCTACAGAATTCAGCTCAAACCGGACGCCACATCGGTCATTCACGCACCTCGCAGGGTCCCAGCGCCACTCAAAGACCATCTCAAGCAGCAGCTGCAGGATCTCCAGGACCAAGGGGCGCTATCCCGGGTCACGGAGCCCACGCCATGGGTCAGCTCCATGGTGTGTGTTAAGAAGCCCTCCGGCGAGCTCCAGATCTGCATTGATCCAAATGACCTCAACAACAACATAATGAGGGAACACTACCCCATACCCAAACGGGAAGAGATCACGAGCGAAATGGCCCGGGCTAAAATCTTCACAAAACTGGATGCCTCGAAGGATTTTTGGCAGATCCAACTGGATCAGTCCAGCCGAAAGCTGTGCACCTTCAACACCCCTTTCGGCAGGTTCTGCTATAACAGAATGCCATTTGGCATCATCTCGGCATCCGAGGTCTTTCACAGGATCATGGAGCAGATGATGGAGGGCATCGAAGGGGTGCGCGTATACGTGGACGATGTCATCATCTGGTTCACCACACCGCAGGAGCACATCAATCGTCTCCAGCGCGTCTTTGCGCGCATACGGGAAAACGGCCTGCGCCTCAACCGAGCCAAGTGTTCTTTCGGCCAAACCGAGCTGAAGTTCCTGGGGGACCACATTTCCCGGTCAGGGGTCCGTCCGGATGCAGACAAGGTGAGCGCCATTACAGCCATGCCACAGCCGGCAGACAAGAAAGCAGTGCTACGCTTCCTAGGCATGGTCAACTTCCTGGGGAAGTTCATTCCCAACCTTGCCTCCCACACGACGGCTCTGCGCCATCTCGTCAAGAAGTCCATGGAGTTCCAGTGGCTGCCCACACACCAGAAGGAATGGGAGGAGCTCAAAATTAAGCTCACCACAGCCCCGGTATTGGCGTTTTTCGACACATCTCGTGACACTAAAATTTCGACTGATGCCAGCCAGTCCGGCATTGGGGCGGTACTCCTACAGCGGGATGACTACTGCATCATGGGTCCCGGTCGCCTATGTCTCGCGGGCCATGACCCCCACAGAACAGCGCTACACGCAGATCGAAAAGGAGTGCCTGGGTTTGCTGACCGGAATAGACAAGTTCCATGACTACGTGTATGGTCTCCCCCAGTTTACCGTTGAGACTGACCATCGCCCCCTGGTCAGCATCATAAATAAGGACCTGAACGAGATGACCCCTCGCCTCAAGCGCATCCTACTTAAACTCAGGAGGTATGACTTCCAAGTGGTCTACACCCCGGGAAAGGACCTTATCATTGCGGATGCCCTATACAGAGCAGTGAGCACATCGCCAGATTCGGAGGGGTTCGTCTGTCAGGTCGAAGTGCAGGTGGCCTTCACATCGGCAAATCTGCCAGCTGACGACTCCAGTCTGGCCCGTATTCGCTGAGAGACTGCGGCTGACCCCCTTCTACAACGGGTGATGCGCCACATGACGGGAGGGTGGCTCAAAGGACAGTGCCCGCAGTTCTTCAATGTCCGAGACGAACTGGCCGTCATTGATGGTGTCCTCCTAAAGCTGGACCAGATTGTGATTCCGCACAGCATGCACAAGCTGGTCCTCGACCAACTACACAAAGGCCATCTGGGGGTCGAGAAGTGCAGACGGAGGGCCCGAGAGGCGGTATACTGGCCGGGCATCAGTGATGACATTGCCAATATGGTGCTCAACTGCCCCACCTGCCAAAGGTTTCAACCGGCGCAACCTCCTGAGACTCTTCTGCCCCATGAGCTGGTGACGTTCCCCTGGGCGAAGGTTGGTGTGGACCTTTTTCACGCGCTTGGCAGGGACTATGTAATCGTCATTGATTACTTTTCCAACTATCCAGAGGTCATATGCCTGCACGATTTGACATTGTCCGCTGTCATAAGGGCCTGCAAAGACACCTTCGCTCGCCACGGGATTCCGATTACTGTCATTTCGGACAATGGGCCCTGTTTTGCCAGCCAGGAATGGTCGTCCTTTGCTGCTTCGTATGGCTTCACACACGTGACGTCCAGCCCTCTTCATCCCCAGTTCAATGGAAAGGTGGAGAAGGGCGTTCACATCGTCAAGCGGCTCCTCTGCAAGGCTGCTGCTGCCGGATCGGATTTCTGCCGAGCCCTGCTGGACTATCGCTCGGCCCCACTAGCCACTGGCCTCTCACCAGCCCAGCTGTTGATAGGTCGTGCCCTCAGGACCACTGTGCCATCCATTCTGGTCCCCACAACCAACCATGCTCCGGTACTACACAGAATGCAACAGCAGCGCATTCGCCAGAAGAGGGCATATGACACACGGGCAACTGATCTTCCCGCCTTGGCGCCTGGAGACGACGTCCGCATCCACCTACCAGAAGGTGGCTGGTCAGCACCTGCCGAAGTTCTCCGACACGTGGCTCCCATCTCGTTCCTGGTTCGCATGCCTGATGGATCCATTCGCAGGTGCAATCGCCGGGCTCTTCGCCGACTTCCGCGCTCACTACGGGAACTTACACCGACACCACGCCCTCCTGTTGTTCCTGATATCGACTTCGTGGAACTCCCTGCCACCATGCCCCTTCCGTCGTCGCCCGTGGCCAGGCCCATTCCTCAGCCGGTGAATCTAGACCCACCCTTGAGGCAGTCAACCCGAATTTGTCGCCCACCTACTAGACTGGACTTATGATCCTGTTTGTACATTTAACTCATAATACCACTGTGTTAATATGTTTCTGTTCTTCCTTGTCGTTGCAGGAGTTTGTTTTGTCGTTCAACATTTTCCCATTCTTTGTTTATAGTACAACCTCGTTGTTATGTCGCACCCTACATCGCCCCTTGTATATAGTTTAGCCCCATGTACATGCTGTAGATATTGCACACACACACATTTAGCTGCACTCAATACACATCTCTATTTATAACCACATAGGCACATGTTCTTGTAAAAAAGGGAGGATGTCATGATATTCAGGTAAAATTCATAGCACAAACATACATACATACTGATGGACAGATCAACGGACCAATCAACACACACACAACACCACAGCCAATCACAGGCAAGAGCATACACAGTACAAAACAGGGAACACAACACTTCCTGAGCATTCCAGCAGGAGACAGCTCAAGGCACAGAGCTCATAGCAAGCCACTCAGACATCCACCATGTGCTGAGTGCCACTACAAGATAGTATTCGGAATAGGTCCACAGATTCTAGGGTTATGATCGAACCTCAGTAACCAGTTTACTACTGTAAATAAATGTTAGTAATAAAACTGAGTTGTACCATTCGCAACCGTGTTGGTTCGTCTGTGTAGCAGAGCACCCAACGCATCACTTCAAATGTTGCTGAGTGAAGAAGACATTCCAGTGAAAGAGAATAAAATGTGAGCCAGCCGCAAATATGAGGACCAATGAGCTACCAGAGCCTCGTGAAGCCTTGCCTTCTGGATTTGAAGGATAATCTCTCACTGATTTTACCTGAGAAAATGTTATTTTATTGACAATCTATATCAATGATTTACATATGAGGACCAAGTCCAATATTTCCAAGCTTGCTGATGACCCGAAATTTGGTGGAAATGCAAGGAGGATCTGAAAAGGCTTCAAGGGGATTTGGACAGACTAATTGAGCAGGCAAGTAAATAGGAGATAGATTTTAATGTGATGTTATCCACTTTGGATAGAAACACAGAGTATTTCTTAAATTGGGAGAGATTGGGAAGTGTTGATGTTCAAAGGGACCTGGGTGTCTTTATTCATAAGTCACTGAAAGCAAAAATGCAGGTTCCACAAACAATTCGGATGGTCTGTTAGCCTTTATTGTAAATGGGATTTGACTACACGGATAAGGAAGTCTTGCTCCAGTTGTAGGGAGCCTTGGTGAGCCCATTTCTGAAGTATTGTATGCAGTTCTGGTCTCCTTACCTATTGACCCTAGAGCATGTGCAACAAAGGTTCGTCAGACTAATCCCAGGCATGGCGGGATTGCCCTCTGAGGAAAGATTGAAGAGGTTGTATTCGCTAGAATTTATAAGGATGAAAGGCCTTTGAAGTGTACAAAATTCTTACAGAGATCGACAGGGTAGATGCAAGAACGGTATCCCCTGGTTGGGGAGTCTGGAACCAGGGTACACTATCTCAGAATAACATATGAACATACATATGAATGAGGGGCAGGAGTAGGCCATTCGGCCCTTCAAGCCTACTCCGCCATCCAATAAAATCACGGCTGATCTGATTGTAACTTCAACTCCACACTCCTGCCCACTCCCGATAACCTTTCACCCCCTTGTTAATCAAGCATCTATCAAGCTCTTTCTTAAAAATATTCAGCTTCCATTACCTTAAGAGGAAGGGAGTTGCAGAGACACCCGACCCGCTGAGAGAAAGTAATTCTTCTCATCTCTGAATCAGAATAAAGGCTAGGCCACTTAGCACTGAGATGAGGAGGAATTTCTTCAGAGGATGGTGAATCTTTGGAATTATCTACTTAGAGCCCTGTGGAAGCTCAGTCTGTTCAAAGAAAAGGTCAAAGATTCTCCGCCCGGATGGGCCGAGTGGCCGCCCAAAAAGCCCGAGTCCCGCCGGCGCCATTCACACCTGGTCTTACCCGGCGGGATCTCGGCGTCCATCCTGTCGGGGGCGGCCTGGTGGGGGAGGGGGGGGGTCAGACCACGGGGTGGGGCCTCCACCGTGGCCGGGCCCGCGATCGGGGCCTACCGATCAGCGGGCCGGCCTCTCCTGTTGGGGGCCTCTTTTGCTCCGCGCCGGCCCCTGTAGCCCTACGCTATGTTGCGTCGGGGCCGGTGGGGAGAAGGAAACTACCGCGCATGTGCGCATTCACGCTGGTCGCAGCGCGCATGCGCAGACCCGCGGCGCCCATTTGACGCCGATATCTGCAGCTGGAGCGGCGTGGATCGCTCCAGTGCTGTGCTGGCCTCCTGTAGGGCAGAGGATCGCTACACTTAGCGGTCCGATGACGCGTCGTTAAACTCTCCAGTTTTTACGACGGCGCCAACACTCTGCCTTCAGAAGGGAGAATCCCGCCCAACAATCTTAGTTTCTCTATTCTGTCCACTTAACAAAATTCCCTCATCATTGGTTCCATTCCAGTAAATATCCTCTCCAAGGCATTATTCTTTTTTAACAAATACACCATTTTCAAATTTGGCATTGCCTATGAAGGAAAAAAATGTGGAAAATCAGTTGGAACGTATTCAAGTGCAGAGAAATACCTCTGCGTTTTTCTAAGCTATATAAGAATTTATAAAATCACAAGTTACTAAAAATCAAAATTTAGTGCACTTTACATAAGGGATTATTGAACTCTCCTGGTGGCTCAGCGAATACTGCATCATGATTTACGGCACAGCTAAGGAAGATCCCAGGTTTGATCCTCAGTATGTACTGAGTTAGTTGACCTTAACCAATGCCAGCTTTATAATGAGCCTTGGTACAGCTTGCTGGGAAAGTACAGCAGGTGGTGGAACTGAAATTTAATGAATAAATCTGGAATTGAAAGCTTATCTCATTAATGGTGACCATGAAGCAATCATGGACTGCTGTAAAAATAAAGCAACTGGTTCACTAAGGTCCTTTAGGGAAGGGAATTTGCCATCCGTACCTGGGCGGGTCGACGTTGTGACTCCAGACCCACAGCGTTGTGGTAGATTCCAATGTGGTTGATTCCGTCACTCCCCTGTGAATATTCCCTTAGTACTGGCTGTGTCCCAAGCTTCTGCTTGTACACGCCAGTGAGAAATCACTTTTCACCCACCAAGGGGCAGGCAGCTGACGGCCTGGGAGTTAGACTTATCCTTAGACCCCAAACGTAGCGCCATGAATGGATTTGCCTATATCCCCATTAACTCAAAACCTGCAATTGGGGGCTGAGGTGATGTTTACAATTGACCGCAATTGCACCAAAGGGCGAGTTAAGGGACCGGAGTGATGGGATTTAATGGATGAATAATTCCTACAATTAAATCAATATCGTGACTTTCAAACAAAACATTGTGATAGGAGGTGATTGATCTGAATGATTAACTCTTGTTTCTCTCTCCACAGATGCTGCCAGACCTGCTGAGGATTTCAAAAAATTTCGCTTTCCGTTTCAGATTGTTTGCTTTTTGTCCCAGCGATAAATTGAGTCGCTCGTGGGGAGGTGCTCAATGACCAAAGAATGTTTTTAAAAAGCACTTAACCAAGCACAAATTGGCAAACTGAACTCAAGCAAAATATGGGCCGCATGGTAGCATGGTGGTTAGCACAGTTGCTTCACAGCTCCAGGGTCCCAGGTTCTATTCCAGGCTTGGGACACTGACAGTGCGGAGTCGGCACGTTCTCCCCGTGTCTGCGTGGGTTTCCTCCGGGTGCTCCGGTTTCCTCCCACAAGTCCCGAAAGACGTGCTGTTAGGTAATTTGGACATTCTGAATTCTCCCTCTGTGTATCCGAACAGGCCCGGAATGTGGCGACTCGGGGATTTTCACAGTAACTTCATTGCAGTGTTAATGTAAGCCTACTTGTGACAATAAAGATTATTATTATTATAGTGTCCTTTGGGGAAGGAAATCTGCCATCTTCACCCGATCTGCCCTACATGTGACTCCAGGCCCACAGCAATATGGTTGACTCTTAACTACTCACTGAAATGGCCGAGCAAGCCACTCAGTTCAAGGGCAATTACTGGTGGGCAACAAATGCGGGCCTTTTACATGGAAGAACAAAGGAAAAATAAATCTCTAAATGTTCTCCATTCCAGTGGAAATAGCTCCAGTATCTCAGAAATATAGCTTCTCATCCTGGGCACCATCCTGTTGAAACAGCATTATAAGCTGCCTATTCTTTCAATGTTCTTTTTGTAACTGGATACCCAAAGCTGCACAATGCCCCAACTGTCATTCAATCAATGATTTATAAAGTTACCCATGTTTCTTATGGCCCATTTGTATTACCTCAAATGGAGCTGGTCTATTTTGTAGGTTTATATACAGCCCTTTCAGGGCATTAAAAGATTCCTGCCAGTAAACATGTACAGTGGGATTCTCTCCGGCGGGATTCTCCGTTTTGCCATGCCCGGGGGTTTCCCGACGGCGTGGGGCTGCCCCACAATGGGAAACCCCATTGACCGGCCAGCGTAACGGAGCATCCCGCCGGCAGCTCGGGGCAGAAATGTGGCGGGGCGGACAGTCCAGCCCGTGAACTATATTGAGATAGCAAAAGTTACTTTGAGTGTCTTCATAAACGCTTTCTTTAAAATGCATAAGCATTTTTCCTTGACTAGATCTGTTAGTGAGAACAGCTGAATACCATTGTATCAGATGTAGGAGCAGAAGTAGGCCATTCAGCCCATCGAGTCTGCTCCAATACTCAGTGAGATCATGACTGATGTGATATGATAATCCTCAACTCCACTTTCCCGCCTTATCCCCAGAACCCTTGATTCCCTTACTGATTAAATATCTGTCTATCTCAGCCTTGAACATACCTAATGACCCAGCCTCTCAGCTCTCTGAGGTAAAGAATTCCACAGATCTATTACCCTCTGAGAAAAGAAATCCCTCCTCATCTCTGTCTTAAATGGGTGACCCCTTACTCTGAGATTATGCTCGCTGGGTCCCAGACTCTCTCAAAAGCAGAAACATCCTCTCAGCATCTACCCTGTCAAGCCCCCTGAGAATCCTATATGTCTCAATATGGCCATCTCCCATTCTTCTAAACGCCAGTAAATACAGGCCCAACCTCTCCTCATGAGAAAATCCCTCCAGAGCTGGGATCAACCTAATGAACCTTCGCTGGACTGTCTCCAATTCCTGTATATCTTTCCTTAGATAAGGGGACCAGAAACATTCACGTTATTCCAGGTGCGGTCTAACTAGTGCCTTCTAGCAGCCTCCGGGGTCCTCAGGGGGGGGCGTGGGAGGATCTGGCACCGGGGGGTGCCCCCAAGGTGGCCTGGCCCCCGATCGGAGCTCACCGATCCGCGGGTGGGCCTGTGCCATGGGGGCACTCTATTCCTCCGCGCCGGCTGGTGTACCGATCCGCGATGGCCGGCGTGGAGATGATCCCCCCTGCGCATGCGCTGGGATGATGCCAGTACACGCTGGCCCTCCCACGCATGTGCCAACTCGTGCCGGCCGGCGGAGGCCCTTCGGCGCTGGTTGGCGTGGCGCCAAGCCCGTTCCGCGCCGGCCGGCGCGGCACAAACCACTCCGGCACCGGCCTAGCCCCTGAAGTTGTGGAGGATTCCGCACCTGCGGGGCGGCCCAATGCCGGAGTGGTTCACGCCACTTCTTCCTGCCGAAGTTGCCCGCCCCGCCGGATAGCGGAGAATCCCGCCCCAGAAATCTATCTAACTAAGCCTTGAATATATTCAATAGCCCAGCCCCCACTGCTCTATGGGGAAGATAAATCCAAAGTCTAACAATCCTCTGAGAGAAGAAATTCCTCCTCATTTGGTCTGTCATTATGACGGGAAGCTGTGATTGAGTAAGATCTACTGACAACTTCACCAGCTAACCACAGACATATGAACTGTTCAAAGAAGACCTGTTTTAAAAATTAAAAAAAGTACAAGAAAGGGCACTGATCAAAAAATGGCTGTCATGAGTTACCTCATGTCAGCTACTGTAACGTTCTTGAAATTTCTATTGGAATTGAACTGCAGATGTATCGCATGGAATTTCATACCTGGGGGTGTCAAGGCCATGTCAAATGGGACTTTTTTGAAAGGAAGGCATAAGAAATACTAAATGCTGGACTTATACCAATTCTAGTTCTATCAAGGCAATGCTTACCAGGCAGACATTCATTACTCATTAGACATTCAAAATCCCTTGTGGAGGGTGAAATAACTCCAACCCTTGCTGATGTATATCTTGAAATGTGTCAAAGGTTTCAGAGATGAAAAGATTAAAAAATAGGATGACTTGATCTGCAGCAGTGACTGCATGACATGCTAATTGAATTCCTTTCTGGGAATATACAGACAGGAGTTTTAACAACTTATTCTGCCAAGCAGAAACAAGTAAGAAGTCTTACAACACCATGTTAAAGCCCAACAGGTTTGTTTTGAATCACTAGCTTTGGAGCGCAGCTCCTTCCTCAGGTGAATGAAGAGGTGGGTCCCACAAACACATATATAGACAAATTCAATGATGCAAGACGATACTTTGAATGCGAGTCTTTGCAGGTAATTAAGTCTTTACAGGTCCAGACAGTGCGACTGGCGATAGGGATAATTACTGGTTAAAGAGGTGTGAATTGTCTCAAACCAGGATAGTTGGTAGGATTTCGCAAGCCCAGGCCAGATGGTGGGGGGGGGGGGGTGAATGTAATGCAATATAAATCTAAGGTCCCGGTTGAGGCCATACTCATGCGTGCGGAACCTGGCTACCAGTTTCTGCTTGGCGATTCTGCCATGTCGCACGTCCTGAAGGCCGCCTTAGAGAACGCTTACCTGAAGATCAGAGGCTGAATGCCCTTGACTGCTGAAGTGTTCCCCGACTGGAAGGGAATATTCCTGCCTGCCGATTGTCGCGTGATGCCCACTCATCCGTTGTCGCAGCGTCTGCATGGTCTCGCCAATGTTCCATGCCTCGGAACATTCTTTCCTGCAGCGTATGAGGTAGACAACGTTGGCCGAGTCACACGAGTATGTACCGCGTACCTGGTGGGTGGTGGTCTCATGTGTAATGGTGGGATCCATGTCGATGTTCTGGCACATCTTGCAGAGGTTGCCATGGCAGGGTTGTGTGGTGACGCAGTCGCTGTTCTCCTGAATGCTGGGTACTTTGCTGCAAACAATGGTCTGTTTGAGGTTGCGTGGTTGTTTGAAGGCAAGTAGTGGGGGTGTGGGGATGGCCTTGGCAAGATGTTCGTCTTCATCAATGACATGTTGAAGGCTGCGAAAAAGACATCATAGTTTCTCTGTTTCAGGGAAGTACTGGACCATCAAGGGAACTCGGTGCGGTTTTTTGCTGCAGCCCGTTGGAACTGTTGATTGATGAGTCGAGTGCCATATCCAAAGCCATATTCCTTGCCATTGATAAAGCTACGGGTTCAAGTCAAACTCCAGAAGACTTGAGGATAAAATCTAGGCTGACACTTCACTTGGAGAGTGAGGAACTGCCGGATGTGCCGTCTTCAGATGAGATGCTGAATCACATACATATCTCCTTCTCAAGATGGATGTGAGGGATCATCTGTTGTTATTTCAAAGAATAACATGGGAGTTTTCCATGATGTCCTGGCCAATATTTATCACTCAAACAGAGTCCTTAAAGAAAAGTTATTGTCACTGTTTGTGGGTGCCCCGTGTGAAAACTGGCTGCCATGTTTTCTATATTAAAACAACAACAATATTTCAAAAGTACATAATTGGCTGGAACACATTTTAGAAGATCATGAAAGGTGCTAAACAAATGCAAGTCTTTCTTTAATGTCCTGGAGGACCTTACCAACGCCGCATTTACTCCAGAAGTAGTAACACGCAGAGAAGTCCATGTCGGATACAGAAATGTTGTTTCACAAAATGATATATGTAACAGAAATATTAAACGCTGCAAGTTATGTACTGTCTGTCATACACTACAAACCTGTCATCACATCACTGAGCTTTCAAATACAAAATACTCCAAGAATTAACAACTTTGATCCATCCGTTTTACCACAATGAAACGCAGTTGCTTGAAAAAAGGCAGAATATATCAGTTTTCGTGAGGAGAAAAGGGGTCAGGAGACACAAAGGCCAGGTTCTGTCCCACTCTGATGGAGCATTTCTAAAGGGAAAAGCCCAACGTTCCTGCATTAGTGGAGGCCTCTGAACTACATACATCCTCTAACTAAGCAGCTATTTTGTGTCTGAGATCTGAGTTTGTGTACTGCTCTCACTTAGAACTTGTGACCCGGTTAAACAAGGTTTAGAACTTTACTATGGAAACCTATGAAAATGGTCTCCCGGTAAATAAATGCATTGAGGTGACATTGATAGATGGAGGAGCACTAACAAGGTCTGTCATTGTCATTTGTATAGCTGGTGGCTGGATTCAAAAAAAGAGACCATGAAGCAATCTATATTCAAATCGTACGGCTGGAAAGATGCATTTTGTCAAATTAATCCACAAACAGAATAACCAGGCCCCTGCAAAATAAACATAGTTATTAGTACATCAATAGCTGGTGTTTCAAGGAAAGAAAAAAGAGATTATTATGTCTGGCAGTCCCAAGAACTTCACAAAAGATTAAAAAGTCACACTTTGATCTCATATTTCAGTTTGGATTAAAAAAAAAATAAGTTGCATGGGCATGCCCCACTAATAATAGGTCATTTTTAATCCCGCACCTTTAAAACCTTTCGCAGTGTAACATTGAACGTTTGGAGGGTATTTGAACAGCTTGCGGAGAAACAGCACCAGTTTTGAAAATGCAGCTGCGAGTGAATCCATATCACCCTTTAGAAATGACTTCTGATAAGCTTTGAATGTAGATGGTGCAGGAAAATGCGTTTTCACCACAGACGAGTGATTAAGTATCCCCTTGGTTGAAAACTTTTATTCAAAGGAACGCTGGGGAGATCAGCGATTAAACAAAATACAAATAATGTTTACATTATGGGGCAGCTTGATTAACATCTGATAAGGAAAATGTTGGGTGTTGGTGAGGAGGTAAGTCAGGGAATGGCTTGGAGTCTGAAGGCTGGCAGTTCAAATTCCACCCCAGAAACTTCAGCATGAAATCTCGCCTGGCACTCAAGTGTCATATTGAATGAGCGCCTTTTGGTTGGAAGCCTTAAACCAAGGTTCCATCTGCCCTCCAAAATGGACAGAGCGATGTTCAAGAAGACAAGAGGAGCTTTCCTCAATACCCTTGCAAGGATTTATCCCTCATCCAGCATTATGAAGAAACAAGTAATCTGGTTATTATCACCTGCCGTTTGAGAGAGTTTGCTGTCTGCAAATTGGCTGCCGTGTTTCCTACATTACGAAAGTAACTAAACTTCAAAAGTACTTCCATCACTGTAAAGCGTTTTGAGTTCACTTCAGTGTATAAATATAATTAGAGGCAGCAACTCCATCTTCAAAATACACTTACCTTAAATTAAACTACTCACGCTTGGCGCTGCTCCTGGTATCCTGGCTTTCAAAGACAACAATCAGTTGCAATGACCGTGCTGGGGACGCACAGTGAGGTGTAACTCTTGGGCAATGTGGGACATGGTCAGGCAGCGCACTATCATCTGGCAGTACCAACCTGGACCGGCATCGGGGCGGCGTCACACGAATCCCGCCCGGCCTGCGATTCTCCGAACCGGCGTGGGCTGAGAGAATCCTGCCCCACATGTTTGGAGCTCAAGGGTCGATTCAGAGGCGTTCAAAATCATGACGGGTTTTGATTGAGCAAATAAGGAGAAATTGTTTCCACTGACAGGAGACTCTGACCAGAGGTAGAAAATGTAAGGGCATGGACACAAAAATCAGAGGTCATGAGAAGGAAATTATTTATGGTGTGAGTTTATGATCTGGAACAAACTGTCTGAAAGGCTGGTGGAAGCAGATCCAATAATGACACATCAAAAGGAATCGGATATACATACTTGAAAAGGAAAACCTTGGCAGGGCTGTGAGAGCAGAAGAGTGGCGATAATTTCAAAGAGATGGGCTGAATGGCTGGCTTATGTACTCCCTGATGCGATCTGAATTTCTTTTGACAGAAAATATGCTGATAACATTAGTAAGGCGGCATGCTAGCACAGTGGTTAGCACTCGTACTTCACAGCGCCAGGGTCCCAAGTCTGATTCCCACTTGGGTCACTGTCTGTGCAGAGTCTGCATGCTCTCCCCGTGTCTGCGTGGGTTTCCTCCGGGTGCTCCTGTTTCTTCCCACAACTCCCGAAAGGCGTGCTTGCTAGGTGAATTGGACACTCTGAATTCTCCCTCTGTGTCGCCGAACAGGCGCCGCAGTGTGGCGAAGAGGGGATTTTCACAGTAACTTCGTTGCAGTGTAAATGTAAGCCTACTTGTGACACTAATAAAGATTTTTTAAAAAATAAATTAAGAGAACTTTGCTTCATATGATAGTTCAGGAATAGGAGCAGGGACAGTAAATGTGTAAAATAGGGTAAGAGAAACTATTTTTCGTGAGGGCAAATAAAACACTGGCATTTGAGCATTCCAAAAGTCTGAGTTGCAGATAGGGCAATAGGACAGTGCCACCCTCTTCTTTGTGCAGCTTCACTCTCTTACCCAGGGCCCAGGTGCAATGCAGCCTCTGCACTACCTGGAACAATACATCTGAAAGAAATGGTAGAGGGAACAATCGTAGTGCTCTAGGCATTAGTCTCTGGCACTGTGAAGTGTTTGTTCACGTACTCAATAACCTAGAACGCTGGATGGAGCAAGCAAAACACGGTGCCTTTTGTAAACATTACCCCAGGACTAAATATGTAAAATATGT
This sequence comes from Scyliorhinus torazame, assembly GCF_047496885.1. Lineage (NCBI taxonomy): Eukaryota > Metazoa > Chordata > Chondrichthyes > Carcharhiniformes > Scyliorhinidae > Scyliorhinus > Scyliorhinus torazame. The sequence goes on from NC_092712.1 coordinate 54,227,718, forward strand.
CAGTTCAAAAAAAAACACCTGTGGAGAATTCAACTAATTTATGCCATATCGCCAAAAATAAACTAATGCTGAGAATCTTTTGTCAACATTAGTGTAAAATACTCACGGTCGAAAGCACAATACAGACGAGGTTTGATCCTAAAGACAACATTTTAAAGAATTAGCTGTCTTTGCCATGGAATTTCTTGAGAGAGGTAAGACTGTGCCTGCGTGAAAAGAATAAAAAAAGAGCCCACATTTCATTTAGTGCTTTTAGGTAGATATACAAAGAAAGAAAAACAAGTGACTTCACTTGAACATAGCTTGCTGTATGAATGCACGGTGGCGAGCTTGGAGACCAAAGGGGAAGTAGCTGTTTTTTTCACATGTAAAGGACAAAGAAATAGTTCAAGTTTTAATGACACTTCTATACACAACAAAAACCATAGTTAAAAAGAGAGCGGGCGGGGGGGGAGAAAAAAATCTTCCCGATGCCCTGAACAAAGATTAGCTGTGGTCTTTCTCTTTTCATTTTTGCGTTTCAATTGTAGCACACTTGCAATAACATGAAAAGGTTTCTCCCCCTCCCTTTTGTCAATTGCTAATTTGAAAAGCTCAGTCTGTTCTAATTAGGCCAGCTCCATTTAGCTTCATTGGCAGATTTAGAAATGGCAAAACATCCATTTTGTGGCACCTCGGTCACCTTAGTTACCTTCTTGTAACAGTGACAACACCACAAAGTATATTGACCAGCTTTTGATGTGACCACTTGAGTGTGAACCAATTAGTTTCAAAGGAAATATTGCCAAGAAGAACATGAATTATTTGCAAAGTTTTTACAACGTTCCTACAGCTTAAAATTTCAGCATTTCATGACAGCCGTGAAACAGGTTCCATGAAAAGGAAACACAGGGATGGATTCTCCGGACCCCAGCCGCGTGTTTCTTGGCGGCACGCCGTTCGCTGCCGGTGGGATTCCGCACTCCCGCCGCTTGACAATGGGATTTCCCATTGAAGCCACCCCATGCCATCGGGAAGCTGCAGGAGTGCACTGCCAGCGGCAACACGGAATCCCATGGCCTAAACATTCCGGCCACAGTTCCTATAGATTCAATTGACATGTATGTATGACTTTTAGAAAGCTGGTTCTTCAGGAGAAAGGTGTATGTTGATTTCTGACAATAATTGTACTAAGTTTAAGTGCAGCAAGTGGTTAGCACGGTTGCTTCACAGCTCCAGGGTCCCAGGTGCGATTCCCGGCTTGGGTCACTGTCTGTGCGGAGTCTGCACGATCTCCCCGTGTCTGCGTGGGTTTCCTCCGGGTGCTCCGGTTTCCTCCCACAAGTCCCAAAAGACGTGCTGTTAGGTGAATTGGAAATTCTGAATACTCCCTCTGTGTACCCAAACAGGCGCCGGAATGTAGCGACTAGGGGCTTTTAACAGTAACTTCATTGCAGTGTCAATGTGAGCCTACTTGTGACAATAAAGATTATTATTGTGGGCAACACGGTGGCACAGTGGTTAGCACTGTCGCTTCACAGCGCCACGGTCCCAGATTCGATTCCCGGCTTGGGTCACTGTCTGTGCGGAGTCTGCACGTCCTCCCCGAGTCTGTGTGGGTTTCCTCTGGGTGCTCCGGTTTCCTCCCACAAGTCCCGAAAGATGTGCTGTTAGGTAATTTGGACATTCTGAATTCTCCCACTGTGTACCTGAACAGAGGCGGAATTCTCCCCCAACGGCGGGATGCCTGCCGACTGGCGCCAAACACGGCGCCAATCAGACGGGCATCGCGCTGGCAGAAAGGTGCGGAATGCTCCGCATCTTTGGCGGCCTAGCCCCAACATTGAGGGGCTAGGCCGACGCCGGAGGGATATCCGCCCCGCCAGCTGGCGGAAATGGCGTTTTTTCCCCCGCCAGCTGGCGCGGAAATGCGGCGCATGCGCGGGAGCGTCAGCGACCGCTGTCAGTTTCCCGGCGCATGCGCGGGAGCGTCAGCGGCCACTGTCAGTTTCCCGCGCATGCGCAGTGGGGTGAGTCTCTTCCGCCTCCGCCATGGTGGAGGCCGTGGCGGAGGCGGAAGGGAAAGAGTGCCCCCACGGCACAGGCCCGCCTGCGGATCGGTGGGCCCCGATCGCGGGCTAGGCCACCGTGGGGCATCCCCCGGGGTCAGATCGCCCCGCGCCCCCCCGGAGCCCGCCCACGCCGCCTGGTCCCGCCGGTAAATACCAGGTTTGATTTACGCCGGCGGGACAGGCAATTTCTGGGCGGGACTTCGGCCCAACCGGGTCGGAGAATCCAGCGGGGAGTCCCGCCAACCGGCGCGGCCGGATTCCCGCCCCCGCCCAATCTCCGGGAGCAGAGACTTCGGCGGGGGCGGGGGCGGGATCACGGCGGTCAACAGCCATTCTCCGACCCGGCGGGGGGTCGGAGAATGACGCCCCAGGTATTGATACACCATCAATAATACACGACAAGTGACAAACGTAACTGAGGCTTCAATACAATAAACAGCAAGCCTCCTGCCTCTGGTCCTGAACTGGGTCCGGAGGCGGAGACTTGCCACTTTTATACAGAAGCCTGAGGGGAGGAGCCACAGGCGGAGTCAGCCTGGACTAGCCAGGCATGCACAATACAGCACAATGAATATAATACAATAATGTGGTTTACCATATTCACCCCCTGTTTAAAAAAGAGTCCGGCGAGGGTGAAGTGGTCTTTAAGGTCATGTCTGTCGGGGGCCTTGACCTTCCGCTGTGACCGCCTCAGTCCCGGCTGTGGTGTGGGCGCCAGCGTCGAGACCTGCGCATCCGGGAGCGTGTTGTCTTCTTCTTCACCCAGATGTTGAGTCGGCGAAGAGGGTGGCGGTGTATGGGCGGAGGTGGTGGTGCTTGTTGCCGGTGGGCCTGCGGGAGTCAGTTCGTGAGGGAGGTGGGGGAAGATGGTGTAGGGTGGGGGGTGGTGGTGATGGTCGCCGGGGAGCCTGCAGGAGCCAAATCCCGAAGGGAGACCATGTCCTGCCGCCCGTCCTGGTGTGCCACGTTGGCATATTAGGGGTTTGCATGGAGCAGCAGGACCTTCTCGACGAGGCGGTCAGTTTTATGGCTCCTCGTATTCTTGCGGAGAAGAATGGGCCCCGGGACTGTCAGCCAGGATGGAAGCGAGACCCCGGAGGTGGACTTCCTGGGGAAGGCAAACATACGCTCATGCGGAGTCTCGTTAGTGGCCATATATAGGAGCGACTGGATGGAGTGGAGCGCATCGGGGAGGACCTCCTGCCAGCGGGAGACTGGGAGACTTTTCGACCGTAGGGCCAGGAGGACGCCCTTCCAGACCGCCGCGTTCTCCCTCTCCACCTGTCCGTTTCCCTGGGTGTTATAGCTGGTCGTCCTGCTGGAGGCGATGCCTTTGCTGAGCAGGAACTGACGCAACTCATCGCTCATAAAGGAGGAACCCCGATCACTGTGGATGTAGGTGGAGAACCCGAACAGGGTGAAAAGACTGTGCAGGGCCTTGATAACGGAGGCAGAGGTCATGTCAGAGCAGGGGATGGCAAAGGGGAATCTGGAGTACTTGTCATCTATGTTGAGGAAGTACACGTTACGGTCAGTGGAGGGGAGGGGCCCTTTGAAGTCCATGCTGAGGCGCTCAAAGGGGTGGGAGGCCTTTACCAGATGTGCTCTGTCTGGCCAATAGAAGTGTGGTTTGCACTCTGCGCAGACCTGGCAGTCCCTGGTCATGGACCTGACCTCCTCGATGGAGTAGGGCAGGTTGCGAGCCTTGATAAAGTGGAAAAAGCGGGTGACCCCCGGGTGACAGAGGTCGTAGTGGAGGGCCTGGAGTCGGTCTATTTGTATGCTGGCACATGTACCGCGGGAGAGGGTATCTGGGGCCTCATTGAGCTTTCCGGGTCGATACAAGATGTCATAGCTGTAGGTGGAGAGCTCGATCCTCCACCTCAGGATCTTGTCGTTCTTGATCTTGCCCCGCTGTGTGTTATTAAACATGAAGGCAACCGACCGTTGGTCAGTGAGGAGAGTGAATCGCCTGCCGGCCAGGTAATGCCTCCAATGTTGCACAGCTTCTACGATGGCTTGGGCTTCCTTTTCGACAGAGGAGTGTCGAATTTTGGAGGCATGGAGGGTATGGGAGAAGAAAGCCACTGGCCCGCCTGCCTGGTTGAGAGTAGCGGCCAGAGCAAAGTCCGACGCATCCCTCTCCATTTGGAAAGGGATGGACTCGTCCACTGCGTCGTGGCTTTGACAATGTCTGCTTTGATGCGGTTGAAGGCCAGTCGGGCCTCAGCCGTGAAGGCAAAAAGGGTGGATTTGATCAGTGGATGGGCCTTGTCCGCATAATTGGGGACCCACTGGGCATAGTAAGAGAAAAACCCCAAGCATCTCTTCAGGGCCTTGGGGCAGTGGGGGAGGGGGAGTTTCAGGATGCGGTCGGGGTCGGGCCCTAGGACTCCGTGTTCCACGACGTAGCCGAGGATGGCCAGGCGGGTTGTGTGGAAGACGCATTTCTCTCTATTATAAGTTAGATTCAGGAGTTTAGCGGTGTGGAGGAAGCGCCGGAGGTTCTCGTCATGGTCCTGCTGGTCACGGCCGCAGATGGTGACGTTGTCTATGTAAGGGAACGGGGCCCACAGCCCGTACTGGTCAACCATTCGGTCCATTTCCCTTTGGATGACCGAGACCCCGTGGTGACGCCGAAGGGAATGCTGAGGAAGTGATAGAGGCGGCCATCTGCCTCGAAGGCAGTGTATTGGCGGTCTTCCGGGCGGATAGGGAGCTGGTGGTACGCCGACTTCAAGTCGACAGTAGAGAAGACTCGATACTGCGCAATCTGATTGACCATGTCAGATATGCGGGGGAGGGGGTACGCATCGAGCTGCGTGTACCGGTTGATAGTCTGACTATAATCGATGACCATCCGGTGCTTCTCCCCTGTCTTGACGACAACCACTTGGGCTCTCCAGGGGCTGTTACTAGCCTCAATGATCCCCTCTCGCAGGAGTCACTGGACCTCCGACCTGATGAAGGCCCTGTCCTGGGCACTGTCGCGTCTGCTTCTGGTAGCGACGGACTTACAGTCCAGGGTGAGGTTCGCGAAGAGGGAGGTGGGGTGACCTTAAGGGTCGCGAGGCTACAGACGGTGAGGGAGGGCAGGGGCCCGTCGAACTTTAGGGTAAGGCTCTGGAGATGGCACTGGAAGTCGAGCCCCAGTAATAGAGCAGCGCAGAAATGGGGGAGGACATAGAGCCTAAAGTTGGTGTACTCTACGCCCTGCACAGTGAGGGTCGCGACACAGTACCCCCGGATTTCTACTGGGTGGGATCTGGAAGCCAGGGAGATTTTCTGGGTCGAGGGTAGGATGGGGAGGGAGCAGCGCCTTACCGTATCCGGGTGTATGAAGCTGTCTGTGCTCCCGGAGTTGAAGAGGCAGGCCATCTCATGCCCGTTGATCCGGACGGTCATCGTGGACTTCGCGAGATGGTGCGGCCGGGACTGGTCGAGTGTGACGGAGGCGAGTGATGGAAGGCAGTCGGTAGGCCGGTTGGAGGTAGTGGCGGCGAGCGTACAGTCGGGTGAGCTGGGCTCCCGGGAGGCTGCGGAGTGGTCCCAAGGTGGCGGCCCCCATGAGTCGCACGTGGCGGGTGAGGTGTAAGATAGCGTCCAAGATGGCGGCCCCCATGGGTCGCACGTCTCGGTTTAAATTAAAGATGGCGGCGCCCATGGGTCGCACATGGCGGGTAGCGTGGCAGCTGGGGGTGGCCCCGACACGCAGCAGGCAGCGCTGCTGGGCCTAGAAGATTTAGGGGGGGGTCGGGCCTGGCAGGCTTTTGCGAAGTGGCCCTTCTTCCCACAGCTGTTACAGGTTGCGTTCCGTGCCGGGCAGCATTGTCGGAGGTGATTACTCTGGCCGCAGAAGTAGCACTTCAGGCCTCCGCCGTTGGCGGGCCGCTGCGCAGCGCAGGCTTGCACCCGGGTCGGTTGATGGCTGCGCCCATGGGGCCCACGAGGGTGCCGCACATTCTGAGATGTAGGCCCCCATGTTCTGGGAGGCCACCTCCAGTGAGTTGGAGAGTTGTACTGTCTCTTGGAGGCCGAGTGTCCCCCCTTCTAATAATCGCTGGCGGATATAGTTAGAGTGCATGCCAGCGACATAGGCATCCCTGATCAGCAGCTCTGCATGCTGGGAAACCAATATCGCCCGGCAGCCACAGTTCTGGCAGAGGATGCGCAAGGCATGCAGGAATTCCACGAGTGATTCCCCAGGGCGTTGGCGTCTCGTGGTCAGGAGGTACCTAGCATATACCTGGTTAACGGTTTTCACGTAATGTCCTTTTAGTAGCGTTATTGCCTCCGCGTACGAGGGGGCGTCCCTGATGAGTATAAAGGCTCTTGGGCTCACCCGTGCGTGGAGAACCTGCTCCTTCTGGAGGTCTGTGAAGTCTTCGTTGAAGGATGCGAGGTACGCTTCGAAGCAGCTTAGCCAGTGTTCAAATGTCTCTATAGCGTCGGCTGCTTGTGGGTCCAGTTGCAAGCGATGAGGCTTGAGTGAGGAGTTCAACTTGAGTGAAGAGTCCATCTTTAGAAGTTTAGTGTATTAAATTGATACACCATCAATAATACACGACGAGTGATAAACGTAACTGAGGCTTTAATACACTAAACAGCAAGCCTCCTGCCTCTGGACCTGAACTGGGTCCGGAGGCGTCGACTTGCCACTTTTATACAGAAGCCTGAGGGGAGGAGCCACAGGCGGAGCCAGCCTGGAGAAGCCCAGGCATGCACAATACAGCACTGTGAATATAATACAATAACATGGTTTACCACAATTATTATTAAGTGGTCCATTTAGTCTGATGGTTTATCCACCTTCCAAAAGAGGAATTAAGTCTCATTAATGCGGTATCAGGGAAGAGAGTCTTTAGTTAAAAGGAGGGACTGGAGGAATTAAGGACCTTTTCATTAAAACGTGGAAGAGGTGAAGAGGATAGAGGTAGGCAAGGTTATATGGGGGTTGGATAAAGAAAAGATTGTTGCATTGCTCAATGAGTTGGTATAATGTATCACCAAATGATTGAAACGAGAGGTTAGGAGAAGTTACTTTTTTTTGCACCAAGTGGTTCTCAGCACATGGAATGTCCTACCAGAAATAATGGGTTGAAGCACAATCTATAATGAGCTTTAAAATGGAAACATTTGAAAAAGGAAATGTTTATGGATAAGGATTGTGTAGCGGGATTAGGTGTTAGACGTGTCAGAGAGTGAGTGGAAGTGAATGTTGGAGGCCTCATGAACTATGTTAAGATTCAATAATCTAAGAATCTTTAAAGAATTTGGGCGGGATTCTCCGTTAGCTGACGGCGAAATCCGGGAATGCGATTTGTCGGCGAATAGCTTCTGACGGCAAAATCGCGGCAGGCACCGATTTGAAGCCAAATCGCGATTCTCCGTCACCTCGAAAACGGCATCAATGCGTTTCACTCCGCACGTACAGTAGATACTGTTTGCATATCATGGGCGAGATTCTCCGACCCCCCGCCGGGTCGGAGAATCGCCGGGGGCTGGCGTGAATCCCGCCCCCGCCGGTTGCCGGAGTCTCCGGCACCGGATATTCGGCGGGGGCGGGTATTTTAGCGGATGGGCCGAAATCCCGCCGCTAAAATGCCTGTCTCGCCGGCGTAAATTAAACCACCTACCTTACCGGCGGGACAAGGCGGTGCGGGCGGGCTCCGGGGTCCTGGGGGGCGCGCGGGGCAATCTGGCCCCGGGGGGGTGCCCCCACGGTGGCCTGGCCCGCGATCGGGGCCCACCGATCCGCGGGCGGGCCTGTGCCGTGGGGGCACTCTTTCCCTTCCGCCTCTGCCACGGTCTCCACCATGGCGGAGGCGGAAGAGACTCCCTCCACTGCGCATGCGCGGGAATGCCGTCAGAGGCCGCTGACGCTCCCGTGCATGCGCTGCCCGGAGATGTCATTTCCGTGCCAGCTGGTGGGGCACCAAAGGCCTTTTCCGCCAGCTGGCGGGGTGGAAATCCGTCCGGCGCCGACCTAGCCCCTCAATGTTGGGGCTCGGCCCCCAAAGATGCGGAGCATTCCGCACCTTTGGGGCGGCGCGATACCCGTCTGATTTGCGCCGTTTTGGGCGCCAGTCGGCGGACTTCGCGCCGTTTCCGGAGAATTTCGCCCCATTAGTGGGCCCGAGCCGGTATTCTCCAGGGCCTCCGCGATTCTCCGCCTCCGATGGGCCGAGTTCCCGATGGCACGGTTCACTTGTGCTTTTAAAAATCGTGAAACCGGCGTGGCGGCTGCTGAGGGAGAGAAGGGGGGGTACGGAAAGTGTCCAACATCGCCATAGTTTGCTTACAGTGTGCCGCTGGCCAGGATGGAGGGGCTTCTGCCAGGGCTGGGGGGAGTAGTGGGGGGTGGCCAGCAGGTGGGCTGGGGCCAGGGTGGACGGACATGGAGCACTATGTCCGCAGCCAGCAAGGCAGCCATGCAGTGCGCATGCCGCTGACAGCCTGCTTCGAACCTGATGCCATGGCTCATATACGTGTCCCCCCCCCCCCAGGTGCTCTCTGGCTCCAGACGACCCATCAGCGGGGTGGGCGCGCTCCAGCATAACCAATGCCATCTTTTTGGCTTGGATAAGTGTGTGTGTGGGGAGTGTAATATGTATGCGCGGCTGGAGCTTGCCAGCCACCGAGTGTCGATCACGGACCCGGCGTATCCCACACCATTTTTCCGTGGAATCGAGTGTGTTCCACGCGGCACCAGTGTGAGTCCCTCAACAGTCGCGGGATCGGTCCAGGTGCGGAGCCGGCTTTTCTGTCGTAAAAGTCCACGGATCCTCCGTTTGGTGTCAACATTTGGCCGGGATTCTCCGGTATCCGGTGGGGCGGGCCGTACCGGCGCCAAAGAGTGGCGTGAACCACTCCTCTGTCTGGCCGCCCGCAAGGTGCGGAATCGTCCGCACCTTCGGGGGCTAGGCCGGCGCCGGCGGGGTTGGCGCCGTGCCAACCGGCGCCGAAGGGCCTCCGCCGGCCACCGCGAGTTGGCGCATGCGCAGGAGCGCCAGCGTGTTCCCAGAACTGCTGCCATGATTCCTTACACAGGCCGGCCCAAAGGGAAAGAGTGCCCCCACTGCACAGGCCCGCCCGCAGATTGGTGGGCCCCAATCGCGGGCCAGGCCACCTTGGGGGCCCCCCCCCCTGCCCTGGGGCCGGATACCCCCACGCCCCACCCCGAGGACTCTGCAGGCCGCCCTCAGAGCCAGGTCCCGCCGGTACGGACCTGGTCTAATCCACGCCGGTGGGACTGGCCGAAAACGGGCAGCCGCTCGGCCCATCGGGGACCAGAGAATTGCGGGGATGCCACTGCCAACGGCCCCCGACCGGCGCGGCGTGATCCCCGCCCCGCCAAAAAAACGGCGCCGGAGAAATCGGCAGCCAGCGGCGGGGCGGGATTCACGCGGCCCCCCCCGGCGATTCTCCGACCTGTCCTTAGGGCGAGATTCTCCGATTGGCGTTGCCGGAATTGCGTTCGGGATTGGCCGGAGAATACGTTTATATGGTGAAATCAGGGGCAGCACCGTTTTCCGGATGCTCCTCCACCTCAAAAACGGCGTCATCGCTGAGTACGCTGCAGGCCATTGGGACGACCTCAGGACTTCACCTTGAGGTCCTTCCCGATGCTCCACCTCTGATGGGTCGGCTTCCCGACGGCGTGGAACATGGGGCGTCATTCTCCGACCCCCCAGAGGGTCGGAGAATGGCCGTTGGCCGCCGTGAATCCCGCCCCTGCCAGTTGCCGAAGTCTCCGAAGGGAGAGAAGTCGGCGGGGCGTTAATGGCGCCGCTGCCGTTGGAGAATGTCACGGGTCTGCGCAAGGCAGCCGATTTTCGGCCTGCCGATATTCTCCCTTCCGGATGGGCCAAAGTCCCGTCGACGTGATGACCGTTCACGTCGACGTAAATTAAACCTCCTTTTCATCGGCGTGACCCGGTGCTCCAGGCTCACGCCAACCAGCGTGGAGGTGAGTGACGGCCTGGGGGGTTGGCTGTGGGCAGGCGATGGCGTGGCCGCAGTCTGAATGCGTGAGGAGAGGTGTGTTCGGGTTGTGTGTGTGTGTGCGGCGGGGGGGGGCGGTGGTTAGAGTAGGCAGGGCTCCGGGGGAGTGACGGGAGGGGGTCCGTGCCCGGGTGGAGGTTGGGGGGGGGGGTCCGTGCCGGGGTGGAGGTTGGGGGGGGGTCCGTGCCGGGGTGGAGGTTGGGGGGGGGTCTGTGCCGGGGAGGAGGTTGGGGGGAGGTCCGTGCCGGGGAGGGGGATGGGGGGGGTCCGTGCCGGGGAGGGGGATGGGGGGGGTCCGTGCCGGGGAGGGGGGTGGGGGGGGTCCGTGCCGGGGAGCGGGATGGGGGGGCCCGTGCCGGGGTGGAGGTTGGGGGGGGTCCGTGCCGGGGTGGAGATTGGGGGGGGTCCGTGCCGGGGTGGAGGTTGGGGGGGGGTCCGTGCCGGGGTGGAGGTTGGGGGGGGGGTCCGTGTCGGGGAGGGGGATGGGGGGTCCATGCCGGGGTGGAGGTTGGGGAGGGTCCGTGCCGGGGTGGAGGTTGAGGGGGGGTCCGTGCCGGGGTGGAGGTTGGGGGGGGCGTCCGTGCCGGGGAGGGGGATGCGAGGGCAAGTGAGTTGGTCCACCTGGCCAGGTGCCAGCCTCCAACAGTTGGACCCATGCGGTCCATGCCACCTGGCTGGGGGGAGGAGGGGATATGGGCAATGATGACATGTCGTCGTTCCCCTCCCCCCACCAGGCCGTCATGTTTTCCGATCATCCAGCGATGTTGGCCGCCGTGGCGGCAGCCGCTCATGTCTATGTTGCCCTGGATGACGAGGAGGAGGAGCGTGCCAGAGAGGCGGCGCAGGCTGCCGCAGAGGGACAGGCGGCAGCCGCCCAGGCTGGACGGACACCTGACCGACAGGACGAGGAGGGGGAGGAGGACGTCGCGGCCCCACGGCAACGGAGGCACCCGAGGGCGCCCCGTGTGTACCGGCCCCGGCAGTCATACCAGGACCTCACGGACCGGGATTGCAGGAGGAGACTCCGGATGAGGCGGGAAACCGTGGCACACATCTGCCACCTGCTGGCACACCTGTCACCGCGTGGCACTGGTGGGGGACACCCTCTCCCCGTGTCCGTCAAGGTTACGGTGGCCCTGGACGTTTATGCAACGGGGTCATTCCAGGCAACGAGTGGGGACCTGTCCGGCATATCGCAGACATCGGTGCATCCGGGCAGTGACAGATGCCCTATATGCCATGGCGCACCGCTACATCCGCTTCCCCGTGGACCGGGCCAGCCAAGATGCCCGGGCCGTGGGCTTCTCTGCCGTGGCCGGGTTCCCCATGGTCCAGGGCGCGATCGATGGGATGCACGTCGCCGTGCGGCCGCCTGCAGATAACAGGGCCGTGTTCACCAATAGATGAACATACAGGTGGTCTGCGACCACCGCATGATGATCCTGCATGTCTGCGCCCGTTACCCAAGCAGTGTACACAACTCATGCGTGTTGTCGCGGTCATCCATCCCCGGCATGTACGAGGGATGCCATCCCCGGCTGAGGGGCTGTTTGCTGGGCGACAGGGGCTACCCATTGCGATCGTGGCTGATGACGCCTATACGGAGGCCACGCAATGAGGCGGAGAACCGCTACAATGATGCCCATGTAGCGACAAGGGGAGTGATAGAGAGGTGCTTTGGCGTGCTGAAGATGCGTTTCAGGTGCCTGGACCTCTCTGGGGGCGCCCTCCAGTATCGGTCAGATAGGGTCGGCCGCATCATTGTGGTGTGCTGCGTCCTGCACAACATAGCCCAGCAGAGGGGCGATGTGCCGCAGGCAGAGGAGGGCGGAGTGGAGGAGCAGCAGGAAGAGGCGCAGTCCTCCCCAGATGAGGGGGATGGGGGTAATGGTCAGGGCAGACGGGGTAGACACAGGCGGGTGGCTGTCCACCGTTACCGGCTGGCCCAGCGGGCACGGGACAGACTGATAGCCGCCCGCTTCACTGACTAGATGGGCGTGGGAATCGGGTAGTGTGGCCACAGACCGCACACCATGGCAACAGCCGATCACCCACACCCCCCACCCATCCACCCACCCAGCACCCTCAGCCCCCTCCCCAACCCCACCCACCCCACCCGCATGCACACCACCCCCCCCATTGCCGATCCACCTGCGGCACAACGGGCCGGGCTCACACAGTTACGGGTGGACGCGTGTCTATTGCAGGCCATGGAGGATGATGACAACCCGCCCTGCGGTGAGCTCCTGGCTCTACATCGTTGGACTATGTCTGACCCATGGCCACAGTACCACCATCCACCCGGACCATCCCTGCATGCGGCTGTGACACTGCAGCGCACGGTCCCGTCCTCTGCCCGGGGGATGTTGATGGCGGCCCAGGGGGAAGGGGGCAGACTCACCTGGGGCTGAGGTAAGACCACCCCTCACACACACACTTGCGCTCAACGTACATGACACCCCCGCACGCTTTGGACAGAGCACAAAGGCAGCTTCTGTAGGTGTAACATTGACTTTAATAACCAAAGGAGTTCATGCACGTGCCCTAGCCCCTAAAACTCATCTGTGCCCTGGACCCGTGCCAACTTACTCAGTGTCTAATTGTTTGGCCTTACGGGCCATTTGACTACGTCTACGTGGTTTCCCAGACGGTACAGCAGAACTGGAGGTGGACTCCTGTGATTCCTGCCCTCTGACACAGGATCCCTTTGGCGGCCATTTCCTGGGGCGTCCTGGCCTAGATGGGCCAGGCTGCGGCCCGGGCGACTGGGATGGCGAGCTGCCAGCCTGTCCTGCCCGTTGCCCACCCGATGCACCTGGGACGGAAGGGGGGGAGTCCGAGGTGTCGCGGTGTACCGGGACCTCCCCTACAGGGGGAGCCGGGACGGACCACACCACCTGCTCCTCCCTTGTGGTGCCCGATGGCCCCCAGGCCTCTCCATGGGTGGGGGATGCGAACGGACTGGCCATCCGATGCCCCCCCGACATCTGGCGCTGCCAGTCCTGGAGGCCCGTGCTGGTATCGACAGGGATCTGCAGGTTTGCAGCCATGGAGCCCAGGGGGTTGGCAAACCCTGTCTGTGACAGTGCGACGCCGGCTCGCACATGGCCACTGGCGCCGATGCCCTCAGCGATGGCCTGCAGAGACTGGGCCATGGCCTGCTGAGACTGGATCATGGCCTGCTGAGACTGGGCCATAGCCTGCTGAGACTGGGCCATGGCCTGCAGAGACTGGGCTATGGCGTTGAGCGCCTCTGCCATCTGGCGCTGGCACTGTCTCATGGCCTCCTGTGAGAGGGCAGCTATTTCTTGGGCCACAGACGCCGCCTGCACGGAAAGCCCCAGGCCTCGCAAACCGTTCCCCATGTCTGACACCGTCGCACCCATTGCCTCCACCGCGGACGCCACCCGTGCGGTGTAAGCTTGGGTGGCACGCATGACCGGCACCACTCCCAGCTCCTGGACGCGGGTGGACTCGTCCACCTGCGACTGCAGCCGCCGCAAGCCGCCCCTCACCCTCTTCGCTCGTCTCCGGGTCGGTGGTTGCATCGGATCTATGTGTGGGTGTGGTAACTCCAGGAACCCGGGATCCATCTGGGCGGCAGATGTTCGCTTGGGCTGGGCTGCCCTCCGACCGCCCGGCCCCTCTGCTGCTCCTACCTCCACCTGCTGTACCGGGACGGCTGTGTTGTGCGCACCAGTGAGTGTACCAGACGCCTCTTCACTAAAGTGCCCAACCGAGGTGAGTGTTTCTGCGATGGTGGAGGGTGTTGGTGACAGCAGTGGCGTTGTGTCGTGCTCTTCGTCCCACTCTGAGTCCATGGCACTTTGGGGTGGGGGTTCGTCTCCACCCATCCACTCTGAGTCACTGTCCGGTATTTCGTCTTCCTGGGTAGTGCTGTCCCGGGTAGGGGTGTCCTGGGCAGTGCTGTCCCGGGTAGTGGTGTCCCGGGTAGTGGAGTCCCGGGTAGTGGTGTCCCGGGTAGTGGTGTCCTGGGTAGTGGTGTCCTGGATGGTGGTGTCCTGGGTAGTGGTGTCCTGGGTAGTGGTGTCCTGGCTCGGATGTGACGGGGGCCTGTGGCTGCCCCCCTCGTCGCTGGGTGGTCGCTCCCGCACGTGACGGGGGTGTCGTCTCCCTGTTGCTCCAGGTCTCTCCGTCTCCCGTGGTGTGCGAGGGGCATCCTGCGGGCGTCGCATGCTGGAGGGTGCGGGTCTCTCCGTCTCCCGTGGTGTGCGAGGGGCATCCTGCGGGCGTCGCATGCTGGAGGGTCCGGGTCTCTCCGTCTCCCGTGGCCTCCGAGGGGCATCCTGCGGGCGTCGCATGCTGGAGGGTCCGGGTCTCTCCGTCTCCCGTGGCCTCCGAGGGGCATCCTGCGGGCGTCGCATGCTGGAGGGTCCGGGTCTCTCCGTCTCCCGTGGCCTCCGAGGGGTATCCTGCGGGCGTCGCATGCTGGAGGGTTCGTGTCTCTCCGTCTCCCGTGGCCTCCGAGGGGCATCCTGCGGGCGGTCTGCATCTGCGGGGATGGGTGCCTGGACGTTTGGTCCTGCGATACACAATGAAGCATGCATGGTTAGACATCAGGCAGTGATCAGGTGATGTGGTGAAGGGGGATATAGGGGACGGGCTGTCGGTGGCTCACTTGCTACTACGCCCCCGACCTCTGCATCAGCAACCTCCCGGTCGTCAGGTCCGCCAGCCAGTTCCAGGGCCCTTTCCTCGTGTTCGGTCAGTGGCCTCTCATCAGCGGGGCCTCCTCCAGTCCTCACATGCTCCCTTTTGTTGTGTGCGCGCTTATCCTGTGGGGGGGGGGGGGGGCGGGGGGGGAGTGGCAGGGGTAAAAGGCAACACTGTTAGGCAGGTATATGAATGCACGCCATCGGTTGCGCGTGCATTGCAGAGGTTAAGGTTAGGGCTGGATTCACTTGGGAATATGGGGGAGGGGGGATATGGGGGAGGGGGGATATGGGGGATATGGGGGAGGGGGGATATGGGGGAGGGGGGATATGGGGGAGGGGGGCTATGGGGGAGGGGGGATATGGGGGAGGGCGGATATGGGGGAGGGGGGATATGGGGGAGGAGGGATATGGGGGAGGGAGGGATATGGGGGAGGGGGGATATGGGGAGGGGGGATATGGGGGAGGGGGGATATGGGGAGGGGGGATATGGGGAGGGGGTGATATGGGGAGGGGGGATATGGGGGAGGGGGGGATATGGGGGAGGGGGGATATGGGGGATGGGGAGGGGGGATATGGGGGAGGGGGATATGGGGAAGGCGGGATATGGGGGAGGGGGTATATGGGGGAGGCTCACCCTGCCTGCTCTGACGAGGTCGTTCACCTTCTTGTGGCACTGGGTGCCTGTCCGTGGTGTCAGGGCCACAGCGGTGACGGCCTCTGCCACTTCCCTCCACAGACGCCGGCTGTGGCGTGGGGCAACTCTGCGGCCGTGCCCGGGATACAGGGCGTCCCTCCTCTGCTCCACCGCATCCAGGAGCGCCTCCACATCGCGTGACTCGAACCTCGGGGCTGAGCGGCGGCCAGCCATCCAGTCGGGTGTTCCGGTCGGGTGTTCCGGTCGGGTGGGGGGGAGCAGCGCGGCCTTGTGAGCCGTCACGCCGTGCGGCGCGTATGATGCTGCACGGCGTGAACCACTGCTCAAGCGCGGATCCCGTTACGTCGATGCTAGCCCATTTCGGGCCGGAGACTTTCGACCCATTTTTCGACGTGACACAAGTCGGATTTGCGCCATTTTTTGCGGAGAATTTCACCCATGGTGTGCTCACAGTTATCGGGGACCTCGCTTGGAGACTGTGGACTGATCCAGCGCCGCCACAGTGGTGGTGGAGCTTTTCCGCTGGCCGTGGGGCTTCGGCGGGGGCTGGCGGGGGGGGGGGGGGCGATCCGGGTGTGGTGAGGGGGGGTTACAGGGGGGGCGCTATCTTGCAGGCCGGGTCTCTGCGCGGCAGTACGGTAGCCATGTTGTACAGCACGGCCGCTGCAGGTCGCCGCCGTGCACATGCGCAGCCACCGATCCGGCAATTATCCGTCCGTATCTGCAGGTACAGCCGGGGGCTTTGCGTGGCACGGCCGCTCACACCCCACCGGGCGGAGCACCGGTGCAGGGCGGCGCCGACTTTCTGGTCGCAAGACTGGACACATGCTCAGGACAAAATCGGAGAATCTAGGCCTTAGCCTCCGAAACGGAGAATCCCGCCCATTATCTTTGAAAAGATCCTAATGTAAGAACACTAACTTAGAGATGAAATGAAAATCGCTTACTGTCACCAGTAGGCTTCAAAATGAAGTTACTGTGAAAAGCCCCTAGTCGCCACATTCCGGCGCCTGTTCGGGGAGGCTGGTACGGGTACGGTGGCACAGTGGTTAGCACTGCTACCTCACAGCTCCAGGGACCCGGGTTCAATTCCGATCTCAGGTGACTGTCTGTGTGGAGTTTACACTTTCTTCCCCGTGTCTGCGTGGGTTTCCTCCGGGTGCTCCGGTTTCCTCCCATAGTCCAAAGATGTGACTGTAGGTGAATTGGCCATGTTAAATTGCCCCTTCAGTGCCTAAAAGGATAGCTGGGGTTACTGGGTTACGGAGGCGTGGGCTTAAGGGTGCTCTTTCCAAAGGGCCGGTGCAGACTCGATGGGCCGAATGGCCTCCTTCTGCACTGTAAGTTCTATGGTGATTCTAATACCCTGTTTGCGATTTTATTTTAGTTGAGGGTTCATGGAGCGAAATTCTCCCGAAACGGCGGGATGTCCGCCGACTGGCGCCCAAAACGGCGCCAATCAGACGGGCATCGCGCCGCCCCAAAGGTGCGGAATGCTCCGCATCTTTGGGGTCCGAGCCCCAACATTGAGGGGCTAGGATGGCGCCGGAGGAATTTCCGCCCCGCCAGCTGGCGGAAACGGCCTTTGTTGCCCCGCCAGCTGGCGTGGAAATGACATCTCCGGGCGGCGCATGCGCGGTAGCGTCAGCGGCCGCTGACAGTTTCCCACGCATGCGCAGTGGAGGGAGTCTCTTCCGCCTCCGCCATGGTGGAGACCGTGGTGGAGGCGGAAGGGAAAGAGTGCCCCCACGGCACAGGCCTGCCCGCGGATCGTTGGGCCCCGATCGCGGGCCAGGCCACTGTGGGGGCACCCCCCGGGGCCAGATCGCCCCGTGCCCCCCCCCAGGACCCCGGAGCCCGCCCACGCCGCCTTGTCCCGCCGTTCAAAAGGTGGTATAATCCACGCCGGCGGGACAGGCAATTTATCGGCGGGACTTCGGCCCATCCGGCCGGAGAATCCAGCGGGGGGGGGGGGCCGCCAACCGGCGCGGCCCGATTCCCGCCCCCGCCGAATATCCGGTGCTGGTGACTTCGGCAACCGGCGGCGGCGGGATTCACGCCAGCCCCCGGCGATTCTCCGACCCGGCGGGGGGTCGGAGAATGACGCTGCTGATCTCAGCTAAAAGTACTTAATGGAAGACAAGTGCCCACCAACACCTTGCCAACTCTTTCCTCGTATGTAGTGGGACATTTTGCGGTGATACGCCACCGAGTCTCCTGTGCAGCTTTCTGAAACTAATTGGTAAATTTACTGAATAATAATAATAGCTTATTGTCACAAGTAGGCGTCAATGAAATTACTGTGAAAAGCCCCTAGTCGCCACAATCCGCTGCCTGTTCAGGGAGGCCGGTACGGGAATTGAACCCATGCTGCTGGCCTTGTTCCACATTACAAGCCAGCTGTTTAGCCAATTATGCTAAACCAGCCCCAAACTTGTGTTTGTTGAAGCTTGCAATGCAGGTCTTGAGCTGCCTATTCAGCAGTCCTGAAAGAGATTGTCCGAGATCATTCACAAAGTCCCCAAAGTAATCTCATTAAAATACATCAGATTCCCAGAGGATTTGAAAGAATCGATATAGCGAGGCCGTGTCACCTGGCTGGATAGTCTCGCACAAGGGGGGATATCATAATCTCAGGGTAAAGTGTTGACCATTTAGGACTGAGAATAAAGACATTTCTTCACAGCGAAGGCTGTGAATGTTTGGATTTCTCTTCCCTGAAGGAGTGTGGACACTCTGTCAATGAGTATATGCAAGACTGAGATCAATAGATATTATTGGGGATGAGCGAAATCATAGATTTTACAGTGCAGAAGGAGGCCGTTGAGTCTGCACCGGCCCTTGGAAAGAGCCCCCTACTTAAGCCCGTGCCTCCACCCGATCCCCGTAACCCACTAACCCCACCAAGCCTTTTGGACGCCAACGGGCAATATAGCACGGCCAATCCACCTAACCTGCACATCTTTTTGGACTGTGGGAGGAAACTGGAGCACCCGGCGGAAACCCACGCAGACACGGGGAGAATGTGCAAACTCCACACAGTCACCCAAGGCCGGAACAAAACCTGGGCCCTGGAGCTGTGAGGTGGCGGTGCTAACCACTGTGCCGCCCTATCAAGGACATGGGAACTGGGTGGGAAAGTGAGGTTGAGGTGGCAGATCAGCAATGAACTTCCGGACTGGCAAAGCAGGATCAATGGACGATCCTTCTCCTCCTGCTCCGATTAATGTTTTAATGTTCTTAATCATATCAACATATCTATTATTCCATTATTTTCTCCCACAAGCACTGATCTAGCTTCCCCTTGAGTGCATCTGTGCTATTCACCTCAGCTACTCAATGTAGTCGGGAGTTCCATATTCTTATTTCTCTAAGTATCTGTTTCCAGTATTCTCCACTCGATTTATTAGTGATTATTTGACATTATAGCCCCCCTGTTGTTTATTCTTTCAGACAAAGTTGACCATGGCGGGACGATACCAGTGTATTGGTAATATTACCGGACCGGCGGTCCAGAGGCCCAGGCTAAAGTCCGGCACACATAGGGTCACCACATCAGCTGGTGAAATTTGAATCCAGTTCATTAACTCAGTGAAAAAGAAATCTGGGGCTGGATTCTCCGACCCCCCGCCGGGTCGGAGAATCGCCGGGGGGCTGCGTGACTCCCGTCCCCGCCGGCTGCCGTATTTTCCGGCGCCAGGTTTTGGCGGGGGCAGGAATCGCGCTGGTCGGCGGCTGCTAGCAGCGCCCCCCCCCCTCCCCCCGGCGATTCTCCGGCCCCCGATGGGCCGAGTGGCCGCCCGTTTTCGGCGGATTCCGCCGGCGTAAATCACAACAGGCCCTTACCGGCGGGACCTGGCTCCACAGGCGGCCTGCAGAGTCCTCGGGGGGGGGGGGGGGGGGGGCGCGGAGGGGATCTGGCCCCAGGGGGTGCCCCCACGGTGGCCTGGCCCGCGATCGGGGCCACCGATCCGCGGGCGGGCCTGTGCCGTGGGGGCACTCTTTCCCTCTGCACTGGCCGCTGTTAACCTCCGCCATGGCCGGTGCGGAGAAGAACCCCCCTGCTGGCGCTCCCGCACATGTGCCAACTCGTGCCGGCCGGCGGAGGCCCCTCCGTGCCGGCTGGCCTGGTGCCAAACGCTCCGGCGCCGGCCTAGCCCTCTGAAGGTGTGGAGGATTCCGCACCTTCGGCCGGCCAGACGCCGGAGCGGTTCACGCCACTCCTCGGCACCGGAGTGGCCCCCCCCGCCGGTTCGCGGAGAATCCCACCCCTGGAGTTGAAAGCTTGTCTCAGTCATGGTGACCATGAAACTATCATCAATTGTTGTAGAAATGTAAAAACCTGAACCCCTCCCCATTCAGGAAGGGAAATCTGCCACCCTCACCCTGGTCTGGCCTCCAGATCTACTGTAATCTGGTTGACCCTGATCCACCCTCTGAAATGGCCGAGGGGGTCACTCATGGTACCAAACTGCTCCTAGAAAGTCAAAAAGGAATGAAACAGGACGGAAAACCCCATAGCAACATAGGTACGGGAAATGACCTAAACCTGGCAATCAGAGAGTCATTGAGGTTTACAGCATGAAAACAGGCCCTTCGGCCCAACTTGTCCATGCTGCCCTGTTTTTACCACTAAGTTGTCCCAGTTGCCCGCATTTGGCCCATAATCCCTCTATACCCATCTTACCCATATAACTGAATGCTTTTTAAAAGACAAAATTGTACTCGCCTCAACTACTGCCTCTGGCAGCTCGTTCCAGACACTCACCACCCTCTGTGTGGAAAAACTGCCCCTCTCGGCCCTTTTGTATCTCTCCCCTCTCACCATAAACCTATGCTCTCCAGTTTTAGACTCCCCTACCTTTGGGAAATGATGTTCACTATCTACCTTATCCATGCCCTTCACAAGAAGGTCCCTTGTTTTTACTGAATTGTAAGAATAAACAACAACACCTCCTCCACAATAGTCCTCAATACCGGGGCCCCGCATGGCTGCGTATTTAGCCTCCTACTGTACTCCCTGTACACACACAACTGCATGGCAAAATGTGGTTCCAACTGAATCTACAAGTTTGCAAGTTTGCTGATGACACGACCATAGTGGGTCAGATCTCGAACAACATCCGGCAGCGTCGACGCAGGCGGCTCAGAGCAGCTGCAGCAGAGGGACTGGCTGCAGAGGGCCCCGTGCCACCCGCTCAGGCTGCAGGGCCGCCCGGCAGGTGCAGTAGGAGGCGGAGGGGGACGATGACCACCACATCGTCGGGGATGCACAGGATGAGGATTCTGATCTTGATGGGGCATTGGAGGAGGAGGAGGAGCAGGTGATGGTGCCAAGGCACCGGAGGTGCCCCATGAGGCCTCCAGTCTACCGTGACTGCATGTTGTTCGAGGACCTGCCGGACAGGGCATGCAGGAGGAGACTCCGATTGAGTAGGGAGTCCGTGGCACATATATGCCACCTCATGGCACACCTGGCACCACGTGGAACGGGGGGAGGACATGCTACCCCGGTGACCGTCAAGGTGACGGTAGCCCTCAATTTCTTTGCGACGGGTTTGTTCCAGGCGCTGAGTGGGGACCTATCCAGGATCTCACAGGCATCGGTGCACCGGTGCATCCGAGCCGTGACCGACGCCCTGTATGCCATCGCCGACAGGTACATACGGTTTAAGGATGCCCGGGCAGCGGGATTCGCCACCGTGGCCGGGATACCAATGGTCCAGGGTGCGATTGATGGGGTGCATGTCGCCATGCGCCCACACTCGGAGGACAGGGAAGTTTTCAGGAACAGGAAGGGGACCTACTCTATGAAAATTCAGGTGGTCTGCGACCATCGCATGACGATCGTGCACGTGTGCACCCAGTACCCCGCCAGTGTGTATGATGCCTTTATACTGGCACAATCGTACATCCCCGCAATCTTCGAGGGACACGTCTCCCCCGGCTGAGGAGCTGGTTGCTGGGCGACAGGGGTTACCCTTTGTAGTCGTGGCTGATGACGCCCATATGGAGGCCACAGGCCAACGCGGAGATCCGCTAAAATGAGGCCCATGCAGCAACCAGGGGTGTTGTGGAGAGGTGCTTCGGCCTCTTGAAGATGCGATTCAGGTGCCTGGACCGCTTTGGAGATGCCCTGCGGTACCATACCGAGAGGGTCGGCCGCATATTTGTTGTCTGCTGTGTGCTACACAACATTGCCCAGCAGAGGGATGATGTCCTGGAGGAGGAGGCACAGGGGGAGCCCGATGACGGCGACGCGTCTGCATATGAGGAGGAGGAGGATGGGGAAGGGGGGGGGGGGGATGCACAGACACGACTTGGAGGCTGCATATGGCCAAGAGGCTGCACGACGCCACCGACTTGGAGAGCGAGCACGCGAGGCATTGATCGCCGCATCTTTCACGAACAAGGGGGAGGGCATCGCTGAGCAAGGCACTTGCATCACCGTTCCACACAAACGCACCATCCAGCAGCCCCCCCCCCCCCACCCCCCCACCTCCCGCACCATCCGACAAGCCGAGCGCCCACACCACCACTTTCACAGCACCTTCCACCTGTAGCACAATGGGATGTCTCACACAGTTGCTTGTGTAAGCCGGTGTGATCAGTGCCATGTTGTGTGATCACAACCCGCTCTGCGATGAGCTGTGAGCTCCAGATCGTTAGACAATGTCTGACTCATGGCCATAACTAAACCCTCCACCTCGGTTGGTCCTGTATGCGTCACGGACACCTCCATCACATGCCCATGTGGGGTAGTTGGCGTCGGTGTGCCAAGGACGACGGGGTTTGGGGAGGAGGGTGGGGGAGGGAACACACACCCGGCATCACCGTTGTAGCGAACTTCGACCCCAGCGCCACTCGGTCCCCCTCATGACCCCTCAGGCACCGGACATAGCACAGAGTTGTCGTGCTGAGTGTTCTGGTCTACAAACAGGTCAACACGGCTGGAGATGGTGTAACTCTATTTTATTAACAACTCAACTGTAATAACTGTAATCAGGGCAGCACGGTAGCATGGTGATTAGCACAATTGCTTCACAGCTCCAGGGTCCCAGGTTCGATTTCAGCTTGGGTCACTGTCTGTGCGGAGTCTGCACATCCTCCCTGTGTGTGTGTGGGTTTCCTCCGGGTGCTCCGGTTTCCTCCCACAGTCCAAAGATGTGCAGGTTTGGTGAATTGGCCATGATAAATTGCCCTTCGTGTCCAAAATTGCCCTTAGTGTTGGGTGGGGTTACTGGGTTATGGGGATAGGGTGGAGGTGTTGACCTTGGGTAGGGTGCTCTTTCCAAGAGCCGGTGCAGACTCGATGGGCCGAATGGCCTCCTTCTGCACTGTAAATTCTATGATGATAACATACTGTAACTTTGGGTACGTGCATTACCAGCTTATCTGTGGACCCTGTCCTATCACTATCTAGGTGAGGCACTCAGCACATGGTGAATGTCTGTGTTACAGGCTGTGAGCTCTGTGCTCCTAGCTAGCTGCTGCTAGAATGAGCGGGAACTCTGGTGTCCCCTGTCTTTATAGTGTGTGTGCTCTCACTGGTGATTGGCTGCGATGTTGTGTATGCTGGTTGGTCCTACTGTATGTCCATCGGTATGTCAGTGTGTGTGATTGCACCATGATATGCTGATGTATGTCATGACATCCCCCCTTTTCGCAAAGAATAGCTGCCGACATGAGAATAAAAAAAGTGTAGTGAGTGTGTCTGATCATGTGTGTGCATAATTTACATCAATGTACATGTGGCTATACTATATACACGGGAAGGTGCCAGGTGCAGAGGAAAACTATGTTACACCAAGAACGAAACAAATGCTATTAACAAATGATGAAAAACTCTAAAACAGTACGGCAGAACGAGTCAGTGAGTCCAATAGTGCAAGGTTTATAAATCAAGTCTTTGGGGTGGGCGACAAATTTGGGTTGACGGCCTCAAGGGTGGTTCAGGATCCATCGGCTGAGGAATGGCCCGGGGCCACGGTCGAGTGAGGAGGAGGCAGGGTATCCGGAAGCTCAACAAAGTGCATGTCAGGGACAACAGAAAGGCGTGGCACCAGTGCAGAATTTCGTAGCGATCATGGAATCAGATGAAGGGCACGCCGATTGCGGCGTCGAATGGAGCCATCAGGCAAACGAACCAGAAACGAGCGGGGAGCCACCTGTCTAAGAACCTCAGTGGTTGCCAACCAGCCACCCTCCGGAAGATGTATGTGAACATGATCTCCAGGCACCAGGGCAGGAAGATCAGTCGCCCGAGCATCATGAGCCGCCTTGTGTTGCATCCGCCGAAGTACCGAGCATGGTTGAGGTCTGGGACGTGAATGGACGGCACAGTGATCCTGAGGGTGCGACGCATAAGCAGTTGGGCCGGCGATAGGCCTGTGGACAGTGGGGCCGAGCGATAGGCCAGCAAGGCAAGGCAGAAGTCAGATCCTGCATCAGCAGCCTTGCAGAGGTGCTTTTTTACAATGTGGACGCCCTTCTCTGCTTTGCCATTTGACTGAGGGTGCAGGGGACTGGACGTCACGTGTGCAAAGTTGTATGCACTAGCGAATGAAGACCATTCCTGACTCACGAAGCAGGGGCCATTGTCTGACATCACGGTGAGCGGAATGCTGTGGCGAGCAAAGGTCTCCTTATAGGCCCGGATAACAGCCGATGACGTGGTGTAGTGCAGGCGTATGACCTCAGGATAGCTGGAAAAGTAGTCGATGATGATGATGTAGTCCCTGCCGAGCGCATGGAACAGGTCCACGCCCACCTTCGACCAGGGGGACGTGACCAACTCATTGGGCTGAATGGTCTCACGTGGTTGTGCTGTTGCTAACTTTGGTTGGCTCTTAATTCGTTGCCCGTTGGATCTTTACTGAAATTGCTCTGTTTCTATAACCTTTGCTCCAGAGTCGCCAGGTATCTTTATGATACCGCCATGAGGTTCAAGTTCAAGTACTGATCAATAACTCAACAAACCAATTAGTAAGATTCAAATCAAAACACATTTATTATACACAGTAAATCACTACTCATGCATAAACTCTACTTTCTAGACTATTCTCTATCACTAAAAGGCCTATACTTAGCTTCGGAATTGGCCCACCAGGTCAGGGGAACAAATGGCCTTTCGTTCAATCTAAGTCTGCAGGATTCAAAAGCTGGTATGGACTGGTAGCTAGGAGCACCTATCTCATAGTGTGCGTTTACTGGAGATTTACTTGTTGATGCAGCAGCTTAGTCAGTTCACTCTCAAGGGTTGATTCGAGTTGCTGAGTGACCCTGCCAAGAAGGACAATTTGAACTTGGGGGCTTTACTTTATAGTCCCCAGGGGCTTCATGCCCCTTCGGGGCGGACCCCGTACCTGGTTCCAAGTGATTGGACTGCGTTCCGATCACTTGGATCGATTTCTCCAATACTGGAGTTGTTCCCTGATCGCTGGGCGGTCCCTGAGTGTCCGCTGGCCTTCCTTTGTCTTGGCTCCTGCCGGCGCAGAGGAGTCTGGCTCGGCCTTATTCACCTTAAGTGTTTCAATTGTGCCCGGGGATCGCTCATTACTATGCAGATGGCTGCTGGTTTCAGTGCTGTCTGGGCTTTTGCAAGTTCTAATACACAGGATTTCTGCACTTGCTGGTTTTTGTCTGTGTTGGCTTTGCGGATCTCCATTTTAAGTCGGGAAGTGGCCAACCCAGGTGGCTACAGTCCCTCCTTGTGATCCCTCACGCGAAGGGATCTTCACTCCCTGACCCAGCGAGCACTCTTTCCATGGCCTCTACACTGACCGTAACTATGCAATGAAAATTTTTAACGAACATTTTAAGTGGCACTATGTCAAACAGGGACATGCATTACAACATTAAAAAAAACGGTACCTCTAACTATCTCTCGTAAACTACACTCACTCAAACATTCAATCATACTAACTTCATAACAATACAAATATAAAAGCAGCATTCACATTTTTCCTCTGGCTTGGCAGTCAAGCACAGAGGTGTACAATATTTCCGTTGTAAACGAAACACTTTTTTTTATTTACAAAAAGAACGCAAACGAATGTCCTTTATTGTAGATCGAGGGGTTCGGGATCCTGGTGATAACTGAACATAGGGGATCTTATCCTGTATACCGTAGGCTCTCCTTCGCCATTTCCTCATGTGGATCGTCTGCACGATGCTGCAGAGTATCGCCAATGCTAATAGGGATTTGACTACGTAGGAAAGGGAGTACCGTGTTATGAGCTTATCACACTATGATGGTGTGGTGTTGCCTGTTACTGAGCTCTGGGTGCTATGGGGAAGTGAATCATTAATGGCCGGTGGAGTTGGGATCAGGGGGTTCGCGTTCGCGCGCAACCAAATACACATTATAATGGTAGCGATCAACACGGAGGATGTCCTCATTGTTCTTCTTTCTCTTCTCTTCTTTTCTTTACTTGGGGCTTCTGGAGTTCTGTGGGATCAAGCATAGTTTCTGTAACTATCTTGGTTAATATCTCGTCTGTTAGTATGTCTGTCCTTTAGTGCCAATTCTCCCTTTACAATTTGTCACCATGGGCGTCATTCTCCGACCCCCCGCCGGGTCGGAGAATGGCCGTTGGCCGCCGTAAATCCCGCCCCCGCCCCCGCCGAAGTCTCCGGTACCGGAGATTGGGCGGGGGCGGGAATCGGGCCGCGCCGGTTGGCGGGACCCCCCGCTGGATTCTCCGGCCCGGATGGGCCGACGTCCCGCCCAGGAATTGCCTGTCCCGCCGACGTAAATCAAACCTGGTATTTACCGGCGGGACCAGGCGGCGTGGGCGGGCTCCGGGGTCCTGGGGGGGGGCGCGGGGCGATCTGACCCCGGGGGGTGCCCCCACAGTGGCCTGGCCCGCGATCGGGGCCCACCGAACCGCGGGCGGGACTGTGCCGTGGGGGCACTCTTTCCCTTCCTCCTCCGCTACGGCCTCCACCATGGCGGAGGCGGAAGAGACTCTCCCCACTGCGCATGTGCGGGAAACTGACAGCGGCCGCTGACGATCCCGCGCATGCGCCGGGAAACTGACAGCGGCCGCTGACGCTCCCGCGCATGCGCTGCATTTCCGCGCCAGCTGGCGGGGCAACAAACGCCATTTCCGCCAGCTGGCGGGGCGGAAATCCCTCTGGCGTCGGCCTAGCCCCTCAATGTTGGGGCTAGGCCGCCAAAGATGCGGAGCATTCCACACCTTTGGGCCGGCGCGATGCCCGTCTGATTGGCGCCAGTCGGCGGACATCCCGCCGTTGGGGGAGAATTTCGCCCCAGGTGTAACTCCCTCATTTAAAAAAAAACGAACATTCAGGACAAGACACACTTAAAAATACTGAAACAGTGCGAGCCATCTCGCAGACTGTGTGATTTACCATCCAAATGTTTGAGGAGGTAAATAGCATAGGGTTGGCAACCTACGGGCTGCCGGAAAACAAAACACAACTTTTTGAACCACGAGTGTCGAAATGAGGTGCGTATGGGCCGCGACGGGTAAGAATTGGATGGAATCCCCGGGTAGGACGGTGACCAATGCCGTGTGTGCTCTACCCGAGCATAGCTGACCAGAGAGGGGGGTCCTCAGGCAGGGCAGAGACCAATGCCGTTTCTCCACTGCCTGAGCGACCGGCAAGATCGGGCAAAAATGTAGTCATCGTGGGGGGTTGCCGTATTGGTTCTACCTTCGAACCAGAAGAGCAGTTATGAACGGGGGCTGGCAAGCTCTCAGCGGTTTCTGCCGATAAGTGAGCTGGCAAGTTTTCATAGGTTTCTGCAGACATATATGGCATGGGGCCATGGAGGAAAAAAAAAATTCCGATCTTACATACAACACATAACAGTAACAAACAACATTAAACAACATGCTGCAGGTTCCATCAGAAAGGGCACCGTTTCTCCCAAGCGGTTCGTTTTTAAAACATCACCTGGACATCTCAGTTATCAGTTTCGAACAGGGTCGCAAAGGGGTTCTCACTTTGGGAGTCAGACTCAAAGTCGTCCTCTTCTTCTGGATGCCATACTCTCGGATGTATAAGGGCTGATAGGGCTGCATGGTGCGATTTGGGGTCCATCTCGTCATTCCGGACGAGCCTCTATGAATTGTCACGGTGCCAGAAAGTTGTATCTAATTCTGTGGGGATGGAGTTGGGGTCGTAATCGTAGGGTGGTGGTCTTTGGTGGGGTTTGTTGAGGAATGTGATGAGGAAGGGATCACTCGAATCGTGTTCAGATTCGCTGGGTGTGGGTCCTGTTGCATGGGGATAGTAGGGTGGCGTGCTGTGGCTGTTGCCTGAGTCACAGTCGCTGTCTCTGCTGCTGCTGTCCGTGGGCGTTCCGGGGTGGAGTCTAGAATTCGGCGGTGGAGTCGAGGGTGAGTCCGTGGATGGGGTGGACGTGTTGGGGGAGGGTAGGGATACGTTGGCTGTGGGCGGGGCGTGGTCTGCTGCGTCGAGCATGACGTGGTGTGCGTGGTTCGACTGTGTTCCATATGCCTTAAGCTGGTTAATATGGAACCACGCAGTCTTTCCGTTGGGGAACTTATTTTTATAGATGGGGGGGCTTTGTCCGCAATGGAGTAAGGACCTGAATATTTAGGTGACAGGAATGTGCTGGGGTTATAGATGGAGAGTATGACCTGCTGTCCTACCTCAAACTCAGTCGCATGCACTGTCTTGTCGAAACAGGCCTTGCTCTGTTTCTTTCTTGTGCCTAATCTTACTGCGACTGCTAGCTGAGCCGTTTTTACATTTTCAACTAACTGTTTGACTGCGTTCTCGTGTGTGAGGGCCGTCACTTCGGGGCTGGTCAAGTCCAATCCTAATAAAAATTCTGTGCCTTTCATGGGGCGTCCGGTCATGAGGGTGTGTCGGGTGTAACCTGTGGATGTTGAAATAGTATTTCTCAAAAACATCAGCGCAAAAGGGAGGACCGAATCCCAAGTGGTGTTGTTTTGCTGGACCATTTTCCTGAGGGTGGCTTTTAGGGTCCGATTCATGCGCTCCACGATACCACTTGACTGGGGGTGGTATGCGATGTGGAATTTTGGGGTAATGCCAAATATCGTGAGGACGTTCTTCATGACACGTCCCGTAAAATGGGAACCTTGGTCGGATTCAATGCTGCGGGGGAGTCCCCATCTCGTAAAGATGCGGTGGGTTAAGATCTTTGCGGTGGTCTTTGCCGTGTTCGTTCTGGATGGGAATGCCTCTACCCATTTCGTAAACATGTCTATGACAACTAATACGTACTTGTAAATATTCCTGCAAGGGGGCAATGGTCCTATAAAATCAATCTGGAGGTTAGTCCAGGGGCATTAACGGGTCGGGTGTGACTGAGCTGAGCCTTCTTTGCGTATTGTCCGGATTGTTCTGGGCACAGATAAGGCAATTCTCAACGTGGTGCGTTACGTCTTCTTTTAAAATTGGCCACCAACAGAGCTGCCTGAGGTGGGCTGTAGTGGGATCAATTCCCTGATGCCCATGACTGTCATGGAACAAACAAATAAGTTGATTCCTGTCCTGTTCAGGAACCACATAAAGGGTGTCTTTTAACACCACACCGTCATGTGTGGTCAGTGCATTTTTAAATCTATCGTAAGGTGCCGTAAATTTTCCTTTCAAAATCTCCCTGAGATTGCTATCTTGCTTCTGGGCCTGCACTAAATCCTCGATATTAGTCTGCGAGACCTGAATTGCATTCACTGGTGCGCTTTCGGGGGGTGTCCAAAAATGTCCATGCCTGGAACCTTCTTTGACCAGTGTGTCGGCTTTTACATTTCCAGAGGGGTAGGAACGGTGGTGACTGCGGACTTTAATAAAACCAAAAGTCCTGTCCTGTGCTTTCTCTAAAATGTGGCGGAGCAATGGGGCTGAAGGGAGGGGTTTTCTGTCTGCAGAAACAAATCCTCTTGCTTTCCACAGGGGTAGGAATTCTGTAAGGCTGTTGCAGACATAGAGGCATTCCGAGTATATGTCTGCTGGGCTGGGGAAGGAGTCTGGGTGATCTATAATACACGCAACGGCTGCTAGTTCTGCCGCCTACGCGCCTAAGTGTCCTGGTAGTTTTAGTGAGATTTCTTCTCGGGCGCGTCCTCGACATATATGCCGCAGCCTGTAATGCGCTTCCCATCTAATACTGTGGAAGAACCATCCACATAAATCCTTAAAGATGCGCACGTGTCTGTGTGCTGGGGGCTCTAGGGTGAACTACCTATCTTTTTGGGGGGTGTTTTCGCAATAAAGGGGCCTGTGATGTGGTGCGGTGAGATGATTTCACATTTGTGGGGGGTGCCTGAGTCCTGAAGGTTATCGGCTACGAAAGTGTGGGTCTTGGTCCTTTTAACAGTGATGTCCCGTCCCTGCAAAAGAAGGGTCCATCTGGCTGCTCTAATTTGGCTAACTGTACCGTCCTTAAGTCGTCCTTCAAGTAAAAGTTGGGTGGGGATGTGTTCCGTGAGGATTGTGATGGGGTTTAGTCCGGTTATGTAGGAAAAATATTGAACTGCCCAGAAAACTGCGAGCAGGTGCCTTTCACAGGCCGAAAATCCCTGCTCCACAGGATCTAAAAGTCTGGAGGCATAAGCCACGGGTCTTAACTGTTCGTGCCGTTCCTGGAGGAGCACGGCCGAAAGGGTGCGGTCGGTGCTAGCTATCTCTATAGCATAGGGGGAAAGCGGGTCTGGAACTTGTAGTGCGGGGGCTGCTATGAGGGCTCTTTTCAAAACATCCACAGCATCCGTACGCTGCGGAAGCCATTCCCAAGGGGCTCCTTTCTTTAGGAGTTCCGAGAGGGGCGCTGCCTTGCTGGCGAAACCGTCAATATGGTTCCGGCAGTAGCCAACCAGTCCTAAAAATGACCGGAGGGCTGAAATATTCTGGGGAAGGGGCAATTTGGCAATCGAGTCAATTCTTTTGTGCTCGATCTCGCGTTTACCATGCGTGATAATCGTTACCAAATATATCACTTTGTTTTCCAAAATCTGGGCCTTTTTTGGGTTTACTTTGCAGCCAATCTGTTGTAGGAGTTCCAGGAGTTCGGACAGAAGCTCGATGTGCTCTGCCTTGGTGTCTGTCTGCAGTAATAGGTCGTCCACATACTGGACCAGACATTCGGGGCGAGAACATTTTTATAATCCATTGGCCAGCTGTCGGTGGAAAATGGAGGGGGAGTTGTGGAATCCTTGTGGAAGGCATGTCCACGTGTACTGCTGACCTTTAAAAGTGAAGGAAAATTTGTACTGGCACGCTTTTGCCAATGGAATGGACCAGAATCCGTTACTGACGTCCAAAACCGTAAAATATCGTGAGTTGAGTCCGTTTGAGCATGGTCTCAGGATTTGTGGCTACTGTGGGGGCTGCTGCGGGGGTGACTTTGTTGAGTTCCCGGTAATCGATGGTCAGTCGCCATGATCCATCGGGCTTTCTCACTGGCCAAATCGGGGCATTATTAGTGTAGGATACTGATCTGAGTACGCCCTGCTCTAATAAGCTGTCGATCACTTTTGAGATTTCTCCCTCTGCCTCTTGGGGAAATCCGTATTGCCTTTGGGGTCTAGGGTCCTGTGATTTGAACGGAACCAGTCATCCGGCCACAGTCGTGTTTGTGGGTCGCGAATGCTCTCCTGTGCTTCTGCAGAACTGCCCTAACCTGCTTGTCTGTGCTAATCGTGGTCGGGTCAATCCAAAATTCGCCGACTGCGCTAATCTTGTTTGCGTATTCATCAATTGTGAGCGTTGCGGGGGCTCTTGCGGATTTTGCCATTTTCCAGACACACTGGTTGACTGGATCAAAGGACATGTTATGGGAATTCATAAAATTGATGCCCAAAATGTGTTCTGCTGTGTTGGGCAGTCGACTAAGACTATGGGGTGCTTGGTGGTGATGTTGCCGAGTTGAATGGGTACAGGGGCGGTGATGTGTCCCTGTTGTGAGTGGCCTGTGAAACCACTGAAGGTGATTGTGGCTGTAGTGGGCCACGTGTCTTTTTGGAACATGGTGGAGGAATTTATTGTGGTGTGGGACCCTCCTGTGTCCCAGAGAAATTCGATGGGCTGTCCCCATACTTTCGCTGCAACCACCGGTCGGCCGGACCTATCCCAAAGGGTGTCACAGACCCAAGTGGGGGAGCCCGAACAACGTCAGTCAGTTCCGTTCATGTCTGCTTGGTCTGAACGGATGCTTACACTATGGACTGGCTTTGTCCTGTTTCTATTCAGAGTGCCTGCCTGCTGGGCTCTCTGTGGCTTTTGTGGGGCATTGCACTCTCGTGCAAAGTGTCCTAATTGTCCACAGTTGTAACACTCCTGTGGTTTCTGTGGGGGGCTGTTCCTTCCTTTGTTTACCCATGCGGGGTTCTGGTGCGTCTTAACTGTGTGGATATCTGCCTCTGCCTGCTGTTCTTCGGGTTTCTTAATTACGGTTTTGTTTTGGACAGATTGCTCCCAGGAGCGGGACAATCTTTTAAAAACCCATTTCTCATTGTGGGCTTCCTCTGAGGGGTCATAGTTGGTGCAGGCTTTTTGTCCTGCCTCTGTGGCATGGGAGATAAGGGTGCGGGTCCATTTGGCCATACCGTCTTGGGGCAAATGGGCGCGGTCTAAATTGCCGAAAACGGCTGTAAAGTGAATCCACAGGCGTCCAGCAAACGCTGTGGGGTGTTCTGTCTTTTTCTGCCTGCACTTATTCAGGCCTTCTACGTGGTCACCTCTGTTGTAGCCGATCGCATCGAGGATCGCTGCCTGCATCTCTGCAAGGGTGCCTCCTCCTACATTCTGTGGGTCGGGAAGGGCTGCTACGACTGAAGGGTCTACACTCAAAACTGTGAGCTTCATGTGCTCACGCTCATCCAGGCCGTAAATGGTCGCCTGCTGCTTTACTCTAGCAAAGAAGTGGTGGGGGTCTGAGGTAGGGAGGAACGGTGTGATTTTCTCGCACGCTGTAGCACACAAAGACCCACGAGAGACGAATCGAGATGAAGTCGATGAGGCTTTATTAAGCGTGACTTGTTCCCCGCAGTTCAGTAGCTGACTGGCCTGCGGGGGAGAACTCCAGGTTCTTATACTCCGCCTTCAGGGCGGAGCTAGAGGTCAACAGCCAACCAGGACCCGGGATCTGTCAGCCAATGACATCACGGCTTCACAGTCCCACATGACCCCCAATGCATACTACCACATTCACCCCTTGTTGAAAATGAACCCGGCGGGGTGGTGCTTCGTATGGTGGTAAGGGTTTACAAGGCTGGTCCTGGGAGGAAAACTTTTGCATGTCATCACAGCATGTACAGAGGTTTTTATTTTTGTTTTGAACTATTTACAGTAAAAGGGGGAAAAGGAAAACGTTCTCGTTACAGTCCACAATATAGTAGTGTTACATTGATGCCACAAGTCGGTCGGGCGGTCTGGTCATCCTCGTCGATCGCCTCGGCCCCGGTGGTGGTGCTTGTTCCAGTGTTGTCGTCTCCGGGAGCCTTACGGTTTCTGCTTCCGCTTCACTTCTGGTCGGACCTGGGAGGAGGACCGATCCCCCCGGGAAGGGGGCGCTCGCGGGGTGCGCCGGTGGCAGGGAGGGGGTGATTGGTGTCGGGGGGGTGTGCGTGTTGCCGGCGGGCGCCAGATCTCGCAGGGAGACCGTGTCCTGTCGGCCGTCGGGGTACTCCACGTAAGCGTACTGCGGGTTCGCGTGGAGGAGGCGAACCCTCTCGACCAACGGGTCCAACTTGTGCGCCCGCACATGTTTTCGGAGCAAGATGGGTCCTGGGACCGCCAGCCAGGTCGGCAGCGACGTTCCAGAGGAGGACTTCCTGGGGAAGACAAGGAGGCGCTCATGAGGCGTTTGGTTAGTGCTAGTACACAGTAGCGACCGGATGGAGTGGAGAGCGTCCGGGAGGACCTCCTGCCACAGTGAAACTGGGAGGTCCCTGGACCGTAGGGCCAGTAGGACGGTCTTCCAGACCGTGCCGCTCTCCCTCTCTACTTGCCCGTTCCCCCGGTGGTTGTAGCTGGTCATCCTGCTCGAGGCTATACCGTTGCTGAGCAGGAACTGGCGCAGCTCTTCATTCATAAAGGAGGACCCCCTGTCGCTGTGGACATATGCAGGGCAACCGAACAGTGTGAATATGGTGTTAAGGGCTTTAATGACTGTGGCCGCTGTCATGTCAGGGTAGGGGATGGCGAAGGGGAAACGGGAGTACTCGTCCACCACGTTCAGGAAGTATATGTTGCGGTCGGTGGAGGGGAGGGGCCCTTTGAAATCCAGACTAAGGCGTTCAAAGGGACGGGAAGCCTTGATCAGGTGCGCACCATCCGGCCTGAAAAAGTGCAGTTTGCACTCTGCGCAGATGTGGCAGTTCCTTGTGACTGTACGGACCTCCTCCACAGAGTAGGGGAGGTTGCGGGACTTTATAAAGTGGTAGAACCGAGTGACCCCCGGGTGGCAGAGGTCCTCGTGGAGGGTTTGGAGGCGGTTAATTTGTGCGTTGGCACATGTGCCGCGGGATAGGGCGTCGGACGGCTCGTTCAGCTTTCCGGGACGGTACATGATCTCATAGTTGAAGGTGGAGAGCTCGATCCTCCACCTTAAGATCTTGTCGTTCTTAATTTTGCCCCGCTCTGCATTATCGAACATGAAGGCTACGGACCGTTGGTCCGTGAGGAGAGTGAATCTCCTGCCGGCCAGGTAATGCCTCCAATGTCGCACAGCTTCCACTATGGCTTGGGCTTCCTTTTCCACTGAGGAGTGGCGGATTTCTGAAGCGTAGAGGGTTCGGGAGAAAAAGGCCACTGGCCTGCCCGCTTGGTTAAGGGTGGCCGCTAGAGCTACATCGGAGGCGTCGCTCTCGACCTGGAAGGGGAGGGACTCGTCGATGGCGCGCATCGTGGCCTTTGCGATATCCGCTTTGATGCGGCTGAAGGCCTGGCAAGCCTCTGTCGACAGAGGGAAGGTCGTGGTCTGTATTAGGGGGCGGGCCTTGTCTGCGTACTGGGGGACCCACTGGGCGTAATATGAAAAAAACCCCAGGCAGCGTTTTAGGGCTTTTGAGCAGTGCGGGAGGGGAAATTCCATGAGGGGGCGCATGCGTTCGGGGTCGGGGCCTATTATCCCATTGCGCACTACATATCCCAAGATGGCTAGCCGATTTGTGCTAAACACGCACTTGTCCTCGTTGTATGTGATGTTCAAGGCTTTAGCGGTCTGGAGGAATATTTGGAGGTTGGCGTCGTGGTCCTGCTGATCGTGGCCGCAGATGGTTACGTTGTCGAGATACGGGAACGTGGCCTGCAACCCGTGTTGATCAACCATTCGGTCCATCTCTCGTTGGAAGACCGAGACCCCGTTTGTGACGCCAAATGGGACCCTTAGGAAGTGGTATAATCGCCCGTCTGCCTCGAAGGCTGTGTACTTGCGGTCACTTGGGCGGATGGGGAGCTGATGGTAGGTGGACTTGAGGTCCACGGTGGAGAAGACTTTATATTGGGCAGTCCGATTGACCATGTCGGATATGCGGGGGAGAGGGTAGGCATCTAGTTGTGTGTACCTGTTGATGGTCTGGCTATAGTCTATGACCATCCTTTGCTTCTCCCCTGTCTTTACTACTACCACTTGTGCTCTCCAGGGACTGTTGCTGGCCTGGATTATACCTTCCTTCAGTAGCCGCTGGACTTCGGACCGAATGAATGTCCGGTCCTGGGCGCTGTACCGTCTGCTCCTAGTGGCGACGGGTTTGCAATCCGGGGTGAGGTTTGCAAACAAGGATGGGGGCTCAACCTTGAGGGTTGCGAGGCCGCAGATAGTGAGTGGGGGTATTGGGCCGCCGAATTGAAACGTTAGGCTCTGCAGGTTGCACTGGAAATCTAATCCCAGTAATGTGGGCGCGCAGAGTTGGGGAAGGACGTAGAGCCTGTAGTTTTTAAACTCCCTCCCTTGCACCGTTAGGGTCACTATGCAGAAGCCTTTAATCTGTATGGAGTGGGATCCTGCAGCTAGGGAAATCTTTTGCGCACTGGGACGGATGGTCAAAAAACAGCGTCTTACCGTGTCGGGGTGGATGAAGCTTTCCGTGCTCCCGGAGTCGACCAGGCATGGTGTCTCGTGCCCGTTTATCAGCACCGTTGTTGTCGTCGTCTGGAGCGTCCGGGGCCGTGCTTGGTCCAGCGTCATTGAGGCCAGACGTGATCGTAGTGTTTGAGCGTCTTCCTCGAACCCCGTGGAGCCGTCGACACTGGGGTCCGTTGTTGCCGTCCAAGATGGCGGCGGGGTGAACAAAATGGCTGCCCCCATGCATCACACATGGCTGGGGGGTCACAAGATGGCGGCAGGGGTGGACAAAATGGCCGTCCCCACGCGTCGCACAGGTCTGGGGGATCCCAAGATGGTGGCGCCCCTCCTCCCCTCGTGGTGGCCGGGACCCAAAATGGCGGCGCCTGCGGGTCGCACATGGGGCGCTGGGGGTTGGGGAGCGTCAGAAACGCGCAGATCACCTTGTTCTCCGGGGACAGCGGTAGTCGGGACCCAAACTGGTTGCGTCTGCAGGTCGTACATGGGTCACTGGGGGGGTTGGGGAGCGTTAGAAGCGCGCAGGAATCCTTGTTCGCCGGGGACCGCGGCGACCTCCCGGGACCGGCACACAGCCGCGAAATGGCCCTTTTTCCCGCAGCTCTTATAAGTCGCTGCGCGGGCCGGGCAGCGCTGCCGGGGGTGTTTCGCCTGGCCGCAGAAATAGCAGCGGGCTCCCCCGGGACGACTTGGTGTCTGAACCGTGCAAGCTTGTGGGGTGGGGGGGAGGGGGGGGGTTTGTCGCGACGGGGGTCCACGGAGCCCAAGGGGCTGCCGCGCGGTCGGGGCTGTAGGCGCGGGCGTTTCGCGCGGCCACATCTAGTGAGGCTGCAAGGGCCCGTGCCTCTGAGAGTCCTAGCGACTTTTTTTAAAAGTCTTTGGCGGATTTGGGAAGAGTTCATACCAGCCACAAAAGCATCACGCATCAACATGTCCGTGTGTTCCATCGCGTTTACCGGCGGGCAGCTGCAGGCCCGTCCCAAAATTAGTAGCGCGGCATAGAAATCACCTATCGATTCTCCGGGACTTTGCCGTCTCGTTGCGAGTTGGTAGCGTGCGTAGATCTGGTTCACTGGGCGAACATAGATGCTTTTAATGCTGTGAACGCCGTCTGGTAATCCTCTGCGTCTTCGATGAGAGGGAAAATTTCCGGGCATACCCTCGAGTGCAGGACCTGTAGTTTCTGGTCTTCTGTGACCCGGCCGGGGGCCGTTCTGAGGTAGGCCTCGAAACAAGTCTGCCAGTGTTTGAAAACTGCTGCTGAGTTCACTGCGTTGGGGCTGATCCTCAGGCATTCCGGGATGATCCTGAGCTCCATAGTTCTTTTAAGCACGCTTAATAAATTGTAGCGCACAAAGACTCACGAGAGACGAATAGAGATGAAGTCGATGAGGCTTTATTAAGCGTGACTTGTTCCCCGCAGTTCAGTAGCTGACTGGCCTGCGGGGGAGAACTCCAGGTTCTTATACTCCGCCTTCAGGGCGGAGCTAGAGGTCAACAGCCAACCAGGACCCGGGATCTGTCAGCCAATGACATCACGGCTTCACAGTCCCACATGACCCCTAATGCATACTACCACACACGCGTCCCGTAATTGGGTCACGGTTAAGGGGGTGGTATAAAGAAATTCTGTATCTCTGTCCGATGTGACTGTGCGGTGGGTGGTTACTGGAATCATTGGTGTCTGAACTATCTGCGATGTGGGGGGCTGGGGCGCTTTTCTCTTCTGGGGCTTTCCTTGCGCACATGTTCCCTGAACATATCTATGCGTGGTCGCATTTAATTCTTCCCAATCCGGGCCGTCTTCTGTATCTAACTGGGATACAAAGGTAGTGTGGAATCCATTCTGAACTGAAAGCAAAGACTGCAGTTCTGCAATCTGCTTCCGGCACTTTGCGTGATCTAATGAGCTTTGTCTGTGCTCCGTGGTGGGAGCATGGAGTGCTCGTAATGCTGCTTTCAGGTCGCTACACTGCCTTTGCAATGCCTCTACCTGTTTCTGTTTCCTCTCTTACCAGGACTGCACGTTGCGTGTCCTGATAGGCCTTCTCGTACTGTGTCTGGAAGCTGCTTAGGTGCACTAGACAAGACTGGTGTGCCCGCTTGGCATCATCCACCTCTCCGTCCTTTGCTGCTAGCTTCCTTCTCAACTCTATGTTCTCTTTCTCAACCAGAACTAGGGGGCATAGCCTCAAAATAAGGGGAGGTAGATTTAGGACGGAGTGCAGGAGGAACTTCTTCACCCAAAGGGTTGAGAATCTCTGGAATTCCTTG
Organism: Scyliorhinus torazame; assembly: GCF_047496885.1. Taxonomy (NCBI): domain Eukaryota; kingdom Metazoa; phylum Chordata; class Chondrichthyes; order Carcharhiniformes; family Scyliorhinidae; genus Scyliorhinus; species Scyliorhinus torazame. The sequence goes on from NC_092712.1 coordinate 54,265,428, forward strand.
CCCAGTGAAGCAGTTGAGGCTCCTTCTTTAAACGTTTTGAAGAAAAAGATAGATGCCTTTCTAAAGAATAAAGGGATTCGGGGATATGGTGTACGGGCCGGAGAGTGGAGCTGAGTCCACAAAGATCAGCCATGATCTCATTAAATGACGGAGCAGGCTCGAGGGGCCAGATGGCCTACTCCTGTTCCTAGTTCTTATGTTCTTATGTTCTCACTTACATCGACCTTGCTCATTCAATGTACTCCTTCTATCTCTTTACGGTGCGTCCGAACGACCTCCTCTGTGCCTCGCAACTGTGCCAGACAGGACACGATTGCCATCGGCTTGCGAGCTTTTCTCAAGCTTTTCTTATGGATCTCTGACAGGTTCTCCCACCAAGTATGTCCTATACTCCCGGGTCCTGTTTCCTCATTATCACAGAATTCACTCCAAAGGGGCCATCCTTTCCCTTTGAGATATTTCCTGATCTCTTCTTCCCAAACGGGACACTGTCCTACTCTGCTGCCGGTCGCTGCGACCACAAATGTTTGAGGGTTCATGAGGCGTTCCATTGCCTTCATTGCCATTGTTCCTATCTGAATGCTCTTTTAAATTTGGAACAAGGGGTACTGAGGCAGTGCTGTAAACATGGGTACGGCGTTTGCTACTTTCCAGAATACAAACTCCCGACAGTTTTTCGCAACAAAATCTATCAGTTTTACCTTATAGCCTTGTTAGTTACGCATGCATTAACACACTTCCGAATTATGAGGATTGATCAGAACTGTTTGAACACTTGTGGTTTTTCTGTTTCCAATTGGATTTCTAATTCCAATTTTTGGATTCTCCCGGAGTGGTTAGGCCACTTCTAAATCGGGTCCCATCAGAAAGTCGCCAGTAAATGTTGCCAAATTTGGTTGGCTCTTAATTCGTTGCCCGTTGGGTCTTTACTGAATTTGCTCTGTTTCTATAACCTTTGCTCTCGAGTCGCCAGGTATCTTTATGATACCGCCACGAGGTTCAAGTTCAAGTGCTGATCAATAACTCAATACACCAGTTAGTAAGATTCAAATCAAAGCACATTTATTATACACAGTAAATCACTACTCATGCATAAACTCTACTTTCTAGGCTATTTCTATCACTAACAGGCGTATACTTAGCTTCGGAATTGGCCCACCAGGTCAGGGGAACAAATGGCCTTTCGTTCAATCTGAGTCTGCAGGATTCAAAAGCTGGTATGGACTGGTAGCTAGGAGCACCTATCTCGTAGCGTGCGTTTACTGGAGACTTACTTGGTTGATGCGGCAGCTTAGACAGTTCACTCTCAAGGGTTGATTCGAGTTGCTGAGTGACCCTGCCAAGCAGGACAATTTGAACTTGGGGGCTTTACTTTATAGTCCCCAGGGGCTTCACGCCCCTTCGGGGCGGATGCCGTACCTGGTTCCAAGTGATTGGACTGCGTTCCGATCACTTGGATCGATTTCTCCAATGCTGGAGTTGTTCCCTGATCGCTGGGCGGAACCTGAGTGTCCGCTGGCCTTCCTTTGTCTTGGCTCCTGCCGGCGCCGAGGAGTCTGCCTCATTCACTTTAAATGTTTCAATTGTTCCCGGGGATCGCTCATTACTATGCAGATGGCTGCTGGTTTCAGTGCTGTCTGGGCTTTTGCAAGTTCTAATACACAGGATTTCTGCACTTGCTGGTTTTTGCCGGTGTTGGCTGAATTTCCCTGCAGCCTTTGCGGATCTCCATTTTAAGTTGCGAAGTGGCCAACCCATGTGGCTACAGTGCCCGCTGGAACCGCTGACAGGTGGGGCAACTGAGCACAGTGTTGGCAATGTCCTCATTTATTCCCGGCCAGTATACAGCCTCTCGGGCCCTCCGTCGGCACTTCTCAACGTCGAGATGTCCTTCGTGCAGCTGTGTGGGATCACAATGCAGTCCAGCTTCAGGACGACTCCATCCACGATTGCCAAGTCGTCCCGAATGTTGTAAAACTGTGGGCATTGTCCCTTGACCCACCCGTCCGTCATGTGGCACATCATACATTGCAGAAGGGGGTCAGCTGCAGTCTCACGGCGAATGTGGGCAAGGCGTTCGTCAGTGGCCGCTAGATTGGCAGAAGTGAAGGCTACATGTGCGTTGACTTGGCTAACGAATCCCTCTGGGTCGGACGGAGTGTCGACTGCCTTGGACAGAGCGTCTGTTATGATCAGGTCCTTACCCGGTGTATACAAGTTGGAAGTCGTACCTCCGGAGTTTGAGCAGAATGCGCTGGAGGTGAGGGGTCATGTCATTAAGGTCCTTTTGGATGATGCCAACCAGCGGGCGATGGTCGGTCTCCACAGTGAACTGGGGAAGACCATACACATAGTCGTGGAACTTGTCAACACCAGTCAACAGGCCTCAGCACTCCTTCTCAATTTGCACATAGCGCTGCTCTGTGGGGGTCATGGCACGTGACGCATTGGCGACAGGGGCCCATGATGAGGCGTCATCCCGTTGCAGGAGGACCGCCCCAATGCTGGACTGGCTGGCGTCAGTCGAGATCTTCGTCTCCCTTGCAGGATCGAAGGACGCCAGTACTGGGGTGGTGGTAAGCTTGACCTTGAGCGCCTCCCATTCACGCTGGTGGGTGGGAAGCCACTGGAATTCAGTTGTCTTCATGACAAGGTGCCGGAGAGCTGTGGTGTGGGAAGCGAGGTTAGGGATGAATTTTCCCAGGAAGTTGACCATTCCCAGAAAGCTTAGAACTGCCTTCTTGTCTGTCAGCTTCTGCATAGCCGTGATGACTGCCACCTTGTCGGCATCCGGCCGCACACCCAACCGGGAGAAGTGGTCCCCCAAGAATTTGAGCTCGGTTTGGCCAAAAGAACATTTGGCTCTGTTAAGGCACAGGCCCTGGTCCCGTATCAGTTGAAAGACACGTTGGAGGCGACTGATATGATCCTGCCTTTTCCGCCAGCTGGCGGGGCGGACATTCGTCCGGCGCGGGCCTAGCCCCTTAAGGTTGGGTCTCGGCCCCCCAAGATGCGGAGCATTCCGCACCTTTGGGGCGTAACGATGCCCGACTGATTTGCGCCGTTTTGGGCGCCAGTCGGCGGACATCGCACCGTTTCCGGAGAATTTCGCCCGTGATCTGGGATCGGTTGACCGTCAGGGTAGCACACCACTCGTCGTCCGGATCAATGCTGTGCACCGACAGCGGCTGGTGCATTTGACTCGGGGACAGCTTGTTCTTGTTGATAACAGCAATGCGGAAAGGCCCCCTGTCCTCAGTGTTACTGGTCTGTATGATGTCAGGATCGGACATGGTGAACGTGGGTAGAATTGCCCGAACATTTCTGCGAGTCTGGTTAAACTGTTGCGAGTTGGCAGGCTGAGGTGCTCGACAGCAGGCAGCATAGTGGCTAAGCCTGCCACAGCGTAGGCATTGTCGCGCTTTGGCCGGACATTGCCGCTTTAAATGGGCGGTCTGTCCATCGCTTTTCTCCGCGTCAACGTCCCCTCTTTTGGCGCGTACAAGCGCGGGAGGCCTCGGAAAGCGCGCGAAACGGCCGCCCTCCTGCGGGCTGGGAGGTACTCGATCATCTGGACCTGCTCCACCTCGTGGGGCCCCTGCCGTGCCATTTCAGCCGCCTGGATGTGTGAGTACCGGCTGGTGGCGTTCTCATGCAGGACGCAGGTCTCGATGGCCGTCGCTTGGGTGAGTTGCTTGATTTTAAGGAGCTGCTGGCGCAGGGTGTCCGACATGACCCCGAAAGCTATCTGGTCGGGTATCATGGTGTCAGAGGTGGGCCCATAGCCGCAGGACTGCGCGAGGATGCGGAGGTGCATTAAATAAGACTGGAAAGGCTCATCCTTACCCTGCAAGCGCTGCTGGAACAGGTACCTTTCGAAGCTTTCGTTGACTTCAATGCTGAAGTGTTCATCAAATTTTAGGAGCACCGTCTTGTATTTGGTTTTGTCCTCGCCGTCCGCGAATGTAAGGGAATTAAAGAAGTGGATGGCGTGTTGTCCTGCCGTGGAGAGAAGAAGGGCAATCTTCCTCGTGTCCGATGCATTCTCCCTGTCTATGGCCTCTAGGAAGAGCTGGAAGCGCTGTTTAAAAAGCTTCCAATTCACCCCGAGATTGCCAGCGATGCGGAGCGGCGGCGGCGGGTTGATGTTCTCCATGCTGCAGGATGGCGGATTGCTGATAAGTTGCAGGGAGGTCCCACAGGGGCTAGTATGCGTCCACTCCTGGAACCATGTCGTGTTGGGTGTTCTGGTCTACAAACAGGTCAACACGGCTGGAGATGGTGTAACTCTATTTTATTAACAACTCAACTGTAATAACATACTGTAACTTTGGATACGTGCATTACCAGCTTATCTGTGGGCCCTGTCCTATCACTATCTGGGTGGGGCACTCAGCACATGGTGAATGTCTGAGAGGCAGGCTGTGAGCTCTGTGCTCTGAGCTGGCTGCTGCTAGAATGACCGGGAACTCTGGTGTCCTCTGTCTTTACAGTGCGTGTGCTCTCACTGGTGATTGGCTGCGATGTGTATGCTGGTTGGTCCTATTGTATGTCCATCAGTGTGTCAGTGTGTGTGTGATTGCACCATGATATGCTGATGTATGTGATGACAAGAGTCATCTAGTTTTTGTGTAACAGTGACTTTATTTGTGACATTCACAACCCCTAGAACTAAGCTGTGCCCTGCACCCATGCCAACTTACTACGTGTCTAACTTCTTTGCCTTACGGGCCCCACCACTATGCCTTGGTGTTTCCCCAGACGGAACAACAGGAGCGGAGGCCGACTGCTGAGATTCCTGTCCTGCGACCTGGCTCCCCGTCAGCGCGCATTCTTCCAGCCAAAGTGAACAATTTCATATTTTCCCACAGTATACTCCAACTTACACATTTTTGCCCACTCACTCAATCTAACTATATCCCTCTGGAAACTCCTTGGCCGGGATTCTCCGACACTGCGCCGGGTCGGAGAATCCCCGGGGGGAAGCGCAAATCCCACGCAGCCGCCCCGACGCCGACTGCCCTATTCTCCGGTGCCGTTTTTCGTGGGCCAAAATGCGTGAGATCACGCCGGCCATTCCACGCATGGGCGAACTCGAACCCTTTGTTGCCGGCTGGAGCGGCGCCAACCACTCCGGCGTCAAACTTGCCCCTGAAAACTTGGAGAATTCCTCACTTTCGGGGGCTGTTGACTCCGGAGTGGATGCTGCTGGTTTTCCCGCCGGCGTGGGCACATAGCCCCATTTTCACAGATTCCCGCCCCATATGTCCTCTTCACAACATACAACCTGCCCAGATCCTATTGGCTGGGGACAATTGGATACCCCATGATTCTTGAGAAATGAGCTCCCCCAATGAGGAGGGGGGGGCAGGGGAATCATTTGCAGTGCAGCTGTCTCAATAGAGCTGGCCAGTGTGGTACCAGCTACAGAGGGAACCAGTAGTGAGCTAGTGGCCCTGTGTACATATTGTTGTAAATAAAGTTACTTTATGTTTGGTTATACAAACCAGTGCTGGATTCTTCATGGCCCTCACAAAACTACATTTGTGTCATCTTCAAAATTTAGCTGGCAAAATTTACTCCCCCCTTCTAAGTCATTGATGTAAGTTGTAAAATTTCGAGACCCAAGCACAGACCTCTGCAGGATACCATTTGTCTTTAAGACGGAGATAGGTAGGTTCTTGATCAATAAGGGGATCAGGGGTTATGGGGAGAATGGGGATGAAAAAAATATCAGCCATGATTGAATGGCGGAGCAGACTCGATGGGCCGAGTGGCTTAATTCTGCTCCTATGTCTTATGGTCTTATGGTCCATCCTGCCAATCATGTTTTCTGCCAGCCAGCCAATCTTCTGTCCATGCTAATATGTTACCCACACACCGTGAGCTTTTATTTTCAATAGCCTTTAACGTGGCAAATTATCAAATGCAAGTCCAACACATCTGCAGGCTCTCCTACATCCACAGTGCGTGTTACTCCTTCCAAGAACTCCAATAAATTGGCTGAAGATGATTTCTCTTTCACAACACCATGCTGACTCTTCCTGGGTGCCTTGAGTTTCTCTAAGTCTCCAGCTATAACCTCCTTAATGATTGATTCTAATGCATTCCCCGTGACAGATGTCCAGCTAACTGGCCAACCGCTTTCTTTTTTTTTGCTTCTTTCCTTCTTGAAGAGAGGCGTTATATTTGCTACTTTCCGGACAGAATATAGCAAATTTTGGAAAATTAACACCTTCCCTGCATCATAATGTCAGAAGTGCGGATGTTCGCTGATGATTGCACAATGTTCAGCACTATTTGTGACTCCTCATATCCTCAAGCAGTCCATATGCAACAAGACCTGGATAACATAGCAGACTTGGGCAGATAAGTGGCAAGAAACATTGTGCCACACAAGTGCCTGGCATTGACCATCTCCAACAAGAGATAATCTAACCATTCGATGGAATAACCATCGCTGAATCCCCCACTACCAACTTACAGGGGGTTACCATTGTCCAGATACTGAAATGAACCAGCAATCTAAATACTATGGTGTGACTATTGGTGTGCCTCAAGGGTCTGTGCTGGGACCACAACTTGTCACAATGTACATAAGCGACCTGGAAGAAGGAACTGAGGGCACTGTTGCTACTTTTGCAGATGATACAAAGACATGGGGCGAAATTCTCCGGAAACGGCGCGATGTCCGCCGACTGGCACCCAAAACGGCGCAAATCAGACGGGCATCGCGCCGCCCCAAAGGTGCGGAATGCTCCGCATCTTTGGGGGCCGAGCCCCAACCTTGAGGGGCTACGTCGGCGCCGGACTGATTTCCGCCCCGCCAGCTGGCGGAAAAGGCCTTTGGTGTCCCGCCAGCTGGCGCGGAAATTACATCGCCGGGCGGCGCATGCGCGGGAGCGTCCGCTGACGGCATTCCCGCGCATGCGCAGTGGAGGGAGTCTCTTCTGCCACCGCCATGGTGGAGACCGTGGCGGAAGCGGAAGGGAAAGAGTGCCCCCACGGCACAGGCCCGCCCGCGGATCGGTGGGCCCCGATCGTGGGCCAGGCCACCGTGGGGGCACCCCCCGGGGCCAGATCGCCCCGCGACCCCCCCCAGGACCCCGGAGCCCGTCCGCGCCGCCTTGTCCCGCCGGTAAGGTAGGTGGTTTAATTTACGCCGGCGGGACAGGCATTTTAGCGGCGGGACTTCGGCCCATCCGGGCCGGAGAATCGCGCGGGGGGGCCCGCCAACCGGCGCAACGCGATTCCCGCCCCCGCCAAATATCCGGTGCCGGAGACTTCGGCAACTGGCGGGGGCGGGATTCACGCCAGCACCCGGCGATTCTCCGACCCGGCGGAGGGTCGGAGAATCTCGCCCATGGCGGAGATTATTATCTGTCACTTCTTTGCCTACTCTCCTAGCCTGTCCAAATCCTTCTGCAGCCCCCTTGCTTCCTCAATACTACCTGTCCTTCTGCATGGCCGGGACTCTCTGCTATCCCGCGGGGCGACCCGTGCTGGCGTCGAGGAGTGGCGTGAACCACTCTGGTGTTGGGCTGCCCGGAAGGGGCGGAATCCTCCGCATCTTCAGGGGCTCGGCCGGCGCCGTTTGCGCCTCGCCAACCGGTGCTGAAGGGCCTCCGCCGGCCGGCGCGAGTTGGCGCATGCACAGGAGCGCCAGCGTGTTCTGGCGTGATCCCAGCGCATGCGCAGGGTTTTTTTCTCCGCGCCGGCCATGGCGGATCGTTACAGCGGCCGACGGGGAGGGAAAGTGTGCCCTCATGGCACAGGCCCGCCCGCAGTTTTTGGTGGGCCCCGATCGTGGGCCAGGCCACCGTGCAGGGCCCTCCCGGGGCCAGATCCTCCCGCCCCCCCCCCCAAAGACTTTTCAGGCCGCCCGCAGAGCCAGGTCCCGCCGGTAAGGACCTTGTTTGATTTATGCCGAAGGGACAGGCCGAAAACAGGCGGCCACTCGGCCCATCGCGGAGCGGAGAATCGCGCCAATGGGGCGGGATTCTCCGACCCCTCGCCGGACCGGAGAATCGGCGATTGGCGGCATGAATCCCGCCCCGCGCTGGCTGCCGGATTCTCCGGCGGCGGTTTTTCGGCAGGGGCGGGAATCGCGTTGCGCCGGTCGGGGGCCGTTGGCTGTGCCCCCCCCCCACCCCCGGCGATTCTCCGCTCCGCTCCGCGATGGGCCGAGTGGCCGCCTGTTTTCGGCCTGTCCCGTCGGCATAAATCAAACAAGCTCCTTACCGGCGGGACCTGGCTCTGCGGGCGGCCTGCAAAGTCTTTGGGGGGGGGCGCGGATAGCAGAGAGTCCCGGCCATGCAGAAGGACAGGTAGTATTGAGGAAGCAAGGGGGCTGCAGAAGGATTTGGACAGGCTAGGAGAGTAGGCAAAGAAGTGACAGATAATAATCTTTATTGGTGTCACAAGTAGGCGTACATTAGCACTGCAATGAAGTTACTATGAAAATCCCCTCGTCGCCACACTCCGGCGCCTGTTCGGGTACACTGAAGGAGAATTCAGAATGTCCAGTTCATCAAACAAGCACGTCTTTCGGGACTTGTTGGAGGAAACCGGCGCACCCGGAGGAAACCAACGCAGACATGGGGAGAAGGTGCACTCTCCGCACAGACAGTGACCCAAACGGGTATCAATCCTGGGACCCCGGAGCTGTGAAGCAACAGTGCTAACCACTGTGCTACCGTGTCCCCATGTGGAAAAGTGTGAAGTTATGCACTTTGGTAGGAAGAATGGAGGCATAGACTGTTTCTAAATGGGATAAGGCTGAGGAAATAAGAAGCTGATGTGTCCAAAGTTTAGGATAGGGCGGGGATTGGGCCTTTGTTAGGTGGTCTTTCGAATGGTCGGTGCAGACTCGATGGGCTGAATGTCCTCCTTCCGCACTGTAAGGATTCTATGATTCTATGAAAAGAGCAGGTCACAGTCTCAGAATTGTGTAGTGAGTGACTCCCCTGTCTCCCTAAATTCTGTCCACCATCTGCTTGGCTCAATTCTCCAGTTGCCTGGATGAATGCGACTCCAACACTCAAGACTCTACAATATACAGGAAAAGGCAGTCTACTTGATCGGCACCCCATCTACATACTTAACAATCCATACGGCCACCATTGAAACACATTGGGAGCAATCTGTGCTCTACACAAAATGCACTGCAGCAACTTACCAAGGCTTCTTCCAAATACCTGGGGCGAAATTCTCTGGTATCGGTGCGATGTCCGCCGACCGGCACCAAAAACGGTGCAAATCAGTCCGGCATCGCGCCGCCCCAAAGGTGCGGAATCCTCCGCACCTTGGGGGGCCCAGCCCTAACCTTGAGGGGCTAGGCCCGCGCCGGACTGATTTCCGTCCCGCCAGCTGGCAGAAAAGGCCTTTGGTGCCCCGCCAGCTGGCGCGAAACTGACTTTGCCGGGCGGCGTATGCGCATGAGCGTCAGCGGCCGCTCACGGCATCCCCGCGCATGCGATGTGGAGGGAGTGTCTTCCGCCTCCGCCATGGTGGAGACCGTGGCGAAGGTGGAAGGAAAAGAGTGCCCCCACGTCACAGGCCCGCCCACGGATTGGTGGGCCCCGATCGCGGGCCAGGCCACCGTGGGGGTACCCACCGGGGCCAGATCGCCCCAGGACCCCGGAGCCCGCCCGCACCACCTTGTCCCGCCGGTAAGGTAGGTGGTTCAATCCACGCCGGCGGGACAGGCATTCTAGCAGCGGGACTTCGGTCCATCCGGGCCGGAGAATCGCGGGGGGGATTCCCGCCCCCCGCTGAATCTCTGTTGCCGGAGAATTCGGCAACCGGCGGGGGCGGGATTCACGCCAGCCCCCGGCGATTCTCCGACCCGGCGGGGGGGTCGGCGAATCTCACCCCAGGCCTCTATCATCTAGAAGGGCAAGGGCAGCAGATGCATGGGAAGTCAACCACCTGCAGGCCCTGCTCCAAGCCACTCACCATCCTGATGTGGAAGCATAACATCGTTCCTTCACTGTCACTGGGTCAAAATCCTGGAAATCTCTCCCTAACAGCACTGTGGATGTACCTACACCATATAGACTGCAGCAGTTCTAGAAGGCAGCTCACCACCACCTTCTCAAGGGTAATTAGGGATGGGCAACACTCAAAGCTGGCATTATGTATCCGATATTCTGTGACTCTCTTGTTCATCAAGAATCTATCTATTTCTGCCTCAAAAATATTCAATGCACACTCATCCACCTCTCTGGGGAAGAAAGATCTAAAGGTTCACTACCCTCTGAGGTTCAAATTTTGAGGCTATGTCCCGACGCCGATGTGGGAATGATGGTGTTTTACGACAGTACAAATGGGGTAAAACGGCCACCGATCCTCTGTTTGGCCGGGGGCTAGCATGGCGGCAGCAGAGAGCACCCGGCCCGAGCTGCCGATACGGCCTGGAGAACTGCCGGGTCCGTGGCCGCGCCTGCGCATGGCGGCGGCCTGCAGCGGCTGCCCTGTGCTACGTGGCAGCGGCAGCTCGCAAGCCCCGGACCACCCCCCCAAACAGCGCCTCGAGTCCCTGTCAAATTCCCCTCTGCCCGCGGAACGGCCCTCCCCCGACTGTGGCGGCACTGAGTCCGCAGCCGCCACGCCGAGTTCCCGACGGATGATACCACACGCGACCGATCCCGTCGGGATCGCGGGGGCTGGCCTCAGGCAACGTCCGGAGGCCGTCGATGCGGCACGTGGCGTACTCTGCGAGTACACTGCTTTGGAGAGGGCGGAGCATTGCCCCCGATTTGGTCGCGAACGGGTATTCTCCTGCCGGTTTCCGAATGCGATTCTGGTGTCGGCGACCAGAGAATCCCACCCAAACTGTCCCCCTAGCTCCAGTCTCTCCCACAAGGGGAAACAACCTATCAGCATCCACCCTGTCAAGACCTGTCAGCATTTATATGTTTCAATAAGATCACCTCTCATTCTTCTAAACTCCATTGCATATGAGCCAAGTCTGTCTAATATTTACTCAAAAGATAATCCCTCTATCCCAGGTATTTCACGAGTGAACCATCTAATGCATTTGTATCCTTTCTGAAATAAGGGGCGAAATTCTCCGTTATCGGCGGAAAGTCCGCCGATCGGCGCAAAAAACGGCGCAAATCCGACTTGCGGCACGTCGGAAAAATGGGTCGATAGTCTCCAGCCCGAAATGGGCTAGCAGCGACGTAACGGGATCCGCGCTTGCGCAGTGGTTCACGCTGTGCAGCGTCATACGCGCTGCACGGCGTGACGGCTCATAAGGCCGCGCTGCTCCCCCCCAACCGACCGGAACACCCGACCGCAACACCCGACCGCAACACCTGACCGCAACGCCCGACTGGATGGCTGGCCGTCGCTCAGCCCCGAGGTTCGAGTCACGGGATGTGGAGGCGCTCCTGGACGCGGTGGAGCAGAGGAGGGACGCCCTGTATCCCGGGCACGGCCGCAGAGTTGCCCCACGCCACAGCCGGCGTCTGTGGAGGGAAGTGGCAGAGGCCGTCACCGCTGTGGCCCTGACACCACGGACAGGCACCCAGTGCCACAAGAAGGTGAACGACCTCGTCAGAGCAGGCAGGGTGAGCCTCCCCATATCCCCCATATCCCCCCTCCCCCATATCCCCCCTCCCCCATATCCCCCTCCCCCATATTCCCCCTCCCCCATATCCCCCATATCCCCCCTCCCCCATATCCCCCCTCCCCCATATCCCCCTCCCCCATATCCCCCCTCCCCATATCACCCCCTCCCCCATATCCCCCCTCATCCATATCCCCCTCCCCCATATCCCCCCTCCCCCATATCCCCATATCCCCCCTCCCCATATCCCCCCCTCCCCCATAACCCCCCTCCCCCATATCCCCCCTCCCCCATATCCCCCCTCCCCCATATCCCCCCTCCCCCATATCCCTCCTCCCGCATACCCCCCCTCCCCCATATCCCCCCTCCCCCATATCCCCCCTCCCCCATATCCCCCCTCCCCCATATCTCCCCTCCCCCATATCCCCCATATCCCCCCTCCCCCATATCCCCCCTCCCCCATATCCGCCCTCCCCCATATCCCCCATATCTCCCCTCCCCCATATCCCCAAGTGAATCCAGCCCTAACCTTAACCTCTGCAATGCACGTGCAACCGATGGCGTGCATTCATATACCTGCCTAACACTGTTGCCTTTTACCCCTGCCCACCCCCCCCACAGGAGAAGCGCGCACACAACAATAGGGAGCATGTGAGGACTGGAGGAGGGCCCGCTGATGAGAGGCCACTGACCGTACACGAGGAAAGGGCCCTGGAACTGGCTGGCGGACCTGAGGACCGGGAGGTTGCTGATGCAGAGGTCGGGGGCGTACTAGCGAGTGAGCCACCGACAGCCCGTCCCCATATCCCCCCTCCCCTATATCCCCCTCCCCCGTATCACCTGATCACTGCCTGATGTCTAACCATGCATGCTTCATTGTGTATCGCAGGACCAAACGTCCAGGCACCCATCCCCGCAGGTGCAGACTGCCCGCAGGATGCCCCTCGGAGACCACGGGAGACGGAGAGACCCGCACCCTCCAGCATTCGACGCCCGCAGGATGCCCCTCGGAGACCACAGGAGACGGAGAGACCCGCACCCTCCAGCATGCGACGCCGGCAGGATGCCCCTCGGGACCACAGGTGACGGAGAGACCCGCACCCTCCAGCATGCGACGCCCGCAGGATGCCCCTCGCACACCACGGGAGATGGAGAGACCCGGACCCTCCAGCATGCGACGCCCGCAGCATGCCCCTCGGAGACCACGGGAGACGGAGAGACCCGCACCCTCCAGCATGCGACGCCCGCAGGATGCCCTTCGCACACCACGGGAGACGGAGAGACCTGGAGCAACAGGGAGACGACACCCCCGTCACGTGCGGGAGCGACCACCCAGCGATGAGGGGGGCAGCCACAGGCCCCCGTCACATCCGGGCCAGGACACCACCACCCAGGACACCACTACCCAGGACACCACTACCCAGGACACCACTACCCAGGACACCCCTACCCGGGACAGCACTACCCAGGACACCCCTACCCGGGACAGCACTACCCAGGAAGACGAAATACCGGACAGTGGGTCAGAGTGGATGGGTGGAGACGAACCCCCACCCCAAAGTGCCATGGACTCAGAGTGGGACGAAGAGCACGACACAACGCCACTGCTGTCACCAACACCCTCCACCATCGCAGAAACACTCACCACGGTTGGGCACTTTAGTGATGAGGCGTCTGGTACACTCACTGGTGCGCACAACACAGCCGTCCCGGTACAGCAGGTGGAGGTAGGAGCAGCAGAGGAGCCGGGCGGTCGGAGGGCAGCCCAGCCCAAGCGAACATCTGCCGCCCAGATGGATCCCGGGTTCCTGCAGTTACCACACCCACACATAGATCCGATGCAACCACCGACCCAGAGACAAGCGAAGAGGGTGACGGGCGGCTTGCGGCGGCTGCAGTCGCAGGTGGAGGAGTCCACCCGCGTCCAGGAGCTGGGAGTGGTGCCGGTCATGCGTGCCACCCAGGCTGACAGCGCACGGGTGGCGTCCGCGGTGGAGGCAATGGGTGCGACGGTGTCAGACATGGGGAACGGTTTGCAAGGCCTGGGGCCTTCCGTGCAGGTGGCGTCTGTGGCCCAGGAAATGGCTGCCCTCTCACAGGAGGCCATGAGCCAGTGCCAGCGCCAGATGGCAGAGGCGCTCAACGCCATAGCCCAGTCTCTGCAGGCCATGGCCCAGTCTCAGCAGGCCATGGCCCAGTCTCAGCAGGCCATGGCCCAGTCTCAGCAGGCCATGGCCCAGTCTCTGCAGGCCATCGCTGAGGGCATCGGCGCCAGTGGCCATGTGCGAGCCGGCGTTGCACTGTCACAGACAGGGTTTGCCAACACCCTGGGCTCCATGGCTGCAAACCTGCAGACCCCTGTCGATACCAGCACGGGCCTCCAGGACTGGCAGCACCAGATGTCGGGGGGGCGTCGGGGGGCCAGTCCGTTCACATCCCCCACCCACGTAGAGGCCTGGGGGCCATCGGGCACCCCGAGGGAGGAGGAGGTGGTGTGGTCCGTCCCGGCTCCCTCTGTAGGGGAGGTCCCGGTACACCGCGACACCTCGGACTCCCCCCCTTCCGTCCCAGGTGCATCGGGTAGGCAACGGGCAGGACAGGCTGGCAGCTCGCCATCCCAGTCGCCCGGTCCGCAGCCTGGCCCATCTAGGCCAGGACGCCCCAGGAAACGGCCGCCAAAGGGATCCAGTGTCAGAGGGCAGGAATCACAGGAGTCCACCTCCAGTTCTGCTGTACCATCTGGGGAACCACGTAGACGTAGTCAAAGGGCCCGTAAGGCCAAACAATTAGACACTGAGTAAGTTGGCACGGGTGCAGGGCTCAGGTGAGTTTTAGGGGCTAGGGCACGTGCATGAACTCCTTTGGTTATTAAAGTCAATGTTACACCTACCAAAGCTGCCTTTGTGCTCTGTCCAAAGTGTGCGGGGGTGTCATGTACGTTGAGCGCAAGTGTGTGTGAGGGGTGGTCTTACCTCAGCCCCAGGTGAGTCTGCCCCCTTCCCCCTGGGCCGCCATCAACATCCCCCGGGCAGAGGACGGGACCGTGCGCTGCAGTGTCACAGCCGCATGCAGGGATGGTCCGGGTGGATGGTGGTACTGTGGCCATGGGTCAGACATAGTCCAACGATGTAGAGCCAGGAGCTCATCGCAGGGCGGGTTGTCATCATCCTCCATGGCCTGCGATAGACACGCGTCCACCCGCAACTGTGTGAGCCCGGCCCGTTGTGCCGCAGGTGGATCGGCAATGGGGAGGGGGGGGGTGGTGTGCATGCGGGTGGGGTGGGTGGGGTTGGGGAGGGGGTGCTGGGTTGGTGGATGGGTGGGGGGTGTGGGTGGTCGGCTGTTGCCATGGTATGCGGTCTGTGGCCATACTACCCGATTCCCACGCCCATCTAGTCAGTGAAGCGGGCATCTATCAGTCTGTCCCGTGCCCGCTGGGCCAGCCGGTAACGGTGGACAGCCACCCGCCTGTGTCTACCCCGTCTGCCCTGACCATTGCCCCCATCCCCCTCATCTGGGGAGGACTGGGCCTCTTCCTGCTGCTCCTCCACTCCGCCCTCCTCTGCCTGCGGCACATCGCCCCTCTGCTGGGCTATGTTGTGCAGGACGCAGCACACCACTATGATGCAGCCGACCCTATCTGACCGATACTGGAGGGCGCCCCCAGAGAGGTCCAGGCACCTGAAACACATCTTCAGCACGCCATAGCACCTCTCAATCACTCCCCTTGTCGCTACATGGGCATCATTGTAGCGGTTCTCCGCCTCATTGCGTGGCCTCCGTATAGGCGTCATCAGCCACGATCGCAATGGGTAGCCCCTGTCGCCAGCAACCAGCCCCTCAGCCGGGGATGGCGTCCCTCGTACATGCCGGGGATGGATGACCGCGCCAACACGAATGAGTCGTGTACACTGCCTGGGTGACGGGCGCAGACATGCAGGATCATCATGCGGTGGTCGCAGACCACCTGTACGTTCATCGAATAGGTCCCCTTCCTATTAGTGAACACGGCCCTGTTATCTGCAGGTGGCCACACGGCAACGTGCATCCCATCGATCGCGCCCTGGACCATGGGGAACCCGGCAACGGCAGAGAAGCCCACGGCCCGGGCACCTTGGCTGGCCCGGTCCACGAGGAAGCGGATGTAGCGGTGCGCCATGGCATATAGGGCATCTGTCACTGCCCGGATGCACCGATGCACCAATGTCTGCGATATGCCGGACAGGTCCCCACTCGGTGCCTGGAATGACCCCGTTGCATAAAAGTTCAGGGCCACCGTAACCTTGACGGACACGGGGAGAGGGTGTCCCCCGCCAGTGCCACGCGGTGACAGGTGTGCCAGCAGGTGGCAGATGTGTGCCACGGTTTCCCGGCTCATCCGGAGTCTCCTCCTGCATTCCCGGTCCGTAAGGTCCTGGTATGACTGCCGGGGCCGGTACACACGGGGCGCCCTCGGGTGCCTCCGTTGCTGTGGGGCCGCGACGTCCTCCTCCCCCTCCTCGTCCTGTCGGTCAGGTGTCCCTCCAGCCTGGGCGGCTGCCGCCTGCCCCTCTGCGGCAGCCTGCGCCGCCTCTCTGGCACGCTCCTCCTCCTCCTCATCCAGGGCAACATAGACATGAGTGGCTGCCACCACGGCGGCCAACATCGCTGGATGATCTGAAAACATGACGGCCTGGTGGGGGGGAGGGGAACGACGACATGTCATCATTGCCCATATCCCCTCCTCCCCCCATCCAGGTGGCATGGACCGCATGGGTCCAACTGTTGGAGGCTGGCACCTGGCCAGGTGGACCAACTCACTTGCCCTCCCATCCCCCTCCTCGGCACGGACCCCCCCCCAACCTCCACCTCAGCACGGACCCCCCAACCCCCAACCTCCACCCCAGCACGGACCCCTCCCCCAACCTCCACCCCGGCACGGGCCCCCCCCAACCTCCACCCCAGCACGGACCCCCCCCAACCCCCAACCTCCACCCAGGCACGGACCCCCCCCACCTCCACCCCAGCACGGACCCCCCCCCAACCTCCACCCCAGCACGGACCCCCCCCAACCTCCACCCCAGCACGGACCCCCCCCCAACCTCCACCCCAGCACGGACCCCCCCCCCAACCTCCACCCCGGCACGGACCCCCCCCAACCTCCACCCCAGCACGGACCCCCCCCCAACCTCCACCCCAGCACGGACCCCCCCCCAACCTCCACCCCAGCACGGACCCCCCCCCAACCTCCACCCCAGCAGGGACCCCCCCCAACCTCCACCCCAGCACGGACCCCCCCCCAACCTCCACCCCGGCACGGACCCCCCCCAACCTCCACCCCAGCACGGACCCCCCCCCCCAACCTCCACCCCAGCACGGACCAAACCCCCAACCTCCACCCCGGCACGGACCCCCCCCAACCTCCAGCCCAGCACGGACCCCCCCCCCCAACCTCCACCCCGGCACGGACCCCCCCCCAACCTCCACCCCAGCACGGACCCCCCCCCAACCTCCACCCCAGCACGGACCCCCCCCCAACCCCCAACCTCCACCCCGGCACGGACCCCCCCCCCCAACCTCCACCCCAGCACGGACCCCCCCCAACCTCCATCCCGGCACGGACCCCCCCAACCTCCACCCCAGCACGGACCCCCCCAACTCCACCCCAGCACGGACCCCCCCCCCAACCCCCAACCTCCACCCCGGCACGGACCCCCCCCAACCTCCACCCCAGCACGGACACCCCCCAACCTCCACCCCAGCACGGACCCCCCCCCCAACCTCCACCCCAGCACGGACCCCCCCCCAACCCCCAACCTCCACCCCGGCACGGACCCCCCCCCAACCTCCACCCCAGCACGGACCCCCCCCAACCTCCATCCCGGCACGGACCCCCCCAACCTCCACCCCAGCACGGACCCCCCCAACTCCACCCCAGCACGGACCCCCCCCCAACCCCCAACCTCCACCCCGGCACGGACCCCCCCCCAACCTCCACCCCAGCACGGACACCCCCAACCCCCAACCTCCACCCCAGCACGGACCCCCCCAACCTCCACCCCGGCACGGACCCCCCCATCCCCCTCCCCGGCACGGACCCCCCTCCCGGCACTTCCCCGGGAGCCCAGCCTACTCTAACCACCCCCCCCGCCGCACACACACACACACAACCCGAGACACACCTCTCCTCACGCAATCAGACTGCGGCCACGCCATCGCCTGCCCAGAGCCAACCCCCCAGGCCGTCACTCACCTCCACGCTGGTCGGCGTGAGCCTGGAGCACCGGGTCACGCCGATGAAAAGGAGGTTTAATTTACGTCGACGTGAACGGTCATCACGTCGACGGGACTTCGGCCCATCCGGAAGGGAGAATATCGGCAGGCCGAAAATCGGCTGCCTTGCGCAGACCCGTGACATTCTCCGCGGCAGCGGCGCCATTAACGCCCCGCCGACTTTTCTCCCTTCGGAGACTTTGGCGGGGGCGGGGACGGGATTCACGGCGGCCAACGGCCATTCTCCGACCCTCTGGGGGGTCGGAGAATGACGCCCAAGGAGTCCAAATCTGTACACAATATTCCAGATGTGATCTCACCAACACTCTGAACAACTGTAACAAAATATCTCTACTTTTATATTCCATTTCCGTTGCAATAAACAACAACATTCCATGCACCTTCCTAATCACTTGCTGTACCTGCATGCTAACTTTTGATTCATGTACCAGGACACCCAGATCCCTCTATACCTCAAAATTCTGCAATCTCTCACCATTTAAACAATATGCTGCTTTTCTATTCTTCCTGCCAAAGTGGACCAGATCAGTTCACATTTATCGGCGGCATATGCCATCCACCATCTCACTTAACTCATCTATGCCCCTTTGCTCCTTATGTCTGATGCGACCATCAATTCACTCGAGACAGGAGTAGAAGTAAACCGTGGCTTTAATCAACTTAGAACAGTGCCTGCCTGCGACTGATCCAATACTGAGAACCGCCTACAGGTCGACTGCTCTTTATACCTCCCTTCAAGGGGCGGAGCCATGGGTAGAGCCCATACAGGCCCCAACATGTTCCCCTATGGATAATGCCAGACAGTGGCCCATAGGAGGAGCCCACAAGGGCAACAGCATAGCACAGATACAAATACAAAGGCAACAGCACAGATACAAATACAATGGTGGATTATTGGCATAATACATTCACCACATTCACCCCCTGTTGAAAAAATGAAGTCCGGCGGGGGTGATGGGTTCATACGTTCGGCCGGTCCGGCATACAAATTGTATGCTGTGATCGCCGAAGCTCTGGCCCGGGTGTCAAGCTCGTCCGTGCTGGCATCGGTAGTGAGGGTGCCGGTGCGGGTAGATACGTGGACTCCGGGAGCGTCTCTTCTGGAGCTTCATTCCTGTGGATCGGTGAAGGGGGGATGGCGTGCGGGAGGGAGCGCAGGAGCCATGTAGGGGCGGGGGCGCTGGTCATGGTAGGTTGGGCGGGATATGGTGGAGGGGCGGTGGTGGTGGTGGTGGTGGAACCGGCGGGCGCCAGGTCCCGGAGGGAGACCGTATCCTGTCGGTCATCGGGGTGTTCGATATAAGCGTACTGGGGGTTGGAGTGTAGGAGCTGGACCCGCTCTACCAGAGGATCGGACTTATGGCTCCTGACGTGTCTTCTGAGTAGGACTGGCCCCGGTGTCTTCAGCCAGGACGGAAGCGAGGCCCCTGAGGTGGATCTCTTAGGGAAAACAAATAGGCGGTCATGAGGGGTCTCGTTTGTGGCCGTGCAAAGGAGTGAACTAATAGAGTGGAGGGCATTGGGGAGTTGGGGAGGACCTCCTGCCAGTGAGAAACTGGGAGATTCCTGGATCGTAGGGTCAGTAGGACGGTCTTCCAGACCGTCGTGTTCTCCCTCTCCACCTGCCTGTTTCCCCTGGGGTTATAACTGGTAGTCCTGCTCGAGGCGATGCCCTTACTGAGCAGATACTGACACAGTTCGTCGCTCATGAACGACGAGCCCCGGTCACTGTGGACATAATTGGGGAAACTAAACAGGGTGAAGACACTATGTAGGGCCTTAATGACGGTGGACGTGGTCATGTCGGGGCAAGGGATTGCAAAGGGGAAGCGGGAGAATTCATCAATAATATTGAGGAAATATGTATTGTGGTTATTGGAGGGGAGGGGCCCTTTGAAATCGATACTGAGGCGCACAAAGGGCCGGGATGCCTTTACCAGGTGGGCCTTATCTGGTCGCTAGAAGTGCGGTTTACACTCCGCACAGATCTGGCAGTCTCTGGTCATGGCTCTGACCTCCTCGGTGGAGTAGGGCAGGTTGCGGGCCTTGATATAGTGGATAAGCCGGGTGACCCTCAGGTGGCAGAGGTCATCGTGGATAGCCCGTAGTCGATCATCTTGCGCGTTGGCGCATGTGCAGCGGGACAGGGCATCTGGGGGCTTGTTGAGCTTCCCAGGACGATATACTATATCGTAGTTATAGGTGGGGAGTTCGATCCTCCACCTCAAGATCTTATCGTTCTTGATTTTGCCCCGCTGCGTATTATCAAACATGAAGGCTACCAATCAGTGGGCAGCACGGTAGCATTGTGGATAGCACAATTGCTTCACAGCTCCAGGGTCCCAAGTTCGATTCCGACTTGGGTCACTGTCTGTGCGGAGTCTGCACATCCTCCCCGTGTGTGCGTGGGTTTCCTCCGGGTGCTCCGGTTTCCTCCCACAGTCCAAAGATGTGCAGGTTAGGTGGATTGGCCATGATAAATTGCCCTTAGTGTCCAAAGTTGTCCTTAGTGTTGGGTGGGGTTACTGGGTTGTGGGGATCGGGTGGAGGTGTTGACCTTGGGTAGGGTGCTCTTTCCAAGAGCTGGTGCAGACTCGATGGGCCGAATGGCCTCCTTCTGCACTGTAAATTCTATGTTAGATCATTGGTCGGTGACAAGGGTAAACCTCCTACCAGCGAGGTAGTGCCTCCAGTGCCGTACGGCTTCCACGATGGCTTGGGCCTCTTTTTCGACTGAGGAGTGCCGAATTTCGGAGGTGGTGAGGGTGCGCGAAAAAAACGCTACCGGTCTGCCTGCTTGATTGAGGGTAGCAGCGAGAGTGACCTCTGATGCGTCGCTCTCCACCTGGAAGGGGACAGACTCGTCCACCGTGCGCATCGTGGCTGTGGCGATGTCCGCCTTGATGCAGCTGAAGGCCTGGCGGGCCTCAGTCGCCAGGGGGACGATGGTGGCCTTGATTAGTGGGCGGGCTTTGTCCGCATAGTTGGGGACCCACTGGGCATGATATCAAAAGAACCCGAGGCACCTCTTCAGGGCAGTGTGGGAGGGGGAGTTCCAGGAGGGGGCGCATGCAGTCGGGGTCGGGCCCTAGGACTCCGTTTTCCACGACGTAGCTGAGGATGGCTCATCTGGTTGTGCGGAAAACGCATTTCTCCTTGTTGTAAGTGAGGTTTAGAGTTTGGGCGGTTTGGAGAAATCTGTGGAGGTTGGCGTCGTGGTCCTGCTGATCATGGCCGCAGATGGTGACATTGTCCCAGTACGGAAATGTGGCCCAGAGCCCGTACTGGTCCACCATTCGGTCCATTGTTCTTTGGAACACCGAAACCCCGTTCGTGACGCAAAAGGGGAACCGGAGGAAGTGGAAAAGGTGGCCGGCTGCCTCAAACGCCGTGTAGTGGCGGTCCTCCGGGCGGATTGGGAGCTGGTGGTATGCAGACTTCAGATCCACCGTGGAGAACACCCGGTAGTGTGCGATCTGGTTTACCATGTCTGCAATCCGGGGAAGGGGGTACGTATCGAGTTGCGTGTACCGGTTAATGGTTTGGCTGTAATCTACAACCATCCGGTTCTTTTCCCCGGTCTTGACGACCACCACCTGAGCTCTCCAGGGGCTACTGCTGGCCTCGATGACTCCCTCCCGCAAGAGTTGCTGGACCTCGGACCTGATAAAAGTCCTGTCCTGTATGCTGTACTGCCTGCTCCTAGTAGCAACTGGTTTGCAGTCGGCGGCGAGGTTTGCGAAGAGTGGGGGAGGGTCGACTTTTAGGGTCGCGAGGCTGCATATGGTGAGAGGGGGCAGGGGCCCCCCGAACTTCAGGGTTAGGCTCCTGAGGTTGTGTTGGAAATCTAGTCCCAATAGGAGCAGAGGTGTGGGAGCACATATAATTTAAAATTAGTGTACTCAGCGCCCTGTATTGCTAGGGTTGCGGTAGTGCACCCTCAGATCTGCACCGAGTGCAACCCAGAGGCGAGGGGGATGGTTTGGTGCGCCTAGAAAATTGGGAGTGAGCAGCGTCTTACCATGTCCGGGTGAATGAAGCTCTCTGTGCTCCCGGAGTCGAAAACGCAAGGCGTCTCGTGCCCGTTTACCCGGACGGTCATCATGGAGCTCCAGAGGTGCTTGGGTCGCGACTGGTCCAGGGTGACCGCGCTGAGTTGCGGGTAGCCGGCGTGGTTGGAGGTGCTGGGGCGGTTCCGCGATGGCTGTCCTTGTTGATCGTACGCGTCGAGCGGCGTAGCAGATGACGGCTAAGATGGCGGCCCCCGTTGGTCGAGCGTGGCGGGTGGTCCAAGATGGCAGCCCCCATGGATCGCACGTGGCCAGCCGCGTGGGGGAGGATGGCCAAGATGGCGGCCCCCGTGAGTCGCACGTGTTGAGAGGGCTGGAAGATGGTTGCCTCCACGGATAGCACGAGGCTGATGACGCGTCTACAGGGGGTGGAGTCGGCGGACATGCTGCCACACTGCGGGGGCTGCAGGCCTGTGAGTCTGAGGATCGGGCCTCTGAGTTAGAGTTCTTGGACTTGGCCAGGCAAACTTTGGCTAAATATCCTTTTCTCCCGCAGCTGCTGCAGTTCGGGTTACGTGATGGGCAGCGCTGCCGGGGATGTTGGGACTGGCCGCAGAAATAGCAGTGTAGCCCCCCCATGGTGGGCATGCGGCCGTGCGGCACAAGCCTGGAGTAGTCTTTGGTCAGGGATCCACGAGGGGGCCGCGTGGTCAGCCGGGAGCACGGTAAGGCTCTGGAACGCTACTTCCAGAGAGGAGGCGAACTTTACCGTCTGATCCATGTCCAGGGCCGCCTTTTCGAGTAGGCGCTGTCTCACGTAGTTGGACCGGACTCCCGCCACGTAGACGTCTCAGACGGCGAGTTCCATATGTTGAGTGGCCGTAATGGCCTGGTAGTTGCAGCTACGTGCGAGGGCTTTGAGGTCGCGTAGGAAGTCTTCTAGCGATTCCCCAGGGCATTGGCGGTGAGCGGTGAGGATGTGTCGCGCGTAGACCTCGTTCACGGGCCGTACACAGAGGCGTTCGAGCATCACGAGGGCGTCTGCGAAGGAGGAGGCCTTGTCAAGTTGAACAGAGATTCGATGGCTCACCCGTGCGTGGAGGAGGCTCAGCTTCTGTTCGTCGGTGACTGAAATCGTGGAGGAGGCTGCGAGATAGGCCTTGAAGCATCGAAGCCAGTGCGAAAACATTTCTTCCGCCTCCGCGGCCTGCGGATAGAGTTCCAATCAGTCAGGTTTGAGGGCCGATTCCATAGTTGCATTTAAGTTGATTAAATTGATGCGACCATCAATTCACTCGAGACGGGAGTAGAAGTAAACCGTGGCTTTAATCAACTTAAAACAGTGCCTGCCTGTGACTGATCCAATACTGAGAACCACCTACAGGTCGACTGCTCTTTATACCTCCCTTCAAGGGGAGGAGCCATGGGCAGAGCCCATACAGGCCCCAACATGTTCCCCTATGGATAATGCCCTACAATGGCCCATAGGAGGAGCCCACAAGGGCAACAGCATAGCACAGATACAGATACAAGGGCAACAGCACAGATACAAATACAATGGTGGATTATTGGCACAATACATTCACCACAATGTCCTCTTCACAATTTACTTTCCGGCCTATCTTTGCGTCATCAGCAAATTTAGCAACAATGCCTTCAGTCCTGTCATCCAAGTCATTGATGTAATTGTAAATATTTGATTTCACATGTTTAATATCAGCCATTATTGTTGGGTTCATTTCATCTCGGTCTTTGTTACTTTATAGACTACTGTAAATAATTGAATAATGACTTTGAGTAGCAGTAATGAGCTTTGTCAAATTATTTCCCTGCCTTTCCAGCTGAATGACTAACGGCTTTGCTGATATTTGTGTCCGAGCTACTCTCTGATAATGCATTTCATGGACTACAGATCAGGTGAAGATTTCTGAGGTGGAGTGTTTCCATTTGCGACAAACTATACAGACTAAAAACAGTTTCTCAAGCAGCTAGGTGAGAGAGATTTCCCCCTGCGTGTGAGTTCAAACAACATTAAAACTTAAAGCAGTCCACCTATATTAATATTTGCACAAAACTGCAAAATGTCCACATGTTAAATGTAACGCAAGGACAAAGACAGCAGGCATATCCTAAGAAGGATCTTGCATTAAAAAGTAAACGCGTTGCATCCAGCTTGACACAAAAATAATATGAAATTCAGATGCGGGGCATGGGATACGTTGGCTGGGAAGCTGTAAAAGTTTCAACTCATTGGGGAAAGAATCTTTTGAGACTTTCAAGCCACATTTCTCACAGTCTGTATAGAAGGAAAGCAGGGAACTCAAACAAGGAGGTTAAATCCAAAACAAACAGGCAAAAAAAAGGGCAGGCCCAATCTTATGGGTAAACACTGGTTAAAAAAAAATTAGAAATCCTGAAATTAAGTGGATTGCTGAGTTTGAACACGACCGTCAGATTTGTCCCAGGCCTTCAGCTGAGGCGTACATGAAGGACTTTAAATTAAAAAAGATGCTTCAGAGGAGAACACATAAAAGGAATTCTTCTTGGAATTCCGATTCTTTTTGTGTCAACTCCTGCAAGATGGACAGTGAGTTGAAAGGTCAAAGGAGTGAGTTTGCTGAGGCCCAGCTTGGCTATTTGAATGCTACCTTGTGAAAAAAAAAAGCAGCGACGTTTCAAGAACCAACCAGTTTTCCTCACACCCGGGCCGGTACTTAGAAAATAATGGATAAAGTAACAATTCCTTCTGCTTTGTATTCAGGCTATCTACGTTGTCTTCAGCTATTGTAATCTCCAGTAATAAGCTCTCTAAAACACCAGCAGCTAATCAAAGACTTTACGCAGTATTGGTTGACGACAGAACGCAAAGACTGAAAGCTACAGTAAATCAGCGTTCCTGAAGAAAAATGTCTTGTTAAAACACCCAACAGCTTAACACCATACTTGGAGGTCCCTTAAGTATGTACACCGAGCCCGTGGCTGCAATATAAATACATTCACTTGCCTGGGATTATGGAAGCAACAATTAAAGCAGAACTTTAAGAACCTGACCTTTCTACAAAAAGAAATCTCATGCCATTACTACGCAACAAACTATTTCATACGTAGGTGCCAATTTTTACATAAGCCGAAAGCCCCGCAGAAGCAAACAAAGCCCGGAGTAAAATTCATCTCTTACAAACAGTGGCAGCAAACATAAACATGGGTGTTTTGTGTATCTGGCGAGTGAAGGCTTGGGAATGGGAACCATAATTCACGCTGATTATGAGCTTGTCCTGGCTTCAAGACTCAAAAGTTAATTTTAGCCTGTTGGTCAGCGGAGGTTCACAGGGTTTCTTTTCACACACAGTTGCGACACCTCAAAGTTCAAAGTGCGCCTTGCAGACTTGCACACAAGATTAAAAGCAGTGCCGAATATTTAACAAGTGGCAATATTGATTTTTTTATTTGACGTGCGATAATTCCATGAAAAAGATTGCGTGTTGGGATTTTAAAACTAGTCACTACAGAGGAGGCTCTAGCTGCAAAAAGGCCACCTGAATTTAATACGGCTGACTTTTGTATAATTAGAAAAATGCAGGAGCCCCGAACCTTGAGCGAAATATCATACCGACAAAGAAAAACAAATCGAACGTTGTCTACAGCCTTTAGGACAGAGATGAGGAGACATTTCTTTACCCAGAGAGTGGTCGGCCTGTGGAATTCATTACCACAGGAAGTAGTTGAGGCCAAAACATTGTATGTTTTTAAGAAGCAGTTAGATACAGCACGTGGGGCGAAGGGGATCCAAGGATATTGGGGGAAGGCGGGATTAGGCAATTGAGTTGGATGATCAGCCATGATCATAATGAATGGTGGAACAGACTCAAAGGGCCGAATAGCCTCCTGCTGCTCCTATATTCTTTGTTTCTACTTCGCTTAATTGAAATTATTAAAGTTTTACCTTATTATACCTGTGCTGCTTCAAATAAATGTTATACTGACACAAGGGACCCATGCACCCAGTTTCAAGTGCGAAATGCAATTTGAACATGCACTCTAATAATCTTTATTAATAATCTTTATTAGTGTCACACATAGGCTTACATTAACACTGCAATGAAGTTATTGTGAAAAGCCCCTAGTCCCACACTCCGGCGCCTGTTCGGGTACACTGGGGGAAATTCAGAATGTCCAATTCACCTAACAAGCACATCTCGGGCCTGATTCTCCGCAATCGGCGCGATGTCCGCCGGCCGGCGCCAAAAACGGCGCGAATCAGTCCGGCATCGCGCCGCCCCAAAGGTGCGGAATTCTCTGCATCTTGAGGGGCCGAGCCCTCACCTTGAGGGGCTAGGCCCACGCCGGACTGATTTCCGCCCCGCCAGCTGGCGGGAAAGGCCTTTGGTGCCCCACCAGCTGGCGCGGAAATGACTTTGCCGTGCGGCGCATGCGCGGGAGCGTCAGCGGCTGCTCACGGCATCCCCGTGCATGGGCTGTGGAGGGGGTCTCTTCCGCCTCCGCTGTAGGGGAGACCATGGCGAAGGCGGAAGGAAAAGAGTGCCCCCACGGCACAGGCCCGCCCGCGGATCGGTGGGCCCCGATCACGGGACCCCGGAGCCCGCCCGCGCAGCCTTGTCCCGCCGGTAAGAGAGGTGGTTTGATTCTCGCCGGCGGGACAGGCATTCCAGCAGCGGGACTTTGGCCCATCGCGGGACGGAGAATCGCCGGGGGGGGGGGGGGGCAACCGGCGCGGCGTGATTCCAACCCCCGCCGAATATCCGGTGCTGGAGAACTTGGCAACCGGCGGGGGCGGGATTCACGCCAGCCCCCGGCGATTCTCCGACCCGGCGGGGGGTCGGAGAATCCCGCCCCTCGCTTGTGGGAGGAAACCGGAGCGCCCGGAGGAAACCCACGCAGACACGGGGAGAACGTGCGGACTCTGCACAGACAGTGACCCAAGCCGGGAATCGAACCTGGGTTCCTGGTACTGTGAAGCAACAGTGCTAACCACTATGCTACCATGCCGCCCTAGTTATGGTCTTCCCTGTAAATGGAAACAATTTCACTGCATCTATTCTATCAAGACCTTTCATTGCCTTAAAGATCTCGATCAGATCACCCCCACAGACTTGTTCAGTCTTTCCTGATGGTTCAAACCCCTCAGGTCCGGTATCATCCTTACAAATCACCTCAGCACCCTGTCAAAGTTAAGGGGCGTCATTCTCCGACCCCCCAGAGGGTCGGAGAATGGCCGTTGGCCGCCGTGAATCCCGCCCCCGCCGGTTGCCGAAGTCTCCGAAGGGAGGAAAGTCGGCGGGGCGTTAATGGCGCCGCTGCCGCGGAGAATGTCACGGGTCTGCGCAAGGCAGTCGATTTTCGGCCTGCCGATATTCTCCCTTCCGGATGGGCCGAAGTCCCGTCGACGTGATGACCGTTCACGTCGACGTAAATTAAACCTCCTTTTCATCGGCGTGACCCGGTGCTCCAGGCTCACACCGACCAGCGTGGAGGTGAGTGACGGCCTGGGGGGTTGGCTCTGGGCAGGCAATGGCGTGGCCGCAGTCTGAATGCGTGAGGAGAGGTGTGTCTCGGGTTGTGTGTGTGTGTGTGTGCGGCGGGGGGGGGGGGCGGTGGTTAGAGTAGGCTGGGCTCCGGGGGAGTGCCGGGAGGGGGTCCATGCCGGGGAGGTGGATGGGGGTCCGTGCCGGGGTGGAGGTTGGGGGGGGGGTCCGTGCCGGGGTGGAGGTTGGGGGGGGGTCCGTGCCGGGGTGGAGGTTGGGGGGGGGGGGTCCGTGCCGGGGTGGAGGTTGGGGGGGGGGGTCCGTGCCGGGGTGAGGTTGGGGGGGGGGTCCGTGCCGGGGTGGAGGTTGGGGGGGGGGTCCGTGCCGAGGAGGGGGATGGGAGGACAAGTGAGTTGGTCCACCTGGCCTGGTGCCAGCCTCCAACAGTTGGACCCATGCGGTCCATGCCACCTGGCTGGGGGGAGGAGGGGATATGGGCAATGATGACATGTCGTCGTTCCCCTCCCCCCCACCAGGCCGTCATGTTTTTCAGATCATCCAGCGATGTTGGCCGCCGTGGTGGCAGCCGCTCATGTCTATGTTGCCCTGGATGAGGAGGAGGAGCGTGCCAGAGAGGCGGCGCAGGCTGCCGCAGAGGGGCAGGCGGCATATCCCCCCCTCCCCCATATCCCCCCTCCCCATATCCCCCCCTCCCCCATATCCCCCCTCCCCATATCCCCCATACCCCCCTCCCCCATATCCCCCCTCCCCCATATCCCCCTTCCCCATATCCCCCCTCCCCCATATCCCCCCTCCCCATATCCCCCTCCCCCATATCCCCCCTCCCCCATATCCCCCCCTCCCCCATATTCCCCCATATCCCCCATATCCCCAAGTGAATCCAGCCCTAACCTTAACCTCTGCAATGCACGCGCAACCGATGGCGTGCATTCATATACCTGCCTAACACTGTTGCCTTTTACCCCTGCCCCCCACGCACAGGAGAAGTGCGCACACAACAATAGGGAGCATGTGAGGACTGGAGGAGGGCCCGCTGATGAGAGGCCACTGACCGTACACGAGGAAAGGGCCCTGGAACTGGCTGGCGGACCTGAGGACCGGAGGTTGCTGATGCAGAGGTCGGGGGCGTACTCCCCCGTATCACCTGATCACTGCCTGATGTCTAACCATGCATGCTTCATTGTGTATCGCAGGACCCAAACGTCCAGGCACCCATCCCCGCAGATGCAGACTGCCCGCAGGATGCCCCTCGGAGACCACGGGAGACGGAGAGACCCGGACCCTCCAGCATGCGACGCCCGCAGGATGCCCCTCGCACACCACGGGAGACGGAGAGACCCGGACCCTCCAGCATGCGACGCCCGCAGGATGCCCCTCGCACACCACGGGAGACGGAGAGACCCGCACCCTCCAGCATGCGACGCCCGCAGGATGCCCCTCGGAGACCACGGGAGACGGAGAGACCCGCACCCTCCAGCATGCGACGCCCGCAGGATGCCCCTCGCACACCACGGGAGACGGAGAGACCCGGACCCTCCAGCATGCGACGCCCGCAGGATGCCCCTCGCACACCACGGGAGACGGAGAGACCCGCACCCTCCAGCATGCGACGCCCGCAGGATGCCCCTCGGAGACCACGGGAGACGGAGAGACCCGCACCCTCCAGCATGCGACGCCCGCAGGATGCCCCTCGGAGACCACGGGAGACGGAGAGACCTGGTGCAACAGGGAGACGACACCCCCGTCACGTGCGGGAGCGACCACCCAGCGACGAGGGGGGCAGCCACAGGCCCCCGTCACATCCGAGCCAGGACACCACTACCCAGGACACCACTACCCAGGACACCACTACCTAGGACACCACTACCCAGGACACCCCTACCCGGGACAGCACTACCCAGGACACCCCTACCCGGGACAGCACTACCCAGGAAGACGAAATACCGGACAGTGACTCAGAGTGGATGGGTGGAGACGAACCCCCACCCCAAAGTGCCATGGACTCAGAGTAGGACGAAGAGCACGACACAACGCCACTGCTGTCACCAACACCCTCCACCATCGCAGAAACACTCACCACGGTTGGGCACTTTAGTGATGAGGCGTCTGGTACACTCACTGGTGCGCACAACACAGCCGTCCCGGTACAGCAGGTGGAGGTAGGAGCAGCAGAGGGACCGGGCGGTCCGAGGGCAGCCCAGCCCAAGCGAACATCTGCCGCCCAGATGGATCCCGGGTTCCTGCTGTTACCACACCCACACATAGATCCGATGCAACCACCGACCCGGAGACGAGCGAAGAGGGTGACGGGCGGCTTGCGGCGGCTGCGGTCGCAGGTGGAGGAGACCACCCGCGTCCAGGAGCTGGGAGTGGTGCCGATCATGCGTGCCACCCAGGCTGACACCGCACGGGTGGCGTCCGCGGTGGAGGCAATGGGTGCGACGGTGTCAGACATGGGGAACGGTTTGCGAGGCCTGGGGCCTTCCGTGCAGGCGGCGTCTGTGGCCCAGGAAGTGGCTGCCCTCTCACAGGAGGCCATGAGCCAGTGCCAGCGCCAGATGGCAGAGGCGCTCAACGCCATAGCCCAGTCTCAGCAGGCCATGGCCCAGTCTCTGCAGGCCATGGCCCAGTCTCAGCAGGCCATGGCCCAGTCTCAGCAGGCCATGGCCCAGTCTCTGCAGGCCATCGCTGAGGGCATCGGCGCCAGTGGCCATGTGCGAGCCGGCGTCGCACTGTCACAGACAGGGTTTGCCAACCCCCTGGGCTCCATGGCTGCAAACCTGCAGACCCTTGTCGATACCAGCACGGGACTCCAGGACTGGCAGCGCCAGATGTCAGGGGGGCGTCGGATGGCCAGTCCGTTCGCATCCCCCACCCATGTAGAGGCCTGGGGGCCATCGGGCACCCCGAGGGAGGAGGAGGTGGTGTGGTCCGTCCCGGCTCCCTCTGTAGGGGAGGTCCCAGTACACCGCGACACCTCGGACTCCCCCCCTTCCGTCCCAGGTGCATCGGGTGGGCAACGGGCAGGACAGGCTGGCAGCTCGCCATCCCAGTCGCCCGGGCCGCAGCCTGGCCCATCTAGGCCAGGACGCCCCAGGAAACGGCCGCCAAAGGGATCCAGTGTCAGAGGGCAGGAATCACAGGAGTCCACCTCCAGTTCTGCTGTACCGTCTGGGAAGCACTTAGACGTAGTCAAAGGGCCCGTAAGGCCAAACAATTAGGCACTGAGTAAGTTGGCATGGGTGCAGGGCACAGATGAGTTTTAGGGGCTAGGGCACGTGCATGAACTCCTTTGGTTATTAAAGTCAATGTTACACCTACCGAAGCTGCCTTTGTGCTCTGTCCAAAGTGTGCGGGGGTGTCATGTACGTTGAGCGCAAGTGTGTGTGTGAGGGGTGGTCTTACCTCAGCCCCAGGTGAGTCTGCCCCCTTCCCCCTGGGCCGCCATCAACATCCCCCGGGCAGAGGACGGGACCGTGCGCTGCAGTGTCACAGCCGCATGCAGGGATGGTCCGGGTGGATGGTGGTACTGTGGCCATGGGTCAGACATAGTCCAACGATGTAGAGCCAGGAGCTCATCGCAGGGCGGGTTGTCATCATCCTCCATGGCCTGCGATAGACACGCGTCCACCCCGCAACTGTGTGAGCCCGGCCCGTTGTGCCGCAGGTGGATCGGCAATGGGGGGGGGGGGGTGTTGTGCATGCGGGTGGGGTGGGTGGGGTTGGGGAGGGGGGTGGGGGTGCTGGGTGGGTGGATGGGTGGGGGTGTGGGTGGTCGGCTGTTGCCATGGTATGCGGTCTGTGGCCATACTACCCGATTCCCACGCCCATCTCGTCAATGAAGCGGGTGTCTATCAGTCTGTCCCGTGCCCGCTGGGCCAGCCGGTAACGGTGGACAGCCACCCGCCTGTGTCTACCCCGTCTGCCCTGACCATTGCCCCCATCCCCCTCATCTGGGGAGGACTGCGCCTCTTCCTGCTGCTCCTCCACTCCGCCCTCCTCTGCCTGCGGCACATCACCCCTCTGCTGGGCTATGTTGTGCAGGACGCAGCACACCACAATGATGCGGCCGACCCTATCTGACCGATACTGGAGGGCGCCCCCAGAGAGGTCCAGGCACCTGAAACGCATCTTCAGCACGCCAAAGCACCTCTCGATCACTCCCTTGTCGCTACATGGGCATCATTGTAGCGGTTCTCCGCCTCATTGCGTGGCTTCCGTATAGGCGTCATCAGCCACGATCGCAATGGGTAGCCTCTGTCGCCCAGCAACCAGCCCCCCAGCCGGGGATGGCGTCCCTCGTACATGCCGGGCGTGGATGACCGCGACAACACGAATGAGTCGTGTACACTGCCTGGGTGACGGGCGCAGACGTGCAGGATCATCATGCGGTGGTCGCAGACCATCTGTACGTTCATCGAATAGGTCCCCTTCCTATTAGTGAACACGGCCCTGTTATCTGCAGGTGGCCGCACGGCGACGTGCATCCCATCGATCGCGCCCTGGACCATGGGGAACCCGGCAATGGCAGAGAAGCCCACGGCCCGGGCATCTTGGCTGGCCCGGTCCACGGGGAAGCGGATGTAGCGGTGCGCCATGGCATATAGGGCATCTGTCACTGCCCGGATGCACCGATGCACCGATGTCTGCGATATGCCGGACAGGTCCCCACTCGGTGCCTGGAATGACCCCGTTGCATAAAAGTTCAGGGCCTCCGTAACCTTGACGGACACGGGGAGAGGGTGTCCCCTGCCAGCGCCACGCGGTGACAGATGTGCCAGCAGGTGGCAGATGTGTGCCACTGTTTCCGGCTCATCCGGAGTCTCAGCAGGTGGCAGATGTGTGCCACTGTTTCCCCGGCTCATCCGGAGTCTCCTCCTGCATTCCCGGTCCGTGAGGTCCTGGTATGACTGCCGGGGCCAGGTACACACACGGGGCGCCCTCGGGTGCCTCCGTTGCCGTGGGGGCCGCGACGTCCTCCCTCCCCCTCCTCGTCCTGTCGGTTCAGGTGTCCCTCCAGCCTGGGCGGCTGCCGTCTGCCCCTCTGCGGTAGCCTGCGCCGCCTCTCTGGCACGCTCCTCCTCCTCACTCCTCCTCCTCCTCCTCATCCAGGGCAACTATAGACATGAGCGGCTGCCACCACAGGCGGCCAACATCGCTGGATGATCTGAAAACATGACGGCCTGGTGGGGGAGGGAGGGGAACGACGACATGTCATCATTGCCCATATCCCCTCCTCCCCCCAGCCAGGTGGCATGGACCGCATGGGTCCAACTGTTGGACCGCTGGCACCTGGCCAGGTGGAGACCAACTCACTTGCCCTCCCATCCCCCTCCTCTCGGCACAGACCCCCCCCCCCTAACCCCCAACCTCCACCCCGCACGGGACCCCCCCCCAACCTCCACCCCGGCACGGACCCCCCCCCCCCCAACCTCCACCCCGGCACAGCAACGGACCCCCCCCCCAACCTCCACCCGGCACGGACCCCCCCCCAACCTCCACCCCGGCACGGACCCCCCCCCCAACCTCCACCCCAGCACGGACCCCCCCCAACCTCCACCCCGGCACGGACACCCCTCCCCAACCTCCACCCCGGCACAGCACGGACCCCCCCCCAACCTGCACCCCGGCAACGGACCTCCCCCCAACTCCACCCCGGCACAGAACCCCCCCCCCAACCTCCACCCCAGCACGGACCCCCCCCCAACCTCCACCCCCGGCACGGCACGGACCCCCCCCAATCCTCCACCCCAGCACGGACCCCCCCCCAACCTCCACCCCGGCACGGACCCCCCCCCCAACCTCCACCCCAGCACTGACCCCCCCCCCCAACCTCCACCCCGGCAACGGACCCCCCCCCCAACCTCCACCCCGGCACAGCACGGACCCCCCCCCCCCAACCTCCACCCCAGCACGGACCCCCCCCCCAACCTCCACCCCGGCACGGGACCCCCCCCCCAACCTCCACCCCAGCACGGACCCGCCCTCAACCCTCCACCCCCGGCACGGCACGGACCCCCCCCCCCCCAACCTCCACCCCAGCACGGACCTCCCCCCAACCCCCACCCCAGCACGGACACCCCCCCAACCTCCACCCCGGCACGGACACACCCCCCCCAACCTCCACCCCGGCCACAGCACGGACCCCCCCCCCAACCTCCACCCCGGCATGGACCCCCCCCCAACTCCACCCCGGCACAGACCCCCCCCCAACCTCCACCCCAGCACGGACCCCCCCCCAACCTCCACCCCGGCACGGAACGGACCCCCCCCCAATCTCCACCCCAGCACGGACCCCCCCCCCAACCTCCACCCCGGCACGGACCCCCCCCCAACCTCCACCCCGGCACGGCACGGACCCCCCCCCCAACCTCCACCCCGGCACAGCACGGACCCCCCCCAACCTCCACCCCGGCACGGACCCCCCCCCCAACCTCCACCCCGGCACAGCACGGACCCCCCCCCCCAACCTCCACCCCGGCACGGACCCCCCCCCCCAACCTCCACCCCGGCACGGACCCCCCCCCAACCTCCACCCCAGCACGGACCCGCCCCAACCTCCACCCCGGCACGGCACGGACCCCCCCCCCAACCTCCACCCCAGCACGGACCCCCCCCCAACCCCCACCCCAGCACGGACACCCCCCCAACCTCCACCCCGGCACGGACACCCCCCCCCAACCTCCACCCCGGCACAGCACGGACCCCCCCCCAACCTCCACACCGGCATGGACCCCCCCCCCAACTCCACCCCGGCACAGACCCCCCCCCCAACCTCCACCCCAGCACGGACCCCCCCCCCCAACCTCCACCCCGGCACGGCACGGACCCCCCCCAATCTCCACCCCAGCACGGACCCCCCCCCCCCAACCTCCACCCCGGCACGGACCCCCCCCCCAACCTCCACCCCGGCACGGCACGGACCCCCCCCCAACCTCCACCCCGGCACAGCACGGACCCCCCCCCAACCTCCACCCCGGCACGGACCCCCCCCCCCCAACCTCCACCCCGGCACGGACCCCCCCCCCCCAACCTCCACCCCAGCACGGACCCCCCTCCAACCTCCACCCCGGCACGGACCCCCCCCCCAACCTCCACCCCGGCACGGACCCCCCCCCAACCTCCACCCCGGCACGGACCCCCATCCACCTCCCCGGCATGGACCCCCTCCCGGCACTCCCCCGGAGCCCAGCCTACTCTAACCACCGCCCCCCCCCCCCGCCGCACACACACACACACAAGCCGAGACACACCTCTCCTCACGCATTCAGACTGCGGCCACGCCATTGCCTGCCCAGAGCCAACCCCCCAGGCCGTCACTCACCTCCACGCTGGTCGGCGTGAGCCTGGAGCACCGGGTCACGCCGATGAAAAGGAGGTTTAATTTACGTCGACGTGAACGGTCATCACGTCGACGGGACTTCGGCCCATCCGGAAGGGAGAATATCGGCAGGCCGAAAATCGGCTGCCTTGCGCAGACCCGTGACATTCTCCGCGGCAGCGGCGCCATTAACGCCCCGCCGACCTTTCTCCCTTCGGAGACTTCGGCGGGGGCGGGGGCGGAATTCACGGCGGCCAACGGCCATTCTCCGACCCTCTGGGGGGTCGGAGAATGACGCCCCTGATGAGTGGTTGAGTCTTAATCCTGGGGGATATTTTTGTTTTTGTTGCGAGTTTAATGCTTTTTATTTATTTACGGTGATGGTCATCTCAAACCATAATGGAGTCTGATCGCGCATTGCTATGGGTAACAAAGACACCAAAATATTTCGAAAGAAATTATTTATCATTCAATGTCAAAAGAATTATTTCAATGCAGTAAATCTTAATATAGTGAGGGCCATTAACTCCCTAGGATTGCACTGAAATTGCATTTTAATTGCCTGGGCTTTTGGGATCTGCTGTGATAAAATTCTGCTGAGATCTTTCTAGCTTATTGTTTTGGCACAATATTGCCGCACACTTTGGGATTCTGCTTGAATTAAATGAAGTATTTAATACTGAAGGAGGCAAGATATAGCTGCCAACCGTGGCAGATCACGGTCTTGAATGAATCAGAGACGCCGAAGTCCTCATTTTATAGTTCCATGCTTAACTAAATCTCTCAATACATAGGTCCCAGGAATGTCAAACAATGGATGCAATTTTACTCTCCTGCCCAGAGGTGGGTTAGGAGGTGGACGGGTCCGTCTAATTGGGTGGGAAAATAGAGACACCATCACCTTCACAATTGCCCACCCCGCCCTCCCCTGATTAAGTCTGTGGCAGGATGGATAAAGGACAGTCTACCTGCTCGAAGCCAATTGAGGTCCACTTAAGGCCTCATTTAATTGTCGCTGGTCCTCAACAACATGTGGACATTCTGCTAGGTAAATCATGGCAGGCATGCCTGCAGCCTGCTAAAATGGGAATATTCCATTTTACTTGGGCAGCCTGTGTCCAATGAACAAACCTGCCAGAGGAATGGGCTGCCCAGGGGTGAAGACTCCCTCTTGCCCAAAATACTAACACCCTCCACGTTTCGTTGGCATCTCCCCGACTGACCCCTGTGAACATGGCTTACCTGCCTTCACCCCAGGCTTCGGTGACAATCCTGCAGCCTGGACCTCCTGCGGTACAGACCATCGATCCAGGTCGTGCTGCTAGTACTGGAAAGCTGCCAGCCTGCAATTGGTCAGCACCCCTTGGAGGCTGGATATTTGCTCTGAGGATGACGAGGACCCCAACTCTGACCAGATATGTGCCTGTTTGGCACAAAATCAGGTCGGTTGATTGCAGAATGGCGAGGTTGACATTGGCTTTCCAAGCCAGTAGACGCGCCCTCTGCGGTGAACGTCAAATCCTGCTCGGTGAGGTTTTAGAGGCCGCAATTGAATAATCAACTTGAGAGCTTGAGGCCAATGCCGAATGGAGCAGATGAACACCACCTCATGCAAGTTCCCCACCTTCCTGACTTGGAACTATATCACCATTCCTTCACTGTCGCTGGGGCAACATTCGGGAACTCCCTCCCTAACAGCACTGTTAACCTTCACTACATGGACTGCAGCAGTTCACGAAGGTGGCTCACCACCACCTTCTCAAGGTCAATTAGAGGTGGGCAATAGATGCTGGCCTAGCCAGCGATGCTCACTTTACGTGAATAAATAAAAAATCTTCGCTCCTCAACCCCAAGTCAATGCAATGACCAAGCAAGCAGTTCCTGCTGAAGCTGCAAGAGCTGTTGAGGCACGGAGATGGGTTGAAGTGTGTATACTTCAACGCCAGAAGCATCAGGAATAAGGTGGGTGAACTTAAGGCATGGATCGGTACTTGGGACTACGATGTGGTGGCCATCACGGAAACTTGGATAGAAGAGGGGCAGAAATGGTTGTTGGAGGTCCCTGGTTATAGATGTTTCAATAAGATTAGGGAGGGTGGTAAAAGAGGTGGGGGGGGGGGTGGCATTATTAATTAGAGATAGTATAACAGCTGTAGAAAGGCAGTTCGAGGAGTATCAGCCTACTGAGGTAGTATGGGTTGAAGTCAGAAATAGGAAAGGAGCAGTCACCTTGTTAGGAGTTTTCTATAGGCCCCCCAATAGTAGCAGAGATGTGGAGGAACAGATTGGGAAACAGATTTTGGAAAGGTGCAGAAGTCATAGGGTAGTAGTCATGGGCGACTTTAACTTCCCAAATATTGAGTGGAAACTCTTTAGATCAAATAGTTTGGATGGGGTGGTGTTTGTGCAGTGTGTCCAGGAAGCTTTTCTAACACAGTATGTAGATTGTCCGACCAGAGGAGGGGCAATATTGGATTTAGTACTGGGTAATGAGCCAGGGCAAGTGATAGATTTGTTAGTGGGGGAGCATTTTGGAGATAGTGACCACAATTCTGTGACTTTCACTTTAGTAATGGAGAGGGATAGGTACGTGCAACAGGGCAAGGTTTACAATTGGGGGAAGTGTAAATACGATGTTGTCAGACAAGAATTGAAGTGCATAAGTTGGGAACATAGGCTGGCAGGGAAGGACACAAGTGAAATGTGGAACTTGTTCAAGGAACAGGTGCTACGTGTCCTTGATATGTATGTCCCTGTCAGGCAGGGAAGAGATGGTCGAGTGAGGGAACCATGGTTGACAAGAGAGGTTGAATGTCTTGTTAAGAGGAAAAAGGTGACTTATGTAAGGGTGAGGAAACAAGGTTCAGACAGGGCATTGGAGGGATACAAGATAGCCAGGAGGGAACTGAAGAAAGGGAGAGCTAAGAGAGGGCATGAACAATCTTTGGCGGGTAGGATCAAGGAAAACCCCAAGGCCTTTTACACATATGTGAGAAATATGAGAATGACTAGAGCGAGGGTAGGTCCGATCAAGGACAGTAGCGGGAGATTGTGTATTGAGTCTGGAGAGATAGGAGAGGTCTTGAACGAGTACTTTTCTTGTGCATTTACAAATGAGAGGGGCGATATTGTTGGAGAGGACAGTGTGAAACAGATTGGTAAGCTCGAGGAAATACTTGTTAGGAAGGAAGATGTGTTGGGCATTTTGAAAAACTTGAGGATAGACAAGTCCCCCGGGCCTGACGGGATATATCCAAGGATTCTATGGGAAGAAAGAGATGAAATTGCAGAGCCGTTGGCAATGATCTTTTCGTCCTCACTGTCAACAGGGGTGGTACCAGGGGATTGGAGAGTGGCGAATGTCGTGCCCCTGTTCAAAAAAGGGACTAGGGATAACCCTGGGAATTACAGGCCAGTTAGTCTTACTTCGGTGGTAGGCAAAGTAATGGAAAGGGTACTGAAGGATAGGATTTCTGAGCATCTGGAAAGACACTGCTTGATTAGGGATAGTCAGCACGGATTTGTGAGGGGTAGGTCTTGCCTTACAAATCTTATTGAATTCTTTGAGGAGGTGACCAAGCATGTGGATGAAGGTAAAGCAGTGTATGTAGTGCACATGGATTTTAGTAAGGCATTTGATAAAGTTCCCCATGGTAGGCTTATGCAGAAAGTAAGGAGGCATGGGATAGTGGGAAATTTGGCCATTTGGATAACGAACTGGCTAACCGATAGAAGTCAGAGAGTGGTGGTGGATGGCAAATATTCAGCCTGGATCCCAGTTACCAGTGGTGTACCGCAGGGATCAGTTCTGGGTCCTCTGCTGTTTGTGATTTTCATTAATGACTTGGATGAGGGAGTTGAAGGGTGGGTCAGTAAATTTGCAGACGATACGGAGATTGGTGGAGTTGTGGATAGTAAGGAGGGCTGTTGTCGGCTGCAAAGAGACATAGATAGGATGCAGAGCTGGGCTGAGAAGTGGCAGATGGAGTTTAACCCTGAAAAGTGTGAGGTTATCCATTTTGGAAGGACAAATATGAATGCGGAATACAGGGTTAACGGTAGAGTTCTTGGCAATGTGGAGGAGCAGAGAGATCTTGGGGTCTATGTTCATACATCTTTGAAAGTTGCCACTCAAGTGGATAGAGCTGTGAAGAAGGCCTATGGTGTGCTCGCGTTCATTAACAGAGGGATTGAATTTAGGAGCCGTGAGGTGATGATGCAGCTGTACAAAACTTTGGTAAGGCCACATTTGGAGTACTGTGTACAGTTCTGGTCGCCTCATTTTAGGAAGGATGTGGAAGCTTTGGAAAAGGTGCAAAGAAGATTTACCAGGATGTTGCCTGGAATGGAGAGTAGGTCTTACGAGGAAAGGTTGAGGGTGCTAGGCCTTTTCTCATTAGAACGGAGAAGGATGAGGGGCGACTTGATAGAGGTTTATAAGATGATCAGGGGAATAGATAGAGTAGACAGTCAGAGACTTTTTCCCCGTGTGGAACAAACCATTACAAGGGGACATAAATTTAAGGTGAAAGGTGGAAGATATAGGAGGGATATCAGAGGTAGGTTCTTTACCCAGAGAGTAGTGGGGGCATGGAATGCACTGCCTGTGGAAGTAGTTGAGTCGGAAACATTAGGGACCTTCAAGCAGCTATTGGATAGGTACATGGATTACAGTAAAATGATAGTGTAGATTTATTTGTTCTCAAGGGCAGCACGGTAGCATTGTGGATAGCACAATCGCTTCACAGCTCCAGGGTCCCAGGTTCGATTCCGGCTTGGGTCACTGTCTGTGCAGAGTCTGCACGTCCTCCCCGTGTCTGCGTGGGTTTCCTCCGGGTGCTCCGGTTTCCTCCCACAGTCCAAAGATGTGCGGGTTAGGTGAATTGGCCAATGATAAATTGCCCTTAATGTCCAAATTGCCCTTGGTGTTGGGTGGAGGTGTTGAGTTTGGATAGGGTGCTCTTTCCAAGTGCCGGTGCAGACTCAAAGGGCCGAATGGCCTCCTTCTGCACTGTAAATTCAATGATAATCTATGATTAATCGAGGACAAAGGTCGGCACAACATCGTGGGCCGAAGGGCCTGTTCTGTGCTGTATTTTCTATGTTCTATGTTCTATGTTCTATGAGAGCTGTACCACCCGGCCTGCTCTTATGGTGAAGGTTTTCTCAGCCTGGAATATGGTCACATTATTTGGTGTATGCTTCAAAGGAAACATTATGAAGGAAATGAAGTGATCCTCCAATTTTTATGCCTCTCTGTTTTTTAAAAATGAAGCAATAATACTGGCATTGCCTTCTGTCAGATGGAAAATTTATGTGGCAACGTAGAGTAATTATCATGAAAAAAATAATGATCACCAATATTCTGTTCCTGTGCCTCACATCTGAGGCGGCAAAATATTAACATCACTAAATGTATGGGGACCAGGGTAATTAATTCACTAAGGTTACCTTAGCAACTTGTGGCAAAGGTCAGGGTACATAGGGTCTGGATCAAGCATCAGGATGGATTTAAAGACATTACAAACAGGAAGCTAGAGCGGAGGGAACTTCTTCTGACTGGCAGAAATTGCAAACCTTTCATTTTGTTGTGGCCATTATGTTTATTGCACAGCAAAATAATTTGTACTCAGAAATTGGAGGCACGGGACTGGAAATTTATCCTCGAGGAGGCTAGTGGGTGTTAGGACAATTCCCTGTTCGGGCTGCCAGTCAGGGGAAAGTACACACAAAGGCGGCTTCTTCATTGGCGGGAGGCCAGCGTGGGCTGGGGTTAGACCAGCTGACTTGGGAAGAGCTTTGGAGGCAGCCGTAGAGGCTGCTGGGTGTGGAGGTGGGTTGTTTAAAAGGTGCACCTTGGTGCAATGGGACTTTATCCCAGTTAAAGTAAAAACACAAAAGCCCTCCAGCCCTCATATCCCCTCACCACACCTCAGGCGAGAGGCAAGGTTGAGAAGACAGATGGGCCTTCATGAGTAACCTCAGCCGGTACCCGCGCTGTTGGCATCGTTCCGCATCATGAACCAGGGGTGGGATTCTCCGCGAACCGGTGGGACGGGCCACTCCGGCGCCGAGGAGTGGCGTGAACCACTCCGGCGTCGGGCCGCCCCGAAGGTGCGGAATCCTCCGCACCTTCAGGGGCTAGACCGGCGCTGGAGCGTTTGGCGCCGCGCCAGCCGGCGCGGAAGGGCTTGGCGCCACGCCAAACGGCAACAAAGGGCCTCTGCCGGCCGGGGCGAGTTGGCGCGTGCGCGGGAGCGCCAGTGGGTGCTAGCGTCATCCCAGCGCATGCGCAGGGTGGCTCTTCTCCGTACCGGCCATGGCGGAGGTTGACAGCGGCCGGTGCGAAGGGAAAGAGTGCCCCCACGGCACAGGCCCGTCCACGGATTGGTGGGTCCTGACCGCGGGCCAGGCCACCGTGGGGGCACCCCCCAGGGCCAGATCCCACCCCCCCCCCCCCCCCCCGAGGACTCTGCAGGCCGCCCGTGGAGCCAGGTCCCGCTGGTAAAGACCTGTTGTGATTTACGCTGGCGGGACACCCCAAAAACGTGCGGCCACTTGGCCCATTGCGGGCCGGAGAATCGCCGGGCAGGCCGCCGCTAGCGGCCGCCGACCGGTGCGGCGCGATTCCCGCCCCCGTCAAAACCCTGGCCCCGGAGAATTCGGCAGCCGGCGGGAACGGGATTCACACCGCACCCCGGCGATTCTCCAAACCGGCGGGGGGGTCGGAGAATCCCGCCCCAGCTGTCTAGCCAACTGAGCTAACTTTTCAAACCACACGTGACAAGATTCAGTTAGCCAAAACTTTAGAAACTAAGCGACTGTATGTTGGAAGTGGAGGCGTTTCTGTCTGTTAGTAATATTCACACCTTGATTTGAATTGACGATCACCTTCAACCTTTCCTCAACAACAACAACTTACATTTCTCACACTCCTTTAACATAGTAAAGTGTCCCACTGTGATTCACAGCAATGACATCAAACAAAACCCCACTCAAGAGTCACATATGCAGGTATTAGGAACAGAAAACCACAAATTTGATCAAAGAAATGGATCTTAAGGGGTGCATTAATGGAGGAAAGAAAGGTAGAGATGCCTGAGGAGGGAATTCTGGAGCTGGGGGCCCAGGCATCTAAAAATGTGGCTAACAATTGTGGGCCAATGAAAACACCAAGTGCCGGAATTGTGAGAGTGTAGAGATCATGCAGCGTTGTAGGGTTGGAGGACATCACAGAGATAAGGTGGAGCAAGGCCAGAGAGACATTTAAAAACAAGGATGAGGATTTTAAATTTGAGGCATTGCCAGACCGAGAGGAGATGTTCGAATGTTAGATGTGATTAGAAAGAAAGCGCTTGAAGATACTTCCTTGTAAAATTGTTCTAACGTTTAACAAGAGTCGCCTTATTGGAGAAAGTTGCTTTTTAATTCTGGGACAATCACAACAGTTCTCACCCAACAATGATACCATTAATTGAGGGCAAATTGGGGAACTGTCGCTTCAAAGGAACATTGCCTCTCTCCTGACCAGGCCCCACTCTTCATAAGAGGAAATTCTGTGGATGGGAATGACAGCTGCAGACCTGCAGTGTGTAGCACTGAAGGCCCAAATGCCTTTGTACCATTCTGCCAAAGAAAAGTGTTGCCCAAATGTCTGTAATGACAATTAGATTACTTTGCTCACAAGTTCAAACTTGTGTTTGGTTTGAATAAAACAGCGCAAGGAAAAACACCGTGCAGCTGGTTTGTCATGCTGTGGTTTTACACATCAGCAGAGCAGTGTTTCAACGAGCTGAAGTGCACGTCAAATAAATGCAACACAAGAAAAATTCCACCAAGAATTCAGAAGTGACCAGCCACAACAAACAGCCAGAGCGGACCTCGCATTGACAGACTTTATGATGTGATGCCATAGTAACGGCCAGAGTGTAGTCTGAAACAGGAGCAGAAAATACTGGAAACTCTGTGGATCTGAGGAGGGAACAGACAGGCCAACACTTGGAGGTAAGGCCTTCATCTGAAAAGTGAAAGAAGAATGAGCATTTTAATGGAATCATTAAAAAAAGAGGGAAGAACAATCAAATGGGCAAGAGAGAAAATGGCTTGATGACATCTCACTCATGCAACAGTAACCTGCATTCAAGAAATTGCACATATTTGAAAAGCAAAGTGCCTCAGGCAGCGAGAGTCTTGTTCAGCAGTAAATGGTGAAAATGCCAACATGGCCAGTTGCCAGGGTTTGGTACCAAGTGCACATCCGTCATGTAATCTGGGAATTTGCATGGCCCTATTCCTCCCGCAACCCCCCACCCCCCCCACCAAGAAATGACACTCACCCCACCCCCCAACCAGCCAACTGTCCCCCTCCCCATGGCCCCCACACCCGCCAATTTTAAAGGTAATCGATGTCTCAGGGTGGCAGTCCTGAACTGCTACATAATTCCCAGAGTGCACCAGGAAGGCCAAAGTGATAAACTCAGTCAGTACGTCTGCCAACTTCCAAAGGGAAAAATGTATGACCGACACCAGAGGAGAAGGCATCGCACCCTCCCCATCACCCACCTCCCCC
This sequence comes from Scyliorhinus torazame, assembly GCF_047496885.1. NCBI lineage: Eukaryota > Metazoa > Chordata > Chondrichthyes > Carcharhiniformes > Scyliorhinidae > Scyliorhinus > Scyliorhinus torazame. Next base: position 54,308,680 of record NC_092712.1, read on the forward strand.
GTTCCATGTGCACCACCAACACTGTTGTGGGAATGGGCCCCCATCCCCAATGTTAACATACATAGAATTTACAGTGCAGAAGGAGGCCATTCAGCCCATCGAGTCTGCACCGGCTCTTGGAAAGAGCACCCTATCCAAGGTCAACACTTCCACCCTATCCCCATAACCCAGTAACCCCACCCAACACTAAGGGCAATTTTGGACACTAAGGGCAATTTATCATGGTCAATCCACCTAACCTGCACATCTTTGGACTGTGGGAGGAAACCGGAGCACCAGGAGGAAACCCACAAACACACGGGGAGAATGAACAGACTCCGCACAGACAGTGGCCCAAGCTGGAATCGAACCTGGGACCCTGGAGCTGTGAAGCAATTGTGCTATCCACAATGCTACCGTGCTGCCCACCCCTTGTCTTGGACTGGGGCAGATCCACCACATCACTGGTGCACCCTAGCTGTAAAGAAAGTAGGGTCAATATTCAGACCAGTGGGCTGCAGAGTACACAGCAGAAAGGTGAGAAACTGTTTCTGAAGTTTGTGTCAAGATTCTTCATAATCCTATAAAAAGCCAAAGGTGGGATGATCCGATTGGGAAGAGAGAGTTCAGGTTGTAAGCAACAGGCAGCTCAGGGTAGCATTCATGGAAAGGAAGACACATTAGTCCCTCATCTACATTTGACCTCTGCCTTGTGGAATGGGACAGATAGTAATCATTGGATACAGGGGGGGGGGCGTCCGATGGGGTCTGGCCCGCGGTCGGGGCCCACCGATCGGCGGGCTGGCCTCTCCCCCCCCCGGGCCTACTTTCCGGCGCGGCTGGCCCCTGAATACCAACCCCATGCTGGGTCGGGGCCGGCGCTCGTAAGAACTCCCCCGCGCATGCGCAGGATGGCGCGGCCCAACTGCGCATGCGTGGGTTGGCACGGCGCCCACTTGGCGCCGCGTAAGGAGGCTGGAGCGGTTCCGTGCTCGCCCCCTGTGGGAGCCAGACTAGGTCATGCCCGGGCCCTGTTTGCGCCGTCGTGAAACGCGACAGCATTCACGCCGGCGCGTACAGTTAGCATCAATATCGGAGAATCGCCCCCAGTATATTAGACTGGAGACTGCTCATATAAATTGCACTCTTGTAGAAGGAGACCTTTAGCCCATGTACAATGACGGTGGAGTAAGTTAATTAATGCATTGCAAAGGAAGAAGCAGGGGAAAATGGCTTGTAGTTGGATCAAGCAGTAAAGATCAGAATGTTAGAAATGGGATGGTCCCTCCAGAAAGTGGATAGGGAGGGGAGGAGAAGAAAAGGAGTATTTGGTAATGGAAATGGTGCACAATGATCAGGTTAGTGTGACGGTCTGAACTTATTTTCTAAGCTTTTGAACGACACTGAAGGTGAACAAATTGATTAATTTTCAATTCATTATTTCAAGATGAATATAAGCAGAACCTGCTTTACTTTTACTAACATAAATCAGTAATGCATATGCCACATATGAATCAGATTCCATCGCTTAATACTCTCCCAGTCCTCATGATATCCAATTCATCTGTGCTGAGTCATTGGGCGGGATTATCTCGTCCGCCAGCCGTGTTTCCTGGGCGGTGCACCCTCTCCACCAGGGGTATTCTTCGGTCCGCCATCAGCCAGTGGGATTTGTGGCCACTCTATGCCACTGGGGAACCCACAGGGCCTAGTCTTGGGATAAGGCGATGATGGTTTCGAACTGAGACGAGGAGAAATTACTTCACTCAAAGGGTTGTGAAGTAATTCTTTGGAATTCTTTATCCCAGAGGGTTGTGTATGTCCCGCCGTTGACTAAAATAAAAGGATCCTGGGAGTGGGCGGGCAAGTGAGGTTGAAGCCCAATATCAGTCAGGATGCGTTGAATGGCAGAACAGGCTCGACTGGCCAAAAGGTCTAATCTTGCTTGTTTCTCTTGTGTTCTTGTGTTCGTGGTTGATGTTGGGTGGTCCATTGAAGTTACTCTTGTTATATTTTGCTGTGCCAGTTTGGTTTGCTTGGCTATTTCCGAGAGTCAATCACATTGCTGTGGCCCTGGAGTCCAATATAGGCCAGACCAGATAAGGTGGGCATACCTCCTTCCAAGTAGGACTCAAGTCAACATGAGTCACATTGGGAATGATCAAAAATTTGTTGTGCTTGAATCAGAAGTTGATGTTTAATTAGCATCATCAGTGCAACAATGATCTGACCACCTCCAAGCACCTACAATAGTGTCATTCTGAGCAGAAAGGTTTAAACAGCAACTTTTGGAGTCAAGGATACTGCTCCTCCCAATAAAATATTGCGCAAACACAGGAGAAAAAAACAACTTTTCTCAACACTGTGGTAACCCACTCTAAGACAGTGCGATATAATTCAAACATCAAAATTTAGCATTGGCTGTTTTCTCGAGTGTCTGAAATAGTGTCCAGCGCTTTTACATTATCAGTGCCTCAAGGCTGTGATGTATTCAGAAATAATTTTTGTAAGGACCCCAATATGGGCGCAGGCAGCCCAGTGGTTAGCACTGTTGCTTCACAGCGCCAAGGACCCAGGTTCAATTCCTGGCTTGGGTCACTGTGCAGAGTCTGCATATTATCCACGTGTCTGCGTGAGTTTCCTCCGGGTGCTCCTGTTTCCGACCTCAAGTGCCGAAAGACGTGCTTATCAGGTGAATTGGAAATTCTGAATTCGCCTTGTGTACTCGAACAGGCACCTCACTGTGGCGACTTGGAGATTTTCACAGTAACATCATTGCAGTGTTAATGTAAGCCTACTTGTGACACTAATAAAGATTACATTATATTATATCAGAGCTGGAGATAGAGGATTCGCAGTACTACAAAGCTCACAAGCTGATTTTTGCTTTTATTTTACCCAGTGGTATAAAAGATTTGCATATTTCCATTTCTATTTTAACGAATGTCGCTCAGAATTAAACATTCTTTATGGGATATTCCTTAACTTTATCACCGATCCATGGTTATATATTTTTACTCAGCAACAACCAGGGGTTCGTCGACATCAGTGGCCTCTAGAAATGCAATTGGATTTTGGGATTAGCTCCTAACGTTGCCCCGTGCAGTCAGAACTGGGAACAGTCAGCAGACAGAAAGAGAGAAAGCTTGTATGCAACCAGGGAGCCCAAATGAGCATCTTTGATTATTTTCTTTCTGTTTGCAGCCTTCACTTACCCGTCCAGCATTTAATTCTGTGCGCTCCTCACAAACGGGATCCTTAGGAATGATTTCATTTGTAAAAATCTGTTGTGTCTTGTCATTAGCCCTCGCAATAAAAGGCGAGAGAAACCTCTAACCCTCTCCCGCCCAAAAAGAGAAAACGGCCTTACACATTGCGACAGCTTTTTGAAAAACCCTGTGATCTCGCAGAAACATAACCCAAAATTATCATAAGTTGTTAGACATACGCAAAGGGCACATGAGTAAAAGCACTTGGATAAATGCGTGACCCTCTTGGCGTATAAATAAATACCTTTTGAGATCCAAAACAAAGCCTTTCCAAAATCCCTGGCTACCTTTTCATGCCATAATGATTAGAATGTAAATAGACATTATCGGAAGGAAAAAACTTTCAAATTAAAATTTAAATTAAATTCCACTCTTTCATTTGCTACCAAAATTGTGAAGCTGTTTAAAAACCAGGATTAAAAAAAAATAAGATCTAACACTTTAGAAGATATGTGCTTGTCAGTTCTATTCAAATATTAGCCGGCATTAGCTGAGATTCAATTGCATGATATCATTTGGATTTAAGACATGTTTAATGCATACCTTCTGAAGTGTAAAACAGCTCTGTGCTACAGGTTCTTTGTACTAGTGAGTTCTACATACAAGGTACGGTTAAATCAAAGGCCATAGAAGACAGTTCAAATCTCTTGTTCGGCAGTAATTGCCTTTTTTAAGTAACACCTTCCTCTTTAGGTTCCTTTATGTTTATAGCTAGTTTGCTATAAACAACCCTATGGTCCCTGAGATATCTTCCCACAACTCCAATTACCCTCTCAGAAGTCTCTGAAAACAGTAAGAATGCACCCATCCTGTCCAGCATTACAAAAGCTGCGCTGTCTAGGAAGAGGCCGGTAGCTTAGGCAAGTAAGTGTCTGCCGACAGTGCTCACAAACCATCAAGAACGATGCTAGCTCAAAGAATTAATACCATCAGAAAGCCACACTTCAATGCCAAAGGGAAAGATAATTACAATCTATCAACTCTAATGCTGTGAACGATAATAATAATAACCTTTTATTGTCACAAGTATGAAGTTACTGTGAAAAGCCCCTAGTTGCCACATTCCAGCGCCTGTTAGGGTAAGCTGGTACGGGAATTGAACCCGTGCCACTGGCCTTGTTGTGCATCACAAACCAGCTGTCTAGCCCACTGAGCTAAAGCAGGGGGGAGATTGAGTTGATTAGGATAGCAGAACAGGCTCATTTCTGGTGTATTGGCTTGGGCTATAGACTGCAAAAATGCCAACACCATGTACGTATTTGGAAACGTATTGCCATAGCTGAGTAGTAATCCAATGAATTGGACAAATACTTGAAGAGGAAAAACTGAAGGGCTATGGAGGAAAGCAAGGGATTAGGCAGCCCGACCAATGTTCCAGCATCAAACACAGGCTTCCTCCTGATATGCTTGTATTACCACTGATCATAGAATGATCACTGTCCTGTCCTGGGCCTAACCATTTTCAGCTGCTTCATTTTAGCTGCTTCCCATCATAAGGTCAGAAGTGGAGATGTTCACTGATAATTGCAGAATGTTCAGCACCATTCGCGACTCTTCAGATACTGAAACATAGAAAATAGGAGCAGGAGGAGGCCTTTTGGCCTATCGAGCCTGCTCCGCCATTTATCACGATCATCGCTGGTCATCCAACTCAATAGCCTGATCCTATTGCCAGGTGCCAGGTCCCTGAGTGAGACAGTAGCTTGGCGGCCATCGGGGAACTCAACGTAGGCATATTGAGGGTTGGCATGGAGCAGGTGAACCCTGTCCACCAAGGGGTCCGCCTTGTGGAGTCGGACGTGCCTATGGAGAAGGACCGGTCCTGGAGCAGCGAGCCAAGTCGGGACGACACCCAGATGTGGACTTCCTGGGGAAGGTAAAAACACGTTCATGGGTTGTGTTATTAGTGGCGGTGCACAAAAGTGACCAGATGGAGTACAGAGCGTCAGGGAGGACCTCCTGCCAGCGAGAGGCTGGGAGGTTCCTGGACCGTAGGGCCAGCTGGACGGCCCTCCAAACCGTCCCATTCTCCTGTTCTACTTGCCCGTTTCCCCGTGGGTTGTAGCTGATCGTCCTGCTGGAGGCTATACCCCTGCTGAGCAGGAACTGACGCAGCTCAGCGCTCATGAATGAGGATCCCCTGTCACAGCGGATGTAGGCGGGGAAACCGAACAGAGCGAAGATGATGCTGAGGGCCTTGATGACGGTGGCAGACGTCATATTGGGGCATGGGATGGCGAAGGGGAATCTGGAGTACTCATCGACCACACTGAGAATGTACGTGTTACGGTCGGTGGCGGGGAGGGGCCCTTTGAAATCCACGCTGAGGCATTCAAAGGGGTGGGGAGCCTTCACCAGGCACGCACGGTCTGGCCGGTAGAAGTCCGGTTTGCACTACGCACAGACCTGGCAGTCCCTGGTGGCTGTCCTTACTTCCTCAACAGAGTAGGGCAGATTGCGAGCTTTGACCAGATGGTACAATCAAGTGACCCCCGGGTGACAAAGGCTGTCGTGTAGGGCCCGGAGTTGGTCCACTTGTGCGCTGGCACATGTACCTCGGGAGAGGGCGTCTGGGAGCTCGTTGAGTTTGCCGGGGCGATACAAGATCTCGTAATTATAGGTGGAGAGCTCGATTCTCCACCGCAAGATTTTATCATTTTTGATCTTGCCCCGCTGTGTGTTATTGAACATGAAGGCTACCGACCGTTGGTCCGTAAGGAGAGTGAATCTCTTGCCAGCCAGGTAATGCCTCCAATGCCGCACAGCTTCAATGATAGCTTGGGCCTCCTTTTCGACGGATGAGTGTCGAATTTCCGAGGCATGAAGGGTGCGGGAAAAGAATGCCACGGGTCTGCCTGCCTGGTTCAGAGTGGCGGCAAGGGCGACGTCTGAAGCGTCGCTTTCTACTTGGAAAGGCAGTGACTCATCCACTGCGTGCATCCCGGCCTTGGCGATTTCTGCTCTGATGCGGGCGAAAGCGTGTTGTGCCTCGGCCGCGAGGGGGAATTGGGTGGTCTGGATGAGTGGGCGGGCCTTGTCCGCATAGTTTGGGACCCACTGAGCGTAGTAGGAAAATAACCCCAGGCAGCGTTTGAGGGTCTTGGGGCAGTGGGGGAGGGGAAGTTCCATGAGGGGGCGCATGCGGTTGGGGTCGGGCCCGAGAAGTCCGTTTTGGACTATCTCGCCGAGAATGGCTAACCGGTTCGTGCTGAACACACACTTCTCTTTGTTGTAGGTCAGGTTGAGAAGAGTGGCAGTGCAGAGGAATTTATCGAGGTTGGCATCGTGGCCCTGCTGGTCATGGCCGCAGATGGTGACATTATCTAAGTACGGAAAGGTGGCCTGCAAACCGTACTGGTTGACCATTCGGTCCATCTCTCTTTGAAAGACCGAGACCCTATTTGTGATACCGAAAGGGACCCTAAGGAAGTGGTAGAGGCGACCATCCACCTCAAAGGCAGTATATGGCGGGTCCGACTTCCAGATGGAGAGCTGGTGATAGGCGGATTTCAGGTCAATTGTTGAGAAGACCCGGTACTGCGCAATCTGATTGACCATATCATTTATGCGTGGGAGGGGGCACGCGTCGAGCTGCATGTACCGATTGATGGTCTGGCTGTAGTCCACGACCATCCAGTGAATAACAGCAAAAGGGATTATTATTTATATGATAAAATATTAAAACATGCTGCTGTGCAGAGAGACCTGGGTGTGCTAGTGCATGAGTCGCAAAAAGTTGGTTTTCAGGTGCAACAGGTGATTAAGAAGGCAAATGGAATTTTGTCCTTCATTGCTAGAGGGATGGAGTTTAAGACTAGGGAGATTCTGCTGCAATTGTATAAGGTGTTAGTGAGGCCACACCTGGAGTATTGTGTTCAGTTTTGGTCTCCTTACTTGAGAAAGGATGTACTGGCACTGGAGGGTGTGCAGAGGAGATTCACTCGGTTAATCCCAGAGCTGAAGGGGTTGGATTATGAGGAGAGGTTGAGTAGACTGGGACTGTACTCGTTGGAATTTAGAAGGATGAGGGGGAATCTTATAGAAACATATAAGATTATGAAGGAATAGATAGGATAGATGCGGGCAGGTTGTTTCCACTGGCGGGTGAAAGCAGAACTAGGGGGCACAGCCTCAAAATAAGGGGAAGTAGATTTAGGACTGAGTTTAGGAGGAACTTCTTCACCCAAAGGGTTGTGAATCTATGGAATTCCTTGCCCAGTGAAGCAGTAGAAGCTCCTTCATTAAATGTTTTTAAGATAAAGATAGATAGTTTTTTGGAGAATAAAGGGATTAAGGGTTATGGTGTTCAGGCCGGAAAGTGGAGCTGAGTCCACAAAAGATCAGCCATGATCTCATTGAATGGTGGAGCAGGCTCGAGGGGCCAGATGGCCTACTCCTGCTCCTAGTTCTTATGTTCTTATGTTTCTCCCCAGTTTTAACCAGTACCACTTGGGCTCTCCAGGAGATGTTGCTGGCCTCGATAATACCCTCCTTAAGCAGCTGCTGGACTTCGGACCTGATGAAGGTCTTGTCCTGGGTGCTGTACTGTCTGCTCCTAGTGGCAACGGACTTGCAATCCGCAGTTAGATTGGCAAAAAGGGAGGGGGGATCGACCTTGAGGGTTGCGAGGCCGCAAACGGTAAGCGGGGATAAGGGCCCGCCGCATTTGAGGGTGAGGCTCTGGAAGTTGCACTGGAAGTCCAGCCCCAATAGGAGTGCAGCGCAGAGATAAGGAAGACCATAGAGGCGGAAGTTACTAAATTCTACGCCCTGGACCGTGAGGGTGACTGTACAAAATCCTCGGATCGGGACGGAGTGGGATCCGGAGGCTAGGGAGATCCTTTGATTGGCAGGGTGTACCGCGAGGGAGCAGCGCCTTACCGTATCTGGATGGACACATCTGGGGGCAGCACGGTAGCATTGTGGATAGCGCAAATGCTTCACAGCTCCAGGGTCCCAGGTTCGATTCCGGCTTGGGTCACTGTCTGTGCGGAGTCTGCACATCCTCCCCGTGTGTGCGTGGGTTTCCTCCGGGTGCTCCGGTTTCCTCCCACGGTCCAAAGATGTGCGGGTTAGGTGGATTGGCCATGCTAAATTGCCCATAGTGTCCAAAATTGCCCTTAGTATTGGGTGGGGTTACTGGGTTATGGGGATAGGGTGGAGGTGTGGATCTTGGGTAGGGTGCTCTTTCCAAGAGCCGGTGCAGACTCGATGGGCCGAATGGCCTCCTTCTGCACTGTAAATTCTATGATTCTATGAACAAAGCTTTCGGTGCTCCTGGTGTCCAGCAGGCACGAGGTCGCGTGGTCGTTGATTTTAACCGTTGTCGACGCGGTGGCCAGGTTGTGCGGGCAAGATTGGTCCAGCGTCATCGAAGCGAGCTGCGGGTAGCCATCGGATGCTTCGGGTGGCGAGCGTGTGCGGTTCCTCAGGTGAATGAAGAGGTATGTGGGCCGGATCTCGAATAACGATGAGTCCGAATACAGGAGGGAGTAGAGAACCTAGTGGAGTGGTGCAGCGACAACAATCTCTACCTCAATGCCAGCAAAACGAAAGAGCTGTTCATTGACTTCAGGAAGCAAAGTACTGTACACACCCCTGTCAGCATCAACGGGGCCGAGGTGGAGATGGTTAGCAGTTTCAAATTCCTAGGGGTGCACATCTCCAAAAATCAGGCCTGGTCCACCCACGTCAACGCTACCACCAAGAAAGCACAACAGCACCTATATTTCCTCAGGAAACTAAGGAAATTCGGCATGTCTACATTAACCCTTACCACCTTTTACAGATGCAGCATAGAAAGCATCCTATCTGGCTGCATCACAGCCTGGTATGGCAACTGCTCGGCCCAGGACCGCAAGAAACTTCAGAGAGTCGTGAACACCGCCCAGTCCATCACACAAACCTGCCTCCCATCCATTGACTCCATCTACACCTCCCGCTGCCTGGGGAAAACGGGCAGCATAATCAAAGACCCCTCCCACCCGGCTTACTCACTCTTCCAACTTCTTCCATCGGGCAGGAGATACAGAAGTCTGAGAACACGCATGAACAGACTCAAAAACAGCTTCTTCCCCGCTGTCACCAGACTCCTAAATGACCCTCTTATGGACTGACCTGATTAACACTACACCCTGTATGCTTCATCCGATGCCAGTGCTTATGTAGTTACATTGTATACCTTGTATTGCCCTATTATGTATTTTCTTTTATTCCCTTTTCTTCCCATGTACTTAATGATCTGTTGAGCTGCTCGCAGAAAAATACTTTTCACTGTACCTCGGTACAAGTGACAATAAACAAATCCAATCCAATCCAGGAGTGTAATGGAATACTCTCCACTTGCCTGGATGAGTGCAGCTCCAACAACACTCAAGAACCTCATCACCATCTAAGACAAAGTTGACCCCTTCCACAAACATTCACTCACTCCACCACTGACGCACAGTGACAACCATGTGTACCAGCTACAAGATGCACTGCAGAAACTCACCAAGGCTCCTTAGACAACACCTTCCAAACCCACGTCCACTACCATCTAGATATTATATAAAAACAGCAAAGAATGACAAAAAATCATTGATAAGGAAAGAAAAATTAGAGTTTGAGTTAAAGCTAGCTTGAAATACAAAGAAAAATAGAGTTTTTAAAGGTATTTAAAATAGGCAAGTTAATCACTTTGTTGGCCCTGTAGCAAGAGTGTTTGGGAAATTAATAATAGAAAATAAGGAGCTGACAGATTAATTGTATTGTTATTTTGCATCGGTCTTCACTATAGAGGATACAAGTAACATCCCAGGAATTGCTGTAAATCAGGAAATGGAAGGAAATGAGGGCAGCACGGTAGCATTGTGGATAGCACAATTGCTTCACAGCTCCAGGGTCCCAGGTTCGATTCCAGCTTGGGCCACTGTCTGTGCGGAGTCTGCACGTTCTCCCTGTGTGTGCGTGGGTTTCCTCCGGGTGCTCCAGTTTCCTCCCACAGTCCAAAGATGTGCAGGTTAGGTGGATTGGCCATGATAAATTGCTCTTAGTGTCCAAAATTGCCCTTAGTGTTGGGTGGGGTTACTGGGTTATGGGGATAGGGTGGTGGTGTTGACCTTGGGTAGGGTGCTCTTTCCAAGAGCCGGTGCAGACTCGATGGGCCGAATGGCCTCCTTCTGCACTGTAAATTCTATAATTCTACAACTCAGACAAATTATAATCTTGTGTGAAGAGGTACTGAGCAAAGTGTTGGAGCTGAAAGCTGACAAATCCTTAGATCCTTGTCATAATATACACCAATATATCATGGTGCAGACACACAGCGGGACCAATCAACATACACAACACCGCAGCCAACCACCAGTGAGAGCACACGCGCTATACAGACAGGGGGCATCAGAGTTCCCACTGATTCGAGTAGCAGCTAGCTAGGAGCACAGAGCTCACAGCCTGCAACACAGACATTCACCATGTGCTGAGTGGATCAACTGGTTAGGACAAGGCAAAGGTCTTTAGTTAAAGCTAGTATCGTATTTACCCACAGTTCAAGTATGTTTAAATAGTTAACCTTTTAATAAAATAGTGCTGCACTACTTCAAGTGTTGGTGACCTGTATGTGATCCAGAACACCCAACACATCATGATACCAGGAGTGGTTGCATACTAGCATTTCTTACATCTACCTGCAAGTGATCTGCCTTCCGCCAGCATTACGTCATCCTGGAACATGGACAACATCAGCCCGCCGTCGCCGCTCCACATCGCCGGCAACCTCGGGGCCAACTGGAAGATTTTCAAACAGCGCTTCCAGCTCTACCTCGAAGCCAGGGACAGGGAGGCCGCCTCGGACACCAGAAAGATTGCTCGTCTCCTCTCCACGGCCGGGGACCATGCCATCCACATTTTCTCACCTTTGTAGATGATGAAGACAAGATGAAGTTCAAGACGGTTCTCCTCAAATTTGACACTCACTGCAGCGTAGAGGTGAATGAAAGATTCGAATGCTACGTGTTCCAGCAGCGTTTGCAGGGTAAGGATGAACCTTTCCAATCCTTTCTAACGCACCTCCGCATCCTTGCGCAATCTTGCAGCTACGGGCCCACCTCCAACTCCATGATACGCGACCAGATCGTTTTTGGTGTTCAGTCGGACCCCCTACGTCAGCAGCACCTCAAAGTTAAAGCAACTCACCCTAGCGACCGCCATCGAGACCTGTGTCCGACATGAAAATGCCACCAGTCGGTACTCCCATATACAAGCGGCTGAAACGGCACAGCAAGGTCCCCACGAGGCGGAACGGGTCCAAGTGATTGAGCACCTCCAGGGCCTCAGCCTGGATGAGGGCGGCCATTTCACGCGCTTTTCGCAGACTCCCGCGCTTGTACGCACCAAACGAGGGGATGGCGATGTGGAGGAACGTAATGCGCAGGCACGCACCATGCTTGACCGCACCGCGCATGCGCGATGGCGCAGCGAACGTGCTGACGTCACGATGTGCGGCAACTGTGGCTCCGCCCATTTAAAGCGGCAATGCCCCCAAAATCTCGACAATGCCTACGATGTGGCAGACTTGGCCACTATGCTGCCTGCTGTCGAGCAGCTCAGCCTTCCAATTCATATCGCTTCAGTCAGCCTCGCAGGAATGTTCGGGCAATTCAACCCACGGTCACCGAGTCCGATTCTGACCTCCCACACAGCAGTGACACCGAGGACCCGAAGGCGCCTTTTCGAGTCGATGTCGTAACGAAAAACAGGCTGTCCCCGAAGCAAAGACACCAGCCGCTATCGGAGCATTGATCCAGACGACGAGTGGTCTGCCACCCTGACGGTCAACCGGTCCCAAATACGATTCCGCCTGGACACTGGTGCCTCCGCCAATCTCATGGCGTGGTCTGACTTCCAAAGCCTTCATGTCAAACCAACCATTCTTCCATCGGCCTGCCAGCTATTGGACTACAATGGCAACATCATTCCTGCTACCGGCTCATGCCAACTCGAAGTGACACACAAGTCACGAAAAGCCATCCTTCCTTTCGAGATAGTGGGCTCCTCGAAGAACTCCCTGCTTGGTGCACAGGCGTGCAAGCTGCTAAACCTCATTCACAGAGTTCTCTCTCTCTCTCCTGATGACACGTCTGCCTTCAAGGGTGCTGACTTCAGGGCGCAACTCAACACCATCATCGACCAGCACCGCGACGTCTTAGAAGGCATGGGCACTCCCATATACTTACAAGATCCTACTCAAACAGAATGCCACTCCTGTGGTGCATGCACCTCGCAGAGTCCCAGCACGCCTCAAGGACTGCCTCAAGCAGCAGCTGCAGGACCTCCAAGACCAAGGAGTGATCTCCAGAGTTACGGAACCAACCGACTGGGTCAGTTCCATGGTGTGTGTAAAAAAGCCTTCCGACAAGCTCAGAATCTGCATTGATCCAAAGGATCTGAATCGCAACATAATGAGGGAGCATTACCGAATCCCCAAGCGCGAAGAGATCACATGCGAGATGGCTCGCGCCAAGCTCTTCACCAAACTTGACGCCACAAAAGGATTCTGGCAAATTCAACTAGACAGATCCAGCAGGGAACTGTGTACCTTGAACACCCCTTTTGGCAGATATTGTTACAACAAGATGCCGTTTGGGATCATATCGGCATCAGAAGTGTTCCACAGGATCATAGAACAAATGATGGAAGGCATTGAAGGTGTTCGCGTCTATGTAGACGACATAATCATTTGGTCCACCACCCCGCAGAAGCATATCAGTCGCCTCCAGCGCGTGTTCAAATGCATACGGGAGCAGGGCCTACGCCTCAACAGAGCAAATGCTCCTTCGGCCAGACAGAGCTCAAGTTCCTAGGGGACCACATCTCCCAGTTGGGTGTGCGGCCGGATGCGGACAAGGTGGCCGCCATCACAGCCATGAAAAAGCTAGAGGACAAGAAGGCGGTCCTCCGATTTCTTGGCATGGTCAACTTCCTCGGGAAGTTCATCCCTAACCTCGCCTCTCATACCACAGCTCTCAGAAATCTGGGGCGAAATTCTCCCGAAACGGCGCGATGTCCGCTGACTGGTGCCCAAAACGGCGCCAATCAGGCGGGCATCGCGCCGCCCCAAAGGTGCGGAATGCTCCGCATCTTTGGGGGCCGAGCCCCAACATTGAGGGGCTAGGCCGACGCCGGAGGAATTTCCGCCCCGCCAGCTGGCGGGAACGGCCTTTGTTGCCCCGCCAGCTGGCGCGGAAATGACATGTAGGGGCGGCGCATGCGCGGGAGCGTCAGCGGCCGCTGAAAGTTTCCCGCGCATGCGCAGTGGAGGGAGTCTCTTCCGCCTCCGCCATGGTGGAGACCATGGCGGAGGCGGAAGGGAAAGAGTGCCCCCACGGCACAGGCCCGCCCGCGGATCGGTGGGCCCCGATCGCAGGCCAGGCCACCGTGGGGGCACCCCCCGGGGTCAGATCGCCCCGCGCCCCCCCCAGGACCCCAGAGCCCGCCCACGCCGCCTTATCCCACCATTCAAAAGGTGGTTTAATCCACGCCGGCGGGACAGGCAATTTATCGGCGGTACTTCGGCCCATCCGGGCCGGAGAATCCAGCGGGGGGCCCGCCAACCGGCGCGGCCCGATTCCCGCCCCTGCCAAATATCCGGTACCAGAGACTTCGGCAACGGGCGGGGGCGGGATTCACGGCGGCCCCCGGCGATTCTCCAACCCGGCGGGGGGTCGGAGAATGACGTCCCTGGTCAGGAAGACGACAGACTTCCAATGGCTTCCTGCCCACGAGCGCGAATGGAGAGAACTTTTTAAAACCAAACTTACCACGGCCCCGGTATTGGCCTTTTTTGATCCAGCGAAAGAGACAGACATTTTGACCGATGCCAGCCAATCCGGCATTGGGGCAGTGCTCCTGCAACGCGATGAGTACTCATCATGGGCCCCCATTGCATATGCGTCACGCGCCATGACCCCCACGGAACAGCGCTACGCGCAGATAGAAAAGGAGTGCCTGTGCCTTTTGACTGGTGTCGTCAAGTTTCATGATTATGTGTACGGCCTTCCCCAATTCACCGTCGAGACCGATCATCGCCCGCTGGTCAATATGATACAGAAAGACTTGAACGACATGACGCCTCGCCTCCAGCGTATTCTGCTCAAACTCCGGCGATATGACTTCCAGCTCGTTTACACCCTGGGCAAAGACCTGATCATAGCCGATGCTCTGTCCAGAGCTGTCAACACCCCGTGTGACCCAGCGGGACTCGTCTGCCAGATTGACGCCCAAGTGGCCTTCGTGGCCTACAATCTACCGGCCACGGATGAACGCCTCGTCCAAATTCGCCGCGAGACTGCGGCTGACCCCCTGCAACAGCGTGTCATGCGCCACCTAACAGACGGGTGGCTCAAGGGCCAATGCCCGCAGTTCTACAACATCAGAGACGATCTGGCGGTAGTCGATGGTGTCCTCCTGAAGCTGGACCGCATTGTTATCCCACACAGCATGCGCCAGCTTGTCTTGGAACAGCTACACGAGGGCCATCTTGGCGTGGAGAAGTGCCGCCGACGGGCCCGAGAGGCAGTGTACTGGCCCGGCATCAATGGTGACATCGCCAACACAGTGCTCAACTGCCCCACCTGTCAGCGGTTCCAGCCGGCTGAACCACGAGAGACCCTACAGCCCCATGAGTTGGTCACGTCCCCTTGGTCCAAGGTCGGCATCGACCTGTTCCACACGCTGGGCAGGGACTATGTTCTGATTGTAGACTATTTTTCAAACTACCCGGAGGTGGTACGTTTGCACGACATCACATCGTCTGCAGTCATCCGTGCCTGTAAGGACACCTTTGCTCGTCACGGCATCCCACTCACTGTGATGTCGGACAATGGCCCCTGCTTCGCAAGCCAGGATGGTCCAACTTTGCCAGGAGGTACAACTTTGTGCATGTGACATCCAGTCACCTGTACCCCCAATCCAATGGCAAAGCGGAGAAGGGCGTCCATATAGTCAAACATCTCCTCTGCAAGGCTGCCGTTGTGGGATCCGACTTCTACCTCGCCCTGCTGGCCTATCGCTCGGCCCCACTGTCCACTGGCCTGTCGCCAGCCCAGCTGCTCATGGGTCGCACCCTGAGGACGACGGTGCCGTCCATTCATGTCCGAGACCTCGACCACGTTTCGGCCCTTTAACGAATGCAACTGCCTCATGCACAGCACAAGGCGGCTCATGACTCCCGTGCAGCTGATCTCCCTGCTCTGGCTCCAAATGACAACGTCCGCATCCATCTTCCGGATGGTGGCTGGTCTGCAACTGCAGTGGTTCTTCGGCAGATGGCTCCCCGCTCATTCCTGGTTCGTCTACCGGATGGTTCCATTCTGCGCTGTAATCGGCGTGCCCTTCGTCTCGTTCCGCGCTCGCTACGTGATCCTCCGCCAGTGCCACGCCCTCCTGTTGTCCCTGACCTGGACAATGCGGAGATTCCGGTTACTCTGCATCCTCCTCACTCTGACGCAGTCCAGCCCGCTCCTCAGCTGGTGGCTCCTGACCCACCCTTGAGGCGGTCAACCAGAATTCGTCACCCACCTCAGAGACTTAATTTGTGAACTTTGTGCACTAATGGACTCTCTGGTCTGTTCTGTTCTTCCGTTTAATCATTCAAGTGGTTTGTATATAGTGTTCATCTCGTTATTTGTGTGACACACTGTTTTTTCTGCACCAGGCACCTTCCCATGTAAATAGCTTAGTTTTATGTACATAGTCCTGTAAATATTTTGCACACACGTAGTCAGGAACATTCAACGCACACTATTTATTGTCACGCAGGCACATTTTTTTATATAAAAGGTGGTATGTCATAATATACACCAGTATATCATGGTGCAGACACACACACTGATGGACACACAGTGGGACCAAACAACAAACACAACACCGCAGCCAATCACCAGTGAGAGCACACGCACTATAAAGACAGGGGACATCAGAGTTCCCGCTCATTAGAGTAGCAGCTAGCTAGGAGCACAGAGCTCACAGCCTGTAACACAGACATTCACCATGTGCTGAGTGGATCAACTGGTTAGGACAAGGCAAAGGTCTTTAGTTAAAGCTGGTATCGTATTTACCCACAGTTCAAGTATGTTTAAATAGTTAACCTTTTAATAAAATAGTGTTGCACTACTTCAAGTGTTGGTGACCTGTATGTGATCCAGAACACCCAACACATCAATCCTGATGGACCTCTCCATGGTCAGAAAAGAAGTGTGTAGTAAGTTAGCTGATTTTCCCAAATTCCCTAGACTCGTGGAAGGTTCCACATTGGAAACTAGCAAATACAACTCCTTTTTTGAAAAAGGGAGGGAGGCAGAAAGCAGGAAACTACAGGCCAGTTAGCTTAACAGCTATCATTGGGAAAATGTTAGAGGTTATTATTCAAGATGTTTATGGCAGGACAGTTGGAAAAATTCAGGGTAATCAGGCAGAATCAACATGGTTATGTGAATGAAAAATTATGTTTAACCAATTTATTGGAATTCTTTGAAGAAGTAACAAAGAACCATAAAATCCCTACAGTGGAGAAGGAGGCCATTCGGCCCATCGAGTCTGCACCAACCATCTGTAAGAGCACCCGATCTAGGCCCAACTCCCCGCCCTATCCCCATAGCCCACCTAACATTTAGACACTAAGGGGCAATTTAGCATGGAAAATCCACCTAACCACCACATCTTTGGACTGTGGGAGGAAACCAGAGCACCCGGAGGAAACCCACGCAGACACGGGAAGAATATACAAACTCCACACAGACAGTCACCCGAAGTCGAAATCGAACCCGGGTCCCTGGTGCTGTGAGGCAGCAGTGCTAACCACTGTGCCACGGTGCCACCATATGGTGTAGATAATGGGGAACCTATATTTAGATTCCAGAAGGCATTTGATGAGGTGCCACACACAGAGTTAATATTAGTCAATCACATACACGTTCATGTTGGATTCTAAACTAACACACAAGAAAGACCAACTTAACTTCCAGGTGACTGGCACGTGCAGAGCAGATATGGCCTCATCTGTAATCCGTCGTCTGGCAGTGCTGGATGTCTGTCGCTGGACATCTGTGTCCTCGGCTCTGGTCCCTCTGTGGATGGCATGGATGGTCACTTCCCCGGCTGGTGCAGGTATCACCATGTTGTCGTCGGTGGTCGAGTGAACTGGTGGTGGGCTGCGCAGCACCTTTTATCCCTTGCAGGCTTTGCGTGCTTTTGGACGGTCCCAGATAGATGTCTAATAGATCGATCAGGGCTCGATCACCCTGATCGATCTCAACCAATTGGTGGTGGACACCTCGATGGCGGGGCGGGTCCCAGTCGGCCATGGCGTTAGTGTCTGAGGCACGTAGGCATCCCCAAATAAGGAAACTGACGCCATCAAGTCTGCCACATATTGTTAGTTTCTACCTGGAGCCCATTGTCCCGGGATTTCCTTTCAACGGCCTATTCCCTGTGTTAGTTTCTGCAAGGTCCGGGCTGCAACCCTTGTATATTTGCAAACTGCAGCCTGCCAGTGTCTCAGTGTTGACCAATTTCCCATTGGTCTGTGCAGGCGGCCATTTTGGATGCCCACACCTTCGCCCTCACCCCTCAACTTCATGATATGCCTACTGTACTTTCGGCGTGCCGGAGCATACCGATTTGGCATCAAACCGGCACCTACCGCGATTTCGGCATCGGGAGCTATTCTCCGCCCAATCGCGTTTCGCAATTTTGGCTTCGGCAAACGGAGAATCCCGCCCATTGTTTCTGGTACTAGGGGCCGATGTTTAAAAATAAGAGGTCACCCATTTGAAACAGAAATGAGAAGAAATTCCTTTCTCTCGGGGGTTGTGAGTCTTTAGAACTCTGGGGCGAAATTCTCCGACCCCCCGCCGGGTCGGAGAATTGCCGGGGGCTGGCGTGAATCCCGCCCCCGCCGGTTGCCGAATTCTCCACCACCGGATAATCGGCGGGGGCGGGAATCGCGGCGCGCCGGTTGGCGGGCCACCCCCTGCGATTCTCCGGCCCAAATGGGCCGAAGTCCCGCCGCTAAAATGCCTGTCCCGCCGGCGTAGATTAAACCACCTAACTTACCGGCGGGACAAGGCGGCGCGGGCGGGCTCCGGGGTCCTGGGGGGGGCGCGGGGCGATCTGGCCCCGGGGGGTACCCCCACGGTGGCCTGGCCCGCGATCGGGGCCCACCGATCCGCGGGCGGGCATATGCCGTGGGGGCACTCTTTTCCTTCCGCCTTCGCCACGGTCTCCACCATGGCGGAGGCGGAAGAGACCCCCTCCACAGCGCATGCGCGGGGATGCCGTGAGCGGCAGCTGACGCTCCCGTGCATGCGCTGCCCGGAGATGTCATTTCCGCGCCAGCTGGCGGGGCACCAAAGGCCTTTTCCGCCAGCTGGCGGGGCGGAAATTCATCCGCCGCCGGCCTAGCCCCTTTCGGTTGGGGCCCGGCCCCCAAAGATGCAGAACATTCCGCACCTTTGGGGCGGCGCGATGCCCGACTGATTTGTGCCGTTTTGGGCGCCAGTCGGCGGATATCGCGCCGATACCGGAGAATTTCGCCCCTGTTCCTCAAAAGGAGGAAGCAGAGTCTTTGAATATTTTTAAGGCAGAGGTCGATAGATTCTTGATTAGCAAGGGAGTGAAAAGTTATCAGGAGTAGGCAATAATACAGAGTTGCTATTCTAATCAGATCAGCCATGATCTTATTGAATGATGGAGCAGGCTTGAAGGGCCGAGTGGCCTACTGCTCACTCGTATGTATGCTCACGGAGGAAACCTGCGCAGACATGGGGATAACGTGCAAATAGACAGTCACCCAAAGCCAGAATCAAACCTGGGTCCCTGGCGCTGTTAGGGAGCAGTACTAACCACTGTGCTTCTATGCCACCATGCCGTAACCTGAGGAAAGAACAGAGAAATGATTAGAGTAGACTGTTCCTGTCTAACAGCACCTGCCCAGGCACGATGGGCTAAATATCTGTCATTGCTCGGATTGTGCACCTCGGGGGTCCGCCAAGTTTCACATTTCAGGGCATCAATTGCAATAATCAGCGATGGATGAATGAATACATTTACTGCCTGTAGCGCAACAATTACTCACTCAAGTCGAGAAGTGATGAAGTCAATCGAGGCTTTATTAAGCAAGACTTGTTCCCCAGCAGCTCAGTTACAGAATGCGGCTGCTGGGAGAACTCGGGCTCTTATACTCCGCCTTCTGGGCGGAGCTAGCAGGTGGCAGATCCAACCAGGACCCGGGACCTGTCAGCCAATAGCCTCTCGGCTTCACAGGTACCGTACTACCCCAATACATACCACCACATTCACCCCTTGTTAAAAAAGAACCCGGCGGGGTAGTGGTTCGCATGGTGGGTCCTGGGGCTGCCAGCCAGGTCGGCAGCAACGGTCCTGAGGAGGACTCCCTAGGGAGGACAAGGAGGCGCTCGTGAGGGGTTTGGTTAGTGGTGGTACACAGCAGCGACCGGATGGAGTGGAGGGCATCCAGGAGGACTTCCTGCCACCGGGAAACTGGGAGACTTCTCTCAGGAGGACAGTCTTCCAGACCGTACCGTTCTCCCTCTCTACCTGACCGTTCCCCCGAGGGTTGTAACTGGTCGTCCTGCTCGAGGCAATGCCCTTGCTGAGCAGGAACTGGCGCAGTTCGTCGCTCATGAAGGAGGACCCCCTGTCGCTATGGATGTACACGGGGAAACCAAACAGTGTAAAGATGGTGCTGAGGGCTTTAATGACTGTGGCCGCGGTCATGTCGGGGCAGGGGATGGCGAAGGGGAAACGGGAGTACTCGTCCACCATGTTTAGGAAGTATGCGTTGCGGTCGGTGGAGGGAAGGGGGCCATTGAAATCCAAACTGAGGCGTTGAAAGGGACGGGAAGCCTTTATCAGGTGCACTCTATCTGGCCTGAAAAAGTGCAGTTTGCACTCTGTGCAGATTTGGCAGTTCCTGGTGGCTGTACGGACCTCCTCAACAGAGTAGGGGAGGGTGCGGGACTTCACAAAATGGTAGAATCGTGTGACCCCCGGGTGGCAGAGGTCCTCGTGGAGGGCTTGGAGGCGGTCTACTTGTGCATAGGCACATGTGCCGCGGGATAGGGCATTGGACGGCTCGTTCAGCTTTCCGGGACGATACAAGATCTCATAGTAATGGTGGAGAGCTCAATCCTCCACCTCAAGATCTTGTCATTCTTGATTTTGCCCCGCTGTGCATTATCGAACATAAAGGTTACTGGCCGTTGGTCAGTGAGGAGAGTGAATCTCCTGCAGGCCAGGTAATGCCTCCAATGTCGCACAGCTTCCACTATGGCTTGGGCTTCCTTTTCCACTGAGGAGTGGCGGATTTCTGAGGCGTGGAGGGTCTGGGAGAAAAAAGCCACGGGCCTGGGCTCTCCAGGGACTATTGCTGGCCTGGATTATGCCTTCCTTCAGCAGCCGCTGGACCTCAGACCGGATAAACGTTCGATCCTGGGCGCTGTATCGTCTGCTCCTAGTGGCGACGGGTTTGCAATCCGGGGTGAGGTTCGCAAACAAGGAAGGCGGTTCAACCTTGAGGGTCGTGAGGCTGCAGATAATGAGTGGGGGTATTGGGCCGCCGAATTGGAACGTTAGGCTCTGGAGGCTACACTGGAAATCTAACCCTAAGAGAGTGGGAGCGCAGAGTTGGGGAAGGACATAAAGCCTATAATTCTTAAACACCCTCCCTTGCACCGTTAGGTTCGCGATGCAGAACCCTTTGATCTCTGCGGAATGGGATCCTGCTGCCAGGAAAATCTTTTGGATGCTTATGGATAGAAAGAAAACAGCGTCTTACCGTATCCGGGTGGATAAAACTTTCCGTGCTCCCAGAGTCGATTTGGCATGGCGTCTCGTACCCGTTGACCAGCACCGCTGTTGTTGCCGTTTGGAGCATCCGGGGCCGCGATTGGTCCAGGGTCACCAAAGCCAGTCTTGGTTGCTGCACCGTGGCGCTTTCTTCCAACCCCGTGGAGCTGTCTATGCTGGGGTCCTTGGCTATCAGCCAAGATGGTGGCGTCCATGGATCGCCCGCAGTCGGGGGTGGACAAAATGGCCGCCCCCATGGGCAGGGGACACAAGATGGCGGCGCCCATCCTCCCCGCGTGGTGTCCGTGACCCAAAATGGCGGCGCCCGCGGGGACGCTGGGGGGGTTGAGTCTGCTGTCCCCGTTCTCCCGCGGAGATTGCGGCGACCCCCCCGGGACTGGCACACGCTGCGTAATGCCCCTTTTTGCCGCAGCTTTTACAAATAGCTGAGTGGGCCGGGCAGCGCTGCCGGGGGTGTTTCGCCTGCCCGCAAAAATAGCAGTGGGGCCCACCAGGATGGTCTGGTGCTCTAGCCGTGCAGGCTTGTGGGGAGGTGGGGGGGGTGCCGGGGAGTCGGTCGCAACGGGGGTCCACGGAGCCCAAGGGGCAGCCGCGCGGTCGGGGCCGTAGGCGTGGGCATTTTGTGAGGCCACGTCGAGGGAGGCCGCAAGGGCCCGTGCCTCTGTGAGTCCTAACGAGTATCTCTCTAACAGTCTTTGGCGAATTTGAGAAGAAGTCATGCCTGCCACAAAAGCATCCCTGATTAGGAGCTCCGTGTGCTCGTTTGCGCTCACCGACGGGCAGTTGCAGTTACTTCCAAAAATCAACAGCGTGCTGTAGAACTCGTCGAGCGATTCTCCGGGGATTTGCCATCTCGTCGCAAGTTGGTGGCGTGCGTAGACCTGGTTTATGGGCCGAATGTAAACTCCTTTCAGCGTGTAGATCTCCGGGCTCACCCTGGAATGCAGGACCTGCATTTTCTGATCTTCCGTGGTCCGGCCGGGGGGCGTTCGAAGGTAACCTTCGAAGCATGCTAGCCAGTGTTTAAACACGGCCACCGGGTTTGCTGCATGGGGGCTGATTCGCAGACACTCCAGGGCGATCCGGAGCTCCATAGTCTTTTTAAGCTTGCTTAATAAATTGTAGTGCAACAATTACTCACTCAAGTCGAGAAGTGATTAAGTCAATCGAGGCTTTATTAAGCAAGACTTGTTCCCCAGCAGCTCAGTTACAGAATGCGGCTGCTGGGAGAACTCGGGCTCTTATACTCCGCCTTCTGGGCGGAGCCAGCAGGCGGCAGATCCAACCAGGACCAGGGACCTGTCAGCCAATAGCCTCTCGGCTTCACAGGTACCGTACTACCCCTAATACATACCACCACACTGCCATGACAGAATGTCTTATCGGGCAGTATCAGCTTGGCTGGTTTCAAACCCCCTCTGTGGATTCTATGCTGACACCTCTGGTCAGCATTGCGTAAGCTGCCTTTCAGGTGGGACATTAAGTTGGGGCCCTGACCGGCTGCTTGGTTGGGGCTTAAGAGGTATCCTGGCAACTGAGAGCAGAGGGTTCTGGGCAACAGTTATCTCTAAACCATTGCCGGATGAACTGGGTATTTCCTGTCTACGCATAAGTTGCCCAGAAAACAACACCTTCCCTACAGTTGAAGACTAATTAATCAGCTGCAATGCGCTTTAGAAAGTAATGCAGAAGCGAAAGGCGCCATTTAAATGCAAGTTTGTTTGCCTTTTCCTCCTTTGAATGTTATGTGCTCTGCTCGAGTCTAAAGTGCCACATTCTGATTGTGGAGTGCAATGGGTTCAAGTCAACAGAAGAGCAACAAAAATAATTTTATCTTGTAAAAGTCCTAAAACACATGCAAACATATGTCTTTGTCTTGCTACATTTATGACAATAACTTAACTTCCAAAGAACATTAAGATTGATATATCATTATCAAATTGCCTCCCCCTCCCCCACTTCATTGATTGCTTTAGGCAGTGAATGCTCTAAAGCTGATCAATATTCTGTAAATAATGTGTTGGTTTAGGCCATGAGTCATTGTTATACCAACAAAAATGTGTTTGTATTTTCTCTGCACCTGACAGCTATTCACCATTAAATTTGAATTAGCTTTCATCAGTCATCTTGCCGGCTTCAGAACAGAAAATAACTGTCAAGGCTTTTATTTTCCAATAACCCTTAAAAAATGTAACAAAGGAAATGGAACCCTCCCAGCAATCCTGTTCCTCTGGCATGTGCACAGCACAAATCCAGTGCCCCATTTCCTTCTGATTTAACTGCACATCATTGAAGCAGAATAGTACCCCCGTCAGTCTTCTCCCCTCACCTAAAGGGATTGACTTACATTCGGTTATATTTTGGAAAATAGAAAAGAACGTTTTTGTTTTAGCAGCATCTTTCATGACCCCAAGACATTACAAAGAACCAAAGGACACGAAGGAGCAATTGATCATGGCCAATCCACCTAACCTAAACCTCTTTGGACTGTGGGAGGAAACCGGAGCACCCAAAGGAAACCCACGCAGACAAGGGGAGAACGTGCAAACTCCACACAGACAGTCACCCGAGGCTAGAATTGAACCCAGGACTCTGGAGCTGTGAGACAGCAGTGCTAACCGCTGTGCCACCATGCCGCCCCTCATGATTTTATACATCTCAATCATGTTCCCCCTCAGTCTCCTCGGCTCCAGGGAAAACAGTCCAAGTCTATCCAATCTTTCTTCATAACTGAAACTCTCCAGCTCAGGCAACATCCTGGTAAATCTTCTTTGTAACCTTTCCAGTGTTATCACATCTCTCCTTTAATGTGGATTCCAGAACTGCACACAATACTCTGGCTGTGTGGCCTCACCAACATTTTATACAGTTCCAGCATAACCTTCCTTTTCTTAAACTGCCTCGTCTAATAAAGGCAAGTATACCATATGCCTTCTTAACCACTGTATCGACCTGCTCTGCCACATGCTCACCAATGTCCCTCTGAACTTCGGTGCTTCCCAGCGTCCTGCCATTCATCATGTACTTGCGTGTCTTGTTTGTCCTGCCCAAATGCATCACCTCATACTTATCCAGATGGAATTCCAATTGCCACTGATCAGCCCATCTGACCAGCCCGTTTATATCCTCCTTTAATCTAAAGCTATCCTTCTCACCATTTACCACCTCACCAATTTTTGTATCATTCACAAACTTACTGATCAGCCCTCCTACATTCATATCCAAATCATTTATATAAACCACAAACAGCAAGGTCCCCAACACCGATCCCTGCGGGACCCCACTGGACACAGGCTTCCAGTCAGAAAAACACCCCTCAACCATCACCCTCTGCTTCCTGCCACTCAGCCAATTCTGGATCCAATTTGCCAAAGTTCCTTGGATCCTATGGGCTCTCACCTTCACTATCAGTCTCCCATGTGGGACCTTATCAAAAGTCTTGCTGAAGTCAAAATAGACAACGTCAAATGCATTCCTCTCATCTACACACCTGGTCACCTCTTCGAAAAATTCAATCAGGTTGGCCAGACATGACCTTCCCTTAACAAAACCATGCTGACTGTTCTTGATTAATCCCTGCCTCTCCAAATGCAGATTAATTCTGTCTCTCAGAATACTATCCAATAGTTTCCCCACCACTGAGGTTAGACTGACTGGCTGTAGTTTCCTGGTCTATCCCTCCCTCCCTTCTTGAATAATGGTACCACATTGGCTATCCTGTGGCCAGAGAAGAATTGAAGATTATCGCCGGAGTCCCTGCTATTTTCTCCCTTGCCTCACTCAACAGCCTGGGATACATTTCATCTGGCCCTGGAGATTTGTCTACTTAGAAGCACAATAGGCCACTCAGAACATCCTCTCTGTCTACGTTAATCTGTTTAATTTTATCACAATCCTTCTCCCTGATTTCTATACCCACTCTGTTCCTCTCACGAGTGAACACTTACACAAAGTACTCATTTAGAACCCTACCTACATCCTTCAGCTCCACACACAAATTACCACTGTGCTCCTTAATGGGTGCTACTCTTTCCCTTCTTGTAAAGCAGTCATATGAATTCGAAACGTTAACTCTGTTTCTCACTTCACAGTTGCTGCCAGGCCTGTTGAGTTTTTCCAAGCTTTCTGTTTTTATCGCTGTTAAATTTGGAATCTGCGACTTTTACATCTATTAAGCCCTGACATGTTTCTAGCTGTAGCCTCGTCAATTTTAATTGCTTCTTCATTGAAATAATAATAATCTTTATTGTCACAAGTAGGCTTACATTAACACTCCAATGACGTTACTGTGAAAATCCCTTGTCGCCACATTCCGGCACCTGTTCGGGTACACAGGGGGAGAATTCAGAATGTCCAATTCACTTAACAAGCACGTCTTTCGGGACTTGTGGGAGAAAACAGGAGCACCCGGAGGAAACCCACGCAGACACGGGGAGAACGTGCAGACTCCGCACAGACAGTGACCCAAGCCGGGAATCGAACCTGGGACCCTGGCGCTGCAAAGCAACAGTGCTAACCACTGTGCTACCGTGCCACTCCGATCTGCCTGGGCACTAAGCACTGGAATTCCCTCCCCGTATCTCTCCACCACTCCACCATTCTCTCCTCCCTTACGATGATCCTCAAAATCTTTGTCTTTGAGTGAATTACTAAGTGAAAACATGACTGTAAAATATTCAATGCTTGTAGGATGAACTTTACTTTAAAATGTATTAGTTCTGTGATTGTATGGCGTGCCTCTCATTAACTCAATCACTTATCACAGAAACTTTTGATAGTTTCAGTGAAACATACGGAGAAAATGCTTAAGATCCAGAACAGCGCTGGATTCATTCGGAGAGATGAGTATCCCCAAGGTTCAAAGTAGAGAGTTAGAAAAACCGAGCTACGGGGATAATGGTTTAGCACAGTGGGCTAAATAGCTGACTTTTAAAGCAGACCAAGGCAGGCCAGCAGCACAGGTTCAATTTCCATACTAGCCTCCCCGAACAGGTGCCGGAATGTGGCGACTAGGGACTTTTCACAGTAACTTCATTTGAAGCCTACTTGTGACAAGTAGCGATTTTCATTCATTTTTCATTTCATTTCATTTTTTTCATGTTTTCTGTTTCAGCGAGGCTAAAACACTGAGCAGTCACATGAACTAGCCGACTTCACCTGTTTAAGCCCCTAGATCACCAGACTGAGACGAGCCCCTCCTGCTCCATTGGTTGCTGTGAAAATCTTGATTAAACATTTGAATGCAGCTGTAAATGGGGATGCAAGGGGGAAGGGGACGAGTTGCTCACTTCACGCGCTACCTGTTCACACGCATGCAGGGCCCACGTAAAATTGGTACAGCCGGCTCATTTTCAATGAGCCAGATGTGCAGCCAGAGATGCCCGTGCTGCTTAATGACTGTACCTCTGTTTGGACGCTTGGGAAATGGGGCTTTGCTGCTGTGATTGAAAGACAGCCAGACCTTCATAAAGGGCAACTCGAATAAAAGCAAAATACTGTAGATGCTGGATTGCGGAAATAAAAACAGAAAATGCTGGAAATACTCAGCAGTCTGGCAGCCTCGGTGGAGAGGGAAACAGAGTTAATGGGTGGAATTAAGCCATTTTTTTGACAAAGCGTCACGTCGGGCAGGAAAAGCAGAGACAAGCCCAACAGCTGCCCTGCCGTCTTTTCCCACCGTATATTGAATCACTTTGTCAAAAAAAACGCTCTCGTGGCGTTAAGATCGGGGCCTTTTTAACAGGCACCCCATTTAAAAATAAAATTGAGACCCCCCCTCCCGCCCTCACAAACTCTGCCCTCTTTCCCCCCCCCCCCCCCCCCACCAGTCCTCAGGGCAATACATGGGCAGTGCCAGTGTACTGTCTGGGCATGAACCGCTCCCCCTGTGGGTTGTACTCACCTTTTAAAAGTTAATTTACGGGATGTGGGCGTCGTTGGGTAGGCCAGCATTTATTGCCTCTCCCTAGTTTCTATCCTTTCAGCAGGTTGCGGTTGAGCTGCTGCCTTGAACTGCTGCCGTCCCAGAGATGTAGGTACACCCACAGTGCTGTTAGGGAGGGAGTTCCAGGATTTTGACCCAGCGACAGTGAAGGAACGGTGATATTTTTTCCAAGTTAGGATGGTGTGTGACTTGGAGGGGAATCTCCAAGTGGTAGTTTTCCCAGGTATCTGCTGCTCCTTTCCTTCTAGATGGCAGTCGGCGTGGGTTAGGAAGGTGCTGCCTTAGGAAGCTTAGTGAGGTCCTGCAGTGCATCATGTAGATGATACACGCCCTGCCACTGTTTATCTGTGGTGGATGGTTTGAATATTTTGTGGAAGGAGGAGCAATCAAGTGGGCTCCTTTGTCCTGGATGGTGTTGAGTGTTTTGAGTTTTGTTAGGGCTGCACTCATCCCGGCAAGTGGAGTGTATTCCAGCATACTCCTGACTTGTTCCTGATAGACGGTGGACAGGTTTTGGGGAGTTACTCAATGCAGGATCCCTAGCCTTTGACCTGCTCTGCGAGCCAGAGTATTTATATGGTTAGTCCAGTTCAGTTTCTGGTCAATGGTAACCCCAGAATGTTGATGGTGGGGGATTCAGCGATGGTAATGCCATTGAATGTCAAGGGGCGATGGTAAGATTTCTCTTGTTGGAGATGGTCATTGCCTGGCGCTTGTGAGGCCAAAAATTCCTGCCACTTGTTAGCCCAAGCCTGGATATTGTCCATTTCTTTCTGCATTTGGATATGAACTGCTTTAGTATCAGAGGTGCTGAACATTGTACAGTCATCTGCGAACATCCCCACTTCTGACCATATGATGGAAGGAAGGTCATTGATGAAGCAGCTGAAGATGGTTGGGCCAAGGACACTGTGGTATTTGAGGTATTACGGTACCTGATAGGCTGGAGCACCATTAGTGGAAACTGTATGCTTTCTATTGGTTAGGATGTATGGTAGCTCCGCCCTGCTAGGCGGGGTATAAGAGCCCGTGCCACCCCAGCAGCCTTCATTCTGTACTGGAGCTGCTGGAGGAAACATCTAGCTTATTAAAGCCTTCAGTTGGACTACAACCTCGTTTTAGTGGTCATTGATCGTGCACCAATTTAATAAGCTAGTTTTTTTTAAAAGAAAGGATGGAGCTCCGAATCAAGCCGGAGTGTCTGCAACTCAGCCCCCACGCGGCGAACTCAGCGGCAATCTTCAAGCACTGGCTGGCGTGCTTTAAAGGGTATCTCGGGATGGCCGAAAACACACCCACGGGAGAGCAGAAAATGCAAGTCCTGCACTCAAAGGTGAGCCTGGAGATTTACACCCTCATCGAGGAAGCGGAAGACTTCGATGCAGCAATAGAGCTGCTAAAAGGACATTATATTCGTCCGGTAAACCAGGTCTACACCCGGCACCTGCTTGCAACAAGGCGGCAAACCCCTGGGGAATCCTTGGAGGAATTGTACCGCGCACTCCTGGTGTTGGGGAGAAACTGCAGCTGCCCGCAGGTTTCGGCGAGCGAACACACTGAACTCTTGGTCCGGGACGCATTTGTGGCAGGTATGCTATCCTCACAAATCCGCCAGCGACTGATAGAAAAAGACACTCTGGGTCTCAAGGAGGCACGGGCCCTTGCAGGCTCCCTGGACATGGCCTCCAGGAATGCCCGCGCTTATATTCCCGACCACGCGGCAGCCCCCTGGGCAGCGTGGAACCTCTCCGCAGCCGACCCCGAGACATCCCCCATCCCCACACATGCCTGCGCTGCAAGGTGGCCTGGCAATCCTGGGGGGCCCCACTGCTACTTTTGCGGGCAGGCCAAGCACCCCCGCCAGCGCTGCCCGGCCCGCGCATCCACCTGCAAGGGATGCGGCAAAAAGGGCCATTTCGTGGGGGTATGTCAGGCCCGTGCAGTTGCCGCGGTCTCTGGCGGTGAGTGCGGACCGCCACCACAAACGTCTCCACAGTCCCCGAGCGGCTAGCGGTCGCCGCCATCTTCCTATTCCAAGGCCACGCACTGACCCCGGGCGCCGCCATCTTTTCCCGCGGGCGCCACGTTAGAGGGATAGGCGCCGCCATTTTGTGCACTCCCAGCCATGTGCGACCAATGGGAGCCGCCATCTTGGATGAACCCCCAGGACCCCAGCTCGGCTGACCACACACTGCCCGAAGAGAACTCTCAACTGCTGCGATTAGCCTTGGTGACCCTATATCAGACCCGGCCTCGAACACTCTCAACTGCTACAACAACCGTATTCATCAACGGGCACAAAACATCCTGCCTAATCGACTCTGGGAGCATGGAGAGCTTCATACACCCCGACACGGTAAGGCGCTGTTCTCTCCTCATCCACCCCGTTAATCAAAAAATCCCCCTGGCCTCCGGTTCACACTCAGTGTAGATAAAGGGGTTTTGTGTAGCAAACCTCACAGTCCAGGGAAGGGAGTTCACAAATTTCCATCTCTACGTCCTTCCCCACCTCTGCGCGGCTACACTCCTGGGTTTAGACTTCCAGTGTAACCTCCAAAGTCTAAACTTCGAATTCGGCCGCCCTAAACCCCGCCTCACTGTCTACGGCCTCGTGACCCTTAAGGTCGACCCGCCTTCCCTGTTTGCGAACCTCACCCCGTATTGCAAACCCGTCACCACCAGGAGCAGACGGTACAGTGCCCAGGACCAGATCTTCATTAGGTCAGAGGTCCAAAGGCTACTGTGGGAAGGGGTCATTGAAGCCAGTAACAGCCCCTGGAGAGCTCAAGTAGTGGTGGTAAAGACTGGGGAGAAGCATAGGATGGTCATCGACTGCAGTCAGACAATCAACAGGTTTACACAGCTGGACGCGTACCCTGCCCCCCCGCTGGGTCGGAGAATGGCCGTTGGCCGCCGTGAATCCCGCCCCCGCCCCCGCCGAAGTCTCCGGAACCGGAGATTGGGCGGGGGCGGGAATCGGGCCACGCCGGTTGGCGGGACCCCCCGCTGGATTCTCCGGCCCGAATGGGCCGAAGTCCCGCCCAGAAATTGCCTGTCCCACCGGCGTAAATTAAACCTGGTATTTACCGGCGGGACCAGGCGGCGTGGGCGGGCTCCGGGGTCCTGGGGGGGGCGCGGGTCGATCTGACCCCGGGGGGTGCCCCCACGGTGGCCTGGCCCGCGATCGGGGCCCACCGATCCACGGGCGGGCCTGTGCCGTGGGGGCACTCATTCCCTTCCGCCTCCGCCACGGCCTCCACTATGGCGGAGGCGGAAGAGACTCTCCCCACTGCGCACCCCCGGGAAACTTTCAGCGGCCGCTGACGCTCCCGCTCATGCGCCGGGAAACTGTCAGCGGCCGCTGACACTCCCGCACATGCGCCGCATTTCCGCGCCAGCTGGCGGGGCAACAAACACCATTTCCGCCAGCTGGCTCAATGTTGGGGCTCAATGTTGGAGCATTCCGCACCTTTGGGCCGGCGCGATGCCCGTCTGATTGACGCCGTTTTTGACGCCAGTCGGCGGACATCGTGCCGTTGGAGAATTTCGCCCCACATGTGAGCCAGAGGTTTATACCTGGGTCTCTGGATAACCATCCAACGACAATACTACTATGCCACTACCTCCCCTCCGGCGTGCTTTGTTCACCAGGTGCACGTTCTGGGGATCCTGTCATGATTCATGCTAATGAGCCCTTACACCAATGTGAATGAACAATTTTATGTGGGATATCTATCAGGTGTAAAGTCCTGGGGCGAAATTCTCCCCCAACGGCGCGATGTCCGCCGACTGGCGCCCAAAACGGCGCCAATCAGACGGGCATCGCGCCGGCCCAAAGGTGCGGAATGCTCCGCATCTTTGGGGTCCGAGCCCCAACATTATGGGGCTAGGCCGGCGCCGGAGGGATTTCCGCCCCGCCAGCTGGCGGAAATGGCGTTTGCTGCCCCGCCAGCTGGCGGAAATGGCGTTTGTTGCCCCGCCAGCTGGTGCGGAAATGCGGCGCATGCACAGGAGCGTCAGCGGCCGCCGACAGTTTCCCGCGCATGCGCAGTGGGGAGAGTCTCTTCCGCCTCCGCCATGGTGGAGGCCGTGGCGGAGGCGGAAGGGAAAGAGTGCCCCCACGGCACAGGCCCGCCCGTGGATCGGTGGGCCCCGATCGCGGGCCAGGCCACCGTGGGGGCACCCCCCGGGGTCAGATCGACCCCCAGACCCCGGAGCCCGCCCACGCCGCCTGGTCCCGCCGGTAAATACCAGCTTTGATTTACGCCGGCGGGACAGGCAATTTCTGGGCGAGACTTCGGCCCATCCGGGCCGGAGAATTGAGCGGGGGGTCCCGCCAACCGGCGCGGCCCGATTCCCGCCCCCGCCCAATCTCCGGTACCGGAGACTTCGGCGGGGGCGGGGGCGGGATTCACGGCGGCCAACGGCCATTCTCCAACCCGGCGGGGGGTCGGAGAATGACGCCCCGGATAATTCAACTAAAATGCATGAAAATGTATATCCAGGCTTTTAAAGTTTCCGTTTCATCATTGGCGGGGTGGGGGGGGGGGGGGTCGATGACAATCGATCGAGGAAATCCCACCATCTCCATTTGATTATCCACCTCTTCCGCCATTCCTGTCCCCCCAAAACGGGAGCAGAAATCCGCCCCCCCCCACCCCGCCCGCAGAGAAGCTAGTGTCATTGCTGCACAGATCTGAGATATGAAATATATATTTAGCAATGGGAACTTAACATTCCAGGCCCTAAAATATTCACAAAAGATTGTGATGGATAAAGAGAGTACAGAAAGTGCAACGCAAAGATTAGCAATGTAACAGAAAATAAAAGATCCAAAGATTAGGTGGGATTGCAGGAATAGGGCGATGGAGTAGGTCTAGGTAGGGTGTTCTTTCGTACAAACTCAACGGGACCAATGGCCTCGTTCCGCACTGTAGGGATTCTATGAAAACATTCAATTTTTTTACAAACGGGTACATAATAAGAGGATAGTTGAAAGTTGGATTGGGACGAATAGGCACCAAAAAAGGGAATCTCCTTGTGGACGCAGTGGGTGTGGATGAGGTACTGACTGAACATTTGGCAGCTGTCTTCACGAAAGAGAGCCAATGTCAGCGTAAAAGGAGGAGGAACCAGAATAGGATAAATAAAGGTCATTGGCGCAAAAGGCACCCAATTCAGATGGGATGCATTCCAGGTTTCTGAGGGAAGTAAGTGTGGAAACGGTGAATGCACAATCTTTTAATCCTCCTTCGTGTATAAGAGTTGCAAATGTTACATTTGTATTTAGAAAGAACAGTAAGAAGTCTTACAAGTCAGCAGGGGCTGGTTTAGCACAGGGCTAAATAGCTGGCTTTTAAAGCAGACCAAGGCAGGCCAGCAGCGCCAGTTCAATTCCCGTACCAGCCTCCCCGAACAGGCGCCGGAATGTGGCGACTAGGGGCTTTTCACAGTAACTTCATTTGAAGCCTAATTGTGACAATAAGCAATTTTCATTTCATTTCATTTCAACACCAGGTTAAAGTCCAACAGGTTCGTTTCAAATCACTAGTTTTCGGAGCACTGCTCCTTCCTCAGGTGAGTGAAGATTATCATAGATTATAGGTAGGTTCCAGAAACATATATATAGACAAAGCCAAAGATGCAAGACAATGCTTTGAATGCGAGCCTTTGCAGGTAATTAAATCGGGGAACACTTCAGCAGTCAAGGGCATTCGCCTCTGATCTCCGGGTAAGTGTTCTCCAAGGCGGCCTTCAGGACGCGCGACAATGCAGAATCGCCGAGCAGAAACTTATAACCAAGTTCCACAGACACGAGTACGCCCTCAACCGGGACCTTGGATTCATGTCGCATTACATTCATCCCCCACCATCTGGCCTGGGCTTGCGAAATCGTACCAACTGTCCTGGCTTGAGACAATTCACACCTCTTTAACCTGGATCATTAACCCCTATCTCTGGATCTGTAAAGACTTAATTACCTGCATATGCTCACATTCAAAGCATTGTCTTTCATCTTTGACTTTGTCTGTATATATGTTTCTGGAACCTACCTCTTCATTCACCTGAGGAAGGAGCAGCGCTCCGAAAGCTAGTGACATCGAAACAAACCTGTTGGACTTTAACCTGGTGTTGTAAGACTTCGTACTGTGCTCACCCCAGTCCAAAGCCGGCATCTCCACATCATTCAAAAAGAAGGGAGAGAGTTAGTCCTTGTCAGCCTGATATTGGTGCTAGGTTGCAGGAGAGCTTTACTAAAAAGACAGGATACGACCCGCACTCATAATTTAGATTATCACTTCCCAAACAATGGTGTGTCCATGGCTGAAATTTATGTGGAGGCCAACGACCTTAGCACCCGAATCCCCAAACATTCTCTGCTTCTGTGTGAAGGTCTGCATCAGGGGTGCCGATGTGTAAAATCTACTTCTATACAGGACCCGCATGACTTGACTACTGACAACACAGCCAAAGCAAGCTGATCAAACAAGGTTTCTGTATCTTTGCAGGGGTGTGTAATAAATCGAGAAATGATTGTTGTCCAGGACTGGGGTGGTGGCAAAGCTGGCAGACTCTTGTGCGGAAAAATAATAGCTTTCTTAATTTGAATACCTGAACCAGATTTATCGGGGAATCGATCACTGTTAAAAATGTGCTACGCAACAGCTATGTTCAAATCCCTGCTTATTTCGCTTATTTTGGGAAGAGCATTTCTTGCTTTGCTCATAAGTAATGAACTTAATGCAATTTGGCTCCAGTTTTTGGGATGACACTAAGGCCATACAATGGAAATAGTGAATTTTTTTTCCTTGCATCGTTTCCTGTTTATTTGTTTGACTTTCTCCTACTTAACACAGTCAATTTGTAATTCAGGTAACAGTCTCAGATCAGTGATTGTAGTATTAAACACAGAGGCCCAGAACTTCAGCTCCCCGGAGGTATCCGGGATATAGCCAGGAGATGCACTCTCGCGCCCATCCCAAACCATCCCCCCTTCCTGGGCCACAAGTCTCCAAGTAAGGACTGCATCACAATCACCGGGGAAGTTCAAGCTCCGGATGGCCAATTATCCTGGACCTGAAACCATCCGACACTCCAATTTAAATTTCCACCTCACCTAGCCACCCTATGCACGCCGACCCCCACCCCACCGCATCTATCCTGCACCAGCCAGCCCCACTTACTTTACTCACTTGCCTACTCCTTGGCTTCTCAAAGCAGCTGGAGCTTTGGGAAGGCCGTGGAATAGTGGTAGTCTCACTAGACTAGTAATCCGGAGACGCAGGGTAAAACCCTGGAGATCCCTGTTTGAATTCCACCAAGGCAGGTCATGAAATTTGAATCCAATAAAAATCTGGAAGTTAAAGTCTAAGACCATCAGATACAGGAGATGGATCAGGCCATTCGGCCCATCAGGCCTACTCAGTCATTCGATCATGGCTAATATGTTTCTCATCTCCTGCCTTCTCCCCATAATGCCTGATCCCTTGAGAAATCCCCTTATTAATCAAGAATACCAGATTTGTGCTTGAGGGGCTTTTACCTTCAGGGCCACAGGCCAAGAGCTGGATAATCATGAATCCATTATTGTAAAAATCCATCTGGTGCATTAATGTTCCTCAGGGAAGGAAATCTGCCATCCTGACCTAGTCTGGCCTACATGTGACTCCAGCAATGTGGTTGACTCATTTATGCCCCTTGAAATGGCAACTAACGATGGGCAATAGGCACTGGCCCATCCTGTGAGTGAATTTAAAAAAAGAATAGCTACCCAGGAAAGGTTAGAACGTTTAAAGCAACTTCTAACTCCTGGGTAACTATAGTCCTTACCCCACTGAGCACCTCCCCGCACCTCCCCCACCCCCACCCCACTCCCCCTCACCACCACCACCGTCACCCACTTACTTTACACACTTACCTACTCCCTGGCCTCTCAAAGTGGACCTTTAAACTTAACCTGCTTTGTGGTAGCTAGTGCCATAAAACAGGGCGTAGCTTCACTTCCTCCCGACACTGCTGTCCTGCACTAAGGGGCCCCAGGAGCTGCTGCACATTTCTCACCAGGCCCGGATCGGAATGTGCAGCTTCCTGACTGAGGTATAAAGGAGGGGAGTGGAAATCCGGCTGCAATTTCCACTCCTCAGAAGTTCTGGACCTCACTGAGTTGCCAGAGCTGAGATACAGTGCCAATCTCTGCATCTTTCTCTGATTGTAGATAGAATCATAGAATTTACAGTGCAGGAGGAGGCCATTCGGCCCATCAAAGGCTGGAATCGAACCTGGGTCCCTGGAGCTGTGAGGCAGCGGTGCTAACCACTGTGCCGCCCTGCCGCCCAGATACTGCTGCTGCTGCACGTGTACAAATTCCAACGTTGGTAAGCTGTAATGTTAGGAGAGAGTTGATGATGTCGTTGGCTGTAAGTGCAGACTAGCCATGTGGGAAATCAGAAGAATGATGCATGAATGGTTCATAGCACTGGACCTATCACCCACCCATCCTCTCACCTCCATTTTACTCCCTGGAAATCAATCATCCATTCAAGGGAGACAATTCATGCAGGTTGACTGTCAGCTAACGTTAAATTTAAGTTGCAAATTGGCTTCCGCACTTGTCTACGATTTTACTTCAGCGAATGCAAAGCCCGATTGCTGTGGGATATTTCTCCAAAAACATACTCCATTCATAAAATTTGTAAAAGTACATTGCACACCAGTTCACATTTGACATCACATGATGGGCGTACTGCTTTCAATACATCATGGGCGAAATTCTCTGGTATCGGCGCGATGTCTGCCGACTGGCGCCCAGAACGGCGCAAATCAGTTGGGCATCGCGCCGCCCCAAAGGTGCGGAATGCTCCGCATCTTGGGGGGCCGAGCCCCAACCTTAAGGGGCTAGGCCCGCACCGGACGAATTTCCGCCCCGCCAGCTGGCGGAAAAGGCCTTTGGTGCCCCGCCAGCTGGCGCGGAAATGACATCTCCGGGCGGCGCATGCGCGGGAGCGTTAGCGGCCGCTGACGGCATTCCCGCGCATGCGCAGTGGAGGGAGTCTCTTCCGCCTCTGCCATGGTGGAGACCGTGGCGAAGGCGGAAGGAAAAGAGTGCACCAGGGCACAGGCCCGCCCGCGGATCAGTGGGCCCCGATCGCGGGCCAGGCCACCGTGGGGGCACCCCCTTGGGCCAGATCGCCCCGCGCCCCCCCCCAGGACCCCGGACCCCGCCCGCGCCGCCTTGTCCCGCCGGTAAGAGAGGTGGTTAAATCTACGCCGGCGGGACAGGCATTTTAGGAGCGGTACTTCGGCCCATCCGGGCCGGAGAACCGTGGGGGGGCCCGCCAACCGCCGCGGCCCGATTCCTGCCCCCGCCAAATATCCGGTGCCGGAGAATTCGGCAACCGGCGGGGGCGGGATTCACGCCAGCCCCCGGCAATTCTCCGACCCGGCGGGGGGTCGGAGAATCTCGCCCCATGGGGGCACCGGTTCGAATCTCCCCCACGCCGGGTCGGAGAATCGGCGGGTCGAATCACGGCTGGCCGCTGGGAGAATCGCCGCTCGCCGTTTGTAACGGGTGAGCGGCGAGTCTCCGGCCCAGATGGGCCGAGCGGCCTGCCCAACACGACAGGTTCCCGCCGGCGCCATCCACACCTGTTCGCTGCCGGCGGGAACAGCGCGGGAACGCTGGGGGGGCGGCCTGTGGGGGAGGGGAGGGGGGTTCGAGCACCGGGGGGGGGGCTCAAAAGGGGTCTGGCCCGCGATCGGTGCCCACCGATCGGCTGGCCGGCCTCTCTGAAGGAGGACCTCCTTTCCTCCGCTGCCCCGCAAGATCCATCCACCATCTTCTTGCGGGCCGGCCGCGTCATTTACACGGCGCCGCTTTTACGCAGCGGCCCGGGGCCCTAGCACCCCGGGGCGGGAGAATAGAGGGCTGGGAGCGGCCTCCGAGGCCGGAGTGAAACATTCCGGTTTTCACTCCGGCGTCGGGACTTAGTCTCCCGACGGGAGAATGGCGCCCGATATCTTCACGTGATGCAACAAAACTGCAATTTGCATTAGCGTGAAGGTGAAACAGCTTCACGTTGTTGGCGGCCTCCCTGTCTTATTGAACCAGGACCTCCCTGCCCATCCTAACATAGCATACAAATGAAGTGATAAATAAAGATATACCTTTGCAATACAACCGCATGAAGTCGGAATGATAGGTTCTGTGCAGTGTCGGGAGACCATTTGGTCTATTTTCGAGAAAAATCTTCACTTCCTGCGACTAGGGACAGTCCTTTTGAATGGTTGCAGACTTTTCCCCTCAATTACTCCAATGTGATGTTAAGTTCGCTGTACTGATTATACTTCATGCTTCCTGATATCATTCCTGCTCTTGTCGTTCACTCATGTCTTTCTCATCCCCTTGTCCAGAAGTTGCAGTTGGGCAGCATAGTAGCACAGTGGTTAGCACTGTTGCTTCAAGCATCAGGGACCCGGGTTAGATTCCTGGCTTGGGTCACTCTCTGTGCGGAGTCTGCACGTTCGCCCCGTGTCTGCGTGGGTTTCCTCCGGGAGCTATGTTTTCCTCCCACAAATCCCGAAAGACGTGCTTGTTAAACGAATTGGACATTCTGAATTCCCCCCTCAGTGTGCCCAAACAGGCGCCGGAGTGTGGTGACTAGGGGATTTTCACAGTAACTTCATTGCAGTCTTAATGTAAGCCTGCTTGTGACAACAATAAAGATTATTATTATTATAAATTAAAGGATGCTTTTTCTAAATTGCTCCAATTCCATACAGTTACTTTTTCCCAGTTTCAGCTTTTCCTGTAACAATCCTCCCCCCATTTTTTAAAACTTTGTTGGTGTAAAAGTGGTTGGGTTGCTTCATTGCTTCCCTTTTAAAACACGATTCCTGGTTTTCTCTGGACAACGGAGTGCGTTGGGATTTGCTTCTGTCCTTGTCAACGGAAGGAGGTGAATGGATATGTCAAAATCGCAAATAATGTAACCAGACAAGGAAGCAGAAAAAGCGGAGTGATGTCAACCTCCCAGAACAGAGGGGGAAAGGGGTACCAGGATTGGAAAAATTGAATCGCAAGAATTGCAACAAATTGCAGCAAATTGTTAACACCCTGCCTGGAAGGTTTATCAGTCTCGGCAGTGGCTTTCAAAAGGGAAGGGCATAAAGGATTTTTTAAAAAGAGGAAAAGTATTCAGGGTGATGGAGGGGTTTAGGACTAATTGGATAATTCTTTCCAAGAGCTGGCACAGGTATGATGGGCAGGAAGGCCTCCTTTTGTTCTGCTATATCTCCACGACTCTACATCGAACAAACGGCCCGCTCAAGCAAAGTCCACTTTGCGCCGTAAATTATTTGCCAAGTTGCATGCATTTCATCAAGGTTGACACAAGAAAGCTCTGGCCGTGTAAGAGCTAGTGACAGATACTGCCATATCAAAGGAGGTGCAAGAATCTAAACAGAAAATAAATCACCACTATGCAGCCCCTCCCTGGAAACCAAATGCCTCATTTCACGAAGACCATAGAATCCTTTTTTTTCCAAATACGTTCAACTGCGTCTTTGTTATTTTTAATGTAATCTGGCATAATTTGTGCAACAAGAATGATGTCAAATGTGCTCTGATGCAAAAGATACTCAACTGACATCATACCGTTGAGCAACCAGAACTAATTAAACGCTCCAGTCAATTGTGCGGAGTTTTTGAATAATGGCATAGTCTGATTACCACCACAATGAACCACATACATGTTTTTACATCAAGCTATAACTTATTATACTGATGGACCAACAGAAAAAGAGAATCATTATTTGATATTTCCCTTTACTACATAATGAAATGGCCTTGAGCCTTTGCATGTCTGCAGGTCAAGAGATAGGGTTGGAGTGATTTAGTAGCAGGTTAATCCACATACCAAGCCCATGTTCACAGGCACCTTCTATTTAAACTGCATCCTGTCCACTGTTGCTGCTTATCTCGAGAGTCAATACTTTTGCAACTCTACCAGCAATATTCTGCGGAACAGGATTAATTCTGTGCACTGTAGTGAAAGCAATAAAAATAACCACTTGTACATAGAACATAGAACATAGAACAATACAGCGCAGTACAGGCCCTTCGGCCCACGATGTTGCACCGAAACAAAAGCCATCTAACCTACACTATGCCATTATCATCCATATGTTTATCCAATAAACTTTTAAATGCCCTCAATGTTGGCGAGTTCACTACTGTAGCAGGTAGGGCATTCCACGGCCTCACTACTCTTTGCGTAAAGAACCTACCTCTGACCTCTGTCCTATATCTATTACCCCTCAGTTTAAAGTTATGTCCCCTCGTGCCAGCCATATCCATCCGCGGGAGAAGGCTCTCACTGTCCACCCTATCCAACCCCCTGATCATTTTGTATGCCTCTATTAAGTCTCCTCTTAACCTTCTTCTCTCCAACGAAAACAACCTCAAGTCCGTCAGCCTTTCCTCATAAGATTTTCCCTCCATACCAGGCAACATCCTGGTAAATCTCCTCTGCACCCGCTCCAAAGCCTCCACGTCCTTCCTATAATGCGGTGACCAGAACTGTACGCAATACTCCAAATGCGGCCGGACCAGAGTTCTGTACAGCTGCAACATGACCTCCCGACTCCGGAACTCAATCCCTCTACCAATAAAGGCCAACACTCCATAGGCCTTCTTCACAACCCTATCAACCTGGGTGGCAACTTTCAGGGATCTATGTACATGGACACCTAGATCCCTCTGCTCAGCCACACTTTCAAGAACTTTACCATTAGCCAAATATTCCGCATTCCTGTTATTCCTTCCAAAGTGAATCACCTCACACTTCTCTACATTAAACTCCATTTGCCACCTCTCAGCCCAGCTCTGCAGCTTATCTATATCCCTCTGTAACCTGCTACATCCTTCCACACTATCGACAACACCACCGACTTTAGTATCATCTGCAAATTTACTCACCCACCCTTCTGTGCCTTCCTCTAGGTCATTGATAAAAATGACAAACAGCAACGGCCCCAGAACAGATCCTTGTGGTACTCCACTTGTGACTACTCCATTCTGAACATTTCCCATCAACCACCACCCTCTGTCTTCTTTCAGCTAGCCAATTTCTGATCCACATCTCTAAATCACCCTTAATCCCCAGCCTCCGTATTTTTTGCAATAGCCTACCGTGGGGAACCTTATCAAACGCTTTGCTGAAATCCATATACACCACATCAACTGCTCTACCCTCGTCTACCTGTTCAGTCACCTTCTCAAAGAACTCAATAAGGTTTGTGAGGCATGACCTACCCTTCACAAAGCCATGCTGACTATCCCTGATCATATCATTCCTATCTAGATGATTATAAATCTTGTCCCTTATAATCCCCTCCAAGACTTTACCCACTACAGACGTGAGGCTCACCGGTCTATAGTTGCCGGGGTTGTCTCTGCTCCCCTTTTTGAACAAAGGGACCACATTTGCTGTCCTCCAGTCCTCTGGCACTATTCCTGTAGCCAATGATGACATAAAAATCAAAGCCAAAGGTCCAGCAATCTCTTCCCTGGCCTCCCATAGAATCCTAGGATAAATCCCATCAGGTCCCGGGGACTTATCTATTTTCAGCCTGTCCAGAATTGCCAACACCTCTTCCCTACGTACCTCAATGCCATCTATTCTATTAGCCTGGGGCTCAGCATTCTCCTCCACAACATTATCTTTTTCCTGAGTGAATACTGACGAAAAATATTCATTTAGTATCTCGCCTATCTCTTCAGACTCCACACACAATTTCCCATCCCTGTCCTTGACTGGTCCTACTCTTTCCCTAGTCATTCGCTTATTCCTGACATACCTATAGAAAGCTTTTGGGTTTTCCTTGATCCTTCCTGCCAAATACTTCTCATGTCCCCTCCTTGCTCGTCTTAGCTCTCTCTTTAGATCCTTCCTCGCTACCTTGTAACTATCCATCGCCCCAACCGAAACTTCACACCTCATCTTCACATAGGCCTCCTTCTTCCTCTTAACAAGAGATTCCACTTCCCTGGTAAACCACGGTTCCCTCGCTCGACGCCTTCCTCCCTGTCTGACCGGTACATACTTATCAAGAACACGCAGTAGGTGATCCTTGAACAAGCCCCACTTATCCAGTGTGCCCAACACTTGCAGCCTACTTCTCCACCTTATCCCCCCCAAGTCACGTCTAATGGCATCATAATTGCCCTTCCCCCAGCTATAACTCTTGCCCTGCGGTGTATACTTATCCCTCTCCATCATTAACGTAAACGTCACCGAATTGTGGTCACTGTCCCCAAAGTGCTCTCCTACCTCCAAATCCAACACCTGGCCTGGTTCATTACCCAAAACCAAATCCAACGTGGCCTCGCCTCTTGTTGGCCTGTCAACATATTGTTTCAGGAAACCCTCCTGCACACACTGTACAAAAAACGACCCATCTATTGTACTCGAACTATATCTTTTCCAGTCAATATTTGGAAAGTTAAAGTCTCCCATAATAACTACCCTGTTACTATCGCTCATATCCAGAATCATCTTCGCCATCCTTTCCTCTACATCCCTAGAACTATTAGGAGGCCTATAAAAAAACTCCCAACAGGGTGACCTCTCCTTTCCTGTTTCTAACTTCAGCCAATACTACCTCGGAAGAAGAGTCCCCATCTAGCATCCTCTCCGCCACCGTAATACTGCTCTTGACTAGCAGCGCCACACCTCCCCCTCTTTTGCCTCCTTCTCTGAGCTTACTAAAACACCTAAACCCCGGAACCTGCAACATCCATTCCTGTCCCTGCTCTATCCATGTCTCCGAAATGGCCACAACATCGAAGTCCCAGGTACCAACCCACGCTGCCAGTTCCCCTACCTTGTTTCGTATACTCCTGGCATTGAAGTAGACACACTTCAAACCACCTACCTGAACGCTGGCCCCCTCCTGCGACGTCAAATCTGTGCTCCTGACCTCTATACTCTCATTCTCCCTTACCCTAAAACTACAATCCAGGTTCCCATGCCCCTGCTGCATTAGTTTAAACCCCCCCAAAGAGCACTAACAAATCTCCCCCCCAGGATATTTGTGCCCCTCAGGTTCAGATGTAGACCATCCTGTCTGTAGAGGTCCCACCTTCCCCAGAAAGAGCCCCAGTTATCCAAAAATCTGAAACCCTCCCGCCTGCACCATCCCTGTAGCCACGTGTTTAAATGCTCTCTCTCCCTATTCCTCATCTCACTATCACGTGGCACGGGCAACAACCCAGAGATAACAACTCTGTTTGTTCTAGTTCTGAGCTTCCATCCTAGCTCCCTGAAAGCCTGCCTGACATCCTTGTCCCCTTTCCTACCTATGTCGTTGGTGCCAATGTGGACCACGACTTGGGGCTGCTCCCCCTCCCCCCTAAGGACCCGGAAAACACGATCCGAGACATCACGTACCCTTGCACCTGGGAGGCAACATACCAAACGTGAGTCTCTCACGCTCCCACAAAATCTCCTATCTGTGCCCCTGACTATAGAGTCCCCAATTACTAATGCTCTGCTCCTCTCCCCCCTTCCCTTCTGAGCAACAGGGACAGACTCCGTGCCAGAGGCCCGTACCCCATGGCTTACCCCTGGTAAGTCGTCCCCCCCACAAGTATCCAAAGCGGTATACTTGTTTCTCAGGGGAACGACCGCAGGGGATCCCTGCACTGACTGCTTTTTCCCAGTCCCTCTTACAGTTACCCACCTATCTCCAATCTTTGGTGTAACTAATTCCCTGAAGCTGCTATCTATGACCCCTTCTGCCTCCCGAATGATCCGAAGTTCTTCCAACTCCAGCTCCAGTTCCCTAACTCGGTCTTGGAGGAGCTGGAGATGGCAGCACTTCCTGCAGGTAAAATCAGCAGGGACACTAACTGCATCCCTCACCTCAAACATCCTGCATTTGAGGTGAGGGATGCATTTGAGGTAAAGCATTTATTTATGACTTTCCTTTTGGCAAAACACAGACAGGACATCACACCACCCCCCTTCCCAAACACCTTGAAGAAAAATCTGCGGTCGTTTTGTTTAGAGCATTTAATGATGCCTACCAGGACCGTTTAAAATGCAAACTGCATTGGCTATGCTGGAGTGGCACCTTGTTATCCAACCTGTAGTGCAATCCCTTCCACCTACAGTGGTTGGAGAGAGATTGATTAGATAGAGCGGATGCCAATAGGGAGGAAGATGATTTTACTGTATATTCCAATAGCTGGTTTTAGCAAAACAAGAGTAAACTTGACTCTTGCAAAGACCATAGCTAGATCTCGAATTCATATAATACCTTAACCTGTCTCTCCGAAGGCACTAAAGTTGTTTCACATCCAGTGATTTGGTAGTGCAGAGCCTGAGTGTTGCTGAAAAAAAAGAGGCATGCGGTCAAAGCTTTTCACTCTGCACTCATCAGGACAGCTCGCAGGAAATTACCAACAGTAACAGGGGGTGGGGTTGGGGGGGAGGGGGTAGAGAACAACAATTTCTACTGCATGAAAAGAGAGTGCTGATTGGTTGGCACGTTTCACATTAGGGGCGAGATTCTCCGATGCCGCGCCGGTTGGGAGAATCACCTGCCGCGGCAGCTTGCCGTGCGACGCCGGTCCGACGCCCTCCCGCCATGCACCCAAGCGGTGAGATCGGCCCCGTCGAGTTCTGCACGGCGCAGGCCAGAGAATCGCCAGAGACACCCAAAATGGCGATTCTCCGCTACCCCCATTATTCTCCGGCCCGAATGGGCCGAAGCCCCGAAGGCGTGACCCCAGTTCATGCCGTCGCTGTTCACACCTGGTAAATAAAGTCGTCAGGCAGTCGTGCTGGCTGACGCTGAGCAGTGAGGAGGTGAGCGGACTGTTCCGGAGCTCCTGCAGACTGGGTCGGCTTCCCCGAGAACGCTGCGGTCAACGGGGGGGTGGGAGGGGGGGGGTGAGGGAGGGAATGGAGGTGGGAGGGGGGTGTGGGAGGGAGTGGAGGTGGGAGGGGAGGTGAGGTACCCTCAATAATGATGCTTAGAGATTAAACTGTAAAG
The DNA here is from genome assembly GCF_047496885.1 of Scyliorhinus torazame. Lineage (NCBI taxonomy): Eukaryota > Metazoa > Chordata > Chondrichthyes > Carcharhiniformes > Scyliorhinidae > Scyliorhinus > Scyliorhinus torazame. The sequence goes on from NC_092712.1 coordinate 54,352,798, forward strand.
AAGGCTTTATTAGGCTAATAACTATGCTACAGATTTGGACGAGAGCTGACTGCTATACAGACAATGAGGCAGGCCTTTATGTATGGCTCCCAGATGGGCGGAGCCAGAGGCGGAGTCCCCAGGGTTCCAAGCCTGGTCTTAAAGGGGACATCACCTTACATGATGATAAGGCAGTAAACGTTCATCACATTCACCCCCTGTTTAAAAAGGAGTCCGGCGGGGGTGAAGTGCCATCATAGGTCCATCCGTCTCGGCGGCCGGATCGTCCTCCTCGATCTCCTCAGTTCGGGCGGTGGTGCGGCGGGCACGGACGTCCCGGTTGAGGGCACATCCGGGAGCACAGCGGTCGGAGCTTCGGTCCGGGTCGGGGCAGAGGAACTAGGCAGGGCCGGGGGTAGCGGAGCCGGCACCGGCGGGGTGTGTAAAGGGGGGGCGCAAGGGGGGGCGCACGGTAGGAGCTCACCAACGGGTGGTAGGGCCGGAAGGGGGTGTGTTGTAGGGGGCGACGGGTCCTGCAGGGGAGCGGCGCGGGAAGGGGCGTCTGTGGTGGAGGATCCAGCGGGCGCCAGATCCCGGAGGGAAACCGTATCTTGCCTGCCGTCGGAGTACTCCACGTAGGCGTAACTGGGGTTGGCGTGGAGCAGTCGGACCTTTTCAACTAGGGGGTCCGTTTTATGGCTCCTCGCGTGCCTCCGGAGAAGAACAGGTCCCGGAGCCGACAGCCAAGGTGGAAGCGAGACCCCGGAGGTAGACTTCCTGGGGAAGAGGAACAATCGCTCATGAGGGGTCTCATTTGTGGCCGTGCAGAGGAGTGACCTAGTGGAGTGTAGGGCATCGGGTAGGACCTCCTGCCAGCGGGTGGTTGGGAGATTTCTCGACCGCAGGGCCAGAAGGACAGCCTTCCACACGGTCGCGTTCTCCCTCTCCACCTGCCCGTTTCCCCGTGGGTTATAGCTGGTCGTTCTGCTCGAGGCGATGCCTTTGCTGAGCAGATACTGACGCAGTTCATCGCTCATGAACGATGTACCCCGGTCGCTGTGGATATAAGCAGGGAAACCGAACAGGGTGAAGATGCTGTGCAGTGCCTTAATCACCGTGGCTGAGGTCATGTCGGGGCAGGGAATGGCGAATGGGAAACGGGAGAACTCATCGATCACGGTGAGGAAATAGGCATAACGGTTGGTGGACGGGAGGGGCCCCTTGAAGTCCACGCTCAGTCGCTCAAAGGGGCCCGAGGCCTTCACGAGCCGTACCTTGTCTGGCCGAAAGAAGTGCGGTTTGCACTCCGCACAGACCTGGCAGGCCCTGACCATGGCCTTGACCTCCTTGGTTGAGAAAGGTAGGTTGCGGGACTTGATGAAATGGACGAGCCGGGTAACCCCCGGGTGGCAGAGGTCATTGTGGATGGCTTGCAGGCGGTCCTCCTGCGTGTTGGCGCATGTGCCGCGGGACAGGGCATCTGGGGGCTCGTTGAGCTCCCCTGGACGATACTTGATATCGTACGAGTAGGTGGAGAGTTCGATCCTCCACCTCAAAATTTTATCGTTTTTTATTTTGCCCCGTTGCGTGTTATCGAACATATAGGCGACCGACCGTTGGTCGGTGACGAGGGTAAACCTCCTACCGGCGAGGTAGTGTCTCCAGCACCGCACAGCCTCCACAATGGCTTGTGCCTCCTTTTCGACTGCAGAGTGTCGAATCTCGGAGGCGGTGAGGGTTCGGGAGAAGAACGCTACTGGTCTGCCTCCTTGATTGAGGGTAGCAGCCAGGGCGATGTCTGATGCATCGCTCTCTACCTGGAAAGGGATGGTTTAGTCCACCGCGTGCATGGCGGCCTTGATGATGTCGGCCTTGATGCGGTTGAAGGCCGATTGAGCCTCAGCCGAGAGGGGAAAAGTGGTGGTCTTTAGGAGTGGGCGGGCTTTGTCCGCATACTTGGGGACCCACTGGGCGTAATAGGAGAAAAGCCCCAAGCACCGTTTGAGGGCCTTGAGGCTGCGGGGGAGAGGGAGTTCCTTAAGGGGGCGCATGCGGTCGGGGTCGGGACCTAGGACCCCGTCTTCCATGACATAGCCGAGGATGGCCAGCCGGGTGGTGTGGAAAACGCATTTGCCCTCGTTATAGGTCAGGTTAAGGGCTCGGGCGGTCTGGAGGAACTTTTTGAGGTTAGCGTCATGGTCCTACTGATCATGGCCGCAGATGGTGACATTGTCCAAGTACGGGTATGTAGCCCGCAAACCGTACTGGTCCACCATTTGGTCCATCGCCCTTTGAAAGACGGAGACCCCATTTGTGACACCAAAGGGGACCCTGAGGAAGTGGAAGAGCCGGCCGGCTGCTTCGAAGGCAGTATAGAGGCGGTCTTTTGGTCGGATGGGGAGCTGGTGGTAGGCAGATTTGAGGTCGACCGTGGAAAAGACTCGGTATTGGGCGATCCGATTTACCATTTCTGCGATGCGAGGAAGGGGGTACGCATCAAGCTGCGTGAATCGGTTTATGGTCTGGCTATAATCCACGACCATCCGTTTCTTCTCCCCGGACCGGACTACCACCACTTGCGCTCTCCAAGGGCTGTTGCTAGCCTCGATGGCCCCCTCTCCCAGTAAACGCTGGAACTCTGACTTGATAAAAGCCATATCTTGGGCACTGTAGCGCCGGCTCCTGGTGGCGACGGGCTTACAGTCGGGAGTGAGGTTAGCGAATAGCGAGGGGGGTGCGACTTTCAGTGTCGCAAGGCAGCACACCGTGAGGGGGGGCAAGGGTCCGCCGAACTTCAGTGTCAGGCTTCGGTGGCTGCACTGGAAATCCAGTCCGAGCAGCAGGGGGGCACAGAGGTGAGGGAGGATATAAAATTTGAAACGGGTGTATTTGGCACCCTGGATCGAGAGATCTGCAATACAGTACCCCGTGAGTTGTACCGAGTGGGACCCAGATGCGAGGGCTATGGTTTGGGATGTGGGATGGGTGCGTAGGGAGCAGCGCCTTACCGTTTCAGGGTGGATAAAGCTCTCCGTGCTCCCGGAGTCGAAGAGGCATGCAGTGTCGTGCCTGTTGACCTGGACCTGCATCATGGAGTTCTGCAGGTGTTTTGGCCGAGTTTGATCGAGGGTGATCGCACCCAGTCGCGGGTAGTCGGAGTCGTAAAATGGCCGCTGCCGTTGGTCGCACGTGTCGGGTCGAGAAGATGGCCGCCGACCAGATGGCCGCTCCCATGATTCGCACGAGGCTGATGACGCGTCAGAAGAGGACATGTCGGGTCGGTGCGCAGCAGCATTGCGAGGCCTGCGGGCCTGAGAGCCTGATTTTCGGGCCGGCTGTTCTTTGTTTTTCTGGCCCCTGGGTCTGGCCAGGCAGACCCTCACAAAGTGCCCTTTCTTCCCGCAGTCGCTGCAGATCGCGGAGCGGGCTGGGCAGCATGGGCGTGGGTGCTGGCCCTGCCCGCAGAAGTAGCAAGGTGTGCCCCCATGGTGAGCGGGTCGCCGCGTGGCGCAGGCCTGTACTACGGGCGAGTCTGAGGAAGTCCCGGGGGGGCTGGCAGAGTCCGCGGGGTACGTACCCAAGTTATGTCGGGCCACCTCCAGCGAGGAGGCGAGCGTTAGCATCTCCTGGAGGTCTTTTGCCCCGTTTTCGAGCAGTCGCTGCCGGATGTAGGTCGAGCGGATGCCGGACACGAAAGAATCTCTGATGTGCAGGTTCATATGGACTTCCCCTGTCACATCCTGATGGTCACAGTCCCTGGCCAGCGCGGTGAATTTCTCAACAAACTCGAGCGATTCCCCCGAGCGCTGCCGGCAGTTAGAGAGCAGATGCCGGGCGTGCACCTCATTGACGGGTTTGACAAACTGCTTGCGGAGCAACTCAATCGCTTCCTCATAACTCGTCGCCTTTTCGAGCTTGGCGGAGATTCTGTGACTCACCCGGGCGTGGAGTAGACGCAGCTTGCGTGGCCCCAGGATGGGAGTCTCTGCGGAGTCCAGGTAGGCCTCGAAGCACCGCAGCCAGTATTTAAAAATTTCCTTTGCCTCCGGCGTTCGTGCTTCCAGATTGAGCTTCTCTGGTTTTAGGCCTGCGTCCATCCTGAATCTAGTTTAGCCTAATGAATTGAGGTACCCTCAATAATGATGCTTAGAGATTAAACTGTAAAGAAGGCTTTATTAGGCTAATAACTATGCTACAGATTTGGACGAGAGCTGACTGCTATACAGACCATGAGGCAGGCCTTTATGTATGGCTCCCAGATGGGCGGAGCCAGAGGCGGAGTCCCCAGGGTTCCAAGCCTGGTCTTAAAGGGGACATCACCTTACATGATGATAAGGCAGTAACCGTTCATCACAGGGGGTGAGGGAGGGAGTGGAGGTTGGAGGGGGGTGGGGGAGAGAGTGGATGTGGGAGGGGAGAGGGAGGGAGTGGAGGGGGGAGGGAGGGAGTGGAGGTGGGAGGGGAGGTGAGGGAGGGAGTGGAGGTGGGAGGGGGGTGAGGGAGCGAGTGAGTGTGGGAGGGGAGAGGGAGGGAGTGGAGGTGGGAGGGGGGAGGGAGGGAGTGGAGGTGGGAGGGGGGTGAGGGAGGGAGTGGATGTGGGAGGGGGGTGAGGGAGGGAGTGGAGGTGGGAGGGGGGGTGAGGGAGGGAGTGGAGGTGGGAGGGGGAGGGAGGGAGTGGAGGTGCGAGGGGAGGTGAGGGAGGGAGTGGAGGTGGGAGGGGGTGAGGGAGAGAGTGGAGGTGGGGGGGAGGTGAGGGAGGGAGTGGAGGTGGGAGAGGGGTGAGGGAGAATGTGCAGGTGGGAGGGGGGTGAGGGAGAGTGTGGAGGGTGTCGTCCATCCGCGGATGCCACATGTCAGCCGCCCTGATATGGCAGGACGGTGACGAGGACGCGGCCGCAGGTTGTCGTGTGGCTGATGGGCACAGGCGACTGGCACACTGGTGAGGAAGACCGTGTGAACTGATCGTTGGACGCAGACAGGTGTTAGGCTGGCTGTGTATCTGCAGCGCAACCAGGCCACCGGGGCACACAGGTATCCCATGCAACCCAGCTGCCGAGGTGTGGAAGGATCTCCGTGTAACATGTTGTTTCTCTGCCCGCCACCACCCTCCTGCAGGTCACCATGTATGCCAACCAGACAGCGATGTTCACTGCCGTGGTTGGAGCCGCAGCACTGCAGGTGGCCATCCGGCAGCGTAGACTCAGACGGCCCACAGTGGCTGCAGATGCAGCGGCTGCGGCAGCAGAGGGGATGGCCGTGGAGTGGCCCGTCATCGCCACGCAGGCCGCAGGCGCTCAGGCCCGGAATGTCCAGGGGGATGCCGAGGGGAACATTGACCCCCAGACGGTGAGGAATGCACAGGAAGCGGGCACTGATATCGAAGTGCATGGGGGGCAGGAGGAGGAGGAGGAGCCACTGATGGTGGTGCCAGGGCACCACAGGCGTCCAGCAAGGCCGAGGGTGTACCGTGACAGAATGTCGTTCGAAGCCCTACCGGACATCACATGCAGGAGGAGACTATGGTTCAGCAGGGAGACGGTCGCACATATATGCCACCTCGTGGTGCACCTTGCACCACATGGAACGGGAGGAGGACACGCTATACCAGTCTCCGTCAAGGTGACGGTGGCCCTAAACTTTTACGCTACCGGTTCGTTCCAGGCACCGAGCGGGGACCTATCCGGGATCTCACAGGCATCGGTCCACAGGAGCATCCGAGCCGTGACCGACGCCTTGTACACCATCGCGGACAGGTACATTCAATTCCCCGAGGACCGAGCACAGCAGGAAGCACGGGCACGTGGATTCGCCAAGGTGGCCGGGATACCGATGGTCCAGGGTGTCATCGATGGTGTGCACGTCCCCATGCGCCGGCCTGCAGACAACAGGGAAGTGTTCATGAACAGGAAGGGCGCATACTCCATGAACATTCAGGTGGTGTGCGACCCCCACATGAAGATCATGCACGTGTGTGCAAGGTACCCCGGGAGTGTGCATGACGCCTACATTCTGGCACAGTCGTTCATCCCCGCAATGTCGATGGATGCCCCCCCTTCCCGGCTGAGGGGCTGGTTGCTGGGCGACAGGGGCTATCCTTTGAGGTCATGGCTGATGACGCCAATACGGAGGCCTCAGCCCAACGCGGAGAGCCGATACAACGAGGTCCATGCAGCAACCAGGGTGTGGTGGAGCGGTGCTTCGGCCTGCTGAAGATGCGATTCAGATGCCTGGACCGATCAGGAGGGGCCCTGCAGTACCGGCCCGACAGGGTCGGTCGCATCGTTGTGGTCTGCTGTGCGCTGCACAACATAGCCATGCAGAGGGGAGATGCCCTGGTGGAGTAGTCGGAGCGAGGACCCGATGGCACCGGAGCTAACGCAAACGAAGGGGAGGAGGAGGAGGATGGCGTGCATCAGGGTAGGGGGAGGGGTGCAGGTCACAGACACGGCCCGGTGCTGGTTACGTCCAGGGGGCTCGTTAACCACAGCGCCACTCGGTCACCCTCACGAGCTCCCTGGCACCGGACATAGCACAGAGTCTTACAAGTTAAGTGCGACAGTGAGTTTAATTGTGATATTCACATACAGATGCCCTACAACTAAACTGTGCCCTGCACCCGTGCCAACTTACTATGTTTCTAACTCCTTTGCCTTACGGGCCCTACCACCACGTCTAAGTGTCTCCCCAGATGGTACAGCAGGAGTGGAGGCGGACTGTGGGACGGAGGTGCGATCGGGGACATGGCTCCCCGTCGCACCACCGACACCTGGCGCTGCCAGTCCTGGAGGCCTGCAGCGGTATCGACCACGGTCCAAATGTTCGCAGAGACGGAGCCCAGGGAGTGTGACATTCCTGCCAGGGACTGTGCTACCTCAACCTGTGAGTGCGCTACGCCATCCATCACGTGCACCAGGCGGTCTATGCTCTCCGCGACTGACTGCTGGGACTGTGCCAAGGCATGGTGAGACTCGGCCAGGGCCCGGAGAGCGGCGGCAATGTCCTGTTGGCTCTGTGAGATGGCTACCTGTGAGAGGGCAGCCCTCTCCTGGGTCATGGATGACGCATGCACGTGAAGCCCAACGCCTTGCAGAACCTGACCCATGGCCGAAACCGTTTCACCCATTGCCTCCACCGTGGACGCCACCCGTGCGGTGTCGGCCTGGGTGGCTGCGATGAGCGGCACCACTCCCTGCCCCTGGACGCGAATGGACTCCTCCAACTGCATGTGCAGGTCCTGGAAAATGGCCGTCATCCCGTTATTCAGTCCCTGGGTGTCCACATGCATCGGTTGTCCGGGTGGGTCAATTACACCCAGGAACCGGGAACCGTCTGGGTGGGAGCTCGTTGCTGGGCCTGGGCTGCCCTCCGACCGTCCAGCCCCTCGGCTGCTCCAAACTCCACCTGTTGTACCGGCTCGGCTGTGTGGTGCGCACCAGACCGTGACCCGGGAGCCTCATCACTTATTTGCCCAACCGAGGTGAGTGTCTCTGCGATGGTGGATGGTGTGGGGGGCAGCAGTGCCGCTAGCTCGAGGTCATCGTCCGTAAAGAAGTCTGGTGTGTACTGGTCCCCCTCATGGCCCAGCGCAGGGTGCACGCTCCAGGTGATTCCGTGGACTGTGTGGCCGTTCTCTGTGTGTCATCGTTCACTGTCCCCGTCCTGTCCCCGTCACTGTCGTGGCTCATGGCCCTATCTTCGGGCAATGCACGGCCATCACTCTCTCACTGTCCGTCCTGTGTCCCTCAGTATTGTCTCTGTCTGTCCTCTGTGCGTCCCCCTCCAGCGTCGCAGGCTGAGAGGATGGCCCTCCTGTCCGACCGGCTGCCACCCTCTGGCGTGCGTCCCTGGGTGCGGTTGAGGTTGCAGATGGTCGGCTGTGTCTTGGCCGAGCCGACCCTGGACGTTCAGCGACTGGCCCTGGGGAACACAACGATACGGGGTTCGTTAGACACGCTGGGCCGGGTGTATGGTGGTGGTGGGGACAGTGTGTGAGGGGGGAGGGGATTGAGGTGCAGTGGCCAGAGTGTGAGGGGGGAAGGGATCGGGGGTGCAGTGGCCAGAGTGTGAGGGGGGAGAGGATCGGGGGTGCTGTGGCCAGAGTGTGAGGGGGGATGGGATCGGGGGTGCTGTGGCCAGAGTGTGAGGGGGGACGGGATCGGGGGTGCTGTGGCCAGAGTGTGAGGGGGAGAGGATCGGGGGTGCAGTGGCCAGAGTGTGAGGGGGGATGGGATCGGGGGTGCAGTGGCCAGAGTGTGAGGGGGGAGGGGATCGGGGGTGCAGTGGCCAGAGTGTGAGGGGGGATGGGATCGGGGGTGCTGTGGCCAGAGTGTGAGGGGGGATGGGATCGGGGGTGCAGTGGCCAGAGTGTGAGGGGGGAGGGGATCGGGGGTGCAGTGGCCAGAGTGTGAGGGGGGAGAGGATCGGGGGTGCAGTGGCCAGAGTGTGAGGGGGGGATGGGATCGAGGGTGCAGTGGCAAGAGTGTGAGGGGGGATGGGATCGGGGGTGCAGTGGCCAGAATGTGAGGGGGGGAGAGGATCGGGGGTGCAGTGGCCAGAGTGTGAGGGGGGAGGGAATCGAGGGTGCAGTGGCCAGAGTGTGAGGGGGGAGAGGATCGGGGGTGCTGTGGCCAGAGTGTGAGGGGGTGAGGATCGGGGGTGCTGTGGCCAGAGTGTGAGGGGGAGAGGATCGGGGGTGCTGTGGCCAGAGTGTGAGGGGGGAGTTAATCGGGGGTGCAGTGGCAAGAGTGTGAGGGGGGAGAGGATCGGGGGTGCAATGGCCAGAGTGTGAGGGGGGAGGGAATCGGGGGTGCAGTGGCAAGAGTGTGAGGGGGGAGAGGATCGGGGGTGCAGTGGCCAGAGTGTGAGGGGGGAGGGGATTGGAGTGCAGTGGCCAGAGTGTGAGGGGGGAGGGGATCGGGGGTGCTGTGGCCAGAGTGTGAGGGGGGATGGGATCGAGGGTGCAGTGGCCAGAGTGTGAGGGGGGAGAGGATCGGGGGTGCAGTGGCCAGAGTGTGAGGGGGGATGGGATCGAGGGTGCAGTGGCAAGAGTGTGAGGGGGATGGGATTGGGGGTGCAGTGGCCAGAGTGTGAGGGGGGAGAGGATCGGGGGTGCAGTGGCCAGAGTGTGAGGGGGGAGGGAATCGAGGGTGCAGTGGCCAGAGTGTGAGGGGGGAGAGGATCGGGGGTGCTGTGGCCAGAGTGTGAGGGGGGAGAGGATCGGGGGTGCAGTGGCCAGAGTGTGAGGGGGGGAGAGGATCGGGGGTGCTGTGGCCAGAGTGTGAGGGGGGAGGGGATCGGGGGTGCTGTGGCCAGAGTGTGAGGGGGAGAGGATCGGGGGTGCTGTGGCCAGAGTGTGAGGGGGAGAGGATCGGGGGTGCTGTGGCCAGAGTGTGAGGGGGGAGAGGATCGGGGGTGCAGTGGCCAGAGTGTGAGGGGGGAGGGAATCGAGGGTGCAGTGGCCAGAGTGTGAGGGGGGAGAGGATCGGGGGTGCTGTGCCCAGAGTGTGAGGGGGGAGAGGATCGGGGGTGCTGTGGCCAGAGTGTGAGGGGGGAGAGGATCGGGGGTGCTGTGGCCAGAGTGTGAGGGGGGATGGGATCGGGGGTGATGTGGACAGAGTGTGAGGGGGGAGAGGATCGGGGGTGCAGTGGCCAGAGTGTGAGGGGGGATGGGATCGGGGGTGATGTGGACAGAGTGTGAGGGGGGAGAGGATCGGGGGTGCTGTGGCCAGAGTGTGAGGGGGGAGAGGATCGGGGGTGCAGTGGCCAGAGTGTGAGGGGGGAGAGGATCGGGGGTGCTGTGGCCAGAGTGTGAGGGGGGAGAGGATCGGGGGTGCAGTGGCCAGAGTGTGAGGGGGGAGAGGATCGGGGGTGCAGTGGCCAGAGTGTGAGGGGGGAGAGGATCGGGGGTGCAGTGGCCAGAGTGTGAGGGGGGAGAGGATCGGGGGTGCTGTGGCCAGAGTGTGAGGGGGAGGGGATCGGGGGTGCAGTGGCCAGAGTGTGAGGGGGGATGGGATCAGGGCTGCAGTGGCCAGAGTGTGAGGGGGAGGGGATCGGGTGTGCAGTGGCCAGAGTGTGAGGGGGAGGGAATCGAGGGTGCAGTGGCCAGAGTGTGAGGGAGGATGGGATCGAGGGTGCAGTGGCCAGAGTGTGAGGGGGGAGAGGATCGGGGGTGCAGTGGCCAGAGTGTGAGGGGGGAGGGGATCGGGGGTGCAGTGGCCAGAGTGTGAGGGGGGAGGGAATCGAGGGTGCAGTGGCCAGAGTGTGAGGGGGGAGAGGATCGGGGGTGCTGTGGCCAGAGTGTGAGGGGGAGAGGATCGGGGGTGCTGTGGCCAGAGTGTGAGGGGGGAGAGGATCGGGGGTGCTGTTGCCAGAGTGTGAGGGGGGAGGGGATCGGGGGTGCAGTGGCCAGAGTGTGAGGGGGGATGGGATCGGGGGTGATGTGGACAGAGTGTGAGGGGGGAGAGGATCGGGGGTGCTGTGGCCAGAGTGTGAGGGGGGAGAGGATCGGGGGTGCTGTTGCCAGAGTGTGAGGGGGGAGGGGATCGGGGGTGCAGTGGCCAGAGTGTGAGGGGGGATGGGATCGGGGGTGATGTGGACAGAGTGTGAGGGGGGAGAGGATCGGGGGTGCTGTGGCCAGAGTGTGAGGGGGGAGAGGATCGGGGGTGCAGTGGCCAGAGTGTGAGGGGGGAGGGGATCGGGGGTGCATTGGCCAGAGTGTGAGGGGGGAATGGGATCGAGGGTGCAGTGGCCAGAGTGTGAGGGGGGAGAGGATCGGGGGTGCAGTGGCCAGAGTGTGAGGGGGGAGAGGATCGGGGGTGCAGTGGCAAGAGTGTGAGGGGGGATGGGATCGGGGGTGCTGTGGCCAGAGTGTGAGGGGGGATGGGATCGGGGGTGCAGTGGCCAGAGTGTGAGGGGGGAGAGGATCGGGGGTGCTGTGGCCAGAGTGTGAGGGGGGATGGGATCGGGGGTGCAGTGGCCAGAGTGTGAGGGGGGATGGGATCGGGGGTGCAGTGGCCAGAGTGTGAGGGGGGAGAGGATCGGGGGTGCAGTGGCCAGAGTGTGAGGGGGGATGGGATCGGGGGTGCAGTGGCCAGAGTGTGAGGGGGGAGAGGATCGGGGGTGCAGTGGCCAGAGTGTGAGGGGGGATGGGATCGAGGGTGCAGTGGCAAGAGTGTGAGGGGGGAGGGAATCGGGGGTGCAGTGGCCAGAGTGTGAGGGGGGAGAGGATCGGGGGTGCTGTGGCCAGAGTGTGAGGGGGAGAGGATCGGGGGTGCAGTGGCCAGAGTGTGAGGGGGGAGAGGACGGGGGTGCAGTGGCCAGAGTGTGAGGGGGGAGAGGATCGGGGGTGCTGTGGCCAGAGTGTGAGGGGGGAGAGGATCGGGGGTGCAGTGGCCAGAGTGTGAGGGGGGAGGGGATTGGAGTGCAGTGGCCAGAGTGTGAGGGGGGAGGGGATCGGGGGTGCAGTGGCCAGAGTGTGAGGGGGGAGAGGATCGGGGGTGCAGTGGCCAGAGTGTGAGGGGGGAGGGGATCGGGGGTGCAGTAGCCAGAGTGTGAGGGGGGAATGGGATCGAGGGTGCAGTGGCCAGAGTGTGAGGGGGGAGAGGATCGGGGGTGCAGTGGCAAGAGTGTGAGGGGGGATGGGATCGGGGGTGCTGTGGCCAGAGTGTGAGGGGGGATGGGATCGGGGGTGCAGTGGAAAGAGTGTGAGGGGGGATGGGATCGGGGGTGCTGTGGCCAGAGTGTGAGGGGGGATGGGATCGGGGGTGCAGTGGCCAGAGTGTGAGGGGGGAGAGGATCTGGGGTGCAGTGGCCAGAGTGTGAGGGGGGATGGGATCGAGGGTGCAGTGGCAAGAGTGTGAGGGGGGATGGGATCGGGGGTGCAGTGGCCAGAATGTGAGGGGGGAGAGGATCGGGGGTGCAGTGGCCAGAGTGTGAGGGGGGAGGGAATCGAGGGTGCAGTGGCCAGAGTGTGAGGGGGGAGAGGATCGGGGGTGCTGTGGCCAGAGTGTGAGGGGGAGAGGATCGGGGGTGCTGTGGCCAGAGTGTGAGGGGGAGAGGATCGGGTGTGCTGTGGCCAGAGTGTGAGGGGGCAGTTAATCGGGGGTGCAGTGGCAAGAGTGTGAGGGGGGAGAGGATCGGGGGTGCAATGGCCAGAGTGTGAGGGGGGAGGGAATCGGGGGTGCAGTGGCAAGAGTGTGAGGGGGGAGAGGATCGGGGGTGCAGTGGCCAGAGTGTGAGGGGGGAGGGGATTGGAGTGCAGTGGCCAGAGTGTGAGGGGGGAGGGGATCGGGGGTGCAGTGGCCAGAGTGTGAGGGGGGAATGGGATCGAGGGTGCAGTGGCCAGAGTGTGAGGGGGGAGAGGATCGGGGGTGCAGTGGCCAGAGTGTGAGGGGGGAGAGGATCGGGGGTGCAGTGGCAAGAGTGTGAGGGGGGATGGGATCGGGGGTGCTGTGGCCAGAGTGTGAGGGGGGATGGGATCGGGGGTGCAGTGGCAAGAGTGTGAGGGGGGATGGGATCGGGGGTGCTGTGGCCAGAGTGTGAGGGGGGATGGGATCGGGGGTGCAGAGGCCAGAGTGTGAGGGGGGAGAGGATCGGGGGTGCAGTGGCCAGAGTGTGAGGGGGGATGGGATAGAGGGTGCAGTGGCAAGAGTGTGAGGGGGGATGGGATTGGGGGTGCAGTGGCCAGAGTGTGAGGGGGGAGAGGATCGGGGGTGCAGTGGCCAGAGTGTGAGGGGGGAGGGAATCGAGGGTGCAGTGGCCAGAGTGTGAGGGGGGAGAGGATCGGGGGTGCTGTGGCCAGAGTGTGAGGGGGGAGAGGATCGGGGGTGCAGTGGCCAGAGTGTGAGGGGGGGAGAGGATCGGGGGTGCTGTGGCCAGAGTGTGAGGGGGGAGGGGATCGGGGGTGCTGTGGCCAGAGTGTGAGGGGGAGAGGATCGGGGGTGCTGTGGCCAGAGTGTGAGGGGGAGAGGATCGGGGGTGCTGTGGCCAGAGTGTGAGGGGGGAGAGGATCGGGGGTGCAGTGGCCAGAGTGTGAGGGGGGAGGGAATCGAGGGTGCAGTGGCCAGAGTGTGAGGGGGGAGAGGATCGGGGGTGCTGTGGCCAGAGTGTGAGGGGGGAGAGGATCGGGGGTGCTGTGGCCAGAGTGTGAGGGGGGAGAGGATCGGGGGTGCTGTGGCCAGAGTGTGAGGGGGGATGGGATCGGGGGTGATGTGGACAGAGTGTGAGGGGGGAGAGGATCGGGGGTGCTGTGGCCAGAGTGTGAGGGGGGAGAGGATCGGGGGTGCAGTGGCCAGAGTGTGAGGGGGGATGGGATCGGGGGTGATGTGGACAGAGTGTGAGGGGGGAGAGGATCGGGGGTGCTGTGGCCAGAGTGTGAGGGGGGAGAGGATCGGGGGTGCAGTGGCCAGAGTGTGAGGGGGGAGAGGATCGGGGGTGCTGTGGCCAGAGTGTGAGGGGGGAGAGGATCGGGGGTGCAGTGGCCAGAGTGTGAGGGGGGAGAGGATCGGGGGTGCAGTGGCCAGAGTGTGAGGGGGGAGAGGATCGGGGGTGCAGTGGCCAGAGTGTGAGGGGGGAGAGGATCGGGGGTGCTGTGGCCAGAGTGTGAGGGGGGAGGGGATCGGGGGTGCAGTGGCCAGAGTGTGAGGGGGGATGGGATCAGGGCTGCAGTGGCCAGAGTGTGAGGGGGAGGGGATCGGGGGTGCAGTGGCCAGAGTGTGAGGGGGAGGGAATCGAGGGTGCAGTGGCCAGAGTGTGAGGGGGGATGGGATCGAGGGTGCAGTGGCCAGAGTGTGAGGGGGGAGAGGATCGGGGGTGCAGTGGCCAGAGTGTGAGGGGGGAGGGGATCGGGGGTGCAGTGGCCAGAGTGTGAGGGGGGAGGGAATCGAGGGTGCAGTGGCCATTGTGTGAGGGGGGAGAGGATCGGGGGTGCTGTGGCCAGAGTGTGAGGGGGAGAGGATCGGGGGTGCTGTGGCCAGAGTGTGAGGGGGGAGAGGATCGGGGGTGCTGTTGCCAGAGTGTGAGGGGGGAGGGGATCGGGGGTGCAGTGGCCAGAGTGTGAGGGGGGATGGGATCGGGGGTGATGTGGACAGAGTGTGAGGGGGGAGAGGATCGGGGGTGCTGTGGCCAGAGTGTGAGGGGGGAGAGGATCGGGGGTGCAGTGGCCAGAGTGTGAGGGGGGAGAGGATCGGGGGTGCTGTGGCCAGAGTGTGAGGGGGGAATGGGATCGAGGGTGCAGTGGCCAGAGTGTGAGGGGGGAGAGGATCGGGGGTGCAGTGGCAAGAGTGTGAGGGGGGATGGGATCGGGGGTGCTGTGGCCAGAGTGTGAGGGGGGATGGGATCGGGGGTGCAGTGGCAAGAGTGTGAGGGGGGATGGGATCGGGGGTGCTGTGGCCAGAGTGTGAGGGGGGATGGGATCGGGGGTGCAGTGGCCAGAGTGTGAGGGGGGAGAGGATCGGGGGTGCAGTGGCCAGAGTGTGAGGGGGGATGGGATCGAGGGTGCAGTGGCAAGAGTGTGAGGGGGGATGGGATCGGGGGTGCAGTGGCCAGAATGTGAGGGGGGAGAGGATCGGGGGTGCAGTGACCAGAGTGTGAGGGGGGAGGGAATCGATGGTGCAGTGGCCAGAGTGTGAGGGGGGAGAGGATCGGGGGTGCTGTGGTCAGAGTGTGAGGGGGTGAGGATCGGGGGTGCTGTGGCCAGAGTGTGAGGGGGAGAGGATCGGGGGTGCTGTGGCCAGAGTGTGAGGGGGGAGTTAATCGGGGGTGCAGTGGCAAGAGTGTGAGGGGGGAGAGGATCGGGGGTGCAATGGCCAGAGTGTGAGGGGGGAGGGAATCGGGGGTGCAGTGGCAAGAGTGTGAGGGGGGAGAGGATCGGGGGTGCAGTGGCCAGAGTGTGAGGGGGGAGGGGATTGGAGTGCAGTGGCCAGAGTGTGAGGGGGGAGGGGATCGGGGGTGCAGTGGCCAGAGTGTGAGGGGGGAATGGGATCGAGGGTGCAGTGGCCAGAGTGTGAGGGGGGAGAGGATCGGGGGTGCAGTGGCCAGAGTGTGAGGGGGGAGAGGATCGGGGGTGCAGTGGCAAGAGTGTGAGGGGGGATGGGATCGGGGGTGCTGTGGCCAGAGTGTGAGGGGGGATGGGATCGGGGGTGCAGTGGCAAGAGTGTGAGGGGGGATGGGATCGGGGGTGCTGTGACCAGAGTGTGAGGGGGGATGGGATCGGGGGTGCAGTGGCCAGAGTGTGAGGGGGGAGAGGATCGGGGTGCAGTGGCCAGAGTGTGAGGGGGGATGGGATAGAGGGTGCAGTGGCAAGAGTGTGAGGGGGGTTGGGATTGGGGGTGCAGTGGCCAGAGTGTGAGGGGGGAGAGGATCGGGGGTGCAGTGGCCAGAGTGTGAGGGGGGAGGGAATCGAGGGTGCAGTGGCCAGAGTGTGAGGGGGGAGAGGATCGGGGGTGCTGTGGCCAGAGTGTGAGGGGGGAGAGGATCGGGGGTGCAGTGGCCAGAGTGTGAGGGGGGGAGAGGATCGGGGGTGCTGTGGCCAGAGTGTGAGGGGGGAGGGGATCGGGGGTGCTGTGGCCAGAGTGTGAGGGGGAGAGGATCGGGGGTGCTGTGGCCAGAGTGTGAGGGGGAGAGGATCGGGGGTGCTGTGGCCAGAGTGTGAGGGGGGAGAGGATCGGGGGTGCAGTGGCCAGAGTGTGAGGGGGGAGGGAATCGAGGGTGCAGTGGCCAGAGTGTGAGGGGGGAGAGGATCGGGGGTGCTGTGGCCAGAGTGTGAGGGGGGAGAGGATCGGGGGTGCTGTGGCCAGAGTGTGAGGGGGGAGAGGATCGGGGGTGCTGTGGCCAGAGTGTGAGGGGGGATGGGATCGGGGGTGATGTGGACAGAGTGTGAGGGGGGAGAGGATCGGGGGTGCTGTGGCCAGAGTGTGAGGGGGGAGAGGATCGGGGGTGCAGTGGCCAGAGTGTGAGGGGGGATGGGATCGGGGGTGATGTGGACAGAGTGTGAGGGGGGAGAGGATCGGGGGTGCTGTGGCCAGAGTGTGAGGGGGGAGAGGATCGGGGGTGCAGTGGCCAGAGTGTGAGGGGGGAGAGGATCGGGGGTGCTGTGGCCAGAGTGTGAGGGGGGAGAGGATCGGGGGTGCAGTGGCCAGAGTGTGAGGGGGGAGAGGATCGGGGGTGCAGTGGCCAGAGTGTGAGGGGGGAGAGGATCGGGGGTGCAGTGGCCAGAGTGTGAGGGGGGAGAGGATCGGGGGTGCTGTGGCCAGAGTGTGAGGGGGGAGGGGATCGGGGGTGCAGTGGCCAGAGTGTGAGGGGGGATGGGATCAGGGCTGCAGTGGCCAGAGTGTGAGGGGGAGGGGATCGGGGGTGCAGTGGCCAGAGTGTGAGGGGGAGGGAATCGAGGGTGCAGTGGCCAGAGTGTGAGGGGGGATGGGATCGAGGGTGCAGTGGCCAGAGTGTGAGGGGGGAGAGGATCGGGGGTGCAGTGGCCAGAGTGTGAGGGGGGAGGGGATCGGGGGTGCAGTGGCCAGAGTGTGAGGGGGGAGGGAATCGAGGGTGCAGTGGCCATTGTGTGAGGGGGGAGAGGATCGGGGGTGCTGTGGCCAGAGTGTGAGGGGGAGAGGATCGGGGGTGCTGTGGCCAGAGTGTGAGGGGGGAGAGGATCGGGGGTGCTGTTGCCAGAGTGTGAGGGGGGAGGGGATCGGGGGTGCAGTGGCCAGAGTGTGAGGGGGGATGGGATCGGGGGTGATGTGGACAGAGTGTGAGGGGGGAGAGGATCGGGGGTGCTGTGGCCAGAGTGTGAGGGGGGAGAGGATCGGGGGTGCAGTGGCCAGAGTGTGAGGGGGGAGAGGATCGGGGGTGCTGTGGCCAGAGTGTGAGGGGGGAATGGGATCGAGGGTGCAGTGGCCAGAGTGTGAGGGGGGAGAGGATCGGGGGTGCAGTGGCAAGAGTGTGAGGGGGGATGGGATCGGGGGTGCTGTGGCCAGAGTGTGAGGGGGGATGGGATCGGGGGTGCAGTGGCAAGAGTGTGAGGGGGGATGGGATCGGGGGTGCTGTGGCCAGAGTGTGAGGGGGGATGGGATCGGGGGTGCAGTGGCCAGAGTGTGAGGGGGGAGAGGATCGGGGGTGCAGTGGCCAGAGTGTGAGGGGGGATGGGATCGAGGGTGCAGTGGCAAGAGTGTGAGGGGGGGTGGGATCGGGGGTGCAGTGGCCAGAATGTGAGGGGGGAGAGGATCGGGGGTGCAGTGGCCAGAGTGTGAGGGGGGAGGGAATCGATGGTGCAGTGGCCAGAGTGTGAGGGGGGAGAGGATCGGGGGTGCTGTGGCCAGAGTGTGAGGGGGTGAGGATCGGGGGTGCTGTGGCCAGAGTGTGAGGGGGAGAGGATCGGGGGTGCTGTGGCCAGAGTGTGAGGGGGGAGTTAATCGGGGGTGCAGTGGCAAGAGTGTGAGGGGGGAGAGGATCGGGGGTGCAATGGCCAGAGTGTGAGGGGGGAGGGAATCGGGGGTGCAGTGGCAAGAGTGTGAGGGGGGAGAGGATCGGGGGTGCAGTGGCCAGAGTGTGAGGGGGGAGGGGATTGGAGTGCAGTGGCCAGAGTGTGAGGGGGGAGGGGATCGGGGGTGCAGTGGCCAGAGTGTGAGGGGGGAATGGGATCGAGGGTGCAGTGGCCAGAGTGTGAGGGGGGAGAGGATCGGGGGTGCAGTGGCCAGAGTGTGAGGGGGGAGAGGATCGGGGGTGCAGTGGCAAGAGTGTGAGGGGGGATGGGATCGGGGGTGCTGTGGCCAGAGTGTGAGGGGGGATGGGATCGGGGGTGCAGTGGCAAGAGTGTGAGGGGGGATGGGATCGGGGGTGCTGTGGCCAGAGTGTGAGGGGGGATGGGATCGAGGGTGCAGTGGCCAGAGTGTGAGGGGGGAGAGGATCGGGGGTGCAGTGGCCAGAGTGTGAGGGGGGATGGGATCGAGGGTGCAGTGGCAAGAGTGTGAGGGGGGATGGGATTGGGGGTGCAGTGGCCAGAGTGTGAGGGGGGAGAGGATCGGGGGTGCAGTGGCCAGAGTGTGAGGGGGGAGGGAATCGAGGGTGCAGTGGCCAGAGTGTGAGGGGGGAGAGGATCGGGGGTGCTGTGGCCAGAGTGTGAGGGGGGAGAGGATCGGGGGTGCAGTGGCCAGAGTGTGAGGGGGGGAGAGGATCGGGGGTGCTGTGGCCAGAGTGTGAGGGGGGAGGGGATCGGGGGTGCTGTGGCCAGAGTGTGAGGGGGAGAGGATCGGGGGTGCTGTGGCCAGAGTGTGAGGGGGAGAGGATCGGGGGTGCTGTGGCCAGAGTGTGAGGGGGGAGAGGATCGGGGGTGCAGTGGCCAGAGTGTGAGGGGGGAGGGAATCGAGGGTGCAGTGGCCAGAGTGTGAGGGGGGAGAGGATCGGGGGTGCTGTGGCCAGAGTGTGAGGGGGGAGAGGATCGGGGGTGCAGTGGCAAGAGTGTGAGGGGGGATGGGATCGGGGGTGCTGTGGCCAGAGTGTGAGGGGGGATGGGATCGGGGGTGCAGTGGCCAGAGTGTGAGGGGGGAGAGGATCGGGGGTGCTGTGGCCAGAGTGTGAGGGGGGATGGGATCGGGGGTGCAGTGGCCAGAGTGTGAGGGGGGATGGGATCGGGGGTGCAGTGGCCAGAGTGTGAGGGGGGAGAGGATCGGGGGTGCAGTGGCCAGAGTGTGAGGGGGGATGGGATCGGGGGTGCAGTGGCCAGAGTGTGAGGGGGGAGAGGATCGGGGGTGCAGTGGCCAGAGTGTGAGGGGGGATGGGATCGAGGGTGCAGTGGCAAGAGTGTGAGGGGGGAGGGAATCGGGGGTGCAGTGGCCAGAGTGTGAGGGGGGAGAGGATCGGGGGTGCTGTGGCCAGAGTGTGAGGGGGAGAGGATCGGGGGTGCAGTGGCCAGAGTGTGAGGGGGGAGAGGACGGGGGTGCAGTGGCCAGAGTGTGAGGGGGGAGAGGATCGGGGGTGCTGTGTCCAGAGTGTGAGGGGGGAGAGGATCGGGGGTGCAGTGGCCAGAGTGTGAGGGGGGAGGGGATTGGAGTGCAGTGGCCAGAGTGTGAGGGGGGAGGGGATCGGGGGTGCAGTGGCCAGAGTGTGAGGGGGGAGAGGATCGGGGGTGCAGTGGCCAGAGTGTGAGGGGGGAGGGGATCGGGGGTGCAGTAGCCAGAGTGTGAGGGGGGAATGGGATCGAGGGTGCAGTGGCCAGAGTGTGAGGGGGGAGAGGATCGGGGGTGCAGTGGCAAGAGTGTGAGGGGGGATGGGATCGGGGGTGCTGTGGCCAGAGTGTGAGGGGGGATGGGATCGGGGGTGCAGTGGAAAGAGTGTGAGGGGGGATGGGATCGGGGGTGCTGTGGCCAGAGTCTGAGGGGGGATGGGATCGGGGGTGCAGTGGCCAGAATGTGAGGGGGGAGAGGATCGGGGGTGCAGTGGCCAGAGTGTGAGGGGGGAGGGAATCGAGGGTGCAGTGGCCAGAGTGTGAGGGGGGAGAGGATCGGGGGTGCTGTGGCCAGAGTGTGAGGGGGAGAGGATCGGGGGTGCTGTGGCCAGAGTGTGAGGGGGAGAGGATCGGGGGTGCTGTGGCCAGAGTGTGAGGGGGGAGTTAATCGGGGGTGCAGTGGCAAGAGTGTGAGGGGGGAGAGGATCGGGGGTGCAATGGCCAGAGTGTGAGGGGGGAGGGAATCGGGGGTGCAGTGGCAAGAGTGTGAGGGGGGAGAGGATCGGGGGTGCAGTGGCCAGAGTGTGAGGGGGGAGGGGATTGGAGTGCAGTGGCCAGAGTGTGAGGGGGGAGGGGATCGGGGGTGCAGTGGCCAGAGTGTGAGGGGGGAATGGGATCGAGGGTGCAGTGGCCAGAGTGTGAGGGGGGAGAGGATCGGGGGTGCAGTGGCCAGAGTGTGAGGGGGGAGAGGATCGGGGGTGCAGTGGCAAGAGTGTGAGGGGGGATGGGATCGGGGGTGCTGTGGCCAGAGTGTGAGGGGGGATGGGATCGGGGGTGCAGTGGCAAGAGTGTGAGGGGGGATGGGATCGGGGGTGCTGTGGCCAGAGTGTGAGGGGGGATGGGATCGGGGGTGCAGTGGCCAGAGTGTGAGGGGGGAGAGGATCGGGGGTGCAGTGGCCAGAGTGTGAGGGGGGATGGGATAGAGGGTGCAGTGGCAAGAGTGTGAGGGGGGATGGGATTGGGGGTGCAGTGGCCAGAGTGTGAGGGGGGAGAGGATCGGGGGTGCAGTGGCCAGAGTGTGAGGGGGGAGGGAATCGAGGGTGCAGTGGCCAGAGTGTGAGGGGGGAGAGGATCGGGGGTGCTGTGGCCAGAGTGTGAGGGGGGAGAGGATCGGGGGTGCAGTGGCCAGAGTGTGAGGGGGGGAGAGGATCGGGGGTGCTGTGGCCAGAGTGTGAGGGGGGAGGGGATCGGGGGTGCTGTGGCCAGAGTGTGAGGGGGAGAGGATCGGGGGTGCTGTGGCCAGAGTGTGAGGGGGAGAGGATCGGGGGTGCTGTGGCCAGAGTGTGAGGGGGGAGAGGATTGGGGGTGCAGTGGCCAGAGTGTGAGGGGGGAGGGAATCGAGGGTGCAGTGGCCAGAGTGTGAGGGGGGAGAGGATCGGGGGTGCTGTGGCCAGAGTGTGAGGGGGGAGAGGATCGGGGGTGCTGTGGCCAGAGTGTGAGGGGGGAGAGGATCGGGGGTGCTGTGGCCAGAGTGTGAGGGGGGATGGGATCGGGGGTGATGTGGACAGAGTGTGAGGGGGGAGAGGATCGGGGGTGCTGTGGCCAGAGTGTGAGGGGGGAGAGGATCGGGGGTGCAGTGGCCAGAGTGTGAGGGGGGATGGGATCGGGGGTGATGTGGACAGAGTGTGAGGGGGGAGAGGATCGGGGGTGCTGTGGCCAGAGTGTGAGGGGGGAGAGGATCGGGGGTGCAGTGGCCAGAGTGTGAGGGGGGAGAGGATCGGGGGTGCTGTGGCCAGAGTGTGAGGGGGGAGAGGATCGGGGGTGCAGTGGCCAGAGTGTGAGGGGGGAGAGGATCGGGGGTGCAGTGGCCAGAGTGTGAGGGGGGAGAGGATCGGGGGTGCAGTGGCCAGAGTGTGAGGGGGGAGAGGATCGGGGGTGCTGTGGCCAGAGTGTGAGGGGGGAGGGGATCGGGGGTGCAGTGGCCAGAGTGTGAGGGGGGATGGGATCAGGGCTGCAGTGGCCAGAGTGTGAGGGGGAGGGGATCGGGGGTGCAGTGGCCAGAGTGTGAGGGGGAGGGAATCGAGGGTGCAGTGGCCAGAGTGTGAGGGGGGATGGGATCGAGGGTGCAGTGGCCAGAGTGTGAGGGGGGAGAGGATCGGGGGTGCAGTGGCCAGAGTGTGAGGGGGGAGGGGATCGGGGGTGCAGTGGCCAGAGTGTGAGGGGGGAGGGAATCGAGGGTGCAGTGGCCATTGTGTGAGGGGGGAGAGGATCGGGGGTGCTGTGGCCAGAGTGTGAGGGGGAGAGGATCGGGGGTGCTGTGGCCAGAGTGTGAGGGGGGAGAGGATCGGGGGTGCTGTTGCCAGAGTGTGAGGGGGGAGGGGATCGGGGGTGCAGTGGCCAGAGTGTGAGGGGGGATGGGATCGGGGGTGATGTGGACAGAGTGTGAGGGGGGAGAGGATCGGGGGTGCTGTGGCCAGAGTGTGAGGGGGGAGAGGATCGGGGGTGCAGTGGCCAGAGTGTGAGGGGGGAGAGGATCGGGGGTGCTGTGGCCAGAGTGTGAGGGGGGAATGGGATCGAGGGTGCAGTGGCCAGAGTGTGAGGGGGGAGAGGATCGGGGGTGCAGTGGCAAGAGTGTGAGGGGGGATGGGATCGGGGGTGCTGTGGCCAGAGTGTGAGGGGGGATGGGATCGGGGGTGCAGTGGCAAGAGTGTGAGGGGGGATGGGATCGGGGGTGCTGTGGCCAGAGTGTGAGGGGGGATGGGATCGGGGGTGCAGTGGCCAGAGTGTGAGGGGGGAGAGGATCGGGGGTGCAGTGGCCAGAGTGTGAGGGGGGATGGGATCGAGGGTGCAGTGGCAAGAGTGTGAGGGGGGATGGGATCGGGGGTGCAGTGGCCAGAATGTGAGGGGGGAGAGGATCGGGGGTGCAGTGGCCAGAGTGTGAGGGGGGAGGGAATCGATGGTGCAGTGGCCAGAGTGTGAGGGGGGAGAGGATCGGGGGTGCTGTGGCCAGAGTGTGAGGGGGTGAGGATCGGGGGTGCTGTGGCCAGAGTGTGAGGGGGAGAGGATCGGGGGTGCTGTGGCCAGAGTGTGAGGGGGGAGTTAATCGGGGGTGCAGTGGCAAGAGTGTGAGGGGGGAGAGGATCGGGGGTGCAATGGCCAGAGTGTGAGGGGGGAGGGAATCGGGGGTGCAGTGGCAAGAGTGTGAGGGGGGAGAGGATCGGGGGTGCAGTGGCCAGAGTGTGAGGGGGGAGGGGATTGGAGTGCAGTGGCCAGAGTGTGAGGGGGGAGGGGATCGGGGGTGCAGTGGCCAGAGTGTAAGGGGGGAATGGGATCGAGGGTGCAGTGGCCAGAGTGTGAGGGGGGAGAGGATCGGGGGTGCAGTGGCCAGAGTGTGAGGGGGGAGAGGATCGGGGGTGCAGTGGCAAGAGTGTGAGGGGGGATGGGATCGGGGGTGCTGTGGCCAGAGTGTGAGGGGGAATGGGATCGGGGGTGCAGTGGCAAGAGTGTGAGGGGGGATGGGATCGGGGGTGCTGTGGCCAGAGTGTGAGGGGGGATGGGATCGGGGGTGCAGTGGCCAGAGTGTGAGGGGGGAGAGGATCGGGGGTGCAGTGGCCAGAGTGTGAGGGGGGATGGGATAGAGGGTGCAGTGGCAAGAGTGTGAGGGGGGATGGGATTGGGGGTGCAGTGGCCAGAGTGTGAGGGGGGAGAGGATCGGGGGTGCAGTGGCCAGAGTGTGAGGGGGGAGGGAATCGAGGGTGCAGTGGCCAGAGTGTGAGGGGGGAGAGGATCGGGGGTGCTGTGGCCAGAGTGTGAGGGGGGAGAGGATCGGGGGTGCAGTGGCCAGAGTGTGAGGGGGGGAGAGGATCGGGGGTGCTGTGGCCAGAGTGTGAGGGGGGAGGGGATCGGGGGTGCTGTGGCCAGAGTGTGAGGGGGAGAGGATCGGGGGTGCTGTGGCCAGAGTGTGAGGGGGAGAGGATCGGGGGTGCTGTGGCCAGAGTGTGAGGGGGGAGAGGATCGGGGGTGCAGTGGCCAGAGTGTGAGGGGGGAGGGAATCGAGGGTGCAGTGGCCAGAGTGTGAGGGGGGAGAGGATCGGGGGTGCTGTGGCCAGAGTGTGAGGGGGGAGAGGATCGGGGGTGCTGTGGCCAGAGTGTGAGGGGGGAGAGGATCGGGGGTGCTGTGGCCAGAGTGTGAGGGGGGATGGGTTCGGGGGTGATGTGGACAGAGTGTGAGGGGGGAGAGGATCGGGGGTGCTGTGGCCAGAGTGTGAGGGGGGAGAGGATCGGGGGTGCAGTGGCCAGAGTGTGAGGGGGGATGGGATCGGGGGTGATGTGGACAGAGTGTGAGGGGGGAGAGGATCGGGGGTGCTGTGGCCAGAGTGTGAGGGGGGAGAGGATCGGGGGTGCAGTGGCCAGAGTGTGAGGGGGGAGAGGATCGGGGGTGCTGTGGCCAGAGTGTGAGGGGGGGAGAGGATCGGGGGTGCAGTGGCCAGAGTGTGAGGGGGGAGAGGATCGGGGGTGCAGTGGCCAGAGTGTGAGGGGGGAGAGGATCGGGGGTGCAGTGGCCAGAGTGTGAGGGGGGAGAGGATCGGGGGTGCTGTGGCCAGAGTGTGAGGGGGGAGGGGATCGGGGGTGCAGTGGCCAGAGTGTGAGGGGGGAGAGGATCGGGGGTGCTGTGGCCAGAGTGTGAGGGGGGAGAGGATCGGGGGTGCAGTGGCCAGAGTGTGAGGGGGGAGGGGATTGGAGTGCAGTGGCCAGAGTGTGAGGGGGGAGGGGATCGGGGGTGCAGTGGCCAGAGTGTGAGGGGGGAGAGGATCGGGGGTGCAGTGGCCAGAGTGTGAGGGGGGAGGGGATCGGGGGTGCAGTAGCCAGAGTGTGAGGGGGGAATGGGATCGAGGGTGCAGTGGCCAGAGTGTGAGGGGGGAGAGGATCGGGGGTGCAGTGGCAAGAGTGTGAGGGGGGATGGGATCGGGGGTGCTGTGGCCAGAGTGTGAGGGGGGATGGGATCGGGGGTGCAGTGGCAAGAGTGTGAGGGGGGATGGGATCGGGGGTGCTGTGGCCAGAGTGTGAGGGGGGATGGGATCGGGGGTGCAGTGGCCAGAGTGTGAGGGGGGAGAGGATCGGGGGTGCAGTGGCCAGAGTGTGAGGGGGGATGGGATCGAGGGTGCAGTGGCAAGAGTGTGAGGGGGGATGGGATCGGGGGTGCAGTGGCCAGAATGTGAGGGGGGAGAGGATCGGGGGTGCAGTGGCCAGAGTGTGAGGAGGGAGGGAATCGAGGGTGCAGTGGCCAGAGTGTGAGGGGGGAGAGGATCGGGGGTGCTGTGGCCAGAGTGTGAGGGGGAGAGGATCGGGGGTGCTGTGGCCAGAGTGTGAGGGGGAGAGGATCGGGGGTGCTGTGGCCAGAGTGTGAGGGGGGAGTTAATCGGGGGTGCAGTGGCAAGAGTGTGAGGGGGGAGAGGATCGGGGGTGCAATGGCCAGAGTGTGAGGGGGGAGGGAATCGGGGGTGCAGTGGCAAGAGTGTGAGGGGGGAGAGGATCGGGGGTGCAGTGGCCAGAGTGTGAGGGGGGAGGGGATTGGAGTGCAGTGGCCAGAGTGTGAGGGGGGAGGGGATCGGGGGTGCAGTGGCCAGAGTGTGAGGGGGGAATGGGATCGAGGGTGCAGTGGCCAGAGTGTGAGGGGGGAGAGGATCGGGGGTGCAGTGGCCAGAGTGTGAGGGGGGAGAGGATCGGGGGTGCAGTGGCAAGAGTGTGAGGGGGGATGGGATCGGGGGTGCTGTGGCCAGAGTGTGAGGGGGGATGGGATCGGGGGTGCAGTGGCAAGAGTGTGAGGGGGGATGGGATCGGGGGTGCTGTGGCCAGAGTGTGAGGGGGGATGGGATCGGGGGTGCAGTGGCCAGAGTGTGAGGGGGGAGAGGATCGGGGGTGCAGTGGCCAGAGTGTGAGGGGGGATGGGATCGAGGGTGCAGTGGCAAGAGTGTGAGGGGGGATGGGATTGGGGGTGCAGTGGCCAGAGTGTGAGGGGGGAGAGGATCGGGGGTGCTGTGGCCAGAGTGTGAGGGGGGAGAGGATCGGGGGTGCAGTGGCCAGAGTGTGAGGGGGGGAGAGGATCGGGGGTGCTGTGGCCAGAGTGTGAGGGGGGAGGGGATCGGGGGTGCTGTGGCCAGAGTGTGAGGGGGAGAGGATCGGGGGTGCTGTGGCCAGAGTGTGAGGGGGAGAGGATCGGGGGTGCTGTGGCCAGAGTGTGAGGGGGGAGAGGATCGGGGGTGCAGTGGCCAGAGTGTGAGGGGGGAGGGAATCGAGGGTGCAGTGGCCAGAGTGTGAGGGGGGAGAGGATCGGGGGTGCTGTGGCCAGAGTGTGAGGGGGGAGAGGATCGGGGGTGCTGTGGCCAGAGTGTGAGGGGGGAGAGGATCGGGGGTGCTGTGGCCAGAGTGTGAGGGGGGATGGGATCGGGGGTGATGTGGACAGAGTGTGAGGGGGGAGAGGATCGGGGGTGCTGTGGCCAGAGTGTGAGGGGGGAGAGGATCGGGGGTGCAGTGGCCAGAGTGTGAGGGGGGATGGGATCGGGGGTGATGTGGACAGAGTGTGAGGGGGGAGAGGATCGGGGGAGCTGTGGCCAGAGTGTGAGGGGGGAGAGGATCGGGGGTGCAGTGGCCAAAGTGTGAGGGGGGAGAGGATCGGGGGTGCTGTGGCCAGAGTGTGAGGGGGGAGAGGATCGGGGGTGCAGTGGCCAGAGTGTGAGGGGGGAGAGGATCGGGGGTGCAGTGGCCAGAGTGTGAGGGGGGGAGAGGATCGGGGGTGCAGTGGCCAGAGTGTGAGGGGGGAGAGGATCGGGGGTGCTGTGGCCAGAGTGTGAGGGGGGAGGGGATCGGGGGTGCAGTGGCCAGAGTGTGAGGGGGGATGGGATCAGGGCTGCAGTGGCCAGAGTGTGAGGGGGAGGGGATCGGGGGTGCAGTGGCCAGAGTGTGAGGGGGAGGGAATCGAGGGTGCAGTGGCCAGAGTGTGAGGGGGGATGGGATCGAGGGTGCAGTGGCCAGAGTGTGAGGGGGGAGAGGATCGGGGGTGCAGTGGCCAGAGTGTGAGGGGGGAGGGGATCGGGGGTGCAGTGGCCAGAGTGTGAGGGGGGAGGGAATCGAGGGTGCAGTGGCCATTGTGTGAGGGGGGAGAGGATCGGGGGTGCTGTGGCCAGAGTGTGAGGGGGAGAGGATCGGGGGTGCTGTGGCCAGAGTGTGAGGGGGGAGAGGATCGGGGGTGCTGTTGCCAGAGTGTGAGGGGGGAGGGGATCGGGGGTGCAGTGGCCAGAGTGTGAGGGGGGATGGGATCGGGGGTGATGTGGACAGAGTGTGAGGGGGGAGAGGATCGGGGGTGCTGTGGCCAGAGTGTGAGGGGGAGAGGATCGGGGGTGCAGTGGCCAGAGTGTGAGGGGGGAGAGGATCGGGGGTGCAGTGGCCAGAGTGTGAGGGGGGAGAGGATCGGGGGTGCAGTGGCCAGAGTGTGAGGGGGGAGAGGATCGGGGGTGCAGTGGCCAGAATGTGAGGGGGGAGAGGATCGGGGGTGCTGTGGCCAGAGTGTGAGGGGGGAGGGGATCGGGGGTGCAGTGGCCAGAGTGTGAGGGGGGATGGGATCAGGGGTGCAGTGGCCAGAGTGTGAGGGAGGAGGGGATCGGGGGTGCAGTGGCCAGAGTGTGAGGGGGGAGGGAATCGAGGGTGCAGTGGCCAGAGTGTGAGGGGGATGGGATCGAGGGTGCAGTGGCCAGAGTGTGAGGGGGGAGGGAATCGAGGGTGCAGTGGCCGGAGTGTGAGGGGGGAGAGGATCGGCGTTGCAGTGTCCAGAGTGTGAGGGGGGATGGGATCGAGGGTGCAGTGGCCCGAGTGTGAGGGGGGAGAGGATCGAGGGTGCTGTGGCCAGAGTGTGAGGGGGAGGGGATCGGGGGTGCAGTGGCCAGAGTGTGAGGGGGGATGGGATTGGGGGTGCAGTGGCCAGAGTGTGAGGGGGGATGGGATCGGGGGTGCAGTGGCCAGAGTGTGAGGGGGGAGTGGATCGGGGGTGCAGTGGCCAGAGTGTGGAGGGGGAGAGGATCGAAGGTGCTGTGGCCAGAGTGTGAGGGGGGGAGGGGATCGGGGGTGCAGTGGCCAGAGTGTGAGGGGGGAGGGGATCGAGGGTGCAGTGGCCAGAGTGTGAGGGGGGATGGGATCGGGGGTGCAGTGGCCAGAGTGTGAGGGGGAGGGGATCGGGGGTGCAGTGGCCAGAGTGTGAGGGGGAGGGAATCGAGGGTGCAGTGGCCAGAGTGTGAGGGGGGATGGGATCGAGGGTGCAGTGGCCAGAGTGTGAGGGGGGAGAGGATCGGGGGTGCAGTGGCCAGAGTGTGAGGTGCGAGGGGATCGGGGGTGCAGTGGCCAGAGTGTGAGGGGGGAGGGAATCGAGGGTGAAGTGGCCAGAGTGTGAGGGGGAGAGGATCGGGGGTGCTGTGGCCAGAGTGTGAGGGGGAGAGGATCGGGGGTGCTGTGGCCAGAGTGTGAGGGGGGAGAGGAACGGGGGTGCTCTTGCCAGAGTGTGAGGGGGGAGGGGATCGGGGGTGCAGTGGCCAGAGTGTGAGGGGGGATGGGATCGGGGGTGATGTGGACAGAGTGTAAGGGGGGAGAGGATCGGGGGTGCTGTGGCCAGAGTGTGAGGGGGGAGAGGATCGGGGGTGCAGTGGCCAGAGTGTGAGGGTAGAGGATCGGGGGTGCTGTGGCCAGAGTGTGAGGGGGGATGGGATCGGGGGTGATGTGGACAGAGTGTGAGGGGGGAGAGGATCGGGGGTGCTGTGGCCAGAGTGTGAGGGGGGAGAGGATCGGGGGTGCAGTGGCCAGAGTGTGAGGGGGGATGGGATCGGGGGTGATGTGGACAGAGTGTGAGGGGGGAGAGGATCGGGGGTGCTGTGGCCAGAGTGTGAGGGGGGAGAGGATCGGGGGTGCAGTGGCCAGAGTGTGAGGGGGGAGAGGATCGGGGGTGCAGTGGCCAGAGTGTGAGGGGGGAGAGGATCGGGGGTGCAGTGGCCAGAGTGTGAGGGGGGAGAGGATCGGGGGTGCAGTGGCCAGAGTGTGAGGGGGGAGAGGATCGGGGGTGCTGTGGCCAGAGTGTGAGGGGGGAGGGGATCGGGGGTGCAGTGGCCAGAGTGTGAGGGGGGATGGGATCAGGGCTGCAGTGGCCAGAGTGTGAGGGGGAGGGGATCCGGGGTGCAGTGGCCAGAGTGTGAGGGGGAGGGAATCGAGGGTGCAGTGGCCAGAGTGTGAGGGGGGATGGGATCGAGGGTGCAGTGGCCAGAGTGTGAGGGGGGAGAGGATCGGGGGTGCAGTGGCCAGAGTGTGAGGGGGGAGGGGATCGGGGGTGCAGTGGCCAGAGTGTGAGGGGGGAGGGAATCGAGGGTGCAGTGGCCATTGTGTGAGGGGGGAGAGGATCGGGGGTGCTGTGGCCAGAGTGTGAGGGGGAGAGGATCGGGGGTGCTGTGGCCAGAGTGTGAGGGGGGAGAGGATCGGGGGTGCTGTTGCCAGAGTGTGAGGGGGGAGGGGATCGGGGGTGCAGTGGCCAGAGTGTGAGGGGGGATGGGATCGGGGGTGATGTGGACAGAGTGTGAGGGGGGAGAGGATCGGGGGTGCTGTGGCCAGAGTGTGAGGGGGGAGAGGATCGGGGGTGCAGTGGCCAGAGTGTGAGGGGGGAGAGGATCGGGGGTGCAGTGGCCAGAGTGTGAGGGGGGAGAGGATCGGGGGTGCAGTGGCCAGAGTGTGAGGGGGGAGAGGATCGGGGGTGCAGTGGCCAGAGTGTGAGGGGGGAGAGGATCGGGGGTGCTGTGGCCAGAGTGTGAGGGGGGAGGGGATCGGGGGTGCAGTGGCCAGAGTGTGAGGGGGGATGGGATCAGGGGTGCAGTGGCCAGAGTTTGAGGGAGGAGGGGATCGGGGGTGCAGTGGCCAGAGTGTGAGGGGGGAGGGAATCGAGGGTGCAGTGGCCAGAGTGTGAGTGGGATGGGATCGAGGGTGCAGTGGCCAGAGTGTGAGGGGGGAGGGAATCGAGGGTGCAGTGGCCAGAGTGTGAGGGGGGAGAGGAGCGGGGGTGCAGTGGCCAGAGTGTGAGGGGGGATGGGATCGAGGGTGCAGTGGCCCGAGTGTGAGGGGGGAGAGGATCGAGGGTGCTGTGGCCAGAGTGTGAGGGGGAGGGGATCGGGGGTGCAGTGGCCAGAGTGTGAGTGGGGATGGGATCGGGGGTGCAGTGGCCAGAGTGTGAGGGGGGATGGGATCGGGGGTGCAGTGGCCAGAGTGTGAGGGGGAGAGGATCGGGGGTGCTGTGGCCAGAGTGTGAGGGGGGAGAGGATCGGGGGTGCTGTTGCCAGAGTGTGAGGGGGGAGGGGATCGGGGGTGCAGTGGCCAGAGTGTGAGGGGGGATGGGATCGGGGGTGATGTGGACAGAGTGTGAGGGGGGAGAGGATCGGGGGTGCTGTGGCCAGAGTGTGAGGGGGGAGAGGATCGGGGGTGCAGTGGCCAGAGTGTGAGGGGGGAGAGGATCGGGGGTGCAGTGGCCAGAGTGTGAGGGGGGAGAGGATCGGGGGTGCAGTGGCCAGAGTGTGAGGGGGGAGAGGATCGGGGGTGCAGTGGCCAGAGTGTGAGGGGGGAGAGGATCGGGGGTGCTGTGGCCAGAGTGTGAGGGGGGAGGGGATCGGGGGTGCAGTGGCCAGAGTGTGAGGGGGGATGGGATCAGGGGTGCAGTGGCCAGAGTTTGAGGGAGGAGGGGATCGGGGGTGCAGTGGCCAGAGTGTGAGGGGGGAGGGAATCGAGGGTGCAGTGGCCAGAGTGTGAGTGGGATGGGATCGAGGGTGCAGTGGCCAGAGTGTGAGGGGGGAGGGAATCGAGGGTGCAGTGGCCAGAGTGTGAGGGGGGAGAGGAGCGGGGGTGCAGTGGCCAGAGTGTGAGGGGGGATGGGATCGAGGGTGCAGTGGCCCGAGTGTGAGGGGGGAGAGGATCGAGGGTGCTGTGGCCAGAGTGTGAGGGGGAGGGGATCGGGGGTGCAGTGGCCAGAGTGTGAGTGGGGATGGGATCGGGGGTGCAGTGGCCAGAGTGTGAGGGGGGATGGGATCGGGGGTGCAGTGGCCAGAGTGTGAGGGGGGAGTGGATCGGGGGTGCAGTGGCCAGAGTGTGGAGGGGGAGAGGATCGAAGGTGCTGTGGCCAGAGTGTGAGGGGGGGAGGGGATCGGGGGTGCAGTGGCCAGAGTGTGAGGGGGGAGGGGATCGAGGGTGCAGTGGCCAGAGTGTGAGGGGGGATGGGATCGGGGGTGCAGTGGCCAGAGTGTGAGGGGGAGGGGATCGGGGGTGCAGTGGCCAGAGTGTGAGGGGGAGGGAATCGAGGGTGCAGTGGCCAGAGTGTGAGGGGGGATGGGATCGAGGGTGCAGTGGCCAGAGTGTGAGGGGGGAGAGGATCGGGGGTGCAGTGGCCAGAGGGTGAGGTGGGAGGGGATCGGGGGTGCAGTGGCCAGAGTGTGAGGGGGGAGGGAATCGAGGGTGAAGTGGCCAGAGTGTGAGGGGGAGAGGATCGGGGGTGCTGTGGCCAGAGTGTGAGGGGGAGAGGATCGGGGGTGCTGTGGCCAGAGTGTGAGGGGGGAGAGGATCGGGGGTGCTGTTGCCAGAGTGTGAGGGGGGAGGGGATCGGGGGTGCAGTGGCCAGAGTGTGAGGGGGGATGGGATCGGGGGTGATGTGGACAGAGTGTAAGGGGGGAGAGGATCGGGGGTGCTGTGGCCAGAGTGTGAGGGGGGAGAGGATCGGGGGTGCAGTGGCCAGAGTGTGAGGGTAGAGGATCGGGGGTGCTGTGGCCAGAGTGTGAGGGGGGAGAGGATCGGGGGTGCAGTGGCCAGAGTGTGAGGGGGGAGAGGATCGGGGGTGCAGTGGCCAGAGTGTGAGGGGGGAGAGGATCGGGGGTGCAGTGGCCAGAGTGTGAGGGGGGAGAGGATCGGGGGTGCTGTGGCCAGAGTGTGAGGGGGGAGGGGATCGGGGGTGCAGTGGCCAGAGTGTGAGGGGGGATGGGATCAGGGGTGCAGTGGCCAGAGTGTGAGGGGGGAGGGGATCGGGGGTGCAGTGGCCAGAGTGTGAGGGGGGAGGGAATCGATGGTGCAGTGGCCGGAGTGTGAGGGGGGATGGGATCGAGGGTGCAGTGGCCAGAGTGTGAGGGGGGAGGGAATCGAGGGTGCAGTGGCCAGAGTGTGAGGGGGGAGAGGATCGGGGGTGCAGTGGCCAGAGTGTGAGGGCGGAGGGGATCGGGGATGCAGTGGCCAGAGTGTGAGGGGGGATGGGATCGAGGGTGCAGTGGGCAGAGTGTGAGGGGGGTTGGGATCGGGGGTGCAGTGGCCAGTGTGTGAGGGGGGAGTGGATCGGGGGTGCTGTGGCCAGAGTGTGAGGGGGGAGGGGATCGAGGGTGCAGTGGCCAGAGTGTGTGGGGGGATGGGATCGGGGGTGCAGTGGCCAGAGGGTGAGGGGGGATGGGATCGAGGGTGCAGTGGCCAGAGTGTGAGGGGGGGAGGGGATCGGGGGTGCAGTGGCCAGAGTGTGAGGGGGGATGGGATCGAGGGTGCAGTGGCCCGAGTGTGAGGGGGGAGAGGATCGAGGGTGCTGTGGCCAGAGTGTGAGGGCGGAGGGGATCGGGGGTGCAGTGGCCAGAGTGTGAGGGGGGATGGGATCGAGGGTGCAGTGGCCCGAGTGTGAGGGGGGAGAGGATCGAGGGTGCAGTTGCCAGCGTGTGAGGGGGGAGAGGATCGGGGGTGCAGTGGCCAGAGTGTGAGGGGGGAGAGGATCGGGGGTGCAGTGGCCAGAGTGTGATGGGGAAGAGGATCGGGGGTGCTGTGGACAGAGTGTGAGGGGGGAGAGGATCGGGGGTGCTGTGGCCAGAGTGTGAGGGGGGAGAGGATCGGGGGTGCAGTGGCCAGAGTGTGAGGGGGGAGAGGATCGGGGGTGCAGTGGCCAGAGTGTGAGGGGGGAGAGGATCGGGGGTGCAGTGGCCAGAGTGTGAGGGGGGAGAGGATCGGGGGTGCTGTGGCCAGAGTGTGAGGGGGGAGGGGATCGGGGGTGCAGTGGCCAGAGTGTGAGGGGGGATGGGATCAGGGGTGCAGTGGCCAGAGTGTGAGGGAGGAGGGGATCGGGGGTGCAGTGGCCAGAGTGTGAGGGGGGAGGGAATCGAGGGTGCAGTGGCCAGAGTGTGAGGGGGATGGGATCGAGGGTGCAGTGGCCAGAGTGTGAGGGGGGAGGGAATCGAGGGTGCAGTGGCCAGAGTGTGAGGGGGGAGAGGATCATGGGTGCAGTGGCCAGAGTGTGAGGGGGGATGGGATCGAGGGTGCAGTGGCCCGAGTGTGAGGGGGGAGAGGATCGAGGGTGCTGTGGCCAGAGTGTGAGGGGGAGGGGATCGGGGGTGCAGTGGCCAGAGTGTGAGGGGGGATGGGATCGGGGGTGCAGTGGCCAGAGTGTGAGGGGGGATGGGATCGGGGGTGCAGTGGCCAGAGTGTGAGGGGGGAGTGGATCGGGGGTGCAGTGGCCAGAGTGTGGAGGGGGAGAGGATCGAAGGTGCTGTGGCCAGAGTGTGAGGGGGGGAGGGGATCAGGGGTGCAGTGGCCAGAGTGTGAGGGGGGAGGGGATCGAGGGTGCAGTGGCCAGAGTGTGAGGGGGGATGGGATCGGGGGTGCAGTGGCCAGAGTGTGAGGGGGAGGGGATCGGGGGTGCAGTGGCCAGAGTGTGAGGGGGAGGGAATCGAGGGTGCAGTGGCCAGAGTGTGAGGGGGGGTGGGATCGAGGGTGCAGTGGCCAGAGTGTGAGGTGGGAGAGGATCGGGGGTGCAGTGGCCAGAGTGTGAGGTGGGAGGGGATCGGGGGTGCAGTGGCCAGAGTGTGAGGGGGGAGGGAATCGAGGGTGAAGTGGCCAGAGTGTGAGGGGGAGAGGATCGGGGGTGCTGTGGCCAGAGTGTGAGGGGGAGAGGATCGGGGGTGCTGTGGCCAGAGTGTGAGGGGGGAGAGGATCGGGGGTGCTGTGGCCAGAGTGTGAGGGGGGAGGGGATCGGGGGTGCAGTGGCCAGAGTGTGAGGGGGGATGGGATCGGGGGTGATGTGGACAGAGTGTAAGGGGGGAGAGGATCGGGGGTGCTGTGGCCAGAGTGTGAGGGGGGAGAGGACCGGGGGTGCAGTGGCCAGAGTGTGAGGGGGAGAGGATCGGGGGTGCTGTGGCCAGAGTGTGAGGGGGGAGAGGATCGGGGGTGCAGTGGCCAGAGTGTGAGGGGGGAGAGGATCGGGGGTGCAGTGGCCAGAGTGTGAGGGGGGAGAGGATCGGGGGTGCAGTGGCCAGAGTGTGAGGGGGGAGAGGATCGGGGGTGCTGTGGCCAGAGTGTGAGGGGGGAGGGGATCGGGGGTGCAGTGGCCAGAGTGTGAGGGGGGATGGGATCAGGGGTGCAGTGGCCAGAGTGTGAGGGGGGAGGGGATCGGGGGTGCAGTGGCCAGAGTGTGAGGGGGGAGGGAATCGAGGGTGCAGTGGCCAGAGTGTGAGGGGGGATGGGATCGAGGGTGCAGTGGCCAGAGTGTGAGGTGGGAGAGGATCGGGGGTGCAGTGGCCAGAGTGTGAGGTGGGAGGGGATCGGGGGTGCAGTGGCCAGAGTGTGAGGGGGGAGGGAATCGAGGGGGAAGTGGCCAGAGTGTGAGGGGGAGAGGATCGGGGGTGCTGTGGTCAGAGTGTGAGGGGGAGAGGATCGGGGGTGCTGTGGCCAGAGTGTGAGGGGGGAGAGGATCGGGGGTGCTGTGGCCAGAGTGTGAGGGGGGAGGGGATCGGGGGTGCAGTGGCCAGAGTGTGAGGGGGGATGGGATCGGGGGTGATGTGGACAGAGTGTAAGGGGGGAGAGGATCGGGGGTGCTGTGGCCAGAGTGTGAGGGGGGAGAGGACCGGGGGTGCAGTGGCCAGAGTGTGAGGGGGAGAGGATCGGGGGTGCTGTGGCCAGAGTGTGAGGGGGGAGAGGATCGGGGGTGCAGTGGCCAGAGTGTGAGGGGGGAGAGGATCGGGGGTGCAGTGGCCAGAGTGTGAGGGGGGAGAGGATCGGGGGTGCAGTGGCCAGAGTGTGAGAGGGGAGAGGATCGGGGGTGCTGTGGCCAGAGTGTGAGGGGGGAGGGGATCGGGGGTGCAGTGGCCAGAGTGTGAGGGGGGATGGGATCAGGGGTGCAGTGGCCAGAGTGTGAGGGGGGAGGGGATCGGGGGTGCAGTGGCCAGAGTGTGAGGGGGGAGGGAATCGAGGGTGCAGTGGCCAGAGTGTGAGGGGGGATGGGATCGAGGGTGCAGTGGCCAGAGTGTGAGGGGGGAGGGAATCGAGGGTGCAGTGGCCAGAGTGTGAGGGGGGAGAGGATCGGGGGTGCAGTGGCCAGAGTGTGAGGGGGGATGGGATCGAGGGTGCAGTGGCCCGAGTGTGAGGGGGGGAGGATCGAGGGTGCTGTGGCCAGAGTGTGAGGGGGAGGGGTTCGGGGGTGCAGTGGCCAGAGTGTTAGGGGGGATGGGATTGGGGGTGCAGTGGCCAGAGTGTGAGGGGGGATGGGATCGGGGGTGCAGTGGCCAGAGTGTGAGGGGGGAGTGGATCGGGGGTGCAGTGGCCAGAGTGTGAAGGGGGAGAGGATCGAAGGTGCTGTGGCCAGAGTGTGAGGGGGGGAGGTGATCGGGGGTGCAGTGGCCAGAGTGTGAGGGGGGAGGGGATCGGGGGTGCAGTGGCCAGAGTGTGAGGGCGGAGGGGATCGGGGATGCAGTGGCCAGAGTGTGAGGGGGGATGGGATCGAGGGTGCAGTGGGCAGAGTGTGAGGGGGGTTGGGATCGGGGGTGCAGTGGCCAGTGTGTGAGGGGGGAGTGGATCGGGGGTGCTGTGGCCAGAGTGTGAGGGGGGAGGGGATCGAGGGTGCAGTGGCCAGAGTGTGTGGGGGGATGGGATCGGGGGTGCAGTGGCCAGAGGGTGAGGGGGGATGGGATCGAGGGTGCAGTGGCCAGAGTGTGAGTGGGGGGAGTGGATCGGGGGTGCAGTGGCCAGAGTGTGAGGGGGGATGGGATCGAGGGTGCTGTGGCCAGAGTGTGAGGGGGGATGGGATCGAGGGTGCAGTGGCCAGAGTGTGAGGGGGGGAGGGGATCGGGGGTGCAGTGGCCAGAGTGTGAGGGGGGATGGGATCGAGGGTGCAGTGGCCCGAGTGTGAGGGGGGAGAGGATCGAGGGTGCTGTGGCCAGAGTGTGAGGGGGGAGGGGATCGGGGGTGCAGTGGCCAGAGTGTGAGGGGGGATGGGATCGAGGGTGCAGTGGCCCGAGTGTGAGGGGGGAGAGGATCGAGGGTGCAGTTGCCAGAGTGTGAGGGGGGAGAGGATCGGGGGTGCAGTGGCCAGAGTGTGATGGGGAAGAGGATCGGGGGTGCTGTGGACAGAGTGTGAGGGGGGAGAGGATCAAGGGTGCTGTGGCCAGAGTGTGAGGGGGGAGGGAATCGGGGGTGCAGTGGCCAGAGTGTGAGGGGGGAGAGGATCGGGGGTGCTGTGGCCAGAGTGTGAGGGGGGAGAGGATCGGGGGTGCTGTGGCCAGAGTGTGAGTGGGGACAGGATCGGGGGTGCAGTGGCCAGAGTGTGAGGGGGGAGGGAATCGGGGGTGCAGTGGCCAGAGTGTGAGGGGGGTGAGGATCGGGGGTGCTGTGGCCAGAGTGTGAGGGGGGTGAGGATCGGGGGTGCAGTGGCCAGAGTGTGAGGGGGTAGGGGATCGAGGGTGCAGTGGCCAGTGTGTGAGGGGGGATGGGATCAGGGGTGCAGTGGCCAGAGTGTGAGGGGGGATGGGATCGAGGGCGCAGTGGCCAGAGTGTGAGGGGGGGGAGGGGATCGGGGGTGCAGTGGCCAGAGTGTGAGGGGGGATGGGATCGAGGGTGCTGTGGCCAGAGTGTGAGGGGGGATGGGATCGATGGTGCAGTGGCCAGAATGTGAGGGGGGGAGGGAATCGAGGGTGCCGTGGCCAGAGTGTGAGGGGGGATGGGATCGAGGGTGCAGTGGCCAGAGTGTGAGGGGGGAGAGGATCGGGGGTGCAGCGGCCAGAGTGTGAGTGAAGAGGGGATCGGGGGTGCAGTGGCCAGAGTGTGAGGGGGAGAGGATCGGGGGTGCAGTGGCCAGAGTGTGAGGGGGGGAGGGAATCGAGGGTGCAGTGGCCAGAGTGTGAGGGGGGAGGGAATCGAGGGTGCAGTGGCCAGAGTGTGAGGGGGGAGGGAATCGAGGGTGCAGTGGCCAGAGTGTGAGGGGGGATGGGATCCTGGGTGCAGTGGCCAGAGTTTGAGGGGGGATGGGATCGGCGGTGCTGTGGCCAGAGTGTGACGGGGGAGAGGATCGAGGGTGCTGTGGCCAGAGTGTGAGGGGGGATGGGATTGGGGGTGCTGTGGCCAGAGTGTGAGGGGGGTGGGAATCGGGGGTGCAGTGGCCAGAGTGTGAGGGGGGATGGGATCGGGGGTGCAGTGGCCAGAGTGTGAGGGGGGAGGGAATCGGGGGTGCAATGGCCAGAGTGTGAGGGGGGAGGGAATCGAGGGTGCAGTGGCCAGAGTATGAGGGGGGAGAGGATCAAGGGTGCAGTGGCCAGAGTGTGAGGGGGGTGGGGATCGGGGGTGCACTGGCCAGTGTGTGAGGGGGGATGGGATCGGGGGTGCAGTGGCCAGAGTGTGAGGGGGGATGGGATCGAGGGTGCAGTGGCCAGAGTGTGAGGGGGGATGGGATCGGGGGTGCAGTGGCCAGAGTGTGAGGGGGGAGTGGATCGGGGGTGCAGTGGCCAGAGTGTGAGGGGGGAGAGGATCGAAGGTGCTGTGGCCAGAGTGTGAGGGGGGGAGGAGATCGGGGGTGCAGTGGCCAGAGTGTGAGGGGGGAGGGGATCGGGGGTGCAGTGGCCAGAGTGTGAGGGGGGAGGGGATCAGGGATGCAGTGGCCAGAATGTGAGGGGGGTTGGGATCGGGGGTGCAGTGGCCAGTGTGTGAGGGGGGAGTGGATCGGGGGTGCTGTGGCCAGAGTGTGAGGGGGTAGGGGATCGAGGGTGCAGTGGCCAGTGTGTGAGGGGGGATGGGATCAGGGGTGCAGTGGCCACAGTGTGAGGGGGGATGGGATCGAGGGTGCAGTGGCCAGAGTGTGAGGGGGGGGAGGGGATCGGGGGTGCAGTGGCCAGAGTGTGAGGGGGGATGGGATCGAGGGTGCTGTGGCCAGAGTGTGAGGGGGGATGGGATCGAGGGTGCAGTGGCCAGAATGTGAGGGGGGGAGGGAATCGAGGGTGCAGTGGCCAGAGTGTGAGGGGGGATGGGATCGAGGGTGCAGTGGCCAGAGTGTGAGGGGGGAGAGGATCGGGGGTGCAGCGGCCAGAGTGTGAGGGGGGAGGGGATCGGGGGTGCAGTGGCCAGAGTGTGAGGGGGGAGGGAATCGAGGGTGCAGTGGCCAGAGTGTGAGGGGGGAGAGGATCGGGGGTGCTGTGGCCATTGTGAGAGGGGGGAGAGGATCGGGGGTGCTGTTGCCAGAGTGTGAGGGGGGAGGGGATCGGGGGTGCAGTGGCCAGAGTGTGAGGGGGGATGGGATCGGGGGTGATGTGGACAGAGTGTGAGGGGGGAGAGGATCGGGGGTGCTGTGGCCAGAGTGTGAGGGGGGAGAGGATCGGGGGTGCAGTGGCCAGAGTGTGAGGGGGGAGAGGATCGGGGGTGCTGTGGCCAGAGTGTGAGGGGGGAGAGGATCGGGGGTGCAGTGGCCAGAGTGTGAGGGGGGAGAGGATCGGGGGTGCTGTGGCCAGAGTGCGAGGGGGGAGAGGACCGGGGGTGCAGTGGCCAGAGTGTGAGGGGGGAGAGGATCGGGGGTGCAGTGGCCAGAGTGTGAGGGGGGAGAGGATCGGGGGTGCAGTGGCCAGAGTGTGAGGGGGGAGAGGATCGGGGGTGCTGTGGCCAGAGTGTGAGGGGGGAGGGGATCGGGGGTGCAGTGGCCAGAGTGTGAGGGGGGATGGGATCAGGGGTGCAGTGGCCAGAGTGTGAGGGGGGAGGGGATCGGGGGTGCAGTGGCCAGAGTGTGAGGGGGGAGGGAATCGAGGGTGCAGTGGCCAGAGTGTGAGGGGGGATGGGATCGAGGGTGCAGTGGCCAGAGTGTGAGGGGGAAGGGAATCGAGGGTGCAGTGGCCAGAGTGTGAGGGGGGAGAGGATCGGGGGTGCAGTGGCCAGAGTGTGAGGGGGGATGGGATCGAAGGTGCAGTGGCCCGAGTGTGAGGGGGGAGAGGATCGAGGGTGCTGTGGCCAGAGTGTGAGGGGGAGGGGATCGGGGGTGCAGTGGCCAGAGTGTGAGGGGGGGATGGGATCGGGGGTGCAGTGGCCAGAGTGTGAGGGGGGATGGGATCGGGGGTGCAGTGGCCAGAGTGTGAGGGGGGAGTGGATCGGGGGTGCAGTGGCCAGAGTGTGAAGGGGGAGAGGATCGAAGGTGCTGTGGCCAGAGTGTGAGGGGGGGAGGGGACCGGGGGTGCAGTGGCCAGAGTGTGAGGTGGGAGGGGATCGGGGGTGCAGTGGCCAGAGTGTGAGGGCGGAGGGGATCGGGGATGCAGTGGCCAGAGTGTGAGGGGGGATGGGATCGGGGGTGCTGTGGCCAGAGTGTGAGGGGGGAGAGGATCGGGGGTGCTGTGGCCAGAGAGTGAGGGGGGGAGAGGATCGGGGGTGCTGTGGCCAGAGTGTGAGGGGGGAGGGGATCGGGGGTGCTGTGGCCAGAGTGTGAGGGGGAGAGGATCGGGGGTGCTGTGGCCAGAGTGTGAGGGGGAGAGGATCGGGGGTGCTGTGGCCAGAGTGTGAGGGGGGAGAGGATCGGGGGTGCAGTGGCCAGAGTGTGAGGGGGGAGGGAATCGAGGGTGCAGTGGCCAGAGTGTGAGGGGGGAGAGGATCGGGGGTGCTGTGGCCAGAGTGTGAGGGGGGAGAGGATCGGGGGTGCTGTGGCCAGAGTGTGAGGGGGGAGAGGATCGGGGGTGCTGTGGCCAGAGTGTGAGGGGGGATGGGATCGGGGGTGATGTGGACTGAGTGTGAGGGGGGAGAGGATCGGGGGTGCTGTGGCCAGAGTGTGAGGGGGGAGAGGATCGGGGGTGCAGTGGCCAGTGTGTGAGGGGGGATGGGATCGGGGGTGATGTGGACAGAGTGTGAGGGGGGAGAGGATCGGGGGTGCTGTGGCCAGAGTGTGAGGGGGGAGAGGATCGGGGGTGCAGTGGCCAGAGTGTGAGGGGGGAGAGGATCGGGGGTGCTGTGGCCAGAGTGTGAGGGGGGAGAGGATCGGGGGTGCAGTGGCCAGAGTGTGAGGGGGGAGAGGATCGGGGGTGCAGTGGCCAGAGTGTGAGGGGGGAGAGGATCGGGGGTGCAGTGGCCAGAGTGTGAGGGGGGAGAGGATCGGGGGTGCTGTGGCCAGAGTGTGAGGGGGGAGGGGATCGGGGGTGCAGTGGCCAGAGTGTGAGGGGGGATGGGATCAGGGCTGCAGTGGCCAGAGTGTGAGGGGGAGGGGATCGGGGGTGCAGTGGCCAGAGTGTGAGGGGGAGGGAATCGAGGGTGCAGTGGCCAGAGTGTGAGGGGGGATGGGATCGAGGGTGCAGTGGCCAGAGTGTGAGGGGGGAGAGGATCGGGGGTGCAGTGGCCAGAGTGTGAGGGGGGAGGGGATCGGGGGTGCAGTGGCCAGAATGTGAGGGGGGAGGGAATCGAGGGTGCAGTGGCCAGAGTGTGAGGGGGAGAGGATCGGGGGTGCTGTGGCCAGAGTGTGAGGGGGAGAGGATCCGGGGTGCTGTGGCCAGAGTGTGAGGGGGGAGAGGATCGGGGGTGCTGTTGCCAGAGTGTGAGGGGGGAGGGGATCGGGGGTGCAGTGGCCAGAGTGTGAGGGGGGATGGGATCGGGGGTGATGTGGACAGAGTGTGAGGGGGGAGAGGATCGGGGGTGC
The DNA here is from genome assembly GCF_047496885.1 of Scyliorhinus torazame. Taxonomy (NCBI): domain Eukaryota; kingdom Metazoa; phylum Chordata; class Chondrichthyes; order Carcharhiniformes; family Scyliorhinidae; genus Scyliorhinus; species Scyliorhinus torazame. Next base: position 54,392,877 of record NC_092712.1, read on the forward strand.
TGTGGCCAGTGTGTGAGGGGGGAGAGGATCGGGGGTGCAGTGGCCAGAGTGTGAGGGGGGAGAGGATCGGGGGTGCAGTGGCAAGAGTGTGAGGGGGGATGGGATCGGGGGTGCTGTGGCCAGAGTGTGAGGGGGGATGGGATCGGGGGTGCAGTGGCCAGAGTGTGAGGGGGGAGAGGATCGGGGGTGCTGTGGCCAGAGTGTGAGGGGGGATGGGATCGGGGGTGCAGTGGCCAGAGTGTGAGGGGGGATGGGATCGGGGGTGCAGTGGCCAGAGTGTGAGGGGGGAGAGGATCGGGGGTGCAGTGGCCAGAGTGTGAGGGGGGATGGGATCGGGGGTGCAGTGGCCAGAGTGTGATGGGGGAGAGGATCGGGGGTGCAGTGGCCAGAGTGTGAGGGGGGATGGGATCGAGGGTGCAGTGGCAAGAGTGTGAGAGGGGAGGGAATCGGGGGTGCAGTGGCCAGAGTGTGAGGGGGGAGAGGATCGGGGGTGATGTGGCCAGAGTGTGAGGGGGAGAGGATCAGGGGTGCAGTGGCCAGAGTGTGAGGGGGGAGAGGACGGTGTGCAGTGGCCAGAGTGTGAGGGGGGAGAGGATCGGGGGTGCTGTGGCCAGAGTGTGAGGGGGGAGAGGATCGGGGGTGCAGTGGCCAGAGTGTGAGGGGGGAGGGGATTGGAGTGCAGTGGCCAGAGTGTGAGGGGGGAGGGGATCGGGGGTGCAGTGGCCAGAGTGTGAGGGGGGAGAGGATCGGGGGTGCAGTGGCCAGAGTGTGAGGGGGGAGGGGATCGGGGGTGCAGTGGCCAGAGTGTGAGGGGGGAATGGGATCGAGGGTGCAGTGGCCAGAGTGTGAGGGGGGATGGGATCGGGGGTGCTGTGGCCAGAGTGTGAGGGGGGATGGGATCGGGGGTGCAGTGGCCAGAGTGTGAGGGGGGAGAGGATCGGGGCTGCAGTGGCCAGAGTGTGAGGGGGGATGGGATCGAGGGTGCAGTGGCAAGAGTGTGAGGGGGGATGGGATCGGGGGTGCAGTGGCCAGAATGTGAGGGGGGAGAGGATCGGGGGTGCAGTGGCCAGAGTGTGAGGGGGGAGGGAATCGAGGGTGCAGTGGCCAGAGTGTGAGGGGGGAGAGGATCGGGGGTGCTGTGGCCAGAGTGTGAGGGGGAGAGGATCGGGGGTGCTGTGGCCAGAGTGTGAGGGGGAGAGGATCGGGGGTGCTGTGGCCAGAGTGTGAGGGGGGAGTTAATCGGGGGTGCAGTGGCAAGAGTGTGAGGGGGGAGAGGATCGGGGGTGCAATGGCCAGAGTGTGAGGGGGGAGGGAATCAGGGGTGCAGTGGCAAGAGTGTGAGGGGGGAGAGGATCGGGGGTGCAGTGGCCAGAGTGTGAGGGGATTGGAGTGCAGTGGCCAGAGTGTGAGGGGGGAGGGGATCGGGGGTGCAGTGGCCAGAGTGTGAGGGGGGAATGGGATCGAGGGTGCAGTGGCCAGAGTGTGAGGGGGGAGAGGATCGGGGGTGCAGTGGCCAGAGTGTGAGGGGGGAGAGGATCGGGGGTGCAGTGGCAAGAGTGTGAGGGGGGATGGGATCTGGGGTGCTGTGGCCAGAGTGTGAGGGGGGATGGGATCGGGGGTGCAGTGGCAAGAGTGTGAGGGGGGATGGGATCGGGGGTGCTGTGGCCAGAGTGTGAGGGGGGATGGGATCGGGGGTGCAGTGGCCAGAGTGTGAGGGGGGAGAGGATCGGGGGTGCAGTGGCCAGAGTGTGAGGGGGGAGGGAATCGAGGGTGCAGTGGCCAGAGTGTGAGGGGGGAGAGGATCGGGGGTGCTGTGGCCAGAGTGTGAGGGGGGAGAGGATCGGGGGTGCAGTGGCCAGAGTGTGAGGGGGGGAGAGGATCGGGGGTGCTGTGGCCAGAGTGTGAGGGGGGAGGGGATCGGGGGTGCTGTGGCCAGAGTGTGAGGGGGAGAGGATCGGGGGTGCTGTGGCCAGAGTGTGAGGGGGAGAGGATCGGGGGTGCTGTGGCCAGAGTGTGAGGGGGGAGAGGATCGGGGGTGCAGTGGCCAGAGTGTGAGGGGGGAGGGAATCGAGGGTGCAGTGGCCAGAGTGTGAGGGGGGAGAGGATCGGGGGTGCTGTGGCCAGAGTGTGAGGGGGGAGAGGATCGGGGGTGCTGTGGCCAGAATGTGAGGGGGGAGAGGATCGGGGGTGCAGTGGCCAGAGTGTGAGGGGGGAGAGGATCGGGGGTGCTGTGGCCAGAGTGTGAGGGGGGGAGGATCGGGGGTGCAGTGGCCAGAGTGTGAGGGGGGAGAGGATCGGGGGTGCAGTGGCCAGAGTGTGAGGGGGGAGAGGATCGGGGGTGCAGTGGCCAGAGTGTGAGGGGGGAGAGGATCGGGGGTGCTGTGGCCAGAGTGTGAGGGGGGAGGGGATCGGGGGTGCAGTGGCCAGAGTGTGAGGGGGGATGGGATCAGGGCTGCAGTGGCCAGAGTGTGAGGGGGAGGGGATCGGGGGTGCAGTGGCCAGAGTGTGAGGGGGAGGGAATCGAGGGTGCAGTGGCCAGAGTGTGAGGGGGGATGGGATCGAGGGTGCAGTGGCCAGAGTGTGAGGGGGGAGATGATCGGGGGTGCAGTGGCCAGAGTGTGAGGGGGGAGGGGATCGGGGGTGCAGTGGCCAGAGTGTGAGGGGGGAGGGAATCGAGGGTGCAGTGGCCAGAGTGTGAGGGGGGAGAGGATCGGGGGTGCTGTGGCCAGAGTGTGAGGGGCAGAGGATCGGGGGTGCTGTGGCCAGAGTGTGAGGGGGGAGAGGATCGGGGGTGCTGTTGCCAGAGTGTGAGGGGGGAGGGGATCGGGGGTGCAGTGGCCAGAGTGTGAGGGGGGATGGGATCGGGGGTGATGTGGACAGAGTGTGAGGGGGGAGAGGATCGGGGGTGCTGTGGCCAGAGTGTGAGGGGGGAGAGGATAGGGGGTGCAGTGGCCAGAGTGTGAGGGGGGAGAGGATCGGGGGTGCTGTGGCCAGAGTGTGAGGGGGGAGAGGATCGGGGGTGCAGTGGCCAGAGTGTGAGGGGGGAGAGGATCGGGGGTGCAGTGGCCAGAGTGTGAGGGGGGAGAGGATCGGGGGTGCAGTGGCCAGAGTGTGAGGGGGGAGAGGATCGGGGGTGCTGTGGCCAGAGTGTGAGGGGGGAGGGGATCGGGGGTGCAGTGGCCAGAGTGTGAGGGGGGATGGGATCAGGGGTGCAGTGGCCAGAGTGTGAGGGAGGAGGGGATCGGGGGTGCAGTGGCCAGAGTGTGAGGGGGGAGGGAATCGAGGGTGCAGTGGCCAGAGTGTGAGGGGGATGGGATCGAGGGTGCAGTGGCCAGAGTGTGAGGGGGGAGGGAATCGAGGGTGCAGTGGCCAGAGTGTGAGGGGGGAGAGGATCGGGGGTGCAGTGGCCAGAGTGTGAGGGGGGATGGGATCGAGGGTGCAGTGGCCCGAGTGTGAGGGGGGAGAGGATCGAGGGTGCTGTGGCCAGAGTGTGAGGGGGAGGGGATCGGGGGTGCAGTGGCCAGAGTGTGAGGGGGGATGGGATCGGGGGTGCAGTGGCCAGAGTGTGAGGGGGGATGGGATCGGGGGTGCAGTGGCCAGAGTGTGAGAGGGGAGTGGATCGGGGGTGCAGTGGCCAGAGTGTGGAGGGGGAGAGGATCGAAGGTGCTGTGGCCAGAGTGTGAGGGGGGGAGGGGATCGGGGGTGCAGTGGCCAGAGTGTGAGGGGGGAGGGGATCGAGGGTGCAGTGGACAGAGTGTGAGGGGGGATGGGATCGGGGGTGCAGTGGCCAGAGTGTGAGGGGGAGGGGATCGGGGGTGCAGTGGCCAGAGTGTGAGGGGGAGGGAATCGAGGGTGCAGTGGCCAGAGTGTGAGGGGGGATGGGATCGAGGGTGCAGTGGCCAGAGTGTGAGGGGGGAGAGGATCGGGGGTGCAGTGGCCAGAGTGTGAGGGGGGAGGGGATCGGGGGTGCAGTGGCCAGAGTGTGAGGGGGGAGGGAATCGAGGGTGAAGTGGCCAGAGTGTGAGGGGGAGAGGATCGGGGGTGCTGTGGCCAGAGTGTGAGGGGGAGAGGATCGGGGGTGCTGTGGCCAGAGTGTGAGGGGGGAGAGGATCGGGGGTGCTGTTGCCAGAGTGTGAGGGGGGAGGGGATCGGGGGTGCAGTGGCCAGAGTGTGAGGGGGGATGGGATCGGGGGTGATGTGGACAGAGTGTAAGGGGGGAGAGGATCGGGGGTGCTGTGGCCAGAGTGTGAGGGGGGAGAGGATCGGGGGTGCAGTGGCCAGAGTGTGAGGGGGGAGAGGATCGGGGGTGCTGTGGCCAGAGTGTGAGGGGGGAGAGGATCGGGGGTGCAGTGGCCAGAGTGTGAGGGGGGAGAGGATCGGGGGTGCAGTGGCCAGAGTGTGAGGGGGGAGAGGATTGGGGGTGCAGTGGCCAGAGTGTGAGGGGGGAGAGGATCGGGGGTGCAGTGGCCAGAGTGTGAGGGGGGAGAGGATCGGGGGTGCAGTGGCCAGAGTGTGAGGGGGGAGAGGATCGGGGGTGCTGTGGCCAGAGTGTGAGGGGGGAGGGGATCGGGGGTGCAGTGGCCAGAGTGTGAGGGGGGATGGGATCAGGGGTGCAGTGGCCAGAGTGTGAGGGGGGAGGGGATCGGGGGTGCAGTGGCCAGAGTGTGAGGGGGGAGGGAATCGAGGGTGCAGTGGCCAGAGTGTGAGGGGGGATGGGATCGAGGGTGCAGTGGCCAGAGTGTGAGGGGGGAGGGAATCGAGGGTGCAGTGGCCAGAGTGTGAGGGGGGAGAGGATCGGGGGTGCAGTGGCCAGAGTGTGAGGGGGGATGGGATCGAGGGTGCAGTGGCCCGAGTGTGAGGGGGGGAGGATCGAGGGTGCTGTGGCCAGAGTGTGAGGGGGAGGGGATCGGGGGTGCAGTGGCCAGAGTGTGAGGGGGGATGGGATCGGGGGTGCAGTGGCCAGAGTGTGAGGGGGGATGGGATCGGGGGTGCAGTGGCCAGAGTGTGAGGGGGGAGTGGATCGGGGGTGCAGTGGCCAGAGTGTGAAGGGGGAGAGGATCGAAGGTGCTGTGGCCAGAGTGTGAGGGGGGGAGGGGATCGGGGGTGCAGTGGCCAGAGTGTGAGGGGGGAGGGGATCGGGGGTGCAGTGGCCAGAGTGTGAGGGCGGAGGGGATCGGGGATGCAGTGGCCAGAGTGTGAGGGGGGATGGGATCGAGGGTGCAGTGGGCAGAGTGTGAGGGGGGTTGGGATCGGGGGTGCAGTGGCCAGTGTGTGAGGGGGGAGTGGATCGGGGGTGCTGTGGCCAGAGTGTGAGGGGGGAGGGGATCGAGGGTGCAGTGGCCAGATTGTGTGGGGGGATGGGATCGGGGGTGCAGTGGCCAGAGGGTGAGGGGGGATGGGATCGAGGGTGCAGTGGCCAGAGTGTGAGGGGGGGGAGGGGATCGGGGGTGCAGTGGCCAGAGTGTGAGGGGGGATGGGATCGAGGGTGCTGTGGCCAGAGTGTGAGGGGGGATGGGATCGAGGGTGCAGTGGCCAGAGTGTGAGGGGGGGAGGGGATCGGGGGAGCAGTGGCCAGAGTGTGAGGGGGGATGGGATCGAGGGTGCAGTGGCCCGAGTGTGAGGGGGGAGAGGATCGAGGGTGCTGTGGCCAGAGTGTGAGGGGGGAGGGGATCGGGGGTGCAGTGGCCAGAGTGTGAGGGGGGATGGGATCGAGGGTGCAGTGGCCCGAGTGTGAGGGGGGAGAGGATCGAGGGTGCAGTTGCCAGAGTGTGAGGGGGGAGAGGATCGGGGGTGCAGTGGCCAGAGTGTGATGGGGAAGAGGATCGGGGGTGCTGTGGACAGAGTGTGAGGGGGGAGAGGATCAAGGGTGCTGTGGCCAGAGTGTGAGGGGGGAGGGAATCGGGGGTGCAGTGGCCAGAGTGTGAGGGGGGAGAGGATCGGGGGTGCTGTGGCCAGAGTGTGAGGGGGGAGAGGATCGGGGGTGCTGTGGCCAGAGTGTGAGTGGGGAGAGAATCGGGGGTGCAGTGGCCAGATTGTGAGGGGGGAGGGAATCGGGGGTGCAGTGGCCAGAGTGTGAGGGGGGTGAAGATCGGGGGTGCTGTGGCCAGAGTGTGAGGGGGGTGAGGATCGGGGGTGCAGTGGCCAGAGTGTGAGGGGGTAGGGGATCGAGGGTGCAGTGGCCAGTGTGTGAGGGGGGATGGGATCAGGGGTGCAGTGGCCAGAGTGTGAGGGGGGATGGGATCGAGGGTGCAGTGGCCAGAGTGTGAGGGGGGGGAGGGGATCGGGGGTGCAGTGGCCAGAGTGTGAGGGGGGATGGGATCGAGGGTGCTGTGGCCAGAGTGTGAGGGGGGATGGGATCGAGGGTGCAGTGGCCAGAATGTGAGGGGGGGAGGGAATCGAGGGTGCAGTGGCCAGAGTGTGAGGGGGGATGGGATCGAGGGTGCAGTGGCCAGAGTGTGAGGGGGGAGAGGATCGGGGGTGCAGCGGCCAGAGTGTGAGTGAAGAGGGGATCGGGGGTGCAGTGGCCAGAGTGTGAGGGGGAGAGGATCGGGGGTGCAGTGGCCAGAGTGTGAGGGGGGGAGGGAATCGAGGGTGCAGTGGCCAGAGTGTGAGGGGGGAGGGAATCGAGGGTGCAGTGGCCAGAGTGTGAGGGGGGAGGGAATCGAGGGTGCAGTGGCCAGAGTGTGAGGGGGGATGGGATCGAGGGTGCAGTGGCCAGAGTTTGAGGGGGGATGGGATCGGGGGTGCTGTGGCCAGAGTGTGACGGGGGAGAGGATCGAGGGTGCTGTGGCCAGAGTGTGAGGGGGGATGGGATTGGGGGTGCTGTGGCCAGAGTGTGAGGGGGGTGGGAATCGGGGGTGCAGTGGCCAGAGTGTGAGGGGGGATGGGATCGGGGGTGCAGTGGCCAGAGTGTGAGGGGGGAGGGAATCGGGGGTGCAATGGCCAGAGTGTGAGGGGGGAGGGAATCGAGGGTGCAGTGGCCAGAGTATGAGGGGGGAGAGGATCAAGGGTGCAGTGGCCAGAGTGTGAGGGGGGTGGGGATCGGGGGTGCACTGGCCAGTGTGTGAGGGGGGATGGGATCGGGGGTGCAGTGGCCAGATTGTGAGGGGGGATGGGATCGAGGGTGCAGTGGCCAGAGTGTGAGGGGGGATGGGATCGGGGGTGCAGTGGCCAGAGTGTGAGGGGGGAGTGGATCGGGGGTGCAGTGGCCAGAGTGTGAGGGGGGAGAGGATCGAAGGTGCTGTGGCCAGAGTGTGAGGGGGGGAGGAGATCGGGGGTGCAGTGGCCAGAGTGTGAGGGGGGAGGGGATCGGGGGTGCAGTGGCCAGAGTGTGAGGGGGGAGGGGATCAGGGATGCAGTGGCCAGAATGTGAGGGGGGTTGGGATCGGGGGTGCAGTGGCCAGTGTGTGAGGGGGGAGTGGATCGGGGGTGCTGTGGCCAGAGTGTGAGGGGGTAGGGGATCGAGGGTGCAGTGGCCAGTGTGTGAGGGGGGATGGGATCAGGGGTGCAGTGGCCAGAGTGTGAGGGGGGATGGGATCGAGGGTGCAGTGGCCAGAGTGTGAGGGGGGGGAGGGGATCGGGGGTGCAGTGGCCAGAGTGTGAGGGGGGATGGGATCGAGGGTGCTGTGGCCAGAGTGTGAGGGGGGATGGGATCGAGGGTGCAGTGGCCAGAATGTGAGGGCGGGAGGGAATCGAGGGTGCAGTGGCCAGAGTGTGAGGGGGGATGGGATCGAGGGTGCAGTGGCCAGAGTGTGAGGGGGGAGAGGATCGGGGGTGCAGCGGCCAGAGTGTGAGGGGGGAGGGGATCGGGGGTGCAGTGGCCAGAGTGTGAGGGGGGAGGGAATCGAGGGTGCAGTGGCCAGAGTGTGAGGGGGGAGAGGATCGGGGGTGCTGTGGCCATTGTGAGAGGGGGGAGAGGATCGGGGGTGCTGTTGCCAGAGTGTGAGGGGGGAGGGGATCGGGGGTGCAGTGGCCAGAGTGTGAGGGGGGATGGGATCGGGGGTGATGTGGACAGAGTGTGAGGGGGGAGAGGATCGGGGGTGCTGTGGCCAGAGTGTGAGGGGGGAGAGGATCGGGGGTGCAGTGGCCAGAGTGTGAGGGGGGAGAGGATCGGGGGTGCTGTGGCCAGAGTGTGAGGGGGGAGAGGATCGGGAGTGCAGTGGCCAGAGTGTGAGGGGGGAGAGGATCGGGGGTGCTGTGGCCAGAGTGTGAGGGGGGAGAGGACCGGGGGTGCAGTGGCCAGAGTGTGAGGGGGGAGAGGATCGGGGGTGCAGTGGCCAGAGTGTGAGGGGGGAGAGGATCGGGGGTGCAGTGGCCAGAGTGTGAGGGGGGAGAGGATCGGGGGTGCTGTGGCCAGAGTGTGAGGGGGGAGGGGATCGGGGGTGCAGTGGCCAGAGTGTGAGGGGGGATGGGATCAGGGGTGCAGTGGCCAGAGTGTGAGGGGGGAGGGGATCGGGGGTGCAGTGGCCAGAGTGTGAGGGGGGAGGGAATCGAGGGTGCAGTGGCCAGAGTGTGAGGGGGGATGGGATCGAGGGTGCAGTGGCCAGAGTGTGAGGGGGGAGGGAATCGAGGGTGCAGTGGCCAGAGTGTGAGGGGGGAGAGGATCGGGGGTGCAGTGGCCAGAGTGTGAGGGGGGATGGGATCGAGGGTGCAGTGGCCCGAGTGTGAGGGGGGAGAGGATCGAGGGTGCTGTGGCCAGAGTGTGAGGGGGAGGGGATCGGGGGTGCAGTGGCCAGAGTGTGAGGGGGATGGGATCGGGGGTGCAGTGGCCAGAGTGTGAGGGGGGATGGGATCGGGGGTGCAGTGGCCAGAGTGTGAGGGGGGAGTGGATCGGGGGTGCAGTGGCCAGAGTGTGAAGGGGTAGAGGATCGAAGGTGCTGTGGCCAGAGTGTGAGGGGGGGAGGGGACCGGGGGTGCAGTGGCCAGAGTGTGAGGGGGGAGGGGATCGGGGGTGCAGTGGCCAGAGTGTGAGGGCGGAGGGGATCGGGGATGCAGTGGCCAGAGTGTGAGGGGGGATGGGATCGAGGGTGCAGTGGCCAGAGTGTGAGGGGGGTTGGGATCGGGGGTGCAGTGGCTAGTGTGTGAGGGGGGAGTAGATCGGGGGTGCTGTGGCCAGAGTGTGAGGGGGGAGGGGATCGAGGGTGCAGTGGCCAGAGTGTGAGGGGGGATGGGATCGGGGGTGCAGTGGCCAGAGGGTGAGGGGGGATGGGATCGAGGGTGCAGTGGCCAGAGTGTGAGGGGGGGAGGGGATCGGGGGTGCAGTGGCCAGAGTGTGAGGGGGGATGGGATCGAGGGTGCTGTGGCCAGAGTGTGAGGGGGGATGTGATCGAGGGTGCAGTGGCCAGAGTGTGAGGGGGGGAGGGGATCGGGGGTGCAGTGGCCAGAGTGTGAGGGGGGATGGGATCGAGGGTGCAGTGGCCCGAGTGTGAGGGGGGAGAGGATCGAGGGTGCTGTGGCCAGAGTGTGAGGGGGGTGGGGATCGGGGGTGCAGTGGCCAGAGTGTGAGGGGGGATGGGATCGAGGGTGCAGTGGCCCGAGTGTGAGGGGGGAGAGGATCGAGAGTGCAGTTGCCAGAGTGTGAGGGGGGAGAGGATCGGGGGTGCTGTGGCCAGAGTGTGAGTGGGGAGAGGATCGGGGGTGCAGTGGCCAGAGTGTGAGGGGGGAGAGGATCGGGGGTGCAGTGGCCAGAGTGTGAGGGGGGAGAGGATCGGGGGTGCTGTGACCAGAGTGTGAGGGGGGAGAGGATCGGGGGTGCTGTGGCCAGAGTGTGAGGGGGGAGGGGATCGGGGGTGCAGTGGCCAGAGTGTGAGGGGGGATGGGATCAGGGGTGCAGTGGCCAGAGTGTGAGGGGGGAGGGGATCGGGGGTGCAGTGGCCAGAGTGTGAGGGGGGAGGGAATCGAGGGTGCAGTGGCCAGAGTGTGAGGGGGGATGGGATCGAGGGTGCAGTGGCCAGAGTGTGAGGGGGGAGGGAATCGAGGGTGCAGTGGCCAGAGTGTGAGGGGGGAGAGGATCGGGGGTGCAGTGGCCAGAGTGTGAGGGGGGATGGGATCGAGGGTGCAGTGGCCCGAGTGTGAGGGGGGAGAGGATCGAGGGTGCTGTGGCCAGAGTGTGAGGGGGAGGGGATCGGGGGTGCAGTGGCCAGAGTGTGAGGGGGGATGGGATCGGGGGTGCAGTGGCCAGAGTGTGAGGGGGGATGGGATCGGGGGTGCAGTGGCCAGAGTGTGAGGGGGGAGTGGATCGGGGGTGCAGTGGCCAGAGTGTGAAGGGGGAGAGGATCGAAGGTGCTGTGGCCAGAGTGTGAGGGGGGGAGGGGACCGGGGTGCAGTGGCCAGAGTGTGAGGGGGGAGGGGATCGGGGGTGCAGTGGCCAGAGTGTGAGGGCGGAGGGGATCGGGGATGCAGTGGCCAGAGTGTGAGGGGGGATGGGATCGAGGGTGCAGTGGCCAGAGTGTGAGGGGGGTTGGGATCGGGGGTGCAGTGGCCAGTGTGTGAGGGGGGAGTAGATCGGGGGTGCTGTGGCCAGAGTGTGAGGGGGGAGGGGATCGAGGGTGCAGTGGCCAGAGTGTGAGGGGGGATGGGATCGGGGGTGCACTGGCCAGAGGGTGAGGGGGGATGGGATCGAGGGTGCAGTGGCCAGAGTGTGAGGGGGGGAGGGGATCGGGGGTGCAGTGGCCAGAGTGTGAGGGGGGATGGGATCGAGGGTGCTGTGGCCAGAGTGTGAGGGGGGATGTGATCGAGGGTGCAGTGGCCAGAGTGTGAGGGGGGGAGGGGATCGGGGGTGCAGTGGCCAGAGTGTGAAGGGGGATGGGATCGAGGGTGCAGTGGCCCGAGTGTGAGGGGGGAGAGGATCGAGGGTGCTGTGGTCAGAGTGTGAGGGGGGAGGGGATCGGGGGTGCAGTGGCCAGAGTGTGAGGGGGGATGGGATCGAGGGTGCAGTGGCCCGAGTGTGAGGGGGGAGAGGATCGAGAGTGCAGTTGCCAGAGTGTGAGGGGGGAGAGGATCGGGGGTGCTGTGGCCAGAGTGTGAGTGGGGAGAGGATCGGGGGTGCATTGGCCAGAGTGTGAGGGGGGAGGGAATCGGGGGTGCAGTGGCCAGAGTGTGAGGGGGGTGAGGATCGGGGGTGCTGTGGCCAGAGTGTGAGGGGGGTGAGGATCGGGGGTGCAGTGGCCAGAGTGTGAGGGGGGAGGGAATCGGGGGTGCAGTGAACAGAGTGTCAGGGGGGAGAGGATCGAGGGTGCTGTGGCCAGAGTGTGAGGGGGGAGGGTTTCGGGGGTGCAGTGGCCAGATTGTGAGGGGGGAGAGGATCGGGGGTGCAGTGGACAGAGTGTCAGGGGGGAGAGGATCGAGGGTGCTGTGGCCAGAGTGTGAGGGGGGAGGGAATCGGGGGTGCAGTGGCCAGAGTGTGAGGGGGGATGGGATCGGGGGTGCAGTGGCCAGAGTGTGAGGGGGGAGAGGATCGGGGGTGCAGTGGCCAGAGAGTGAGGGGGGAGAGGATCGGGGGTGCAGTGGCCAGAGTGTGAGTGAAGGGTGGATCGGGGGTGCAGTGGCCAGAGTGTGAGGGGGAGAGGATCGGGGGTGCAGTGGCCAGAGTGTGAGGGGGGAGGGAATCGAGGGTGCAGTGGCCAGAGTGTGAGGGGGGAGGGAATCGAGGGTGCAGTGGCCAGAGTGTGAGGGGAGAGGGAATCGAGGGTGCAGTGGCCAGAGTGTGAGGGGGGATGGGATCGAGGGTGCAGTGGCCAGAGTATGAGGGGGGAGGGAATCGAGGGTGCAGTGGCCAGAGTGTGAGGGGGGAGAGGATCGGGGGTGCAGTGGCCAGAGTGTGAGGGGGGATGGGATCGAGGGTGCTGTGGCCAGAGTGTGAGGGGGAGAGGATCGGGGGTGCTGTGGCCAGAGTGTGAGGGGGGAGAGGATCGGGGGTGCTTTTGCCAGAGTGTGAGGGGGGAGGGGATCGGGGGTGCAGTGGCCAGAGTGTGAGGGGGGATGGGATCGGGGGTGATGTGGACAGAGTGTAAGGGGGGAGAGGATCGGAGGTGCTGTGGCCAGAGTGTGAGGGGGGAGAGGATCGGGGGTGCAGTGGCCAGAGTGTGAGGGGGGGAGAGGATCGGGGGTGCTGTGGCCAGAGTGTGAGGGGGGAGAGGATCGGGGGTGCAGTGGCCAGAGTGTGAGGGGGGAGAGGATCGGGGGTGCAGTGGCCAGAGTGTGAGGGGGGAGAGGATCGGGGGTGCAGTGGCCAGAGTGTGAGGGGGGAGAGGATCGGGGGTGCTGTGGCCAGAGTGTGAGGGGGGAGGGGATCGGGGTGCAGTGGCCAGAGTGTGAGGGGGGATGGGATCAGGGGTGCAGTGGCCAGAGTGTGAGGGGGGAGGGGATCGGGGGTGCAGTGGCCAGAGTGTGAGGGGGGAGGGAATCGAGGGTGCAGTGGCCAGAGTGTGAGGGGGGATGGGATCGAGGGTGCAGTGGCCAGAGTGTGAGGGGGGAGGGAATCGAGGGTGCAGTGGCCAGAGTGTGAGGGGGGAGAGGATCGGGGGTGCAGTGGCCAGAGTGTGAGGGGGGATGGGATCGAGGGTGCAGTGGCCCGAGTGTGAGGGGGGGAGGATCGAGGGTGCTGTTGCCAGAGTGTGAGGGGGAGGGGATCGGGGGTGCAGTGGCCAGAGTGTGAGGGGGGATGGGATCGGGGGTGCAGTGGCCAGAGTGTGAGGGGGGATGGGATCGGGGGTGCAGTGGCCAGAGTGTGAGGGGGGAGTGGATCGGGGGTGCAGTGGCCAGAGTGTGAAGGGGGAGAGGATCGAAGGTGCTGTGGCCAGAGTGTGAGGGGGGGAGGGGATCGGGGGTGCAGTGGCCAGAGTGTGAGGGGGGGAGGGGATCGGGGGTGCAGTGGCCAGAGTGTGAGGGCGGAGGGGATCGGGGATGCAGTGGCCAGAGTGTGAGGGGGGATGGGATCGAGGGTGCAGTGGGCAGAGTGTGAGGGGGGTTGGGATCGGGGGTGCAGTGGCCAGTGTGTGAGGGGGGAGTGGATCGGGGGTGCTGTGGCCAGAGTGTGAGGGGGGAGGGGATCGAGGGTGCAGTGGCCAGAGTGTGTGGGGGGATGGGATCGGGGGTGCAGTGGCCAGAGGGTGAGGGGGGATGGGATCGAGGGTGCAGTGGCCAGAGTGTGAGGGGGGGGAGGGGATCGGGGGTGCAGTGGCCAGAGTGTGAGGGGGGATGGGATCGAGGGTGCTGTGGCCAGAGTGTGAGGGGGGATGGGATCGAGGGTGCAGTGGCCAGAGTGTGAGGGGGGTGGGGATCGGGGGTGCAGTGGCCAGAGTGTGAGGGGGGATGGGATCGAGGGTGCAGTGGCCCGAGTGTGAGGGGGGAGAGGATCGAGGGTGCTGTGGCCAGAGTGTGAGGGGGGAGGGGATCGGGGGTGCAGTGGCCAGAGTGTGAGGGGGGATGGGATCGAGGGTGCAGTGGCCCGAGTGTGAGGGGGGAGAGGATCGAGGGTGCAGTTGCCAGAGTGCGAGGGGGGAGAGGATCGGGGGTGCAGTGGCCAGAGTGTGAGGGGGAAGAGGATCGGGGGTGCTGTGGACAGAGTGTGAGGGGGGAGAGGATCAAGGGTGCTGTGGCCAGAGTGTGAGGGGGGAGGGAATCGGGGGTGCAGTGGCCAGAGTGTGAGGGGGGAGACGATCGGGGGTGCTGTGGCCAGAGTGTGAGGGGGGAGAGGATCGGGGGTGCTGTGGCCAGAGTGTGAGTGGGGAGAGGATCGGGGGTGCAGTGGCCAGAGTGTGAGGGGGGAGAGGATCGGGGGTGCAGTGGCCAGAGTGTGAGGGGGGAGAGGATCGGGGGTGCAGTGGCCAGAGTGTGAGGGGGGAGAGGATCGGGGGTGCTGTGGCCAGAGTGTGAGGGGGGAGGGGATCGGGGGTGCAGTGGCCAGAGTGTGAGGGGGGATGGGATCAGGGGTGCAGTGGCCAGAGTGTGAGGGGGGAGGGGATCGGGGGTGCAGTGGCCAGAGTGTGAGGGGGGAGGGAATCGAGGGTGCAGTGGCCAGAGTGTGAGGGGGGATGGGATCGAGGGTGCAGTGGCCAGAGTGTGAGGGGGGAGGGAATCGAGGGTGCAGTGGCCAGAGTGTGAGGGGGGAGAGGATCGGGGGTGCAGTGGCCAGAGTGTGAGGGGGGATGGGATCGAGGGTGCAGTGGCCCGAGTGTGAGGGGGGAGAGGATCGAGGGTGCTGTGGCCAGAGTGTGAGGGGGAGGGGATCGGGGGTGCAGTGGCCAGAGTGTGAGGGGGGATGGGATCGGGGGTGCAGTGGCCAGAGTGTGAGGGGGGATGGGATCGGGGGTGCAGTGGCCAGAGTGTGAGGGGGGAGTGGATCGGGGGTGCAGTGGCCAGAGTGTGAAGGGGGAGAGGATCGAAGGTGCTGTGGCCAAAGTGTGAGGGGGGGAGGGGACCGGGGGTGCAGTGGCCAGAGTGTGAGGGGGGAGGGGATCGGGGGTGCAGTGGCCAGAGGGTGAGGGGGGATGGGATCGAGGGTGCAGTGGCCAGAGTGTGTGGGGGGATGGGATCGGGGGTGCAGTGGCCAGAGGGTGAGGGGGGATGGGATCGAGGGTGCAGTGGCCAGAGTGTGAGGGGGGGGAGGGGATCGGGGGTGCAGTGGCCAGAGTGTGAGGGGGGATGGGATCGAGGGTGCTGTGGCCAGAGTGTGAGGGGGGATGGGATCGAGGGTGCAGTGGCCAGAGTGTGAGGGGGGTGGGGATCGGGGGTGCAGTGGCCAGAGTGTGAGGGGGGATGGGATCGAGGGTGCAGTGGCCCGAGTGTGAGGGGGGAGAGGATCGAGGGTGCTGTGGCCAGAGTGTGAGGGGGGAGGGGATCGGGGGTGCAGTGGCCAGAGTGTGAGGGGGGATGGGATCGAGGGTGCAGTGGCCCGAGTGTGAGGGGGGAGAGGATCGAGGGTGCAGTTGCCAGAGTGCGAGGGGGGAGAGGATCGGGGGTGCAGTGGCCAGAGTGTGAGGGGGAAGAGGATCGGGGGTGCTGTGGACAGAGTGTGAGGGGGGAGAGGATCAAGGGTGCTGTGGCCAGAGTGTGAGGGGGGAGGGAATCGGGGGTGCAGTGGCCAGAGTGTGAGGGGGGAGACGATCGGGGGTGCTGTGGCCAGAGTGTGAGGGGGGAGAGGATCGGGGGTGCTGTGGCCAGAGTGTGAGTGGGGAGAGGATCGGGGGTGCAGTGGCCAGAGTGTGAGGGGGGAGAGGATCGGGGGTGCAGTGGCCAGAGTGTGAGGGGGGAGAGGATCGGGGGTGCAGTGGCCAGAGTGTGAGGGGGGAGAGGATCGGGGGTGCTGTGGCCAGAGTGTGAGGGGGGAGGGGATCGGGGGTGCAGTGGCCAGAGTGTGAGGGGGGATGGGATCAGGGGTGCAGTGGCCAGAGTGTGAGGGGGGAGGGGATCGGGGGTGCAGTGGCCAGAGTGTGAGGGGGGAGGGAATCGAGGGTGCAGTGGCCAGAGTGTGAGGGGGGATGGGATCGAGGGTGCAGTGGCCAGAGTGTGAGGGGGGAGGGAATCGAGGGTGCAGTGGCCAGAGTGTGAGGGGGGAGAGGATCGGGGGTGCAGTGGCCAGAGTGTGAGGGGGGATGGGATCGAGGGTGCAGTGGCCCGAGTGTGAGGGGGGAGAGGATCGAGGGTGCTGTGGCCAGAGTGTGAGGGGGAGGGGATCGGGGGTGCAGTGGCCAGAGTGTGAGGGGGGATGGGATCGGGGGTGCAGTGGCCAGAGTGTGAGGGGGGATGGGATCGGGGGTGCAGTGGCCAGAGTGTGAGGGGGGAGTGGATCGGGGGTGCAGTGGCCAGAGTGTGAAGGGGGAGAGGATCGAAGGTGCTGTGGCCAGAGTGTGAGGGGGGGAGGGGACCGGGGGTGCAGTGGCCAGAGTGTGAGGGGGGAGGGGATCGGGGGTGCAGTGGCCAGAGTGTGAGGGCGGAGGGGATCGGGGATGCAGTGGCCAGAGTGTGAGGGGGGATGGGATCGAGGGTGCAGTGGCCAGAGTGTGAGGGGGGTTGGGATCGGGGGTGCAGTGGCCAGTCTGTGAGGGGGGAGTAGATCGGGGGTGCTGTGGCCAGAGTGTGAGGGGGGAGGGGATCGAGGCTGCAGTGGCCAGAGTGTGAGGGGGGATGGGATCGGGGGTGCAGTGGCCAGAGGGTGAGGGGGGATGGGATCGAGGGTGCAGTGGCCAGAGTGTGAGGGGGGGAGGGGATCGGGGGTGCAGTGGCCAGAGTGTGAGGGGGGATGGGATTGAGGGTGCTGTGGCCAGAGTGTGAGGGGGGATATGATCGAGGGTGCAGTGGCCAGAGTGTGAGGGGGGGAGGGGATCGGGGGTGCAGTGGCCAGAGTGTGAGGGGGGATGGGATCGAGGGTGCAGTGGCCCGAGTGTGAGGGGGGAGAGGATCGAGGGTGCTGTGGCCAGAGTGTGAGGGGGGAGGGAATCGGGGGTGCAGTGGCCAGAGTGTGAGGGGGGATGGGATCGGGGGTGCAGTGGCCAGAGTGTGAGGGGGAGAGGATCGGGGGTGCAGTGGCCAGAGAGTGAGGGGGGAGAGGATCGGGGGTGCAGTGGCCAGAGTGTGAGTGAAGAGGGGATCGGGGGTGCAGTGGCCAGAGTGTGAGGGGGAGAGGATCGGGGGTGCAGTGGCCAGAGTGTGAGGGGGGGAGGGAATCGAGGGTGCAGTGGCCAGAGTGTGAGGGGGGAGGGAATCGAGGGTGCAGTGGCCAGAGTGTGAGGGGGGAGGGAATCGAGGGTGCAGTGGCCAGAGTGTGAGGGTGGATGGGATCGAGGGTGCAGTGGCCAGAGTGTGAGGGGGGAGGGAATCGAGGGTGCAGTGGCCAGAGTGTGCGGGGGGAGAGGATCGGGGGTGCAGTGGCCAGAGTGTGAGGGGGGATGGGATCGAGGGTGCTGTGGCCAGAGTGTGAGGGGGAGAGGATCGGGGGTGCTGTGGCCAGAGTGTGAGGGGGGAGAGGATCGGGGGTGCTGTTGCCAGAGTGTGAGGGGGGAGGGGATCGGGGGTGCAGTGGCCAGAGTGTGAGGGGGGATGGGATCGGGGGTGATGTGGACAGAGTGTAAGGGGGGAGAGGATCGGGGGTGCTGTGGCCAGAGTGTGAGGGGGGAGAGGATCGGGGGTGCAGTGGCCAGAGTGTGAGGGGGGAGAGGATCGGGGGTGCTGTGGCCAGAGTGTGAGGGGGGAGAGGATCGGGGGTGCAGTGGCCAGAGTGTGAGGGGGGAGAGGATCGGGGGTGCAGTGGCCAGAGTGTGAGGGGGGAGAGGATCGGGGGTGCAGTGGCCAGAGTGTGAGGGGGGAGAGGATCGGGGGTGCTGTGGCCAGAGTGTGAGGGGGGAGGGGATCGGGGGTGCAGTGGCCAGAGTGTGAGGGGGGATGGGATCAGGGGTGCAGTGGCCAGAGTGTGAGGGGGGAGGGGATCGGGGGTGCAGTGGCCAGAGTGTGAGGGGGGAGGGAATCGAGGGTGCAGTGGCCAGAGTGTGAGGGGGGATGGGATCGAGGGTGCAGTGGCCAGAGTGTGAGGGGGGAGGGAATCGAGGGTGCAGTGGCCAGAGTGTGAGGGGGGAGAGGATCGGGGGTGCAGTGGCCAGAGTGTGAGGGGGGATGGGATCGAGGGTGCAGTGGCCCGAGTGTGAGGGGGGGAGGATCGAGGGTGCTGTGGCCAGAGTGTGAGGGGGAGGGGATCGGGGGTGCAGTGGCCAGAGTGTGAGGGGGGATGGGATCGGGGGTGCAGTGGCCAGAGTGTGAGGGGGGATGGGATCGGGGGTGCAGTGGCCAGAGTGTGAGGGGGGAGTGGATCGGGGGTGCAGTGGCCAGAGTGTGAAGGGGGAGAGGATCGAAGGTGCTGTGGCCAGAGTGTGAGGGGGGGAGGGGATCGGGGGTGCAGTGGCCAGAGTGTGAGGGGGGAGGGGATCGGGGGTGCAGTGGCCAGAGTGTGAGGGCGGAGGGGATCGGGGATGCAGTGGCCAGAGTGTGAGGGGGGATGGGATCGAGGGTGCAGTGGGCAGAGTGTGAGGGGGGTTGGGATCGGGGGTGCAGTGGCCAGTGTGTGAGGGGGGAGTGGATCGGGGGTGCTGTGGCCAGAGTGTGAGGGGGGAGGGGATCGAGGGTGCAGTGGCCAGAGTGTGTGGGGGGATGGGATCGGGGGTGCAGTGGCCAGAGGGTGAGGGGGGATGGGATCGAGGGTGCAGAGGCCAGAGTGTGAGGGGGGGGAGGGGATCGGGGGTGCAGTGGCCAGAGTGTGAGGGGGGATGGGATCGAGGGTGCTGTGGCCAGAGTGTGAGGGGGGATGGGATCGAGGGTGCAGTGGCCAGAGTGTGAGGGGGGGAGGGGATCGGGGGTGCAGTGGCCAGAGAGTGAGGGGGGATGGGATCGAGGGTGCAGTGGCCCGAGTGTGAGGGGGGAGAGGATCGAGGGTGCTGTGGCCAGAGTGTGAGGGGGGAGGGGATCGGGGGTGCAGTGGCCAGAGTGTGAGGGGGGATGGGATCGAGGGTGCAGTGGCCCGAGTGTGAGGGGGGAGAGGATCGAGGGTGCAGTTGCCAGAGTGCGAGGGGGGAGAGGATCGGGGGTGCAGTGGCCAGAGTGTGAGGGGGAAGAGGATCGGGGGTGCTGTGGACAGAGTGTGAGGGAGGAGAGGATCAAGGGTGCTGTGGCCAGAGTGTGAGGGGGGAGGGAATCGGGGGTGCAGTGGCCAGAGTGTGAGGGGGGAGAGGATCGGGGGTGCTGTGGCCAGAGTGTGAGGGGGGAGAGGATCGGGGGTGCTGTGGCCAGAGTGTGAGTGGGGATAGGATCGGGGGTGCAGTGGCCAGAGTGTGAGGGGGGAGGGAATCGGGAGTGCAGTGGCCAGAGTGTGAGGGGGGTGAGGATCGGGGGTGCTGTGGCCAGAGTGTGAGGGGGGTGAGGATCGGGGGTGCAGTGGCCAGAGTGTGAGGGGGGAGGGAATCGGGGGTGCAGTGGACAGAGTGTCAGGGGGGAGAGGATCGAGGGTGCTGTGGCCAGAGTGTGAGGGGGGAGGGTTTCGGGGGTGCAGTGGCCAGATTGTGAGGGGGGAGAGGATCGGGGGTGCAGTGGACAGAGTGTCAGGGGGGAGAGGATCGAGGGTGCTGTGGCCAGAGTGTGAGGGGGGAGGGAATCGGGGGTGCAGTGGCCAGAGTGTGAGGGGGGATGGGATCGGGGGTGCAGAGGCCAGAGTGTGAGGGGGGGGAGGGGATCGGGGGTGCAGTGGCCAGAGTGTGAGGGGGGATGGGATCGAGGGTGCTGTGGCCAGAGTGTGAGGGGGGATGGGATCGAGGGTGCAGTGGCCAGAGTGTGAGGGGGGGAGGGGATCGGGGGTGCAGTGGCCAGAGTGTGAGGGGGGATGGGATCGAGGGTGCAGTGGCCCGAGTGTGAGGGGGGAGAGGATCGAGGGTGCTGTGGCCAGAGTGTGAGGGGGGAGGGGATCGGGGGTGCTGTGGCCAGAGTGTGAGTGGGGATAGGATCGGGGGTGCAGTGGCCAGAGTGTGAGGGGGGAGGGAATCGGGGGTGCAGTGGCCAGAGTGTGAGGGGGGTGAGGATCGGGGGTGCTGTGGCCAGAGTGTGAGGGGGGTGAGGATCGGGGGTGCAGTGGCCAGAGTGTGAGGGGGGAGGGAATCGGGGGTGCAGTGGCCAGAGTGTGAGGGGGGAGGGTTTCGGGGGTGCAGTGGCCAGATTGTGAGGGGGGAGAGGATCGGGGGTGCAGTGGACAGAGTGTCAGGGGGGAGAGGATCGAGGGTGCTGTGGCCAGAGTGTGAGGGGGGAGGGAATCGGGGGTGCAGTGGCCAGAGTGTGAGGGGGGATGGGATCGGGGGTGCAGAGGCCAGAGTGTGAGGGGGGGGAGGGGATCGGGGGTGCAGTGGCCAGAGTGTGAGGGGGGATGGGATCGAGGGTGCTGTGGCCAGAGTGTGAGGGGGGATGGGATCGAGGGTGCAGTGGCCAGAGTGTGAGGGGGGGAGGGGATCGGGGGTGCAGTGGCCAGAGTGTGAGGGGGGATGGGATCGAGGGTGCAGTGGCCCGAGTGTGAGGGGGGAGAGGATCGAGGGTGCTGTGGCCAGAGTGTGAGGGGGGAGGGGATCGGGGGTGCAGTGGCCAGAGTGTGAGGGGGGATGGGATCGAGGGTGCAGTGGCCCGAGTGTGAGGGGGGAGAGGATCGAGGGTGCAGTTGCCAGAGTGCGAGGGGGGAGTGGATCGGGGGTGCAGTGGCCAGAGTGTGAAGGGGGAGAGGATCGAAGGTGCTGTGGCCAGAGTGTGAGGGGGGGAGGGGATCGGGGGTGCAGTGGCCAGAGTGTGAGGGGGGAGGGGATCGGGGGTGCAGTGGCCAGAGTGTGAGGGCGGAGGGGATCGGGGATGCAGTGGCCAGAGTGTGAGGGGGGATGGGATCGAGGGAGCAGTGGGCAGAGTGTGAGGGGGGTTGGGATCGGGGGTGCAGTGGCCAGTGTGTGAGGGGGGAGTGGATCGGGGGTGCTGTGGCCAGAGTGTGAGGGGGGAGGGGATCGAGGGTGCAGAGGCCAGAGTGTGAGGGGGGGGAGGGGATCGGGGGTGCAGTGGCCAGAGTGTGAGGGGGGATGGGATCGAGGGTGCTGTGGCCAGAGTGTGAGGGGGGATGGGATCGAGGGTGCAGTGGCCAGAGTGTGAGGGGGGGAGGGGATCGGGGGTGCAGTGGCCAGAGAGTGAGGGGGGATGGGATCGAGGGTGCAGTGGCCCGAGTGTGAGGGGGGAGAGGATCGAGGGTGCTGTGGCCAGAGTGTGAGGGGGGAGGGGATCGGGGGTGCAGTGGCCAGAGTGTGAGGGGGGATGGGATCGAGGGTGCTGTGGCCAGAGTGTGAGGGGGGATGGGATCGAGGGTGCAGTGGCCAGAGTGTGAGGGGGGGAGGGGATCGGGGGTGCAGTGGCCAGAGAGTGAGGGGGGATGGGATCGAGGGTGCAGTGGCCCGAGTGTGAGGGGGGAGAGGATCGAGGGTGCAGTTGCCAGAGTGCGAGGGGGGAGAGGATCGGGGGTGCAGTGGCCAGAGTGTGAGGGGGAAGAGGATCGGGGGTGCTGTGGACAGAGTGTGAGGGAGGAGAGGATCAAGGGTGCTGTGGCCAGAGTGTGAGGGGGGAGGGAATCGGGGGTGCAGTGGCCAGAGTGTGAGGGGGGAGAGGATCGGGGGTGCTGTGGCCAGAGTGTGAGGGGGGAGAGGATCGGGGGTGCTGTGGCCAGAGTGTGAGTGGGGATAGGATCGGGGGTGCAGTGGCCAGAGTGTGAGGGGGGAGGGAATCGGGAGTGCAGTGGCCAGAGTGTGAGGGGGGTGAGGATCGGGGGTGCTGTGGCCAGAGTGTGAGGGGGGTGAGGATCGGGGGTGCAGTGGCCAGAGTGTGAGGGGGGAGGGAATCGGGGGTGCAGTGGACAGAGTGTCAGGGGGGAGAGGATCGAGGGTGCTGTGGCCAGAGTGTGAGGGGGGAGGGTTTCGGGGGTGCAGTGGCCAGATTGTGAGGGGGGAGAGGATCGGGGGTGCAGTGGACAGAGTGTCAGGGGGGAGAGGATCGAGGGTGCTGTGGCCAGAGTGTGAGGGGGGAGGGAATCGGGGGTGCAGTGGCCAGAGTGTGAGGGGGGATGGGATCGGGGGTGCAGAGGCCAGAGTGTGAGGGGGGGGAGGGGATCGGGGGTGCAGTGGCCAGAGTGTGAGGGGGGATGGGATCGAGGGTGCTGTGGCCAGAGTGTGAGGGGGGATGGGATCGAGGGTGCAGTGGCCAGAGTGTGAGGGGGGGAGGGGATCGGGGGTGCAGTGGCCAGAGTGTGAGGGGGGATGGGATCGAGGGTGCAGTGGCCCGAGTGTGAGGGGGGAGAGGATCGAGGGTGCTGTGGCCAGAGTGTGAGGGGGGAGGGGATCGGGGGTGCTGTGGCCAGAGTGTGAGTGGGGATAGGATCGGGGGTGCAGTGGTCAGAGTGTGAGGGGGGAGGGAATCGGGGGTGCAGTGGCCAGAGTGTGAGGGGGGTGAGGATCGGGGGTGCTGTGGCCAGAGTGTGAGGGGGGTGAGGATCGGGGGTGCAGTGGCCAGAGTGTGAGGGGGGAGGGAATCGGGGGTGCAGTGGACAGAGTGTCAGGGGGGAGAGGATCGAGGGTGCTGTGGCCAGAGTGTGAGGGGGGAGGGTTTCGGGGGTGCAGTGGCCAGATTGTGAGGGGGGAGAGGATCGGGGGTGCAGTGGACAGAGTGTCAGGGGGGAGAGGATCGAGGGTGCTGTGGCCAGAGTGTGAGGGGGGAGGGAATCGGGGGTGCAGTGGCCAGAGTGTGAGGGGGGATGGGATCGGGGGTGCAGAGGCCAGAGTGTGAGGGGGGGGAGGGGATCGGGGGTGCAGTGGCCAGAGTGTGAGGGGGGATGGGATCGAGGGTGCTGTGGCCAGAGTGTGAGGGGGGATGGGATCGAGGGTGCAGTGGCCAGAGTGTGAGGGGGGGGAGGGGATCGGGGGTGCAGTGGCCAGAGTGTGAGGGGGGATGGGATCGAGGGTGCAGTGGCCCGAGTGTGAGGGGGGAGAGGATCGAGGGTGCTGTGGCCAGAGTGTGAGGGGGGAGGGGATCGGGGGTGCAGTGGCCAGAGTGTGAGGGGGGATGGGATCGAGGGTGCAGTGGCCCGAGTGTGAGGGGGGAGAGGATCGAGGGTGCAGTTGCCAGAGTGCGAGGGGGGAGAGGATCGGGGGTGCAGTGGCCAGAGTGTGAGGGGGAAGAGGATCGGGGGTGCTGTGGACAGAGTGTGAGGGAGGAGAGGATCAAGGGTGCTGTGGCCAGAGTGTGAGGGGGGAGGGAATCGGGGGTGCAGTGGCCAGAGTGTGAGGGGGGAGAGGATCGGGGGTGCTGTGGCCAGAGTGTGAGGGGGGAGAGGATCGGGGGTGCTGTGGCCAGAGTGTGAGTGGGGATAGGATCGGGGGTGCAGTGGCCAGAGTGTGAGGGGGGAGGGAATCGGGGGTGCAGTGGCCAGAGTGTGAGGGGGGTGAGGATCGGGGGTGCTGTGGCCAGAGTGTGAGGGGGGTGAGGATCGGGGGTGCAGTGGCCAGAGTGTGAGGGGGGAGGGAATCGGGGGTGCAGTGGACAGAGTGTCAGGGGGGAGAGGATCGAGGGTGCTGTGGCCAGAGTGTGAGGGGGGAGGGTTTCGGGGGTGCAGTGGCCAGATTGTGAGGGGGGAGAGGATCGGGGGTGCAGTGGACAGAGTGTCAGCGGGGAGAGGATCGAGGGTGCTGTGGCCAGAGTGTGAGGGGGGAGGGAATCGGGGGTGCAGTGGCCAGAGTGTGAGGGGGGATGGGATCGGGGGTGCAGTGGCCAGAGTGTGAGGGGGGAGAGGATCGGGGGTGCAGTGGCCAGAGAGTGAGGGGGGAGAGGATCGGGGGTGCAGTGGCCAGAGTGTGAGTGAAGAGGGGATCGGGGGTGCAGTGGCCAGAGTGTGAAGGGGAGAGGATCGGGGGTGCAGTGGCCAGAGTGTGAGGGGGGGAGGGAATCGAGGGTGCAGTGGCCAGAGTGTGAGGGGGGAGGGAATCGAGGGTGCAGTGGCCAGAGTGTGAGGGGGGAGGGAATCGAGGGTGCAGTGGCCAGAGTGTGAGGGGGGATGGGATCGAGGGTGCAGTGGCCAGAGTTTGAGGGGGGATGGGATCGGGGGTGCTGTGGCCAGAGTGTGACGGGGGAGAGGATCGAGGGTGCTGTGGCCAGAGTGTGAGGGGGGATGGGATCGGGGGTGCTGTGGCCAGAGTGTGAGGGGGGTGGGAATCGGGGGTGCAGTGGCCAGAGTGTGAGGGGGGATGGGATCGGGGGTGATGTGGACAGAGTGTAAGGGGGGAGAGGATCGGGGGTGCTGTGGCCAGAGTGTGAGGGGGGAGAGGATCGGGGGTGCAGTGGCCAGAGTGTGAGGGGGGAGAGGATCGGGGGTGCTGTGGCCAGAGTGTGAGGGGGGAGAGGATCGGGGGTGCAGTGGCCAGAGTGTGAGGGGGGAGAGGATCGGGGGTGCAGTGGCCAGAGTGTGAGGGGGGAGAGGATCGGGGGTGCAGTGGCCAGAGTGTGAGGGGGGAGAGGATCGGGGGTGCTGTGGCCAGAGTGTGAGGGGGGAGGGGATCGGGGGTGCAGTGGCCAGAGTGTGAGGGGGGATGGGATCAGGGGTGCAGTGGCCAGAGTGTGAGGGGGGAGGGGATCGGGGGTGCAGTGGCCAGAGTGTGAGGGGGGATGGGATCGAGGGTGCTGTGGCCAGAGTGTGAGGGGGAGAGGATCGGGGGTGCTGTGGCCAGAGTGTGAGGGGGGAGAGGATCGGGGGTGCTGTTGCCAGAGTGTGAGGGGGGAGGGGATCGGGGGTGCAGTGGCCAGAGTGTGAGGGGGGATGGGATCGGGGGTGATGTGGACAGAGTGTAAGGGGGGAGAGGATCGGGGGTGCTGTGGCCAGAGTGTGAGGGGGGAGAGGATCGGGGGTGCAGTGGCCAGAGTGTGAGGGGGGAGAGGATCGGGGGTGCTGTGGCCAGAGTGTGAGGGGGGAGAGGATCGGGGGTGCAGTGGCCAGAGTGTGAGGGGGGAGAGGATCGGGGGTGCAGTGGCCAGAGTGTGAGGGGGAAGAGGATCGGGGGTGCAGTGGCCAGAGTGTGAGGGGGGAGAGGATCGGGGGTGCTGTGGCCAGAGTGTGAGGGGGGAGGGGATCGGGGGTGCAGTGGCCAGAGTGTGAGGGGGGATGGGATCAGGGGTGCAGTGGCCAGAGTGTGAGGGGGGAGGGGATCGGGGGTGCAGTGGCCAGAGTGTGAGGGGGGAGGGGATCGAGGGTGCAGTGGCCAGAGTGTGAGGGGGGATGGGATCGAGGGTGCAGTGGCCAGAGTGTGAGGGGGGAGGGAATCGAGGGTGCAGTGGCCAGAGTGTGAGGGGGGAGAGGATCGGGGGTGCAGTGGCCAGAGTGTGAGGGGGGATGGGATCGAGGGTGCAGTGGCCCGAGTGTGAGGGGGGGAGGATCGAGGGTGCTGTGGCCAGAGTGTGAGGGGGAGGGGATCGGGGGTGCAGTGGCCAGAGTGTGAGGGGGGATGGGATCGGGGGTGCAGTGGCCAGAGTGTGAGGGGGGATGGGATCGGGGGTGCAGTGGCCAGAGTGTGAGGGGGGAGTGGATCGGGGGTGCAGTGGCCAGAGTGTGAAGGGGGAGAGGATCGAAGGTGCTGTGGCCAGAGTGTGAGGGGGGGAGGGGATCGGGGGTGCAGTGGCCAGAGTGTGAGGGGGGAGGGGATCGGGGGTGCAGTGGCCAGAGTGTGAGGGCGGAGGGGATCGGGGATGCAGTGGCCAGAGTGTGAGGGGGGATGGGATCGAGGGTGCAGTGGGCAGAGTGTGAGGGGGGTTGGGATCGGGGGTGCAGTGGCCAGTGTGTGAGGGGGGAGTGGATCGGGGGTGCTGTGGCCAGAGTGTGAGGGGGGAGGGGATCGAGGGTGCAGTGGCCAGAGTGTGTGGGGGGATGGGATCGGGGGTGCAGTGGCCAGAGGGTGAGGGGGGATGGGATCGAGGGTGCAGTGGCCAGAGTGTGAGGGGGGGAGGGGATCGGGGGTGCAGTGGCCAGAGTGTGAGGGGCGATGGGATCGAGGGTGCTGTGGCCAGAGTGTGAGGGGGGATGGGATCGAGGGTGCAGTGGCCAGAGTGTGATGGGGGGAGGGGATCGGGGGTGCAGTGGCCAGAGTGTGAGGGGGGATGGGATCGAGGGTGCAGTGGCCCGAGTGTGAGGGGGGAGAGGATCGAGGGTGCTGTGGCCAGAGTGTGAGGGGGGAGGGGATCGGGGGTGCAGTGGCCAGAGTGTGAGGGGGGATGGGATCGAGGGTGCAGTGGCCCGAGTGTGAGGGGGGAGAGGATCGAGGGTGCAGTTGCCAGAGTGCGAGGGGGGAGAGGATCGGGGGTGCAGTGGCCAGAGTGTGAGGGGGAAGAGGATCGGGGGTGCTGTGGACAGAGTGTGAGGGAGGAGAGGATCAAGGGTGCTGTGGCCAGAGTGTGAGGGGGGAGGGAATCGGGGGTGCAGTGGCCAGAGTGTGAGGGGGGAGAGGATCGGGGGTGCTGTGGCCAGAGTGTGAGGGGGGAGAGGATCGGGGGTGCTGTGGCCAGAGTGTGAGTGGGGATAGGATCGGGGGTGCAGTGGCCAGAGTGTGAGGGGGGAGGGAATCGGGGGTGCAGTGGCCAGAGTGTGAGGTGGGTGAGGATCGGGGGTGCTGTGGCCAGAGTGTGAGGGGGGTGAGGATCGGGGGTGCAGTGGCCAGAGTGTGAGGGGGGAGGGAATCGGGGGTGCAGTGGACAGAGTGTCAGGGGGGAGAGGATCGAGGGTGCTGTGGCCAGAGTGTGAGGGGGGAGGGTTTCGGGGGTGCAGTGGCCAGATTGTGAGGGGGGAGAGGATCGGGGGTGCAGTGGACAGAGTGTCAGGGGGGAGAGGATCGAGGGTGCTGTGGCCAGAGTGTGAGGGGGGAGGGAATCGGGGGTGCAGTGGCCAGAGTGTGAGGGGGGATGGGATCGGGGGTGCAGTGGCCAGAGTGTGAGGGGGGAGAGGATCGGGGGTGCAGTGGCCAGAGAGTGAGGGGGGAGAGGATCGGGGGTGCAGTGGCCAGAGTGTGAGTGAAGAGGGGATCGGGGGTGCAGTGGCCAGAGTGTGAGGGGGAGAGGATCGGGGGTGCAGTGGCCAGAGTGTGAGGGGGGGAGGGAATCGAGGGTGCAGTGGCCAGAGTGTGAGGGGGGAGGGAATCGAGGGTGCAGTGGCCAGAGTGTGAGGGGGGAGGGAATCGAGGGTGCAGTGGCCAGAGTGTGAGGGGGGATGGGATCGAGGGTGCAGTGGCCAGAGTTTGAGGGGGGATGGGATCGGGGGTGCTGTGGCCAGAGTGTGACGGGGCAGAGGATCGAGGGTGCTGTGGCCAGAGTGTGAAGGGGGATGGGATCGGGGGTGCTGTGGCCAGAGTGTGAGGGGGGTGGGAATCGGGGGTGCAGTGGCCAGAGTGTGAGGGGGGATGGGATCGGGGGTGATGTGGACAGAGTGTAAGGGGGGAGAGGATCGGGGGTGCTGTGGCCAGAGTGTGAGGGGGGAGAGGGTCGGGGGTGCAGTGGCCAGAGTGTGAGGGGGGAGAGGATCGGGGGTGCTGTGGCCAGAGTGTGAGGGGGGAGAGGATCGGGGGTGCAGTGGCCAGAGTGTGAGGGGGGAGAGGATCGGGGGTGCAGTGGCCAGAGTGTGAGGGGGGAGAGGATCGGGGGTGCAGTGGCCAGAGTGTGAGGGGGGAGAGGATCGGGGGTGCTGTGGCCAGAGTGTGAGGGGGGAGGGGATCGGGGGTGCAGTGGCCAGAGTGTGAGGGGGGATGGGATCAGGGGTGCAGTGGCCAGAGTGTGAGGGGGGAGGGGATCGGGGGTGCAGTGGCCAGAGTGTGAGGGGGGAGGGAATCGAGGGTGCAGTGGCCAGAGTGTGAGGGGGGATGGGATCGAGGGTGCAGTGGCCAGAGTGTGAGGGGGGAGGGAATCGAGGGTGCAGTGGCCAGAGTGTGAGGGGGGAGAGGATCGGGGGTGCAGTGGCCAGAGTGTGAGGGGGGATGGGATCGAGGGTGCAGTGGCCCGAGTGTGAGGGGGGGAGGATCGAGGGTGCTGTGGCCAGAGTGTGAGGGGGAGGGGATCGGGGGTGCAGTGGCCAGAGTGTGAGGGGGGATGGGATCGGGGGTGCAGTGGCCAGAGTGTGAGGGGGGATGGGATCGGGGGTGCAGTGGCCAGAGTGTGAGGGGGGAGTGGATCGGGGGTGCAGTGGCCAGAGTGTGAAGGGGGAGAGGATCGAAGGTGCTGTGGCCAGAGTGTGAGGGGGGGAGGGGATCGGGGGTGCAGTGGCCAGAGTGTGAGGGGGGAGGGGATCGGGGGTGCAGTGGCCAGAGTGTGAGGGCGGAGGGGATCGGGGATGCAGTGGCCAGAGTGTGAGGGGGGATGGGATCGAGGGTGCAGTGGGCAGAGTGTGAGGGGGGTTGGGATCGGGGGTGCAGTGGCCAGTGTGTGAGGGGGGAGTGGATCGGGGGTGCTGTGGCCAGAGTGTGAGGGGGGAGGGGATCGAGGGTGCAGTGGCCAGAGTGTGTGGGGGGATGGGATCGGGGGTGCAGTGGCCAGAGGGTGAGGGGGGATGGGATCGAGGGTGCAGTGGCCAGAGTGTGAGGGGGGGGAGGGGATCGGGGGTGCAGTGGCCAGAGTGTGAGGGGGGATGGGATCGAGGGTGCTGTGGCCAGAGTGTGAGGGGGGATGGGATCGAGGGTGCAGTGGCCAGAGTGTGAGGGGGGGAGGGGATCGGGGGTGCAGTGGCCAGAGTGTGAGGGGGGATGGGATCGAGGGTGCAGTGGCCCGAGTGTGAGGGGGGAGAGGATCGAGGGTGCTGTGGCCAGAGTGTGAGGGGGGTGGGGATCGGGGGTGCAGTGGCCAGAGTGTGAGGGGGGATGGGATCGAGGGTGCAGTGGCCCGAGTGTGAGGGGGGAGAGGATCGAGGGTGCAGTTGCCAGAGTGCGAGGGGGGAGAGGATCGGGGGTGCAGTGGCCAGAGTGTGAGGGGGAAGAGGATCGGGGGTGCTGTGGACAGAGTGTGAGGGGGGAGAGGATCAAGGGTGCTGTGGCCAGAGTGTGAGGGGGGAGGGAATCGGGGGTGCAGTGGCCAGAGTGTGAGGGGGGAGAGGATCGGGGGTGCTGTGGCCAGAGTGTGAGGGGGGAGAGGATCGGGGGTGCTGTGGCCAGAGTGTGAGTGGGGAGAGGATCGGGGGTGCAGTGGCCAGAGTGTGAGGGGGGAGAGGATCGGGGGTGCAGTGGCCAGAGTGTGAGGGGGGAGAGGATCGGGGGTGCAGTGGCCAGAGTGTGAGGGGGGAGAGGATCGGGGGTGCAGTGGCCAGAGTGTGAGGGGGGATGGGATCAGGGGTGCAGTGGCCAGAGTGTGAGGGGGGAGGGGATCGGGGGTGCAGTGGCCAGAGTGTGAGGGGGGAGGGAATCGAGGGTGCAGTGGCCAGAGTGTGAGGGGGGATGGGATCGAGGGTGCAGTGGCCAGAGTGTGAGGGGGGAGGGAATCGAGGGTGCAGTGGCCAGAGTGTGAGGGGGGAGAGGATCGGGGGTGCAGTGGCCAGAGTGTGAGGGGGGATGGGATCGAGGGTGCAGTGGCCCGAGTGTGATGGGGGAGAGGATCGAGGGTGCTGTGGCCAGAGTGTGAGGGGGAGGGGATCGGGGGTGCAGTGGCCAGAGTGTGAGGGGGGATGGGATCGGGGGTGCAGTGGCCAGAGTGTGAGGGGGGATGGGATCGGGGGTGCAGTGGCCAGAGTGTGAGGGGGGAGTGGATCGGGGGTGCAGTGGCCAGAGTGTGAAGGGGGAGAGGATCGAAGGTGCTGTGGCCAGAGTGTGAGGGGGGGAGGGGACCGGGGGTGCAGTGGCCAGAGTGTGAGGGGGGAGGGGATCGGGGGTGCAGTGGCCAGAGTGTGAGGGCGGAGGGGATCGGGGATGCAGTGGCCAGAGTGTGAGGGGGGATGGGATCGAGGGTGCAGTGGCCAGAGTGTGAGGGGGGTTGGGATCGGGGGTGCAGTGGCCAGTGTGTGAGGGGGGAGTAGATCGGGGGTGCTGTGGCCAGAGTGTGAGGGGGGAGGGGATCGAGGGTGCAGTGGCCAGAGTGTGAGGGGGGATGGGATCGGGGGTGCAGTGGCCAGAGGGTGAGGGGGGATGGGATCGAGGGTGCAGTGGCCAGAGTGTGAGGGGGGGAGGGGATCGGGGGTGCAGTGGCCAGAGTGTGAGGGGGGATGGGATCGAGGGTGCTGTGGCCAGAGTGTGAGGGGGGATGTGATCGAGGGTGCAGTGGCCAGAGTGTGAGGGGGGGAGGGGATCGGGGGTGCAGTGGCCAGAGTGTGAGGGGGGATGGGATCGAGGGTGCAGTGGCCCGAGTGTGAGGGGGGAGAGGATCGAGGGTGCTGTGGCCAAAGTGTGAGGGGGGAGGGGATCGGGGGTGCAGTGGCCAGAGTGTGAGGGGGGATGGGATCGAGGGTGCAGTGGCCCGAATGTGAGGGGGGAGAGGATCGAGAGTGCAGTTGCCAGAGTGTGAGGGGGAGAGGATCGGGGGTGCTGTGGCCAGAGTGTGAGTGGGGAGAGGATCGGGGGTGCATTGGCCAGAGTGTGAGGGGGGAGGGAATCGGGGGTGCAGTGGCCAGAGTGTGAGGGGGGTGAGGATCGGGGGTGCTGTGGCCAGAGTGTGAGGGGGGTGAGGATCGGGGGTGCAGTGGCCAGAGTGTGAGGGGGGAGGGAATCGGGGGTGCAGTGAACAGAGTGTCAGGGGGGAGAGGATCGAGGGTGCTGTGGCCAGAGTGTGAGGGGGGAGGGTTTCGGGGGTGCAGTGGCCAGATTGTGAGGGGGGAGGGAATCGGGGGTGCAGTGAACAGAGTGTCAGGGGGGAGAGGATCGAGGGTGCTGTGGCCAGAGTGTGAGGGGGGAGGGTTTCGGGGGTGCAGTGGCCAGATTGTGAGGGGGGAGAGGATCGGGGGTGCAGTGGACAGAGTGTCAGGGGGGAGAGGATCGAGGGTGCTGTGGCCAGAGTGTGAGGGGGGAGGGAATCGGGGGTGCAGTGGCCAGAGTGTGAGGGGGGATGGGATCGGGGGTGCAGTGGCCAGAGTGTGAGGGGGGAGAGGATCGGGGGTGCAGTGGCCAGAGTGTGAGTGAAGAGGGGATCGGGGGTGCAGTGGCCAGAGTGTGAGGGGGAGAGGATCGGGGGTGCAGTGGCCAGAGTGTGAGGGGGGGAGGGAATCGAGGGTGCAGTGGCCAGAGTGTGAGGGGGGAGGGAATCGAGGGTGCAGTGGCCAGAGTGTGAGGGGGGAGGGAATCGAGGGTGCAGTGGCCAGAGTGTGAGGGGGGATGGGATCGAGGGTGCAGTGGCCAGAGTGTGAGGGGGGAGGGAATCGAGGGTTCAGTGGCCAGAGTGTGAGGGGGGAGAGGATCGGGGGTGCAGTGGCCAGAGTGTGAGGGGGGATGGGATCGAGGGTGCTGTGGCCAGAGTGTGAGGGGGAGAGGATCGGGGGTGCTGTGGCCAGAGTGTGAGGGGGGAGAGGATCGGGGGTGCTGTTGCCAGAGTGTGAGGGGGGAGGGGATCGGGGGTGCAGTGGCCAGAGTGTGAGGGGGGATGGAATCGGGGGTGATGTGGACAGAGTGTAAGGGGGGAGAGGATCGGGGGTGCTGTGGCCAGAGTGTGAGGGGGGAGAGGATCGGGGGTGCAGTGGCCAGAGTGTGAGGGGGGAGAGGATCGGGGGTGCTGTGGCCAGAGTGTGAGGGGGGAGAGGATCGGGGGTGCAGTGGCCAGAGTGTGAGGGGGGAGAGGATCGGGGGTGCAGTGGCCAGAGTGTGAGGGGGGAGAGGATCGGGGGTGCAGTGGCCAGAGTGTGAGGGGGGAGAGGATCGGGGGTGCTGTGGCCAGAGTGTGAGGGGGGAGGGGATCGGGGGTGCAGTGGCCAGAGTGTGAGGGGGGATGGGATCAGGGGTGCAGTGGCCAGAGTGTGAGGGGGGAGGGGATCGGGGGTGCAGTGGCCAGAGTGTGAGGGGGGAGGGAATCGAGGGTGCAGTGGCCAGAGTGTGAGGGGGGATGGGATCGAGGGTGCAGTGGCCAGAGTGTGAGGGGGGAGGGAATCGAGGGTGCAGTGGCCAGAGTGTGAGGGGGGAGAGGATCGGGGGTGCAGTGGCCAGAGTGTGAGGGGGGATGGGATCGAGGGTGCAGTGGCCCGAGTGTGAGGGGGGGAGGATCGAGGGTGCTGTGGCCAGAGTGTGAGGGGGAGGGGATCGGGGGTGCAGTGGCCAGAGTGTGAGGGGGGATGGGATCGGGGGTGCAGTGGCCAGAGTGTGAGGGGGGATGGGATCGGGGGTGCAGTGGCCAGAGTGTGAGGGGGGAGTGGATCGGGGGTGCAGTGGCCAGAGTGTGAAGGGGGAGAGGATCGAAGGTGCTGTGGCCAGAGTGTGAGGGGGGGGAGGGGATCGGGGGTGCAGTGGCCAGAGTGTGAGGGGGGAGGGGATCGGGGGTGCAGTGGCCAGAGTGTGAGGGCGGAGGGGATCGGGGATGCAGTGGCCAGAGTGTGAGGGGGGATGGGTTCGAGGGTGCAGTGGGCAGAGTGTGAGGGGGGTTGGGATAGGGGGTGCAGTGGCCAGTGTGTGAGGGGGGAGTGGATCGGGGGTGCTGTGGCCAGAGTGTGAGGGGGGAGGGGATCGAGGGTGCAGTGGCCAGAGTGTGTGGGGGGATGGGATCGGGGGTGCAGTGGCCAGAGGGTGAGGGGGGATGGGATCGAAGGTGCAGTGGCCAGAGTGTGAGGGGCGGGAGGGGATCGGGGGTGCAGTGGCCAGAGTGTGAGGGGGGATGGGATCGAAGGTGCTGTGGCCAGAGTGTGAGGGGGGATGGGATCGAGGGTGCAGTGGCCAGAGTGTGAGGGGGGGAGGGGATCGGGGGTGCAGTGGCCAGAGTGTGAGGGGGGATGGGATCGAGGGTGCAGTGGCCCGAGTGTGAGGGGGGAGAGGATCGAGGGTGCTGTGGCCAGAGTGTGAGGGGGGAGGGGATCGGGGGTGCAGTGGCCAGAGTGTGAGGGGGGATGGGATCGAGTGTGCAGTGGCCCGAGTGTGAGGGGGGAGAGGATCGAGGGTGCAGTTGCCAGAGTGCGAGGGGGGAGAGGATCGGGGGTGCAGTGGCCAGAGTGTGAGGGGGAAGAGGATCGGGGGTGCTGTGGACAGAGTGTGAGGGGGGAGAGGATCAAGGGTGCTGTGGCCAGAGTGTGAGGGGGGAGGGAATCGGGGGTGCAGTGGCCAGAGTGTGAGGGGGGAGAGGATCGGGGGTGCTGTGGCCAGAGTGTGAGGGGGGAGAGGATCGGGGGTGCTGTGGCCAGAGTGTGAGTGGGGAGAGGATCGGGGGTGCAGTGGCCAGAGTGTGAGGGGGGAGGGAATCGGGGGTGCAGTGGCCAGAGTGTGAGGGGGGTGAGGATCGGGGGTGCTGTGGCCAGAGTGTGAGGGGGGTGAGGATCGGGGGTGCAGTGGCCAGAGTGTGAGGGGGGAGGGAATCGGGGGTGCAGTGGACAGAGTGTCAGGGGGGAGAGGATCGAGGGTGCTGTGGCCAGAGTGTGAGGGGGGAGGGTTTCGGGGGTGCAGTGGCCAGATTGTGAGGGGGGAGAGGATCGGGGGTGCAGTGGACAGAGTGTCAGGGGGGAGAGGATCGAGGGTGCTGTGGCCAGAGTGTGAGGGGGGAGGGAATCGGGGGTGCAGTGGCCAGAGTGTGAGGGGGGATGGGATCGGGGGTGCAGTGGCCAGAGTGTGAGGGGGGAGAGGATCGGGGGTGCAGTGGCCAGAGAGTGAGGGGGGAGAGGATCGGGGGTGCAGTGGCCAGAGTGTGAGTGAAGAGGGGATCGGGGGTGCAGTGGCCAGAGTGTGAGGGGGAGAGGATCGGGGGTGCAGTGGCCAGAGTGTGAGGGGGGGAGGGAATCGAGGGTGCAGTGGCCAGAGTGTGAGGGGGGAGGGAATCGAGGGTGCAGTGGCCAGAGTGTGAGGGGGGAGGGAATCGAGGGTGCAGTGGCCAGAGTGTGAGGGGGGATGGGATCGAGGGTGCAGTGGCCAGAGTTTGAGGGGGGATGGGATGGGGGGTGCTGTGGCCAGAGTGTGACGGGGGAGAGGATCGAGGGTGCTGTGGCCAGAGTGTGAGGGGGGATGGGATCGGGGGTGCTGTGGCCAGAGTGTGAGGGGGGTGGGAATCGGGGGTGCAGTGGCCAGAGTGTGAGGGGGGATGGGATCGGGGGTGCAGTGGCCAGAGTGTGAGGGGGGAGGGAATCGGGGGTGCAATGGCCAGAGTGTGAGGGGGGAGGGAATCGAGGGTGCAGTGGCCAGAGTATGAGGGGGGAGAGGATCAAGGTTGCAGTGGCCAGAGTGTGAGGGGGGTGGGGATCGGGGGTGCACTGGCCAGTGTGTGAGGGGGGATGGGATCGGGGGTGCAGTGGCCAGAGTGTGAGGGGGGATGGGATCGAGGGTGCAGTGGCCAGAGTGTGAGGGGGGATGGGATCGGGGGTGCAGTGGCCAGAGTGTGAGGGGGGAGTGGATCGGGGGTGCAGTGGCCAGAGTGTGAGGGGGGAGAGGATCGAAGGTGCTGTGGCCAGAGTGTGAGGGGGGGAGGAGATCGGGGGTGCAGTGGCCAGAGTGTGAGGGGGGAGGGGATCGGGGGTGCAGTGGCCAGAGTGTGAGGGGGGAGGGGATCAGGGATGCAGTGGCCAGAATGTGAGGGGGGTTGGGATCGGGGGTGCAGTGGCCAGTGTGTGAGGGGGGAGTGGATCGGGGGTGCTGTGGCCAGAGTGTGAGGGGGTAGGGGATCGAGGGTGCAGTGGCCAGTGTGTGAGGGGGGATGGGATCGGGGGTGCAGTGGCCAGAGTGTGAGGGGGGATGGGATCGAGGGTGCAGTGGCCAGAGTGTGAGGGGGGGGGAGGGGATCGGGGGTGCAGTGGCCAGAGTGTGAGGGGGGATGGGATCGAGGGTGCTGTGGCCAGAGTGTGAGGGGGGATGGGATCGAGGGTGCAGTGGCCAGAATGTGAGGGGGGGAGGGAATCGAGGGTGCAGTGGCCAGAGTGTGAGGGGGGATGGGATCGAGGGTGCAGTGGCCAGAGTGTGAGGGGGGAGAGGATCGGGGGTGCAGTGGCCAGAGTGTGAGGGGGGAGGGGATCGGGGGTGCAGTGGCCAGAGTGTGAGAGGGGAGGGAATCGAGGGTGCAGTGGCCAGAGTGTGAGGGGGGAGAGGATCGGGGGTGCTGTGGCCATTGTGTGAGGGGGGAGAGGATCGGGGGTGCTGTTGCCAGAGTGTGAGGGGGGAGGGGATCGGGGGTGCAGTGGCCAGAGTGTGAGGGGGGATGGGATCGGGGGTGATGTGGACAGAGTGTGAGGGGGGAGAGGATCGGGGGTGCTGTGGCCAGAGTGTGAGGGGGGAGAGGATCGGGGGTGCAGTGGCCAGAGTGTGAGGGGGGAGAGGATCGGGGGTGCTGTGGCCAGAGTGTGAGGGGGGAGAGGATCGGGGGTGCAGTGGCCAGAGTGTGAGGGGGGAGAGGATCGGGGGTGCTGTGGCCTGAGTGTGAGGGGGGAGAGGATCGGGGGTGCAGTGGCCAGAGTGTGAGGGGGAGAGGATCGGGGGTGCAGTGGCCAGAGTGTGAGGGGGGAGAGGATCGGGGGTGCAGTGGCCAGAGTGTGAGGGGGGAGAGGATCGGGGGTGCTGTGGCCAGAGTGTGAGGGGGGAGGGGATCGGGGGTGCAGTGGCCAGAGTGTGAGGGGGGATGGGATCAGGGGTGCAGTGGCCAGAGTGTGAGGGGGGAGGGGATCGGGGGTGCAGTGGCCAGAGTGTGAGGGGGGAGGGAATCGAGGGTGCAGTGGCCAGAGTGTGAGGGGGGAGGGAATCGAGGGTGCAGTGGCCAGAGTGTGAGGGGGGAGAGGATCGGGGGTGCAGTGGCCAGAGTGTGAGGGGGGATGGGATCGAGGGTGCAGTGGCCCGAGTGTGAGGGGGGAGAGGATCGAGGGTGCTGTGGCCAGAGTGTGAGGGGGAGGGCATCGGGGGTGCAGTGGCCAGAGTGTGAGGGGGGATGGGATCGGGGGTGCAGTGGCCAGAGTGTGAGGGGGGATGGGATCGGGGGTGCAGTGGCCAGAGTGTGAGGGGGGAGTGGATCGGGGGTGCAGTGGCCAGAGTGTGAAGGGGGAGAGGATCGAAGGTGCTGTGGCCAGAGTGTGAGGGGGGGAGGGGACCGGGGGTGCAGTGGCCAGAGTGTGAGGGGGGAGGTGATCGGGGGTGCAGTGGCCAGAGTGTGAGGGCGGAGGGGATCGGGGATGCAGTGGCCAGAGTGTGAGGGGGGATGGGATCGAGGGTGCAGTGGCCAGAGTGTGAGGGGGGTTGGGATCGGGGGTGCAGTGGCCAGTGTGTGAGGGGGGAGTAGATCGGGGGTGCTGTGGCCAGAGTGTGAGGGGGGAGGGGATCGAGGGTGCAGTGGCCAGAGTGTGAGGGGGGATGGGATCGGGGGTGCAGTGGCCAGAGGGTGAGGGGGGATGGGATCGTGGGTGCAGTGGCCAGAGTGTGAGGGGGGGAGGGGATCGGGGGTGCAGTGGCCAGAGTGTGAGGGGGGATGGGATCGAGGGTGCAGTGGCCCGAGTGTGAGGGGGGAGAGGATCGAGGGTGCTGTGGCCAGAGTGTGAGGGGGGAGGGGATCGGGGGTGCAGTGGCCAGAGTGTGAGGGGGGATGGGATCGAGGGTGCAGTGGCCCGAGTGTGAGGGGGGAGAGGATCGAGAGTGCAGTTGCCAGAGTGTGAGGGGGGAGAGGATCGGGGGTGCATTGGCCAGAGTGTGAGGGGGGAGGGAATCGGGGGTGCAGTGGCCAGAGTGTGAGTGGGGAGAGGATCGGGGGTGCATTGGCCAGAGTGTGAGGGGGGAGGGAATCGGGGGTGCAGTGGCCAGAGTGTGAGGGGGGTGAGGATCGGGGGTGCAGTGGCCAGAGTGTGAGGGGGGAGGGTTTCGGGGGTGCAGTGGCCAGATTGTGAGGGGGGAGAGGATCGGGGGTGCAGTGGACAGAGTGTCAGGGGGGAGAGGATCGAGGGTGCTGTGGCCAGAGTGTGAGGGGGGAGGGAATCGGGGGTGCAGTGGCTAGAGTGTGAGGGGGGATGGGATCGGGGGTGCAGTGGCCAGAGTGTGAGGGGGGAGAGGATCGGGGGTGCAGTGGCCAGAGAGTGAGGGGGGAGAGGATCGGGGGTGCAGTGGCCAGAGTGTGAGTGAAGAGGGGATCGGGGGTGCAGTGGCCAGAGTGTGAGGGGGAGAGGATCGGGGGTGCAGTGGCCAGAGTGTGAGGGGGGGAGGGAATCGAGGGTGCAGTGGCCAGAGTGTGAGGGGGGAGGGAATCGAGGGTGCAGTGGCCAGAGTGTGAGGGGGGAGGGAATCGAGGGTGCAGTGGCCAGAGTGTGAGGGGGGATGGGATCGAGGGTGCAGTGGCCAGAGTGTGAGGGGGGAGGGAATCGAGGGTGCAGTGGCCAGAGTGTGAGGGGGGAGAGGATCGAAGGTGCTGTGGCCAGAGTGTGAGGGGGGGAGGAGATCGGGGGTGCAGTGGCCAGAGTGTGAGGGGGGAGGGGATCGGGGGTGCAGTGGCCAGAGTGTGAGGGGGGGAGGGGATCAGGGATGCAGTGGCCAGAATGTGAGGGGGGTTGGGATCGGGGGTGCAGTGGCCAGTGTGTGAGGGGGGAGTGGATCGGGGGTGCTGTGGCCAGAGTGTGAGGGGGTAGGGGATCGAGGGTGCAGTGGCCAGTGTGTGAGGGGGGATGGGATCGGGGGTGCAGTGGCCAGAGTGTGAGGGGGGATGGGATCGAGGGTGCAGTGGCCAGAGTGTGAGGGGGGGGGAGGGGATCGGGGGTGCAGTGGCCAGAGTGTGAGGGGGGATGGGATCGAGGGTGCTGTGGCCAGAGTGTGAGGGGGGATGGGATCGAGGGTGCAGTGGCCAGAATGTGAGGGGGGGAGGGAATCGAGGGTGCAGTGGCCAGAGTGTGAGGGGGGATGGGATCGAGGGTGCAGTGGCCAGAGTGTGAGGGGGGAGAGGATCGGGGGTGCAGTGGCCAGAGTGTGAGGGGGGAGGGGATCGGGGGTGCAGTGGCCAGAGTGTGAGAGGGGAGGGAATCGAGGGTGCAGTGGCCAGAGTGTGAGGGGGGAGAGGATCGGGGGTGCTGTGGCCATTGTGTGAGGGGGGAGAGGATCGGGGGTGCTGTTGCCAGAGTGTGAGGGGGGAGGGGATCGGGGGTGCAGTGGCCAGAGTGTGAGGGGGGATGGGATCGGGGGTGATGTGGACAGAGTGTGAGGGGGGAGAGGATCGGGGGTGCTGTGGCCAGAGTGTGAGGGGGAGGGCATCGGGGGTGCAGTGGCCAGAGTGTGAGGGGGGATGGGATCGGGGGTGCAGTGGCCAGAGTGTGAGGGGGGATGGGATCGGGGGTACAGTGGCCAGAGTGTGAGGGGGGAGTGGATCGGGGGTGCAGTGGCCAGAGTGTGAAGGGGGAGAGGATCGAAGGTGCTGTGGCCAGAGTGTGAGGGGGGGAGGGGACCGGGGGTGCAGTGGCCAGAGTGTGAGGGGGGAGGGGATCGGGGGTGCAGTGGCCAGAGTGTGAGGGCGGAGGGGATCGGGGATGCAGTGGCCAGAGTGTGAGGGGGGATGGGATCGAGGGTGCAGTGGCCAGAGTGTGAGGGGGGTTGGGATCGGGGGTGCAGTGGCCAGTGTGTGAGGGGGGAGTAGATCGGGGGTGCTGTGGCCAGAGTGTGAGGGGGGAGGGGATCGAGGGTGCAGTGGCCAGAGTGTGAGGGGGGATGGGATCGGGGGTGCAGTGGCCAGAGGGTGAGGGGGGATGGGATCGTGGGTGCAGTGGCCAGAGTGTGAGGGGGGGAGGGGATCGGGGGTGCAGTGGCCAGAGTGTGAGGGGGGATGGGATCGAGGGTGCAGTGGCCAGAGTGTGAGGGGGGGAGGGGATCGGGGGTGCAGTGGCCAGAGTGTGAGGGGGGATGGGATCGAGGGTGCAGTGGCCCGAGTGTGAGGGGGGAGAGGATCGAGGGTGCTGTGGCCAGAGTGTGAGGGGGGAGGGGATCGGGGGTGCAGTGGCCAGAGTGTGAGGGGGGATGGGATCGAGGGTGCAGTGGCCCGAGTGTGAGGGGGGAGAGGATCGAGAGTGCAGTTGCCAGAGTGTGAGGGGGGAGAGGATCGGGGGTGCATTGGCCAGAGTGTGAGGGGGGAGGGAATCGGGGGTGCAGTGGCCAGAGTGTGAGTGGGGAGAGGATCGGGGGTGCATTGGCCAGAGTGTGAGGGGGGAGGGAATCGGGGGTGCAGTGGCCAGAGTGTGAGGGGGGTGAGGATCGGGGGTGCAGTGGCCAGAGTGTGAGGGGGGAGGGTTTCGGGGGTGCAGTGGCCAGATTGTGAGGGGGGAGAGGATCGGGGGTGCAGTGGACAGAGTGTCAGGGGGGAGAGGATCGAGGGTGCTGTGGCCAGAGTGTGAGGGGGGAGGGAATCGGGGGTGCAGTGGCTAGAGTGTGAGGGGGGATGGGATCGGGGGTGCAGTGGCCAGAGTGTGAGGGGGGAGAGGATCGGGGGTGCAGTGGCCAGAGAGTGAGGGGGGAGAGGATCGGGGGTGCAGTGGCCAGAGTGTGAGTGAAGAGGGGATCGGGGGTGCAGTGGCCAGAGTGTGAGGGGGAGAGGATCGGGGGTGCAGTGGCCAGAGTGTGAGGGGGGGAGGGAATCGAGGGTGCAGTGGCCAGAGTGTGAGGGGGGAGGGAATCGAGGGTGCAGTGGCCAGAGTGTGAGGGGGGAGGGAATCGAGGGTGCAGTGGCCAGAGTGTGAGGGGGGATGGGATCGAGGGTGCAGTGGCCAGAGTGTGAGGGGGGAGGGAATCGAGGGTGCAGTGGCCAGAGTGTGAGGGGGGAGAGGATCGGGGGTGCAGTGGCCAGAGTGTGAGGGGGGATGGGATCGAGGGTGCAGTGGCCCGAGTGTGAGGGGGGAGAGGATCGAGGGTGCTGTGGCCAGAGTGTGAGGGGGAGGG
Organism: Scyliorhinus torazame; assembly: GCF_047496885.1. Lineage (NCBI taxonomy): Eukaryota > Metazoa > Chordata > Chondrichthyes > Carcharhiniformes > Scyliorhinidae > Scyliorhinus > Scyliorhinus torazame. The sequence goes on from NC_092712.1 coordinate 54,432,413, forward strand.
GATCGGGGGTGCAGTGGCCAGAGTGTGAGGGGGGATGGGATCGGGGGTGCAGTGGCCAGAGTGTGAGGGGGGATGGGATCGGGGGTGCAGTGGCCAAAGTGTGAGGGGGGAGGGAATCGGGGGTGCAGTGGCCAGAGTGTGAGGGGGGTGAGGATCGGGGGTGCAGTGGCCAGAGTGTGAGGGGGGAGGGTTTCGGGGGTGCAGTGGCCAGATTGTGAGGGGGGAGAGGATCGGGGGTGCAGTGGACAGAGTGTCAGGGGGGAGAGGATCGAGGGTGCTGTGGCCAGAGTGTGAGGGGGGAGGGAATCGGGGGTGCAGTGGCTAGAGTGTGAGGGGGGATGGGATCGGGGGTGCAGTGGCCAGAGTGTGAGGGGGGAGAGGATCGGGGGTGCAGTGGCCAGAGAGTGAGGGGGGAGAGGATCGGGGGTGCAGTGGCCAGAGTGTGAGTGAAGAGGGGATCGGGGGTGCAGTGGCCAGAGTGTGAGGGGGAGAGGATCGGGGGTGCAGTGGCCAGAGTGTGAGGGGGGGAGGGAATCGAGGGTGCAGTGGCCAGAGTGTGAGGGGGGAGGGAATCGAGGGTGCAGTGGCCAGAGTGTGAGGGGGGAGGGAATCGAGGGTGCAGTGGCCAGAGTGTGAGGGGGGATGGGATCGAGGGTGCAGTGGCCAGAGTGTGAGGGGGGAGGGAATCGAGGGTGCAGTGGCCAGAGTGTGAGGGGGGAGAGGATCGGGGGTGCAGTGGCCAGAGTGTGAGGGGGGATGGGATCGAGGGTGCAGTGGCCCGAGTGTGAGGGGGGAGAGGATCGAGGGTGCTGTGGCCAGAGTGTGAGGGGGAGGGGATCGGGGGTGCAGTGGCCAGAGTGTGAGGGGGGATGGGATCGGGGGTGCAGTGGCCAGAGTGTGAGGGGGGATGGGATCGGGGGTGCAGTGGCCAAAGTGTGAGGGGGGAGTGGATCGGGGGTGCAGTGGCCAGAGTGTGAAGGGGGAGAGGATCGAAGGTGCTGTGGCCAGAGTGTGAGGGGGGGAGGGGATCGGGGGTGCAGTGGCCAGAGTGTGAGGGGGGAGGGGATCGGGGGTGCAGTGGCCAGAGTGTGAGGGCGGAGGGGATCGGGGATGCAGTGGCCAGAGTGTGAGGGGGGATGGGATCGAGGGTGCAGTGGCCAGAGTGTGAGGGGGGTTGGGATCGGGGGTGCAGTGGCCAGTGTGTGAGGGGGGAGTGGATCGGGGGTGCTGTGGCCAGAGCGTGAGGGGGGAGGAGAACGAGGGTGCAGTGGCCAGAGTGTGAGGGGCGATGGGATCGGGGGTGCAGTGGCCAGAGGGTGAGGGGGGATGGGATCGAGGGTGCAGTGGCCAGAGTGTGAGGGGGGAGGGGATCGGGGGTGCAGTGGCCAGAGTGTGAGGGGGGATGGGATCGAGGGTGCTGTGGCCAGAGTGTGAGGGGGGATGGGATCGAGGGTGCAGTGGCCAGAGTGTGAGGGGGGGAGGGGATCGGGGGTGCAGTGGCCAGAGTGTGAGGGGGGATGGGATCGAGGGTGCAGTGGCCCGAGTGTGAGGGGGGAGAGGATCGAGGGTGCTGTGGCCAGAGTGTGAGGGGGGAGGGGATCGGGGGTGCAGTGGCCAGAGTGTGATGGGGGATGGGATCGAGGGTGCAGTGGCCCGAGTGTGAGGGGGGAGAGGATCGAGGGTGCAGTTGCCAGAGTGTGAGGGGGGAGAGGATCGGGGGTGCAGTGGCCAGAGTGTGAGGGGGAAGAGGATCGGGGGTGCTGTGGTCAGAGTGTGAGGGGGGAGAGGATCAAGGGTGCTGTGGCCTGAGTGTGAGGGGGGAGGGAATCGGGGGTGCAGTGGCCAGAGTGTGAGGGGGGAGAGGATCGGGGGTGCTGTAGCCAGAGTGTGAGGGGGGAGAGGATCGGGGGTGCTGTGGCCAGAGTGTGAGTGGGGAGAGGATCGGGGGTGCAGTGGCCAGAGTGTGAGGGGGGAGGGAATCGGGGGTGCAGTGGCCAGAGTGTGAGGGGGGTGAGGATCGGGAGTGCTGTGGCCAGAGTGTGAGGGGGGTGAGGATCGGGGGTGCAGTGGCCAGAGTGTGAGGGGGGAGGGAATCGGGGGTGCAGTGGACAGAGTGTCAGGGGGGAGAGGATCGAGGCTGCTGTGGCCAGAGTGTGAGGGGGGAGGGAATCGGGGGTGCAGTGGCCAGATTGTGAGGGGGGAGAGGATCGGGGGTGCAGTGGACAGAGTGTCATGGGGGAGAGGATCGAGGGTGCTGTGGCCAGAGTGTGACGGGGGAGGGAATCGGGGGTGCAGTGGCCAGAGTGTGAGGGGGGATGGGATCGGGGGTGCAGTGGCCAGAGTGTGAGGGGGGAGAGGATCGGGGGTGCAGTGGCCAGAGAGTGAGGGGGGAGAGGATCGGGGGTGCAGTGGCCAGAGTGTAAGTGAAGAGGGGATCGGGGGTGCAGTGGCCAGAGTGTGAGGGGGAGAGGATCGGGGGTGCAGTGGCCAGAGTGTGAGGGGTGGAGGGAATCGAGGGTGCAGTGGCCAGAGTGTGAGGGGGGAGGGAATCGAGGGTGCAGTGGCCAGAGTGTGAGGGGGGAGGGAATCGAGGGTGCAGTGGCCAGAGTGTGAGGGGGATGGGATCGAGGGTGCAGTGGCCAGAGTTTGAGGGGGGATGGGATCAGGGGTGCTGTGGCCAGAGTGTGACGGGGGAGAGGATCGAGGGTGCTGTGGCCAGAGTGTGAGGGGGGATGGGATCGGGGGTGCTGTGGCCAGAGTGTGAGGGGGGTGGGAATCGGGGGTGCAGTGGCCAGAGTGTGAGGGGGTATGGGATCGGGGGTGCAGTGGCCAGAGTGTGAGGGGGGAGGGAATCGGGGGTGCAATGGCCAGAGTGTGAGGGGGGAGGGAATCGAGGGTGCAGTGGCCAGAGTATGAGGGGGGAGAGGATCAAGGGTGCAGTGGCCAGAGTGTGAGGGGGGAGGGGATCGGGGGTGCACTGGCCAGTGTGTGAGGGGGGATGGGATCGGGGGTGCAGTGGCCAGAGTGTGAGGGGGGATGGGATCGAGGGTGCAGTGGCCAGAGTGTGAGGGGGGATGGGATCGGGGGTGCAGTGGCCAGAGTGTGAGGGGGGAGTGGATCGGGGGTGCAGTGGCCAGAGTGTGAGGGGGGAGAGGATCGAAGGTGCTGTGGCCAGAGTGTGAGGGGGGGAGGGGATCGGGGGTGCAGTGGCCAGAGTGTGAGGGGGGAGGGGATCGGGGGTGCAGTGGCCAGAGTGTGAGGGGGGAGGGGATCAGGGATGCAGTGGCCAGAATGTGAGGGGGGTTGGGATCGGGGGTGCAGTGGCCAGTGTGTGAGGGGGGAGTGGATCGGGGGTGCTGTGGCCAGAGTGTGAGGGGGGAGGGGATCGAGGGTGCAGTGGCCACAGTGTGAGGGGGGATGGGATCGGGGGTGCAGTGGCCAGAGTGTGAGGGGGGATGGGATCGAGGGTGCAGTGGCCAGAGTGTGAGGGGGGGGAGGGGATCGGGGGTGCAGTGGCCAGAGTGTGAGGGGGGATGGTATCGAGGGTGCTGTGGCCAGAGTGTGAGGGGGGATGGGATCGAGGGTGCAGTGGCCAGAATGTGAGGGGGGAGGGGATCGGGGGTGCAGTGGCCAGAGTGTGAGGGGGGATGGGATCGAGGGTGCAGTGGCACGAGTGTGAGGTGGGAGACGATCGAGGGTGCTGTGGCCAGAGTGTGAGGGGGGAGGGGATCGGGGGCGCAGTGGCCAGAGTGTGAGGGGGGATGGGATCGGGGGTGCTGTGGCCAGAGTGTGAGGGGGGGAGGGGATCGGGGGTGCAGTGGACAGAGTGTGAGGGGGGATGGGATCGAGGGTGCCGTGGCCCGAGTGTGAGGGGGGAGAGGATCGAGGGTGCAGTGGCCAGAGTGTGAGGGGGGAGAGGATCGGGGGTGCAGTGGCCAGAGTGTGAGGGGGAAGAGGATCGGGGGTGCTGTGGACAGAGTGTGAGGGGGGGGAGGATCAAGGGTGCTGTGGCCAGAGTGTGAGGGGGGAGGGAATCGGGGGTGCAGTGGCCAGAGTGTGAGGGGGGAGAGGATCGGGAGTGCAGTGGCCAGAGTGTGAGGGGGGAGAGGATCTGGGGTGCTGTGGCCAGAGTGTGAGGGGGGAGGGAATCGGGGGTGCAGTGGCCAGAGTGTGAGGGGGGAGAGGATCGGGGGTGCTGTGGCCAGAGTGTGAGGGGGGAGGGGATCGGGGGTGCAGTGGCCAGAGTGTGAGTGGGGAGAGGATCGGGGGTGCAGTGGCCAGAGTGTGAGGGGGGATGGGATCGGGGGTGCAGTGGCCAGAGTGTGAGTGGGGAGAGGATCGGGGGTGCAGTGGCCAGAGTGTGAGGGGGGGAGGGAATCGGGGGTGCAGTGGCCAGAGTGTGAGGGGGGAGGGAATCGAGGGTGCAGTGGCCAGAGTGTGAGGGGGGAGGGAATCGGGGGTGCAGTGGCCAGAGTGTGAGGGGGGTGAGGACGGGGGTGCAGTGGCCAGAGTGTGAGGGGGGATGGGATCGAGGGTGCAGTGGCCAGAGTGTGAGGGGGGAGAGGATCGGGGGTGCAGTGGCCAGAGTGTGAGGGGGAAGAGGATCGGGGGTGCTGTGGACAGAGTGTGAGGGGGGGGAGGATCAAGGGTGCTGTGGCCAGAGTGTGAGGGGGGAGGGAATCGGGGGTGCAGTGGCCAGAGTGTGAGGGGGGAGAGGATCGGGAGTGCAGTGGCCAGAGTGTGAGGGGGGAGAGGATCTGGGGTGCTGTGGCCAGAGTGTGAGGGGGGAGGGAATCGGGGGTGCAGTGGCCAGAGTGTGAGGGGGGAGAGGATCGGGGGTGCTGTGGCCAGAGTGTGAGGGGGGAGGGGATCGGGGGTGCAGTGGCCAGAGTGTGAGTGGGGAGAGGATCGGGGGTGCAGTGGCCAGAGTGTGAGGGGGGATGGGATCGGGGGTGCAGTGGCCAGAGTGTGAGTGGGGAGAGGATCGGGGGTGCAGTGGCCAGAGTGTGAGGGGGGGAGGGAATCGGGGGTGCAGTGGCCAGAGTGTGAGGGGGGAGGGAATCGAGGGTGCAGTGGCCAGAGTGTGAGGGGGGAGGGAATCGGGGGTGCAGTGGCCAGAGTGTGAGGGGGGTGAGGACGGGGGTGCAGTGGCCAGAGTGTGAGGGGGGATGGGATCGAGGGTGCAGTGGCCAGAGTGTGAGGGGGGATGGGATCGAGGGTGCTGTGGCCAGAGTGTGAGGGGGGGAGGGGATCGGGGGTGCAGTGGCCAGATTGTGAGGGGGGATAGGATCGAGGGTGCTGTGGCCAGAGTGTGAGGGGGGATGGGATCGAGGGTGCAGTGGCCAGAGTGTGAGGGGGGGAGGGGATCGGGGGTGCAGTGGCCAGAGTGTGAGGGGGGATGGGATCGAGGGTGCAGTAGCAAGAGTGTGAGGGGGGGAGGGGATCAGGGGTGCAGTGGCCAGAGTGTGAGGGGGGATGGGATCGAGGGTGCAGTGGCCTGAGTGTGAGGTGGGAGAGGATCGAGGGTGCTGTGGCCAGAGTGTGAGGGGGGAGGGGATCGGGGGCGCAGTGGCCAGAGTGTGAGGGGGGTGAGGACGGTGGTGCAGTGGCCAGAGTGTGAGGGGGGATGGGATCGAGGGTGCAGTGGCCAGAGTGTGAGGGGGGAGGGGTTCGGGGTGCTGTGGCCAGAGTGTGAGGGGGGAGGGAATCGGGGGTGCAATGGCCAGAGTGTGAGGGGGGATGGGATCGAGGGTGCAGTGGCCACAGTGTGAGGGGGGAGAGGAGCGGGGGTGCAATGGCCAGAGTGTGAGGGGGGAGGGAATCGAGGATGCAGTGGCCAGAGTGTGAGGGCGGAGAGGACGGGGGTGCTGTGGCCAGAGTGTGAGGGGGGATGGAATCGGGGGTGCAGTGGCCAGAGTGTGAGGGGGGAGAGGATCGGGGGTGCTGTGGCCAGAGTGTGAGGGGGGAGAGGATCGAGGGTGCTGTGGCCAGAGTGTGAGGGCGAGGGAATCGGGGGTGCAGTGGCCAGAGTGTGAGGGGGGAGAGGACGGGGGTGCAGTGGCCAGAGTGTGAGGGCGGAGAGGACGGGGGTGCTGTGGCCAGAGTGTGAGGGGGATGGGATCGAGGGTGCACTGTCCAGAGTGTGAGGGGGATGGGATCGAGGGTGCAGTGGCCAGAGTGTGAGGGGGGAGAGGACGGGGGTGCAGTGGCCAGAGTGTGAGGGCGGAGAGGACGGGGGTGCTGTGGCCAGAGTGTGAGGGGGAGAGGACGGGGGTGCAGTGGCCAGAGTGTGAGGGGGGAGGGAATCGAGGGTGCTGTGGCCAGAGTGTGAGGGGGATGGGATCGAGTGTTCTGTGGCCAGAGTGTGAGGGGGATGGGATCGAGGGTGCAGTGGCCAGAGTGTGAGGGGGGAGAGGACGGGGGTGCTGTGGCCAGAGTGTGAGGGGTGAGGGAATCGAGGGTGCTGTGGCCAGAGTGTGAGGGTGATGGGATCGAGGGTGCAGTGGCCAGAGTGTGAGGGGGGAGAGGACGGGGGTGCTCTAGCCAGAGTGTGAGGGGGGAGGGGATCGAGGGTGCAGTGACCAGAGTGTGAGGGGGGAGAGTACGGGTGTGCAGTGGCCAGAGTGTGAGGGGGGAGGGAAGCGAGGGTGCTGTGGCCAGAGTGTGAGGGGGATGGGATCGAGGGTGCTGTGGCCAGAGTGTGAGGGGGGATGGGATCGGGGGTGCTGTGGCCAGAGTGTGAGGGGGGAGAGGACGGGGGTGCTGTGGCCAGAGTATGAGGGGGGAGAGGATCGGGGGTGCAGTGGCCAGAGTGTGAGGGGGGATGGGATCGAGGGTGCACTGGCCAGAGTGTGAGGGGGGATGGGATCGAGGGTGCAGTGGCCAGAGTGTGAGGGGGGCTATTCCGGGCTGAGGGGGGGCGGGGAGGACATGCAGGGTTCTCCCACTTGCTTCTGCGCCTCCGACCTGGCATGTCGCGACCTCCCGGGTGGCCAGAGTGTGAGGGGGGATGGGATCGAGGGTGCAGTGGCCACAGTGTGAGGGGGGAGAGGAGCGGGGGTGCAGTGGCCAGAGTGTGAGGGGGGAGAGGACGGGGGTGCAGTGGCCAGAGTGTGAGGGCGGAGAGGATGGGGGTGCTGTGGCCAGAGTGTGAGGGGGGATGGAATCGGGGGTGCAGTGGCCAGAGTGTGAGGGGGGAGAGGATCGGGGGTGCTGTGGCCAGAGTGTGAGGGGGGATTGGATCGGGGGTGCTGTGGCCAGAGTGTGAGGGCGAAGGAATCGGGGGTGCAGTGGCCAGAGTGTGAGGGCGGAGAGGACGGGGGTGCTGTGGCCAGAGTGTGAGGGGGGATGGGATCGGGGGTGCAGTGGCCAGAGTGTGAGGGGGGAGAGGACGGGGGTGCTGTGGCCAGAGTGTGAGGGGGATGGGATCGAGGGTGCTGTGGCCAGAGTGTGAGGGGGATGGGATCGAGGGTGCAGTGGCCAGAGTGTGAGGGGGGAGAGGACGGAGGTGCTGTGGCCAGAGTGTGAGGGGGAAGAGGATCGAGGGTGCTGTGGCCAGAGTGTGAGGGCGAAGGAATCGGGGGTGCAGTGGCCAGAGTGTGAGGGGGGAGAGGACGGGGGTGCAGTGGCCAGAGTGTGAGGGGGGAGAGGACGGGGGTGCAGTGGCCAGAGTGTGAGGGGGGAGGGGATCGGGGGTGCTGTGACCAGAGTATGAGGGGGGATGGGATCGACGGTGCAGTGGACAGAGTGTGAGGGGGGAGGGGACCGGGGGTGCAGTGGCCAGAGTGTGAGGGGGGAGAGGACGGGGGTGCTCTAGCCAGAGTGTGAGGGGGGAGAGGATCGGGGGTGCTGTGGCCAGAGTGTGAGGGGGATGGGATCGAGGGTGCAGTGGCCAGAGTGTGAGGGGGGAGGGAATCGAGGGTGCAGTGACCAGAGTGTGAGGGGGGAGAGGATCGGGGGTGCTGTGGCCAGAGTGTGAGGGGGATGGGATCGGGGGTGCAGTGGCCAGAGTGTGAGGGGGGAGGGAATCGAGGGTGCTGTGGCCAGAGTGTGAGGGGGATGGGATCGAGGGTGCTGTGGCCAGAGTGTTTGGGGGGATGGGATCGGGGGTGCTGTGGCCAGAGTGTGAGGGGGGAGAGGACGGGGGTGCTGTGGCCAGAGTATGAGGGGGAATGGGATCGAGGGTGCAGTGGACAGAGTGTGAGGGGGGAGAGGACGGGGGTGCTGTGGCCAGAGTATGAGGGGGGATGGGATCGAGGGTGCAGTGGCCAGAGTGTGAGGGGGGAGGGGACCGGGGGTGCAGTGGCCAGAGTGTGAGGGGTCAATAACGGGCTGAGGGGGGGCGGGGAGGACATGCAGGGTTCTCTCACTTGCTTCTGCGCCTCCGACCTGGCATGTCGCGACCTCCCGGGTGGCCAGAGTGTGAGGGGGGAGGGAATCGGGGGTGCAGTGGCCAGAGTGTGAGGGGGGATGGGATCGAGGGTGCAGTGGCCACAGTGTGAGGGGGGAGAGGAGCGGGGGTGCAGTGGCCAGAGTGTGAGGGCGGAGAGGACGGGGGTGCTGTGGCCAGATTGTGAGGGGGGATGGAATCGGGGGTGCAGTGGCCAGAGTGTGAGGGGGGAGAGGATCGGGGGTGCTGTGGCCAGAGTGTGAGGGGGGAGAGGATCGAGGGTGCTGTGGCCAGAGTGTGAGGGCGAAGGAATCGGGGGTGCAGTGGCCAGAGTGTGAGGGGGGAGAGGACGGGGGTGCAGTGGCCAGAGTGTGAGGGCGGAGAGGACCGGGGTGCTGTGGCCAGAGTGTGAGGGGGATGGGATCGAGGGTGCTGTGGCCAGAGTGTGAGGGGGGAGAGGACGGGGGTGCTGTGGCCAGAGTATGAGGGGGGATGGGATCGAGGGTGCAGTGGACAGAGTGTGAGGGGGGAGGGGACCGGGGGTGCAGTGGCCAGAGTGTGAGGGGGGCGATAACGGGCTGAGGGGGGGGCGGGGAGGACATGCAGGGTTCTCTCACTTGCTTCTGCGCCTCCGACCTGGCATGTCGCGACCTCCGGGTGGCGGATCCCCCAGTGAGGTCCAGGGCCCTCTGCTCGTGAACGTTTAGGGGGTGCAGCACAGGCGAACCCCCTCCGGTTCTCATACGCTCACGATGGTTGTGAGCTGTCTTGTCCTGGGGGGGGGTTGGATAAAGCATCACAATTAGGCGGGTATCATCAGAGCGTGCAGATATAGGCTATATTAATGCTGGGTGGGGAGGCAGTTGGAGCCACGCCATGGCATCTCTCCAGGGGGTCGCGGTGCTCATGTGGGTCGAGTACAACGTTGTGCACCCTGACCCCCCCCCACTTCCCCCCCTCATGCCCGGGGGTGGGGGGGTTGGTTGTGACCCAGGGGCACCCTCATGGCAGCCCTAGTGAGGTTGTGCAGCTTCCTCCTACACTGCTCCACTCACAGCGGTGCCAACGTCGCGCCAGCCGCGCCTCACCGTGCTGGACGGCTGGCGATGCCCACGTCTTGGACAGAGGGTGGCCCTTCGTTGTTCAACCTCATCGAGGAGGGTGTCCAGGTCCGTGTCCCGGAACCTCAATGCGGCTCGTCGGGGCTCAGCCACCTCTCCTCCTCCTCCTGGGTCCTTCCGTGCGCGGGTCGCGCCATTTATGGCGCTGCGCCGTGTCATTCGGGCGTCGCGCGCTTACGACGCTGCTTTCGCGCCACGTCCCCCCGAGTTCCTCACGGCCCCGCTCCTAGCCCATTTTCGGGCCCTGAATCGATCGCGATCGGGGCCGTTTCGCGCCGTATTGAAACTCGACGGCGTTGACGACGGCGCAGGGACACGGTCGTTACATCGGAGAATCCCGCCCAGGGTGCCTTACTTTTTCATGCAGAGTTATTGTTGGAATAGAGCGGAACACTGTACTGGGTTACTTACTTTTTCAATGGATGGAACTTTGGGGATCAAATTCTAAAGCCCCCAAATCTGCCCACATGCAACATGATCAATGGGTGCCTGTTGACTGCGATGCGAACGGCAAATCAACTGCTTCAGCAGGCAGCCAATATCGCGAGGCACATTTGGATGGTATCACATTGAAGAAGACATGCAATTCTGCAAAGATTAATGATTACCCAGAGGACTGGGAATGTTTTAGAAACCAGTAAATGGTGACTAAAAAAAAAGAGGGACATATTGGAGTAAGTTGGAACCATTGAACCACAGAAACCTATGGCACAGAAAGAGGCCATTCAACCCACTGAGCCTGTGCCAGCAAGAAATACGAGAAGACTTTTCATACAATATAAATTGTTGTCCCCCGCCCCCCCCCCCAACCCCTGTTACTGTTGGTAATTTCTTGCGAGCTGTCCTGATGAACGCACGGTGAAAATCTTTGACCGAATGTCTCTCCAATCCCACCTTCCAGCACCTGCTCCACGGTTCTGCAGGCTGCAGCACTTCAGGCTCTGATCCAGGTACCTTTTAAGCGTCGAGTGCTTCTGCCTCAACCACCATTTTATGCAGTGAGTTCCAGACACCCACCACCCTCTGGATGAAGAACGTTTTCCTCAACTTCCCTCCAATCCTTGAATCTATGCCCCCTTGTAACTGTCCCCTCTGCCAGGGGAAACTTCTCAATCTTGACCTCTCATCATCTTGTCATCCCTTCGCCCGTCAGTTCGAAGGAAAACAACGCTAGCCTATCCAATCTTCCCTCACAGCTACAACTTTCAATTGGCAACTAGCAATAAGGATAAAAACAGAAAGTATATAAACGGGATAGTTGCTAAAATGAGCATTGGTTACTTAGGTGATGAGGCTGGAGAACTAATCATGGAAAACTAGGAAATGACAGAGATTTTGAATTCCTATTTTGTATCGGTCCTTACAATGAAAGACGCAAAAGGCATCTCAAGTATAGTCGAAAAGCAAGGTACAAAAAGGAGGAGGGAGCATAAACCAAACATGATCGCCAGGGAAAAATACTAGACAAAAATAATGGGACTTGAGGCTGACAAGTCCCCTGGATCTGATGGTTGCATCCCAGGGTCTTAAAAGAAGTGGCTGCAGAGATAGTTGATGTAATGTCAGACACTTCTCAAATATCACACTTCCATCACTCACCTACCAACAATCTCTTTCTTCAAGTTATTCATGAAGGCCTTCGCAACGTTGCCCCTCACCTGAGGTGTGGTGATCCTCAGGTTAAATCATCACCTGTCAGCCCTCCCACTCAAAGAGGAAAGAAGCTTATGGTCATCTGGGACTGTGGTGACTTTACCTTTTACCTTACCTCTATTCATCAGGACTCATACCTGCCATTCTGCAAGCCCTACACCTACAGCTCACAGCACATAAACACTGCCAGCTATTCAGCTGTTACAGTCAAACAGACTGCATAAAATTCACTGGCACACTTCCCTCACTGTTGCAGGACAAGGTGACAGGCTAATTGGAGAAGGTAAACTCCTCTGCTTGTCCAGAGAGACCTGGGTGTGCTAGTGCATGAGTCGCAAAAAGTTGGTTTTCAGGTGCAACAGGTGATTAAGAAGGCAACTGGAATTTTGTCCTTCATTGCTAGAGGGATGGAGTTTAAGACTAGGGAGGTTATGCTGCAATTGTATAAGGTGTTAGTGAGGCCACACCTGGAGTATTGTGTTCAGTTTTGGTCTCCTTACTTGAGAAAGGACGTACTGGCACTGGAGGGTGTGCAGAGGAGATTCACTAGGTTAATCCCAGAGCTGAAGGGGTTGGATTACGAGGAGAGGTTGAGTAGACTGGGACTGTACTCGTTGGAATTTAGAAGGATGAGGGGGGATCTTATAGAAACATATAAGATTATGAAGGGAATAGATAGGATAGATGCGGACAGGTTGTTTCCACTAGCGGGTGAAAGCAGAACTAGGGGGCATAGCCTCAAAATAAGGGGAAGTAGATTTAGGACTGAGTTTAGGAGGAACTTCTTCACCCAAAGGGTTGTGAATCTATGGAATTCCTTGCCCAGTGAAGCAGTAGAGGCTCCTTCATTAAATGTTTTTAAGATAAAGATAGATAGTTTTTTGAAGAATAAAGGGATTAAGGCTTATGGTGTTCGGGCCGGAAAGTGGAGCTGAGTCCACAAAAGATCAGCCATGATCTCATTGAATGGTGGAGCAGGCTCGAGGGGCCAGATGGCCTACTCCTGCTCCTAGTTCTTATGTTCTTATGTTCTTATGTCCTGATCCCCATAGTGGGGGAAGATATTATGTAATGTACGACTTAAGCACATGGACTGCACAAAGGTTATAAAACAAGGTTTGTTTATTCTACTGGCATAAAAGTGGCATCAACCCTCAAAGGAATGCATACTGTTAATCTTTAACTCTGTCCAGGTCCCAGATATTGTCATGCATAGTGCTGTTCCATGCAAGTAGGCCACTTCCAGCGTGTTCTCTCTGAATCTATTACCATGTGACGCAATACATCATACCATCGGCAATGATATTCTCCAGTGCCACCTTAACCATTGCTTTCCTGAGTGCCTTTACACATAAAGACATGATACAACAATGGTCACTGGTATCTCACCCAGATAAGTTCTTCTGGTCAGAAATGGATTGCCTAGGTTCTCTCCTCTATTCTACTTCCTTCCTCATCCACCTCATGCTCCGACTTCTCAATAGGAGGGGTTGTCCCCTCAAAATGACAAGGTTGTGTAACATTTTCTGTATCCCTTCACAGGATCTGGGCATCACTGGATAAGCCAGAATTTGTTGTCCATCCTTAATTGCCCATGGAAGGTGGTGGCGAGCCACTCCCTTATATCTCTGCCGTCCACACAGTGTGTGGGTGCATGCACAGTGCTCTCCGGAAGAGATTTCCAGAATTTTGACCCAGCGAAAGTGAAGGAACGGCGGTGATATAGTTCCAAGCCAGGAAGATACGTCAAGGCTCGGAGGGGAATGATAATTAACTGATAAATATTAACAGAAAAATCTGGAATAGTGGAACAAAACCTAGTCTGAGTAATTGTAGCCTTGGATTGTCATTCAAACCACTTCTAGTTCACTCATTTTCTTGAGGGACGAAAATCTGCCAGCCTTGCCAGGCCTGGTCTACGTGTGATGCCCGGCCCACAGCAATGTGGTTAGCTCTTAACTGCGTGTGAAATGGCCTGGCAAGCCACTCAGTAATGAGCAGGCCTTGCCAGTGTCAGCCATGTCCTCCCAACAAATTTGTAAAATATGCCCATCGATATGGATAATGCCAAGGCTATCCATTCTTTTTAACTCACTGTGTCAGAACGGAATGCAGCCAAGTCGTGTATGTGACTGTCCGGGTGAAGGTTCCCCCATGTTGCAGTTTAAATTGAGGTGTTCTTTCTTTCAAAAGGTGTGGGGGGAATAATACTTCCTGCCTTTCCTGAAATAATTCTGGGGACACTTTCAGAGTGAGTGGCATTGCACGTATCCGCTTTGGTTTTGTTTAACTTGAAGTACTCAATTCTGTTTTTTAACCAATAAAGGGGCAATTTAGCGTGGCCAATCCACCTATCCTGCACATCTTTTTGGGTTGTGGGGAATGAGACCCACACAGATACAGGGAAAATGTGCAAACTCCACACGGACAGTGACCCGGGGTCGGGATTCAACCCGGGACCTCGGCGCCGTGAGGCAGCAGTGCTAACCACTGCGCCACCGTGCCCACCCCGCCCCCACCCCCGCTTTGGTTGTAAATACAATACAGAGTGGAGTCCATCATGCGGAACATTCTCTGCAAGGATGTAGCTGTAGAACTGCTGCACCAAAACACCAGACAAATGTTTCCAAAGAAATATTGGCTGCCCGCTGAACTATATTCACAAATCGTGCATCAACTCGTACCCACTGATAGATTTTATGCTGACTCACCTTTCCCTGTGCCCACTGTTTAAAAAGGAGGAGCTATTAATCACCTTGTGATACACTCACTGTGAATGTACAGCAAGAGCATTTGGCTTCTTTTATTATGTACACAGCATCACTATAGACACAGTGACACAGCACTCAGAGAAGACTTTGTGACTTTGTAATATTTGCAACTGCTTTGACAAAGGTCTATTTTCAGTGAATACTCGCAAGGGGACGCATGATCTGTATTAGTGTTGCAGGTAGGCTTACATTAACACTGACATGAAGTTACTGTGAAAATCCCCTCGTCGCCACACTCCAGAGCCTGTTCGGGTACACTGAGGGAGAATTCGGAATGTCCAATTCGCTGAAAAGCACGTCTTTCGGGACTTTTTGGGAGGAAACCGGAGCGCCTGGAGAAAAGCCACGCAGACAAGGAGAGCACGTGCAGACTCCGCACAGACAGTGACCCAAGCCGGGAACTCGGGCCCCTGGTGCTGAGAAGCAACAGTGCTAAGCACTCGGTTACCGTACCGGTACCGCCCATGTTCATTTTTGAATGTAAATCCTAATTTCGTTTCTTATTCATTTATGGGATGTGGGCGTGGCTGGCAAGGCCAACATCTGTTGCCATCCCTAATTGCCCTTGAATTGAGCATCTCGCTCGGCAATGTCAGGCAGACAGTTAAGAGTCAACAACCTTGTTGCAACACTGGGGCGAAATTCTCCCCCAACGCCGGGATGTCCGCCGACTGGCGCCAAAGACGGCGCCAATCAGACGGGCATCGCGCCGGCCCAAAGGTGCGGAATGCTCCGCATCTTTGGCGGCCTAGCCCCAACATTGAGGGGCTAGGCCGACGCCGGAGGGATTTCCGCCCCGCCAGCTGGCGGAAATGGCGTTTGCTGCCCCGCCAGCTGGCGCGGAAATGCGGCGCATGCGCGGGAGCGTCAGCGGCCGCTGTCAGTTTCCCGGCACATGCGCGGGAGCGTCAGCGGCCGCTGTCAGTTTCCCGCGCATGCGCAGTGGGGAGAGTCTCTTCCGCCTCCGCCATGGTGGAGGCCGTGGCGGAGGCGGAAGGGAAAGAGTGCCCCCACGGCACAGGCCCGCCCGCGGATCGGTGGGCCCTGATCGCGGGCCAGGCCACCGTGGGGGCACCCCCGGGGTCAGATCGCCCCGCGCCCCCCCCAGGACCCCGGAGCCCGCCCACGCCGCCTGGTCCCGCCGGTAAATACCAGGTTTGATTTACGCCGGCGGGACAGGCAATTTCTGGGCGGGACTTCGGCCCATCCGGGCCGGAGAATCCAGCGGGTGGTCCCGCCAACCGGCGCGGCCCGATTCCCGCCCCCGCCCAATCTCCGGTACCGGAGACTTCGGCGGGGGCGGGATTCACGGCGGCCAATGGCCATTCTCCGACCCGGCGGGGGGTCGGAGAATGACGCCCCTGGAGTCAGATGTAGGCCAGACCAAGTAAAGAGGGCAGATTTCCTTCTCTCAAGGATATTAATGAACCAAATGGTTCCAACAATTAATGATAGTTCCATGGGCTTAATTACTGAGACTAGCTTTTCAATTCCAGATTTATTTAATTGAATTTAAATTCTAGCAGTGCATGGTGGGATTTCCACCTGCGTCCCCAGCCTGGGCATTTGGCTTACAAGTTCAGTCACAATACCAGAGTCCCCATTTCATTGGCTGCTCCAAAGTTGTGACACATGGAAGGTGTTTTGGACTCTGCATATCCTCTGCATAACAGGTCTATTTAGTATTGTCTTGTGTGTTGCAACCATGCCGCATCGTGTCAGCCAAATACATTCAACAACAAATTCATCCTTGGCCCCTTATGCACATCTGACAGCCACAGCAACCTGCATTTGTATACAACCTACGCTTCACTGGAGTTGTATCAGATTAAATTTGACACTGAGCCACAGAGAGGGATATTAGGATGTGGCCAAACACAGGGCCAACAAGAAAGGCTTTAAGGAGGAAGGAAAGAGAGGTAGCGAGGTTTGGAAAGGGAATTTAGATCTAGATTTATGGTCACGTGTACCGAGGTACAGTGACCATAATAGGCTATCCCCCCCTTTGGATACTGTCAGGGGGGATAGCCTATCAGGGGAAAACAGCAGCAACCAGAGCAGTGGCACCACGGCTGGCTCTGATGTTCAGAAGGGAGGGTCAAAGCGCAGAAGAGTAATAGTAATAGGGGACTCTATAGTCAGGGGCACAGATAGGCGCTTCTGTGGACATGAAAGAGACTCCAGGATGGTATGTTGCCTCCCTGGTGCCAGGGTCCAGGATGTCTCCGAACGGGTAGAGGGCATCCTGAAGGGGAGGCCAAACAGGCTGAGGTCGTTGTACATATTGGTACTAACGACATAGGCAGGAAGGGGCATGAGGTCCTGCAGCAGGAGTTCAGGGAGCTAGGCAGAAAGTTAAAAGACAGGACCTCGAGGGTTGTAATCTCGGGATTACTCCCTGTGCCACGTGCCAGTGAGGCTAGAAATAGGAAGATAGAGCAGCTAAACACGTGGCTAAACATCTGGTGTAGGAGGGAGGGTTTCCGTTATCTGGACCACTGGGAGCTCTTCCGGGGCAGGTGTGACCTGTATAAGAAGGACGGGTTGCATCTAAACCGGAGAGGCATAAATATCCTGGCCGCGAGGTTTGCTAGTGTCACACGGGAGGGTTTAAACTAGTATGGCAAGGGGGTGGGCACGGGAGCAATAGGTCAGAAGATGAGAGCATTGAGGGAGAACTAGGGAATAGGGACAGTGTGGCTCTGAGGCAGAGCAGACAGGGAGGAGTTGCTGAACACAGCGGGTCTGGTGGCCTGAAGTGCATATGTTTTAATGCAAGAAGTATTACGGGTAAGGCAGATGAACTTAGAGCTTGGATTAGTACTTGGAACTATAATGTTGTTGCCATTACAGAGACCTGGTTGAGGGAAGGGCAGAATTGGCAGCTAAACGTTCCAGGATTTAGATGTTTCAGGCAGGATAGAGGGGGATGTAAAAGGGGTGGCGGAGTTGCGCTACTGGTTAGGGAGAATATCACAGCTGTACTACGGGAGGACACCTCAGAGGGCAGTGAGGCTATATGGGTAGAGATCAGGAATAAGAAGGGTGCAGTCACAATGTTGGGGGTTTACTACAGGCCTCCCAACAGCCAGCGGGAGATAGAGGAGCAGATAGGTAGACAGATTTCGGAAAACAGTAAAAACAGCAGGATTGTGGTGATGGGAGACTTCAACTTCCCCAATATTGACTGGGAATCACTTAGTGCCAGGGGCTTAGACAGTGCAGAGTTTGTAAGGAGCATCCAGGAGGGCTTCTTAAAACAATATGTAGACAGTCCAACGAGGGAAGGGGTGGTACTGGACCTGGTATTGGGGAATGAGCCCGGCCAGGTGGTAGAAGTTTCAGTAGGGGTGCATTTCAGGAACAGTGACAACAATTCAGTAAGTTTTTCTGGTGGACAAGGATAAGAGTGGTCCTAGGATGAATGTGCTAAATTGGGGGAAGGCTAATTATAACAATATTCGGCGGGATCTGAAGAACATAGATTGGGGGCGGATGTTTGAGGGCAAATCAACATCTGACATGTGGGAGGCTTTCAAGTGTCAGTTGAAAGGAATTCAGGACCGGCATGTTCCTGTGAGGAAGAAGGATAAATACGGCAATTTTCAGGAACCTTGGATAACGAGAGATATTGTAGGCCTCGTCAAAAAGAAAAAGGAGGCATTTGTCAGGGCTAAAAGGCTGGGAACAGCCGAAGCCTGTGTGGAATATAAGGAAAGTAGGAAGGAACTTAAGCAAGGAGTCAGGAGGGCTAGAAGGGGTCACGAAAAGTCATTGGCAAATAGGGTTAAGGAAAATCCCAAGGCTTTTTACACGTACATAAAAAAGCAAGAGGGTAGCCAGGGAAAGGGTTGGCCCACTGAAGGATAGGCAAGGGAATCTATGTGTGGAGCCAGAGGAAATGGGCGAGGTACTAAATGAATACTTTGCATCAGTATTCACCAAAGAGAAGGAATTGGTTGATGTTGAGTCTGGAGAAGGGTGTGTAGATAGCCTGGGTCACATTGAGATCCAAAAAGACGAGGTGTTGGGTGCCTTAAAAAATATTAAGGTAGATAAGTCCCCAGGGCCTGATGGGATCTACCCCAGAATACCGAAGGAGGCTGGAGAGGAAATTGCTGAGGCCTTGACAGAAATCTTTGGATCCTCACTGTCTTCAGGTGATGTCCCGGAGGACTGGAGAATAGCCAACGTTGTTCCTCTATTTAAGAAGGGTAGCAAGGATAATCCAGGGAACTACAGGCTTGTGAGCCTTACTTCAGTGGTAGGGAAATTACTGGAGAGAATTCTTCGAGACAGGATCTACTCCCATTTGGAAGCAAATGGACGTAGAAGTGAGAGGCAGCATGGTTTTGTGAAGGGGAGGTCGTGTCTCACTAACTTGATAGAGTTTTTCGAGGAGGTCACAAAGATGATTGATGCAGGTAGGGCAGTGGATGTTGTCTATATGGACTTCAGTAAGGCCTTTGACAAGGTCCCTCATGGTAGACTAGTACAAAAGGTGAAGACACACGGGATCAGGGGTGAGCTGGCAAGGTGGATACAGAACTGGCTAGGTCATAGAAGGCAGAGAGTAGCAATGGAAGGATGCTTTTCTAATTGGAGGGCTGTGACCAGTGGTGTTCCACAGGGATCAGTGCTGGGACCTTTGCTCTTTGCAGTATATATAAATGATTTGGAGGAAAATGTAACTGGTCTGATTCGTAAGTTTGCAGACGACACAAAGGTTGGTGGAATTGCGGATAGCGATGAGGACTGTCAGAGGATACAGCAGGATTTAGATTGTTTGGAGACTTGGGCAGAGAGATGGCAGATCGAGTTTAATCCGGCCAAATGTGAGGTTATGCATTTTGGAAGGTCTAATGCAGGTAGGGAATATACAGTGAATGGTAGAACCCTCAAGAGTATTGAAAGTCAGAGAGATCTAGGAGTACAGGTCCACAGGTCACTGAAAGGGGCAACACAGGTGGAGAAGGTAGTCAACAAGGCATACGGCATTCTTGCCTTCATTGGCCGGAGCATTGAGTATAAGAATTGGCAAGTCATGTTACAACTGTATAGAACCTTAGTTAGGCCACACTTGGAGTATAGTGTTCAATTTTGGTCGCCACACTACCAGAAGGATGTGGAGGATTTAGAGAGGGTGCAGAAGAGATTTACCAGAATGTTGCCTGGTATGGAGGGCATTAGCTATGAGGAGCGGTTGAATAAACTCGGTTTGTTCTCACTGGGACAAAGGAGGCTGAGGGGCGACCTGATAGAGGTCTGCAAAGTTATGAGGGGCATAGACAGAGTGGATAGTCAGAGGCTTTTCCCCAGGGTAGAGGGGTCAATTACTAGTGGGCATAGGTTTAAGGTGAGAGGGGCAAGGTTTAGAGTAGATGTACGAGGCAAGTTTTTTACACAGAGGGTAGTGGGTGCCTGGAACTCGCTACTGGAGGAGATGGTGGAAGCAGGGACGATAGGGACATTTAAGGGGCATCTTGACAAATACATGAATAGGATGGGAATAGAGGGATACGGACCCAGGAAGTGTAGAAGATTGAAGTTTAGTCGGGCAGCACGGGCTTGGAGGGCCGAAGGGCCTGTTCCTGTGCTGTACATTTCTTTGTTCTTTGTTCTTTGTTGTTCTTTTGAAAAGTATTGTTCTGCGTACAGTCCAGGCAGATTGTTCCGTACATGAAAAAACATAGGACATACGATGAATACACAATGTAAACACAAAGACATAGACATCGGGTGAGCCGATGTATAGTGTTACAATAGTAGCAAAGGTGTGTAGAGAGATCACTTCAGTCCATAAGAGGGTCATTCAGGAGTCAAGTAACAATGGGGAAGAAGCTGGTTTTGAGTCTTTTAGTGTATGTTCTCAGACTTTTGTATCTCCTGCCCGATGGAAAAGGTTAGAAGAGAGAATACCAGGGTAGGCGAGGTCTTTGATTATGCTGCCCGCTTTCCCAAGGCAGCGGGAGGTGTAGACAGGGTCAATGGATGGGAGGCGGGTTTGTGTGATGGACTGGACCGTGTTCACGACTCTCTGTACTTTCTTACGGTCTAGAGCCAAGCAGTTGCCATACCAGGCTGTGATGCAGCCAGATAGGATGCTTTCTATGGTGCATCTGTAAAACCTGGTAAGAGTCAATGTTGACATGCTGAATTTCCTTAGCTTCCTGAGGAAGTATAGGCGCTGTTGTGCTTTCTTGGTCGTAGCATCGACGTGGGTGGACCAAGACAGATTATTGGTGATGTGTATAACAAGGAATTTGAAGCTGCTAACCATCTCCACCTCAGCCCCGTTGATGCAGACAGGGGTGTGGATGATACTTTGTGTCCTGAAGTTGATGACCAGCTCTTTCGTTTTGCTGACATTGAGGGAGAGATTGTTGTCATTACCATGGCACTAGGTTCTCTATCTCCCTCCTGTACTCTGACATCGTTGTTCAAGATCCGACCCACTATGGTTGTGTCATCAGCAAACTTGTAGCCGGAATTGGAACCGAATTTTGCCACACGGTCGTGTGTGTGTAGAGAGTATAGTAGGGGCTAAGTACGCAGCCTTGCAGGGCCCCTGTATTGAGGATTATTGTGGAGGAGTGTTGTTGTTTACCCTTACTGATTGTGGTCTGTGGGTCAGGAAGTCGAGGATCCAGTTGCAGAGTGAGGAGCCAAGTCCTAGGTTTAGGAGTTTGGATGTGAGCTTGGCTGGGAGATCCAGTCAATGAATAGGAGCCTGACATAGGAGTTCTTGTTGTCGAGATGCTCCAGGGATGAGTGTAGGGCCAGGGAGATGGCGTCTGCTGTGGACCGGTTGTGGCAGTATGCGAATTGTAGTGGATCAAAGCATTCTGGAAGTATAGAGTCAATGGGTGGGATTCTCTGTCCCGTTACACCCATTTTCGGGTAAGGCTCGCCCCTGACGGCAGCGGGATTCTAGTCCGGTAGGTCAATGGGGTCTCCCATTGTGGACATGCCCGCGCCGTTAGAAAATCCGTAGGTGTGAGTGCGCTGCCGGGGAAACAGAGGAACCTGCCAATGGAGAATCCAGACCCGATGTGTCTCACGACCAACCTCTCGAAGCGCTTCATAATGATAGATTATGATTATAGAATTATAGCTTATATAGATTATAGAATTCCAGAATTTAGGAGCTTGCCAGTTGAAGGCATAGTCACCAGTGAATCAGCATTGAAAATCTGAGATGTACTAGAGGACAGAAGTGGAGAATCGAAGTTTCATAAAGCTGCATGTAAGGAAACATAATGATGCCCCACTGTACGCATACTTCAAAATCTAAAAAATTGTAGTCGTAATGACAATGAAATAATTTAATTATTCTCATTTTTTGAACCCCTTTGGTTCCTTTCGAGTCGACCCTCTTCCCTGACTGAGATGATAGTGTGGAATCTGCCCACATTGGCTGGCAGCTCTTACAGTTCCAGCAGCGCTGAATAGTGGTCACCGTTGGGACTGCAGGCAGTCCCCAGGACGAGGAGGATATGGCCACCGGAGAGGGACTTTGGATGGGGGACACTCGAAGAGGGGCAGGTTGTGGGTGTGGGCGCTGGGGTGGGGGGTGGGGGTGGGGGGATGGGAATGCAGGCTTTGAATGCCAGGCAGGGAGGCCCAAAGGGAGGGTACCATCTTGGAAGGGGTGCCCCTAAATGCACGCAGCCAATCTCTTCCTCCACTCAAAGGAGGTAACATTATTATTAATTCCCCTATGTCGCACCCTTTCACCCAATCTGCTGAAACAGAGCCTCGCCCACTCTGGCTGGTCTCCCACTGGGCAGCATATCAAAGTGGTGGAGGCAGGTCTGGACTCTCAAATGCCCATTAATTTACCATTGAACAGCCTCAATAGGCCTACAGGCAGGCTGCCTTACCCAGCCCCACCTATATCATAGGGAACAGATTGGGGATGGGCAGGAAGTTTGTGTGCAGACCACCCAATGTATTTTATGCGCTCCCCACCAACATCTACAGAATCCACGGCCGACTGGATGCTGTAAAATCCAGCCCCTTGGAAAAGCACAATTGTACCTCACAATGAGTCAATTGTGATGTATCTGAGACTCTGCTTCCAGCAGTGATATTCTGACAAGGTGGGGCTTCTGCCCACACCTCTGACACTGCCATGCCTAACACCCAGCTTTCTGACTCAGGTATGATCCCAGTGGCACAACTCCAGCACGGGACGAGTCAGAAACAGTATTAAAGGGACAGAGGCACACTAAAAATTAATCGGAATAGTTGTCCCATTGAAGGCCTCAGCTGAGACCAGCGCGAGGGGAGGATGATTAAAGGTCCCATGCCTCTGAGATGGAGGGGAGAAGGAATCACCTGGCTCATTATTCCCTTTCTTTGGCCTATAAATGGCTCTGTAAATAGACTTCAGGAGGGGTTCCACCAGTCATGAGGAAGAAGATGCAGGGATACAGACTCCACCCTCTGCAGGGATCTTCATAGACATACCATCCCTCACTCCGCACTGCTAATGTACCCAACTTCCCCAAAGAGAATCCGCTACATATTTTATTAATATCCCTACGGCACCTTCAAATAAAAAATCCCTGGAGATATTCCACATGATTGTCACATGAGGGGCAGCACGGTAGCACAAATGGATAGCACTGTGGCTTCACAGCTCCAGGGTCCCAGGTTCGATTCCCGGCTTGGGTCACTGTCTGTGTGGAGTCTGCACGTCCTCCCCGTGTGTGCATGGGTTTCCTCCGGGTACTCCGGTTTCCTCCCACAGTCCAAAGACGTGCAGGTTAGGTGGATTGGCCATGATAAATTTCCCTTAGTTACCAAAAAAATTAGGAGGGGTTATTGGGTTACGGGGATAAGATGGAGGTGAGGGTTTAAGTGGGTTGGTGCAGGCTCGATGGGCCGAATGGCCTCCTTCTGCACTGTATGTTATATGTTCTAATTACCTCAGGGATCCATTTGACAACTCCCCGCTTTCACTTCTGGCGGAAGATTGTTGCATCCATGGGGTTGATGCCCACTGACCACCGTTATGTAGCCATAGCTGCATCAGAATCCATCGTAACCACGGCCAATCTAGTCAGCTCTGAGCTCATTTCACCTTTGGAAATATGGAAGCTGGTTATTTCATAGAAAGTCAGTTACCCCTCCCGGAGAATCATCAGCCAATTGTACAAATCCATTCTCTCATTTCTCAGTGTCAATTTTATTTTTGAACCAAATTACATTTGCTAACAAAGTCACATTGAATACTATACTCTCGTGGAAAGTCAGCTTAATTACAATCAGACTACAATAAATCTTAAGCTCCACAGAGCATTTATCATCTCAGAACTTAGTTGTGATCAACTAAAACCTATTTAGCTTGAGACTATCTCTATAAATAACATCATTAACTGCAAAATATTAGTTTTATCTGATTGTTCCTTTTATGTTTTGTGTTAGTTTTATTTAGGCCCGATTTCTTAGTCCTACTGATTCAAGCGTTCCTCGCATTCAAATTCCTCCCCTCTACTTCGATTAAACTTTCTTCTGAATAACCTCTTTAGTTTGGCTCCTATTAATGGGCGGGATTCTCCCCTACCCGGCAGGGCGGGGGGTCCCGGCGGGATGGAGTGGCGTGAACCACTCCGGCGTCAGGCCGCCCCAAAGGTGCGGATTTCTTGGCACCTTTAGGGGCCAAGCACTCATCGTGAGGGGCTAGGCCCACGCCGGAGTGGTTGCCGTCACACCAGCTGGTGTGGAAGGCCTTTGGCGCCACGCCAGACAGGGCCGAAAGGACTTCATCGGGCGGCGGAAGTCCGCGCATGCGCGGAACGTCAGCGGCCGCTGATGTCATCCCCGCGCATGCGTGGGGGGGGTCTCTTACGCGTCGGCCATCGTGGAGGCTGTGGCCGAGGCGGAAGAAAAAGAGTGCCCCCACGGCACAGGCCCGCCCGCGGATCGGTGGGCGCCGATCGCGGGCCAGGCCACCGTGGGGGCACCCCCTGGGGCCAGATCGCCCCCCAGGAG
Source organism: Scyliorhinus torazame (assembly GCF_047496885.1). Classification (NCBI taxonomy): domain Eukaryota; kingdom Metazoa; phylum Chordata; class Chondrichthyes; order Carcharhiniformes; family Scyliorhinidae; genus Scyliorhinus; species Scyliorhinus torazame. The sequence continues at coordinate 54,456,346 of NC_092712.1, forward strand.
CCCGCCCGCGCCGCCAGTCCCACTGGTAAGGTAGGCGGTTTGACTCACGTCAGCGGGACTGGCATGACAGTAGCGGGACGTCGGCCCATCGCGGGCTGGTGAATCGCCGGGGGGGGTCTCGCCGACCGGCGCGGCGCGATTCACACCCCCGCCGCATTTTCGGTGCCGGAGAATTCGGCTGCCGGCGGGGGCGGGATTCACGCCGCCCCCCGGCAATTCTCCAACCTGGCGGGGGTGTCGGAGAATCCCGCCCAATGTGTTTGTTTTCCTTCTAATTCTTCGCAGTCGACGGGCGGGATTCTACGACCGCTCGGCAGGTCGGAGAATCGCCGGGGGGCGGCGTAAATCCCACCCGGCCGCCCCGCGATATTCTCCGGCCCCCCCCAAATCCCATCGGCGTGAATCCCGCCGCGCGCCTCGGAGAATGGCGAAACCGGCGCGACGCAACGGGCCCCGGGGCTGGCTCAATTCTCCGGGCCGGATGGGCCGAAGTCCTGCTAACGTGACCACGGGTCACGCCAGCGTAAATCAAACCACCAATTTAACGACGTCAACCAGTCGTGATGGTTGACGCATGCCAGCGCGGAGGTAGGGGCCGGCATGGGGCTGCCACTGGAGAAGTCACAGCACGGCCGCAGGTTGTGGTGGAGATCGCAGGTGCCATTGGAGTGTGCGTGCCGGGGGGGGGGGGGGGGGGGGGGGGTGCGGAGGGGTTGGGGGGGAAGGCTGGGGGGAGCGGCTGGGTGGGAGGGGCTGGGGGGAGGGGCTGGCGTTGGAGGGGCTGAGGGGAGGAGCTGGGGGGAGGAGCTTGGGGGAGGTGCTGGGGGGGGAGAGCCTGCGGGAGGGGCTGTGGGGGAAGGTGTGGGGTGAAGGGGCTGGGGGAGGGGCTGGGAGGAGGGGCTGGGGAGGGAGGGGCTGAGGTTAGGGGCTGGGGAGGGAGGGGCTGGGGGATGGGGCTGGGGGAGGGGTTGGTGGGGGAGGGGCTGGGAGGAGGGGCTGGGGAGGGAGGGGCTGGGGGATGGGGCTGGGGGAGGGGCTCGAGGGGAGGGTGGGCATGTCGGGGAGGAGAGGGGAGGTGTTTAGGGAGGGTGTGTGCCAGGCGCATAGCTGCCACCTGATGGCACACCTGGCACCGCGTGGCACTGGGGGAGGACACCCTCTCCCTATGGCTGTCAAGGTTACAGTGGCCCTGAACTTCTATGCCACGGGGTCATCCCATACGCCGAGCGGGGACCTGTCCGGCATCTCGCAGGCATCGGTGCACCGGTGCACCCTTGCTGTGACAGACGCCCTATATGCCATTGCGGACCCCTACATCCAGTCCCCTGTGCACCGGGCCAGCCAGGATGCCTGGGCAGCGGGCTTCGCTGCCGTGGCCAGGATGCCCATGGTCCAGGGGGCGATCGATGGGATGCACTTCGTCGTGCGGCCACCTGCGGATAACAGGGCCGTGTTCACGAATAGGAAGGGGACCTATTCCATGAACGTGCAGGTGGTCTGTGACCACCGCATGAGGATCCTGCACGTCTGCGCCCGGTACCCGGGCAGTGTACATGACTCATTCGTATTGCCGCAGTCTTTCATCCCCACCGTGCTCGAGGGACACCCTCCCCGTCTGAAGGGCTAGTTGCTGCAGTCATGGCTTATGACACACAGACGGAGGCCACAGACTGATGCGGAGAACTGCTACAACGATGCCCAGGGGTGTGATAGGTGCTTTGGGCTGCTGAGATGTGCTTCGGGTGCCTGGACCGCTCTGGAGGGGCCCTCCAGTACCCGTCAGATAGGGTCGGCCGCATTGTTGTGGTGTGCTGCGGCCTGCACAACATAGCCCAGCAGAGGGGCGATGTGCCGCAGGCAGAGGAGGGGGAAGGGGAGGAGCAGCAAGATGAGGCGCAGACCTCCCAAGATGAGGAGGGTGGGGGCAATGGTGAAGACAGATGGGCTAGACATGGACGGGAGGCTGCCCACCGTTACCCGCTGGGTCAGCGGGCATGGGACAGGCTGAAAACCGCCCGGTTCACGGGCTAGGGGGGCGTGGGAATCCCTGAGTATGGGCACAGACTGCACACCACGGCACCAGCCTACCACCCTCACCCCACCCACCCACCCAACACCAACCACCCTCACCCGACGCACCCAATACCAACCACCCTCACCCCACCCAACACCAACCACTCTCACCCCGCCCACCCAACACCAACCACCCGTACCCCACCCGCCTGCACATCACCCCTCCATTACACATCCACCTGCGGCACAACGGGCCGGGCTCACACAGTTGCGGGTGGACGCGTGTCTATTGCAGGCCATGGAGGATGATGACAATCCGCCCTGCGATGAGCTCTGGGCTCTACATCGTTGGACAATGTCTGACCCATGGCCACAGTACCACCCTCCACCCAGACCGTCCCTGCAGCCGGCCGTGACACTGCAGCGCACGGTCCCATCGTCTGCCCGGGGTGATGGCGAGGGCGACTCAGGGGGAGTGGGGGCACACTCACCTGAGGCCGACGTTCTATCACCCCTCACACACCCACTGGCACTCACCTCACACCACACCCCCGCACGCATCGGACAGAGCACAAAGGCAGCTTCTGTAGGTGTGAAAGTGATTTTAATAACAAACAGCTCATACACGTGCCCTCGCCCCAGAACTAATCTGTGCCCTGCACCCGTGCCAACTTACTCAGTGTCTAATTTTTGGCCTTAAGGGCCCTATGACTACATCTAGGTGGTTCCCCAGACGGTGCAGCAGAACTGGAGGTGGACTCCTGTGATTCCTGCCCTCTGACACTGGATCCCTTTGGCGGCCGTTTCCTGGGGCACCTGGGACGGAAGGGGGGGTGTCCGAGGTGTCGCGGTGTTTTGGGACCTCCCCTACAGGGGGACCCGGAACTGGCCCCAGCACCTCCTCCTCCCTCGGGATGCCCGATGGCTCCCGGGCCTCTACATGCTCGGGGATGCGAACAGACCGAGCACCCAGCGCCCCCCCGACACTTGGCGCTGCCCGTCCTGGAGACCCGCGCTGGTATCAACAAGGGCCTGCAAGTTTGCAGCCATGGAGCTCAGGGAGTTGGCCATCCCTGTCTGTGTCTGGGCGACGCCGGCCAGCACCTGGGCAATGGCGCCGATGCCCTCAGCGATGGCCTGCAGAGACTGGGCCACTGCCAGCTGAGACTGGGGCACGGCGTTGAGTGTCTTTGCGATCTGCTGCTGGCTCTGGCTCGTGGCTGCCTGTGAGAGGGTGGCCATGTCCTGGGCCACGAAAGCCCCACACCTTGCATTCTGCGACCCATGTCTGACACCGTCGCACTCGTTGCCTCCACCGCGGACGCCACCCTGGGTGGCACGCATGACCGGCACCACTACCTGCTCCTGCACGCGGGTGGACTCCTCCACCTTCATCTGCAGCTGCTGCAAGCCGCCCGTCACCCCCTTCGGTCGTCCCTTGGTCTGTGCCTGCATCGGGTCCATGGGTGGTTGTGGTAACTCCAGGAACCCGGGACCCGTCTGGGCGGCAGATGGTTGCCTGCGCCAGGCTGCCCTCCGACCGCCCGCCCCTCGGCTGCTCCTGCCTCCACCTGCTGTACCGGGACGGCTGTGTTGTGCGCACCTGTTAGTGTCCCAGATGCCTCATCGCTAAAGTGCCCAACCGAGGTGAGTGTCTCTGCGATGGTGGAGGGTGTAGGAGATAGCAGTGGCGTAATGGCGTGCTCCTCATCTGACCCGAAGTCCGGGGGCCCCTGGAGTGGTGATTCCTGCCTATCCGTCCCCTGTGTGTGGGTGTCGTGTGCGTCAATGTCCTTGGCGTCGGTGTCCTGTGTGTCAGTGTCCTGTGTGTTAGGATCCTGTGTGTTAGGGTCCTGTGTGTCGGTGTCCTGTGTGTCGGTGTCCTGTATGTCAGTGTCCTGTGTGTCAGTGTCCTGTGTGTCAGTGTCCTGGGCGTCGGTGTCCTGTGCATCAATGTCCTGTGTGTTAGGGTCCTGTGTGTTAGGGTCCTGTGTGTCCGTGTCCTGTGTGTCAGTGTCCTGTGCGTCAGTGTCCTGTGTGTTAGGGTCCTTCCTGTGTGTTAGGGTCCTGTGTGTCGGTGTCCTGTGTGTCGGTGTCCTGTATGTCAGTGTCCTGTGTGTCAGTGTCCTGTGTGTCAGTGTCCTGGGCGTCGGTGTCCTGTGCATCAATGTCCTGTGTGTTAGGGTCCTGTGTGTTAGGGTCCTGTGTGTCCGTATCCTGTGCGTCAGTGCCCTGTGCGTCAGTGTCCTGTGCGTCGGTGTCCTGTGTGTTAGGGTCCTTCCTGTGTATTAGGGTCCTGTGTGTCGGTGTCCTGTGTGTCAGTGTCCTGGGCGTCGGTGTCCTGTGCATCAATGTCCTGTGTTTTAGGGTTCTGTGTGTTAGGGTCCTGTGTGTCGGTGTCCTGTGCATCAATGTCCTGTGCGTCGGTGTCCTGTGTGCTAGGGTCCTGTGTGTTAGGCTCCTGTGTGTCGGTTTCCTGAGCATCAGTGTCCTGTGTGTTAGGGTCCTTCCTGTGTGTTAGGGTCCTGTGTGTCCGTGTCCTGTGTCTCCGTGTCCTGTGCGTCAGTGTCCTGTGTGTCAGTGTCCTGTGTGTTAGAGTCCTTCCTGTGTGTTAGGGTCCTGTGTGTCCGTGTCCTGTGCGTCAGTGTCCTGTGCGTCAGTGTCCTGTGCGTCGGTGTCCTGTGTGTTAGGGTCCTTCCTGTGTGTTAGGGTCCTGTGTGTCGGTGTCCTGTGTGTCGGTGTCCTGTGTGTCAGTGTCCTGTGTGTCAGTGTCCTGGGCGTCGGTGTCCTGTGCATCAATGTCCTGTGTGTTAGGGTTTTGTGTGTTAGGGTCCTGTGTGTCCGTGTCCTGTGCGTCAGTGCCCTGTGCGTCAGTGTCCTGTGCGTCGGAGTCCTGTGTGTTAGGGTCCTTCCTGTGTGTTAGGGTCCTGTGTGTCGGTGTCCTGTGTGTCGGTGTCCTGTGTGTCAGTGTCCTGTGTGTCAGTGTCCTGGGCGTCGGTGTCCTGGGCGTCGGTGTCCTGTGTTTTAGGGTTCTGTGTGTTAGGGTCCTGTGTGTCGGTGTCCTGTGCATCAATGTCCTGTGCGTCGGTGTCCTGTGTGCTAGGGTCCTGTGTGTTAGGCTCCTGTGTGTCGGTTTCCTGAGCGTCAGTGTCCTGTGTGTTAGGGTCCTGTGTGTCGGTGTTCTGTGTGTCGGTGTCCTGTGTGTCCATGTCCCGTGCGTCAGTGTCCTGTGCGTCAGTGTCCTGTGCGTCGGTGTCCTGTGTGTTAGGGTCCTGTGCGTCAGTGTCCTGTGCGTCAGTGTCCTGTGTGTTAGGGTCCTGTGTGTTAGGGTCCTGTGTGTCAGTGTCCTGTGTGTTAGGGTCCTGTGTATCAGTGTCCTGTGTGTTAGGGTCCTGTGTGTCAGTGTCCTGTGCATCAATGTCCTGTGCATCAGTGTCCTGTGTGCTAGGGTCCTGTGTGTTAGGGTCCTGTGTGTCGGTGTCCTGAGCGTCAGTGTCCAGAGCGTCGGTGTCCTGTGTGTTAGGGTCCTGTGTGTTAGGTCCTGTGTGTCAGTGTCCTATGTGTGGGTGTCGTGTGCGTCAGTGTCCTGGGCGTCGGTGTCTTGTGTGTTAGGCTCCTGTGTCGGTGTCCTGTGCATCAATGTCCTGTGTGTTAGGGCCCTATGTGCTAGGATCCTGTGTGTTAGGGTCCTATGTGTTAGGGTCCTGTGTGTCTGTGTCCTGCACGTCAGTGTCCTGTGTGTTAGGGTCCTGTGTGTCGGTGTCCTGTGTGTTCGGGCCCTGTATGTCGGTGTCCTGTGTGTCGGTGTCCTGTGTGTCAGTGTCCTGTGCGTCAGTGTCCTGTGTGTCAGTGTCCTGTGTGTCAGTGTCCTGTGTGTTAGGGTCCTGTGTGTCGGTGTCCTGTGTGTCGGTGTCCTGTGTGTCGGTGTCCTGTGTGTTCGGGCCCTGTATGTCGGTGTCCTGTGTGTCGGTGTCCTGTGTGTCGGTGTCCTGTGTGTCAGTGTCCTGTGTGTCAGTGTCCTGTGTGTTAGGGTCCTGTGTGTCGGTGTCCTGTGTGTCAGTGTCCTGTGTGTCGGTGTCCTGTGTGTCGGTGTCCTGTGCATCAGTGTCCTGTGTGTCGGTGTCCTGTGTGTCAGTATCCTGTGCGTCAGTGTCCTGTGTGTCGGTGTCCTGTGTGTCGGTGTCCTGTGTGTCAGTGTCCTGTGTGTCAGTGTCCTGTGTGTTCGGGCCCTGTGCGTCAGTGTCCTGTGTGTCGGTGTCCTGTGTGTCAGTGTCCTGTGTGTTCGGGCCCTGTGTGTCGGTGTCCTGTGTGTCGGTGTCCTGTGTGTCAGTGTCCTGTGTGTTAGGGTCCTGTGTGTCGGTGTCCTGTGTGTCAGTGTCCTGTGTGTCGGTGTCCTGTGCATCAGTGTCCTGTGTGTCGGTGTCCTGTGTGTCAGTATCCTGTGCGTCAGTGTCCTGTGTGTCAGTGTCCTGTGTGTCGGTGTCCTGTGTGTCGGTGTCCTGTGTGTCAGTGTCCTGTGCATCAGTGCCTTGTGTGTCAGTATCCTGTGTGTCGGTGTCCTGTGTGTCGGTGTCCTGTGCATCAGTGTCCTGTGTGTCGGTGTCCTGTGTGTCAGTATCCTGTGCGTCAGTGTCCTGTGCGTCAGTGTCCTGTGCGTCAGTGTCCTGTGTGTCAGTGTCCTGTGTGTCGGTGTCCTGTGTGTCGGTGTCCTGTGTGTCGGTGTCCTGTGTGTCCATGTCCCGTGCGTCAGTGTCCTGTGCGTCAGTGTCCTGTGCGTCGGTGTCCTGTGTGTTAGGGTCCTGTGCGTCAGTGTCCTGTGCGTCAGTGTCCTGTGTGTTAGGGTCCTGTGTGTTAGGGTCCTGTGTGTCAGTGTCCTGTGTGTTAGGGTCCTGTGTATCAGTGTCCTGTGTGTTAGGGTCCTGTGTGTCAGTGTCCTGTGCATCAATGTCCTGTGCATCAGTGTCCTGTGTGCTAGGGTCCTGTGTGTTAGGGTCCTGTGTGTCGGTGTCCTGAGCGTCAGTGTCCAGAGCGTCGGTGTCCTGTGTGTTAGGGTCCTGTGTGTTAGGTCCTGTGTGTCAGTGTCCTATGTGTGGGTGTCGTGTGCGTCAGTGTCCTGGGCGTCGGTGTCTTGTGTGTTAGGCTCCTGTGTCGGTGTCCTGTGCATCAATGTCCTGTGTGTTAGGGCCCTATGTGCTAGGATCCTGTGTGTTAGGGTCCTATGTGTTAGGGTCCTGTGTGTCTGTGTCCTGCATGTCAGTGTCCTGTGTGTTAGGGTCCTGTGTGTCGGTGTCCTGTGTGTTCGGGCCCTGTATGTCGGTGTCCTGTGTGTCGGTGTCCTGTGTGTCAGTGTCCTGTGCGTCAGTGTCCTGTGTGTCAGTGTCCTGTGTGTCAGTGTCCTGTGTGTTAGGGTCCTGTGTGTCGGTGTCCTGTGTGTCGGTGTCCTGTGTGTCGGTGTCCTGTGTGTTCGGGCCCTGTATGTCGGTGTCCTGTGTGTCGGTGTCCTGTGTGTCGGTGTCCTGTGTGTCAGTGTCCTGTGTGTCAGTGTCCTGTGTGTTAGGGTCCTGTGTGTCGGTGTCCTGTGTGTCAGTGTCCTGTGTGTCGGTGTCCTGTGTGTCGGTGTCCTGTGCATCAGTGTCCTGTGTGTCGGTGTCCTGTGTGTCAGTATCCTGTGCGTCAGTGTCCTGTGCGTCAGTGTCCTGTGTGTCGGTGTCCTGTGTGTCGGTGTCCTGTGTGTCAGTGTCCTGTGTGTCAGTGTCCTGTGTGTTCGGGCCCTGTGCGTCAGTGTCCTGTGTGTCGGTGTCCTGTGTGTCAGTGTCCTGTGTGTTCGGGCCCTGTGTGTCGGTGTCCTGTGTGTCGGTGTCCTGTGTGTCAGTGTCCTGTGTGTTAGGGTCCTGTGTGTCGGTGTCCTGTGTGTCAGTGTCCTGTGTGTCGGTGTCCTGTGCATCAGTGTCCTGTGTGTCGGTGTCCTGTGTGTCAGTATCCTGTGCGTCAGTGTCCTGTGTGTCAGTGTCCTGTGTGTCGGTGTCCTGTGTGTCGGTGTCCTGTGTGTCAGTGTCCTGTGCATCAGTGCCTTGTGTGTCAGTATCCTGTGTGTCGGTGTCCTGTGTGTCGGTGTCCTGTGCATCAGTGTCCTGTGTGTCGGTGTCCTGTGTGTCAGTATCCTGTGCGTCAGTGTCCTGTGCGTCAGTGTCCTGTGCGTCAGTGTCCTGTGTGTCAGTGTCCTGTGTGTCGGTGTCCTGTGTGTCGGTGTCCTGTGTGTCAGTGTCCTGTGCATCAGTGCCTTGTGTGTCAGTATCCTGTGTGTCGGTGTCCTGTGTGTCAGTGTCCTGTGCGTCAGTGTCCTGTGCGTCAGTGTCCTGTGCGTCAGTGTCCTGTGCGTCAGTATCCTGTGTGTCAGTGTCCTGTGTGTCAGTGTCCTGTGTGTCAGTGCCCTGTGCGTCAGTGTCCTGTGCGTCAGTGTCCTGTGTGTCAGTGTCCTGTGTGTCGGTGTCCTGTGTGTCAGTTTCCTGTGCATCAGTGTCCTGTGTGTCAGTATCCTGTGTGTCGGTGTCCTGTGTGTCAGTGTCCTGTGCGTCAGTGTCCTGTGCGTCAGTGTCCTGTGCGTCAGTGTCCTGTGTGTCGGTGTCCTGTGCGTCAGTGTCCTGTGCGTCAGTGTCCTGTGCGTCAGTGTCCTGTGTGTCGGTGTCCTGTGTGTTAGGGTCCTGTGTGTCGGTGTCCTGTGCGTCAGTGTCCTGTGCGTCAGTGTCCTGTGCGTCAGTGTCCTGTGCGTCGGTGTCCTGTGCGTCAGTGTCCTGTGCGTCAGTGTCCTGTGCGTCAGTGTCCTGTGTGTCAGTGTCCTGTGTGTCGGTGTCCTGTGTGTCGGTGTCCTGTGCGTCAGTGTCCTGTGCATCAGTGTCCTGTGTGTCAGTATCCTGTGTGTCGGTGTCCTGTGTGTCAGTAACCTGTGTGTCAGTATCCTGTGCGTCAGTGTCCTGTGTGTCGGTGTCCTGTGTGTCGGTGTCCTGTGCGTCAGTGTCCTGTGCATCAGTGTCCTGTGTGTCAGTATCCTGTGTGTCGGTGTCCTGTGTGTCGGTGTCCTGTGCGTCAGTGTCCTGTGCGTCAGTGTCCTGTGCGTCAGTGTCCTCTGTGTCGGTGTCCTGTGCGTCAGTGTCCTGTGCGTCAGTGTCCTGTGCGTCAGTATCCTGTGTGTCGGTGTCCTGTGCGTCAGTGTCCTGTGTGTCGGTGTCCTGTGTGTCGGTGTCCTGTGTGCCGGTGTCCTGTGTGTCAGTGTCCTGTGCATCAGTGTCCTGTGTGTCAGTATCCTGTGTGTCGGTGTCCTGTGTGTCGGTGTCCTGTGTGTCGGTGTCCTGTGTGTCAGTATCCTGTGCGTCAGTGTCCTGTGCGTCAGTGTCCTGTGCATCAGTGTCCTGTGTGTCAGTGTCCTGTGTGTCGGTGTCCTGTGTGTCGGTGTCCTGTGTGTCGGTGTCCTGTGTGTCAGTATCCTGTGTGTTAGGGCCCTGTGTGTTAGGGCCCTGTGTGTCGGTGTCCTGTGCGTCAGTGTCCTGTGCATCAGTGTCCTGTGTGTCGGTGTCCTGTGTGTCGGTGTCCTGTGTGTCGGTGTCCTGTGCGTCAGTGTCCTGTGCATCAGTGTCCTGTGTGTCGGTGTCCTGTGTGTCGGTGTCCTGTGTGTCGGTGTCCTGTGTGTCAGTGTCCTGTGTGTCGGTGTCCTGTGTGTCAGTATCCTGTGCGTCAGTATCCTGTGTGTCAGTATCCTGTGCGTCAGTATCCTGTGTGTCGGTGTCCTGTGTGTCGGTGTCCTGTGCGTCAGTGTCCTGTGTGTTAGGGCCCTGTGTGTCAGTGTCCTGTGTGTCAGGGTCCTGTGTGTCAGTATCCTGTGCGTCAGTGTCCTGTGTGTCAGTATCCTGTGTGTCAGTGTCCTGTGTGTCAGTATCCTGTGTGTCAGTATCCTGTGCGTCAGTGTCCTGTGTGTCAGTATCCTGTGTGTCAGTATCCTGTGTGTCAGTATCCTGTGCGTCAGTGTCCTGTGTGTCAGTGTCCTGTGTGTTAGGGCCCTGTGTGTCAGTGTCCTGTGTGTCAGGGTCCTGTGTGTCAGTATCCTGTGCGTCAGTATCCTGTGTGTCAGTATCCTGTGCGTCAGTGTCCTGTGTGTTAGGGCCCTGTGTGTCGGTGTCCTGTGTGTCGGTGTCCTGTGTGTCAGTGTCCTGTGTGTCAGTATCCTGTGTGTCAGTATCCTGTGCGTCAGTGTCCTTGGGGCCTGTTGCTGTAGCTGCCGTCCTTGTCGCTGCGTGTGGCCCGCCGGCGTCGCCGCATTCACGCTAGATGTGGGCGGCATCCGCCTGGTGCTCCGGGTCTGTCCCTGGCTCGTGGCCGCCCTGGAACATCCTGAGGGCATTGTATGCATAATGTGGCGGGTCTGTCCCCACTTCCCCATATCTCCTCCTCCCCATATCCCCCTTCCGCCATATCCCCCGAATGGGGGAAGGGGTATATGGGGGAAGGGGGATAAGGGGGAAGGGGGATATGGGGGAAGGGGGATGTGGGGGAAGGGGGATATGGGGAAGGGGGGATATGGGGGAAGGGGATATGGGGTATAAGGGGGAGGGGGATATGGGGGAAATGGGGGGAAGGAGGGATATGGGGGAAGGAGGGATATGGGGGAAGGGGATATGGGGAAGGGGGATATGGGGAAGGGGGGATATGGGGGACGGGGATATGGGGGAAGGGGGGATATGGGGGAAGGGGATATGGGGGAACGGGGATATGGGGGAAGGGGGAGAAAAGGGATATGGGGGAAGGGGGATATGGTGAAGGGGGGATATGGGGGGATGGGGATATGTGGGAAGGGGGATATGGGGGAAGGGGGGATATGGGGGAAGGGGGATATTTGGGGATATGGGAGATATGGGGGAAGGGGGATATGGGGGAAGGGGGGATATGGGGTGAGTAGGTCCCTTGGCGGGACTGGGAAGTTGGATTGACAGGGTGGGAGAGCTTGCCAAAGTGTGCGCCGCTCTCCTCATTAATTATGCAGCCACAAGATTCACATCGAGTCTCATTGCCAGGCAGCAAGTCGCAATATCTGTCATCATGTATCCAGGTGACAGATGTAAAAGGCCCCTGGGCAGCCATTCATTAATTACACCAGCATTTCAGAAAACAGAAAGTGTCTTGTGAGAAAGCAGTCAGCTCCGGCCCCTTGCTTCAGCAGTGCCTCCATGGAGAGTCTCCTCCCGGCTGTATTGGGAAAGTCCTCCTTCCAAGGGATGGCAGCAGGAGGCCCACTTGTCTGACTGCAGTGACCTGGGAGGAGGTTGCCAGGTTGGTTAGTGCCTGTGGGGCCCATGAGAGAACTGGCCTGCAGTGCAGACTCTTATCCACTCCGCCAGGGCAAGTGAACCTCCCACTCACTCCAAACTCACACCACCACTCACATTGTCATTCTGTCATGGGATGTGGGCGACACTGGCAAGGCTCTAAATTCTCTTGAGAAAATGGTGGGGTGCTGCCTTATTGAACCGCTACTTCCTTGCTGACTGCTGATAGGGAGTTGGTGAGAAACTACTCTGGTGGCCCGGGTTGAATGCCCAAATGGAGGACAATATAATAATATAATAATAATAATATGGGGTTATCCCAACCCTGCAATGCATTGAGAATTTTGACTTTAGACTTATTGTCATGTGTACCGAGGTACAGTGAAAAGTTTGGCTTACATAGGCACAGACATCGGGTGAAGCACACGGGGTGTAGTACTTCACAGTGGAGAAAGATGCGTCGACAGATCAATAAGAGGGAGATTCAGGAGTCTGGTAACAGCGGGGAAGAAGCTGTTAGTGTCTGCTCTCAGACTTTTTTATTTCCTGCCCCAGGGAAGAAGTTGGAAGAGAGAATAACCGGGTGGGAAGGATCTTTGATTATGCTGCCCGCTTTCCCCAGGCAGTGGGAGGTGTAGATGGAGTCAGTGGATGGGAGGCAGGTCCGTGTGATGGACTAGGCGGTGTTCACGTCTCTCTGAAGTTTCTTGCGGTCCTGGGCCGAGCAGTTGCTGTTCCAGGCTGTGATGCAGCCAGATAGGATGCTTTCTATGGTGCATCTGTAAAAGTTGCTAAGAGTTAATGTGGACATGCTGAATTTCCTTAGTTTCCTGAGGAAGTATAGGCGCTGTTATGCTTTCTTGGTCGTAGCGCCGACGTGGGTGGACCAGGACAGATTGTTAGTGATGTGCGCACCTAGGAATTTGAAGCTGTCAACCATCTCCACCTCGGCCCCATTGATGCAGACAGGGGTGTGTATGACACTTCACTTCCTATTCTTATTTTCATGTGAAACATTGATACATCAATGTGGAAATCAAGGATGCACCTGGTTGGGCAACATAAGAAATTTCTCCACAGGAGTTCCAGATTAAGATCTGGGAATTAATTGCGAAGCCATATCACCCTCCAGAGGTAGGTCAATGTCATTACAGCGTGACAGGTTTACACTGGTCTTTCCATTATAAATGTGGACATAGAGGTTCTTAATGGAAAAATACTAATACAAAAATATAGCGTCGATATGACATCGCGAGATATGGGGCTGGATTCTCCGATTCTAGGGCTATGTCTCCACGCCGGAGTGGGAACGGTGGCGTTTTACGCCAGATAAAATGGCATAAAACGGCCACCGATTCCCCGTTTGCTGGGGGCTAGCAGGACGGCAGCATAGACTGCCCGGCTCCAGCTGCCGATACGGCCCGGAGAATTGCCAGGTCCGTCGCTGCGCATGCGCAAAGCGGCAGCCTGCAGCAGCCGCGCTGTGCTACATGGCGGAGGATGCTTGCGGTCCATGACCGCGAACTGGTGCCCCCCTTTGACCAGGTCGTGCGCCCCGGACCACCCCCCCGCCCACAGTGCCACAGCCCTTAATGCAGTCCCCCCCCTGCCCGCGGATCAGCTCTCCCAACGACTGCGGCGATGCTGGACTGAGACCGCAGCCGCCACGCCGAGTTCCCGACAGATGAGACCACAAGCGATTAGGCCGGTCGGGGGCGGAGCATCGGGAGGCGGGCCTCAGTCAATGTCCTGAGGCTGTCGATACCTGGGAGTACGCCGCTTTGGAGGGGCGGAGCATTGCGAAAGCAGCGCCGCCCCCAATTTGGTCGGAAACTTGGATTCTCCGGCCGATCGCCAAACGTGATTTCGCGTCGGCGACCGGAGAATCCAGCCCATGGTCTCGTAGACAGAAAATTCATACACATTTAACATATTAATGATACATGCTATCAACACGCAGATATTTAATGCTCTTTCGAGGTTAAACAATTAACTGGGTAAATTAATAAATACAGATATTTTATAATAAAAATTCATTGTTGAGCCAGAAATTCTGCACCTTCAACACAAAATCTAGTCTGAATCTTATGTGATTTTAGTGAAGTTTGTTCGGTCAAAATATAGCATTGGTTATATGAGCGTTCTTGAATTTAAAAACTAAATTACGTTTAAATGAACAGGGAAAATGTTCCACTCTTCAATCTCTGATTACATTTCTGCTCGAGAATTGTCTGCCACTCTGAGCACCACATTCTTCGGAAGAATGTCAAGGCCTCGGAGCGTGTGCACAGGAGAGTTACGAGGATGGTTACAGTGGTGAGTGTTATCAGTTGTCTGGAGAGAATAGAGAAAACTGAGGTTGTTCTTGTGCCAGAGAGGATTGAAGGGAGATAGAATTGAGGGACTCGGGATTCTGAAGGGCCTTGATAGACTAGGTAGGGAAGAAAACATTTCCTACTGTCAGTAACTGGAGGTCACATAGAAACAGAAAATAGGAGCAGGAGAAGGCCATTCAGCCCTTCAAGGCTGCTCCTCCATTCACTAATCCTGCCTTCCCTCCATATCAAACAAACAAAGAACAAAGAACAATACAGCACAGGAACAGGCCCTTCGGCCCTCCAAGCCTACGCTGATCACGTGTCCTACCTAGACCAACTGCATGTATCCTTCTATACCCCGTCGGTTCATGTGCCTATCCAGATAAGTCTTAAAGGTCGCTAACGTACCTGCCTCAACCACCTCACTTGGCAGTGCATTCCAGGCCACCACCACCCTCTGTTTAACAAACTTCCCCTGCACATCTCTACTGAACCTTTCCCCCCTCATCTTGAACTTGTGCCCCCTAGTAATTGTCATTTCTGCCCTGGGGAAGAGCCTCCAACTGTTCACCCTATCTATACCCCAAATAATTTTATAAACTTCTATCAGGTCGCCCCTCAGCCTCCGTCTCTCTAGGGAGAATAACTCCAGTTTATTCAATCTCTCCTCATAACTAATACCCTCCATACCAGACAACATCCTGGTAAACCTTTGCTGTACTCTCTCCAAAGCCTCCACGTCATTCTGGTAGTGTGGTGACCAGAATTGGACACAGTATTCCAAATGTGGCCTAACCAACGTTCTATAAATTGTAACATAATTTTTGAGCTTTTACACTCGATACCTTGTCCTATGAAGTGGAGATGCCGGCGTTGGACTGGGGTGAGCACAGTACGAAGTCTTACAGCACCAGTGTCTATATGCGCGATCTTCCTGGAGATCCTCTCCACTTTGAGCCGGCAGTTTGCGGTGTCGATGGTAGCCATGATGTGGAGATGCCGGCGTTGGACTGGGGTGAGCACAGTTGGTGTTGTAAGATTTCGTACTGTTGTCCTATGAAGGCAAGTATGCCATATGCTTTCTTTCCTATGAAGGCAAGCATATACTTTCATACCTTTGATTTCCCCTTCGCCCCAAGTGCTGTATCTATGTTTTGGCCACAATTATTTTCTGTGGTAATGAATTCCACAGGCTTACCGCTCTTTGGAAGAAGCAAGTTCCCCTAATTTCTGCCCTAAATGGTCTACCTCGTATCCTCAGATTGTGATCCTGGGGCGAAATTCTCCGGAAATGGCGCGATGTCCGCCGACTGGCGCCCAAAACGGCGCAAATCAGTCGGGCATCGCGCCGCCCCAAAGGTGCGGAATGCTCCGCATCTTTGGGGGCCGAGCCCCAACCTTAAGGGGCTAGGTCGGCGCCGGTCGAATTTCCGCCCCGCCAGCTGGCGGAAAAGGCCTTTGGTGCCCCACCAGCTGGCGCGGAAATGACATCTCCGGGCGGCGCATGCGCGGGAGCGTTAGCGGCCGCTGACGGCATTCCCGCGCATGCGCAGTGGAGGGAGTCTCTTCCGCCTCCGCCATGGTGGAGACCGCGGCGAAGGCGGAAGGGAAAGAGTGCCCCCACGGCACAGGCCCGCCCGCGGATCGGTGGGCCCCGATCGCGGGCCAGGCCACCATGGGGGCACCCCCCGGGGCCAGATCGCCCCGTGCCCCCCCCAGGACCCCGGAGCCCGCCCGCGCCGCCTTGTCCCGCCGGTAAGGTAGGTGGTTTAATCTACGCCGGCGGGACAGGCATTTTAGCGGCGGGACTTCGGCCCATCTGGGCCGGAGAATCGCACGGGGGGGGCCTGCCAACCGGCGCGGCGCAATTTCCGACCCGGCGGGGGGTCGGAGAATCTCGCTCCTGGTTCTGGACACACCCACCATCGGGAACATCGGGCAAGATTCTCCAGCCCGCAGCACCACATTTCTACCTCGACGGGCCGGCGGGATTCTCCGTTACGCCAGCCGGTCAATGGGGGTTTCCCATTGTGGGGCAGCCCCTCGCCGCCGGAAAACCCCCGGGCACTGGCATAACGGAGAATCACCCCGGCGGAGAATCCCGGCCATCCCTCTTGCACCTACCCTGTCTAGTCCTGTTATGACCTGGAATGCATTGCCTGGAAGAATGGTGGGTGGAGATTCATTTGCAATCTTCCAAGAGAATTGAACAAATACATTAAAAATGAGAATTTCAGAGAAAGAAGAAAAGAGCAGACATTACTCGCACTTTCGGAGATGGACTAAACTGCAGTGTTACAGACAGTGGAGGTGGTGGGGGAGTTGGGGGAAGGAGGTGGTCAGGTGCTGATTTTCTGATTCTCTCCTTACTACCAGTCCATTAGCAGAAGGTATTTTGAATTAATTTGTTGTGAAGAATAAGCGGTGGCATTTATTTTCCAAACTCCTCGTTTCTTTGTGAGATCCAGTTTTACTCAGAATCCCACAGCAAATCCAAGTTAGGATTAACTCAGAGGGTTAGTTTATTGCACACATTCAGAGCCCATTGAAAGGAGTGTTTGCAACATTCAACTCCGCATCCACACAGTAAAGCGAGGAATAGAGAAAAGGAAATTTTATTGTACAAGGACCACAGACAAATGGAATATTGGTTCATATGAGTACCAGGATCCGAAAGTCAGAGTACAATGAGGAATTATTTTAGATAGGTGTTCCGGGTTTGCCTGGTGGGAGACTGACCTTGTAAGATTCACTTTTCAGGTGGTGTTGATGTCACAAGATGGGGTAGGCATGCAGCGATTGAGTCGGCTCGACAGGCAATGGTACAAAACCTTCTAGTAGAGTCAGGTTAGATGGGCCGTTGGTCCTGCCTGGACAAAGATGACTTCTTTGCGGATGCCAGTCTGATGGAAAAGCAGCAAACTGGGTGTGCAGCCCAGTAATGTAATATTGCTGGGTCATGTGACCTTCCTCCTCCACAATGAATTCAAAAGGGATGTTCAGCCAGCGGCTGTTAATCCAGCATCTGCTTTATATTCAGCACTGATACTGTCTCAACCATTATGGGTTGAAAGGGTTGCCATTTATGTTGAGGGTCTAGAGTTTTGAAAGCCATTGTCTCAGTAGATCCACTGACTCTGATAACAAAGTTGGCTTATCAAATGCAAATGGAATTCCTGCAGCTCCCTTTGTAATTGGTCCCATATTGTCTGTTAGTAGCGCCTTAGGCATAACGAGGTGTGGCATTTCAGAAACAGAGAAGGGAATTATTTTGTTCTGGAGAAAAGATCAAGTTAAAAATTTTAGAAATAGCAATAAGGATAAAGGGCGGGATTCTCTGACCCCCACCGAGTCGGCGGCTGCCAAATTCTCCGGCCCCGGTTTTCGGGCGGGGGCGGGGATCGCGCCACGCCGATCGGGGGCCTTTGGCAGCGGCCACCCCGGCAATTCTCTGGGCCTCGATGGGCTGAGCGGCTGTCCGTGCCAGTCCCGCCGGCGTGAAATGGACATAGTCCATCCCGGCGGGACCTGGCATGTCGGCCGTCCTCGGGGGCGGGCACAGGGGGATCCGGCCCCGGGGGGGGGGGGGGGCCGCACAGTGGCCTGGCCTGCGGGGCCCACCGATCTGCAGGCGGGACTGTGCCATGGGGGCACTCTTTCCCTCCGTGCCGGCCTCTGTATGGCCCCGCCATGGCTGACGCAGAGAAGAAACCCACTGCGCATGCGCAGGAACTCGCCGGTGGTTCTGTGCATGCGCCAGAACATGCCGGCAGTCCTGCGCATGCGCCAATTCGCGCCGGCCGGCGGCGGCCCTTCGGCGCCGGTTGGCGCAGCGCCAACCCCTGCAGCGCCGGCCTAGCCCCCCGGAGGTGCGGAGGATTCCGCAACTTCTGGGCGGCCCAATGCCGGAGTGGTTCGCGCCGCTCTTGCTGCCGGTACGGGCCGCCCACCAATTGCAGAGAATCCTGCCCAAAGTCTTTAAATACATACATGGTTGAGTATCTTTTCCATGTCAGCGAAGGCCAGCAACTGCTTTCTTCATTCATTCATGGGAGGTATTGACTAGACCATCATTAACTTTCCATCCTAATTGTATTTGAGCCACCTTCCTTCAACGCTGCTGTCCACCTGGTGAAGGTCAACCGCTGACAAGGAGAGGGGTCCAGGAATTTTGCCCCATGACAGTGAAGGGAAGACAATATAGTTCCAAGTCAGGATGGTGTGCGACTTGGAGGGGAACTTTCAGGTGGTGGTATTCCCATGCATCTGCTGCCCTTGTCCTCCAAGGTGGTGGAGTTCACAAGTTTGAGAGGCGCCATCTTACACAATTCCATGATTCAAGAGTTCAATTGTCATTTTTTTAATGGAAATAAAAATGACCTTCAACAACCAAATGTATTCCTATATATGGTTTTCAGCTCAAAATGAAGAGAGAAGGGCATTTTCTAAGCTATGGAGAGCATAGTCTGGGAGCATTGCACTTACATGATGCCACCTCATACAGTTGCGACGGACAGAAAGGGGTTTCCTTTAAAACAGCACTGATTTGTCCCCTCACCACCCAAACAGAAAAGTGTTCTGGATTTGTGATTCCGCCCTTTATAAGTGTTGCCGTATGTTCCTCAACCCCTTGGTTTTAGAGGAAACTAATCCTCTACCAATAACCCCACTGCAAAACCAGAGGGCTAGTTTATTTTACACACACTCAAAATGCAGGGAGAAGTTTTGTAACAACCCCCCCATTATTAATTCACGCGGGTTCAGAGTCCAGACTCAAAAGTCCAATGGTGTATTTATTTAGAGAGGTGAGCAGGTTCAAGCTGATGTGGGTAATCCACTTTTCCATTAGCGCTGACGATCACGATAGGAGAAGCGCGTAGGTGAATTAGTCTTGTGGAGGAAACCCATGTAGACACGGAGAGAAAGTGAAAACTCCACACAGACACTGATACAGGAGTTCATATTGTCTAATAGAAATGGTGTAGATGCAAGCGAGGCAATTTAAACCTGGACAGAGCACTGGTTCTGCTGCTGTTTTGTCGATGAAAGATGGTAGACTGCCTTCAGCTTCACAAGGCAATATTACAGGTCTAACAGCTTGGTGGGGTTGGGTCAGGTGACATTACTCCAACTTCTTGCCCTTGGCTTGGACAAAGGATGTATATTGCTGGTCTAGATTCTTGGATTGGTTAATGCGTCATCAATTAATAAGATTACCAGAGGTTTCAGGGAGCGTCGTCCTCGCAGATCGATCATCTCCACTGGCAAGGGCTTGCCTCAGAAAGCTAAAGTGGCCTGTTTACATTTCCTTAGAATTTGATTCTGCAGACACAGGGGTATTAGCACCTCTTTAGAGATACTGAGGTTGCTGTTATATTCTGAAGGCTAGAAATTCATTTTGTATGATTTGTAACGAGTCATGGCATCATAATAGCTTCCATTATACTTCAAAAAAATAATTTTCTGAATTAGCCATGGATATATACATATTTTTTCTTTCATGTCTCTTCGGCATGGCGCAGTAATGAAAATTAAGGCTGACCTAATTGAGGAGTTTAAGGTGATTAAAGAATGTGGTAGAAAAGCAAAATAGTGCAGATGCTGTAAACCTGAACTAAAAGCAAAATGTGTGGGAGTACTTAGCAGGTCTGGCAGCAACTCTGTAAAGAGAAATAGGGTTACTGGCTGGGGTTTTATTAGGCCTCAAGGAATGGGCTGGGAAGTGGGTGGCAATAAATTGGGTGGGAGGGCATGTATGTCATCTTACCAGCCGCGGAAATGGTGGTGGACAACCGTCCCATCCAGACGGAAGTGAGGACTTTGAGCTGTGAATTAATAGCTAGTTAATGGCTCCTTCCCACCACCATTTTCATTTGAACAGCAGCAGATAGCCCGACCGTCATGTTGAGAGACCACCAAATAAAACAAGGTGGCACCCCTTCTGGGAGGGCATCCTGTACCCCATAGAAGGTAGAGAGAGCCTTCACCAGCCACCCCTTCTTCTCCCTGCCAGGCCTATCTGATTTATCCCAACAACTCCAATTCTATTTACCTTGATTTCACGATGGCATCCAGGCTACTACTGCGGGACAGGTGCAGTACCAGCTGTGCCCATCGCTCCTGGTGGTGCTGCAGGGACTCAAGAGCTGTTGGTCATCCAATTGGCTGACAACAGACTTTGGACTGGGTACCATCCTTTAAAGGGGCAGGAGTCTCAGCGGCAGCTCATTAGTCCACTGATGGATTAAGAATTTGGCCATGGCTCTCAGAAATAGGTGAGGCAGGGTTGCCACCAGTTTTCTGGTCCATAGTTAGAACCATCGGCTTCCCTGTGAAACATTGACTAACTTTTGAAGTCTGCGAACTGTCATCGGAACAGAGAAAAGTTAGAAATGTAATATGTTTTGGGGGAAGGGGGAGAGGGTGTACGTAGAATAAAAAATAAGGGGCAGGATTCTTGATCCTCCAGCCCCGTGTCCCGGCATAGCTCCCCCGCCGGCAGCGGAAGCCTCCCTTCTGTAAGTTTGGAGGCCAGCTAAAAGGATAATGTTTTGCTCTTCCTGCTCATCTTCCAGCAAACTGAACTGAACATTTATAACAATCAATAAGTAAAGCAACTGTCTGAAATGTGAAACTGGGATTATTGCAGTTTTTAAACTCATCAATCATGTCTATATGTTTGTAGCAAATTAGTGCGACTTACTGAATCTGAAAAATAGATTTGAGTGATTGTTTACCTGTCTCATATTAAAAAATTCTATACTTCATGTAAACAATTATTATACAAAATAATAAAGTAAAAGGTATGGGAATGCAATAGTTATAGGGAGTTCAATTGTGAGGGGCATAGATAGGCGTTTCTGTGGCTACAACCAGGATGGTATGTTGCCTCCCTGGTGCTAGGATCAAGGATGTCTCAGCAAGTTACAGGACATCCTGGAGGGGGAGGGTGAACAACCAGTGGTTGTGGTGCACATCGGTACCAATGACGTAGGTTAAAATAGGGATGAGGTGCTAAAAGCAAAATATAGATTATCATAGAATTTACAGTGCAGAAGGAGGCCATTCGGCCCATCGAGTCTACACCGGCTCTTGGAAAGAGCACCCTACCCAAGGTCAACACCTCCACCCTATTCCCATAACCCAGTAACCCCACCCAACACTAAGGGCAATTTTGGACACTATGGGCAATTTATCATGGCCAATCCACCTAACCTGCACATCTTTGGACTGTGGGAGGAAACCGGAGCACCCGGAGGAAACCCACGCACACACGGGGAGAACGTGCAGACTCCGCACAGACAGTGACCCATGCCGGGAATCGAACCTGGGACCCTGGAGCTGTGAAGTAATTGTGCTGTCCACAATGCTACCGTGCTGCCCTTAGGGTGCGGGATTCTCCCATTCGGCGGCAGAGTGACCACGCCGTCGGAAACGGGCCGCTGGGAGTACCGATTCTGGCCCCTATAGGGGGCCAGCGCGGTGCTGGAGCGGTTCACGCCGGTGCGAACTGTGCGCCGTGGGATCCGCGCATGAGCAGTGGCGCCGGCGTCAACGAGGACATGCGCAGTGGTGCCAGCATCAACACGCGCATGCGCGGTGGCCTCCCTCAATGCACCAGCCCCGACGCTACATGGCGCGGGAGTTCAGGGGACGGCGCGTAAGAAAATAGACCCGGGGAGTGAGAGGCCGACCCGCCGATCGGTGGGCCCCGATCGCGGGCCAGGCCCCTTCGGAGGCACCCCCCCCCCCCCCCCCCCAGGGTCGGAGCCCCCCCCCCCCCCACAGGCCACCCCCCGACCCTGCACGTAGAGTTCCCGCCGGCTGCGACTAGGTGTGGACGGCGCCGGCAGGACTCAGCCTTTTTAGAGCGGCCGCTCGGCCCACCCGGGCCGGAGAATCGGCGGCCCGGCCACAGAGAGCGGCCCGCGACTGGCGCTGCGCAAAACGCGCCGGTGCCGATGGCGCGATTCTCCGCTCCATGGAGAATCGTGTGCCGGCGTCGTGGCAGCGTGTCCCGGTTGCGGGGATTTTCCAGCCCGGTCCCGGGCCGGGAGAATCCCGCCCAGGGAGTTAGGAAGTAAGTTGAAAAGTAGGACCTCAAAGGTATTGATCTCAGGATTACTACCAGTGCCACGTGCTAGTCAGAGTGGAAATAGCAGGAGATATCGGATCAATACGTGGCTGAAGAGATGGTGTGAGGGGGAGGGTTTTAGTTTCCTGGAACATTGGAACCAGTTCTGGGGGAGGTGGGACCAGTCCAAACTGGACGGGTTGCATCTGGACAGGACCAGAACTGATGTCCATGGGAAGTATTTTCTAGAATGTTTGGGGAGGGTTTAAACTAAAATGGCAGAGGGATGGAAACCTGTGCAAGGAGTCAGAGGAGGTGGAAACACGGACAAGAACAAAAGACAGGAAGGTGAATAAGAAAAATAATCGACAGAGGAGTCAAGGGCCAGAAGCAAACAGGCCACAGTAAAAAATAAATGGAATAAGACAAGGAATGTTGAAAAGACAAGCATTAAGGCTTGTGTGTGGAGCATTCGCAATAAAGTGGATTCATTAATCGCTCAAATAGATGTAAACGGGTACAATATAGTCGGGAGTACAGGGACATGGCTGCAGGGTGGCCAGGCGTGGGAAACCGCACATCCATAGAATCTACAGAATCGCTAGAATGCGCAAGGAGACCATATGGTCCATCGAGTCTGCACTGACCCTCCGAAAGTGTACTCTATCTAGCCACCCCCCCCCCCCCCCCCCCCCTACCCCTGCAAACCCATCTAACCTGCACAGCTTTGGACTGAACACCTGGAGGAAACCCACACAGGGGCACGGGGAGAATGTGCAAACTCCACACAGACAGGCACCCAAGGCCGGAATTGTCGCTGGCGCTGTGAGGCATCAGTGCTAACCACTATGCTATGCCAGGGATATTCAGTACTTAGGAAGGACAGACAAAAAGGAAAAGGTGGCGGGGTTGTGTTGCTGGTTAAAGGGGAATAATGAGGAGGGATATTAGCTCCGGCGATGTGGAATCTGTCCGGGGAGAGCTGAGAAAAATTAAAGGGCACAGAATGTTAGTGGGGTATCCAGACCCCCCAAACTGAATTAGTGATGTTGGGGATGGCACTAAACAGGAAATTAGAGATGCATACGATAAAGGAACATCTGTAATTATGGGTGACTTTAATCTGCATATAGATTGGGCAAATCAAATTAGTAACAATACCACAGATGAGTAATTCCTGGAACCTTCCCATTGCTCTTGCTTGCTGCCACTTCCATCCTTTGAGGTGAATGCAGCTTAGTTCGGAAAGTTGTGACCAAATCAAGGCAAAAGCACCAGCAGCGTTGCGGGGATGTGTCTGATATTATTTTAATGCAACATGTTATTCTGATCTGAAGCACATTGGCTTGAAGAGTTGTGGAGGCAAATTCAATCGTAATTTCCAAAGAAGAATTGGATATTTATTTGAAGAGGAAACATTGGCCGAGCTATGAGGGACAGTGGGATTAATTGGGACGCTCACCACATGATGTGTCGAGTGGACTCCTTCTGTGATGAAACCCTCTGTGATTCTAACTATAAAGATACTTCTTTTGAATTGAATCCAATTGTTCTCAGCTTTAAAGGGATAACCATTGGTTCTTTCCTCCTGTTTGCGTGCAGTGAACTTCCCTGGTTACCTAATGAGTTTGCTCAGAATTTGAAATAGATCGTGTTGATTCATGTTCTTCTGTGCTTTTTTTGCCCAAAGTTTAAAAACAGTTTTATAAATATGTGTTGGATAAAATGATTTGACAACAATAATTATCACAGGAATACAAATATTACTTTATGAACAGTCTAGACTACGACTCTTATGGACTAATCCTGGCGTTCCCACTGCTTCAGCAAGAGGGTATAAGATCCCTGTTACTCAATGGGTAATTCAAATTCATTAACCTTTGATATTAGCTTGGAAGATTTGAAAACTAAAGCTAACTATTCTTAGACAATTTGACGATGCTAATTTTTATATACATAGAGGGTTAAATCCCTAAAGCAATGTTTAACATTTGAATTAAAAAAAAAGAGTTTTGTTTTTGTTTTCTTTGGCTATGGTTTTGTTTTCTGAGCTCAGCTTGGGGTGCGATAATGACGTAGTTGTAATGTTGCCCGACCGAGAGACGCAAGCAGAGTACCCTGGGAGTGTGGGTTTGAATTCCACCAAGGCAGTGGATGCCATTTAAATTTGATAATTGAAATCTACAATTTAAAACGAGACTTAGTAATGGTGACGAGGAAACTGTCATTGATCGCCATTAAAAACACATCTGGTTCACAGATCCCCTTTAGGGAAGGACATCTGCCATCTTTACCTGGTCTGGCTGACATGTAGCTCCCAATCCTCAGCAACGTAATAAGACCATAAGACATAGGAGCAGAATTAGGCCACTCGGCCCATCGAGTCTGCTCCACCATTCAATCATAGCTGATATTTTTCTCATCCCCATTCTCCTGCCGTCTCCCCATAACCCCGATCCCCTTATTAATCAAGAACCTATCTATCTCTGCCTTCAGTTTAAGGTCAATTAGGGATGGACAACAAATGCTGGCCTTGCCAGTTGCCACCCATGTCCCATGAAAGAATAAAGGGGGAAAAAATGTGCCAAGTGACGCGAGTTTAACTCATTTGAATGAAAATGACCTGTGAGCTAATTAATCCACATAATTACTTTGAGAGAGGCCATTCAGCCGAACTGGTCATGTTTATGCTCCATCAGAGCATTCCCCTTGCCATTTTGCATCTAACCCTATCAGCGTACACTTGTATTCCTTTCTCTACCATGTACTTGTCTAATTTCCCCTCAAATGTATTTCTGCCACTCACCTCAGCTACTCCTTGTGGCATCAGGTTACACGTTCTAATGGGAGCACCGGCCTATTTATTCTGCGTGGATTCATGCCCCTGATAATAGCAGACGAGAGGAATTTCATATTAATGTGCATAACACATGCTGCGATGTTACTCAGAGTGGGGGCCGTGCATTGTATTTTTTTCCCCCCTGCTGTAAAATGTTGAATACACTCGAGAAAGTTGGCCATTCATTCAGTTGACTCAGATCCTGCGTTGGAAGTAGGTGCAAGTGCCGTGTGAAGTGGACTAAAACCAGTGTTGCTAACGTTGTATTGTGCCAAGACTGCAAAGCCTCTGATGCACAGAAGCATCTGACCTCAGACAGCAGGTGAGAGATGAAAGGTGCAATCCATCCTCCACATCGGGCGAAGGCTGAGCACAGTTTGAATCTCCCTTCCATCTTTCAGTCGGGCAGGTGGGAAAACAGGAAGGAGGGAACACGTTTAAAAGGCAGTGTCAAACTTCGGGATTATTAACTTTTTTTTCTGCGTTCTTTGATTCAAGACTACAATTAAGCAGAATGTTCAAAAAAAAGGAGAGAAGTACAGGCTTGTTTCACACTTTAGGATGCACATTGTTTATTAATCCATGTTTTTAAAGGCGAAAAAAAAATCCATCATCAGCTGGGGACCTGTACAGTTATAATTACAATTTAGAAAGTCAGGACTGTCTGCCTTACAAGGGGCTTTCAGCTTTTTCATCTCATCTTTAAGCTCACACTACAGGTAGATAGAATGTTCAAAGGGAGACATTAGTTCAGACTTGTTTTACCTTATAGATGTCAATGCTCATTGTTTAATATGTCTTGTAATTACCTTATTATGTGGATTCCCCAAAACAGTTGTAGTTACATTTCAAAACAAGGATTAATACATACCTTAATTTTAATTAGAGCATAACACTGCTTTTCGGCTGTTTAAAGTCACTCAGCCCCCCCTTCTCTTTTGTCTCTGTCACCTCAGTAAAGCAGCAAAGATGGCCTGCCATCAAGTTAAGATAAAACACTTGTTCCCACAGGGAGTGTTTCGGGTCTGGAATGCACTGCCTGGAAGTGGGGCAGAGGCAGGTTCAATTGAGGCATTCAAGAGGGCATTAGGTGGTTACTTGAATAGGAACAACGTGCAGGGGTATGGGGAAATGGCAGGGGAACGGCACTAAGTCATGACGCTTGTTTGTAGAGCCGGAGAGGGCCAAACGCCCTCCATATCCATAGAATCCCTACAGTGCAGAAGGAGGGCGTTCAGCCCAACGACCCTCTGAAAGAGCACCCTATCTCGACCCACTACCCCGCCCTATCCGCCTAACCCTGTAACCCCCATCTAACCTTTGGACACAAAAGGGCAATTCAGCATAGCCAATCCACCTAACCTGCACATCTTTGGACTATGGGATTTAACGGGAGCACCCGAGGGAAATGACGGGGAGAATCCTGCGCCGTAACAATTCTGCGATTCTGAGATAAAGATGGCAACCTGTAGCAATTTTGATGATTATTTAAAATGCACTCGACAATGCTGGACTTTGGCCATGGAAGTGGAGTCAGTAAAATGCTTTGTAAGATACTATACTGTTAATCTATCGCTTGTGGAAAAGGTGTATATAATTAATCTACTTCAGTCCATGAAAGCTATCCCATTACATAATATTGGCTGATCTGCCTGTCCAGGTTCGGCTGCTTTGGAAGCCTGGAAGACAGAAAGCACACCTGTGTGCTCTGGCATGAAGGCCAATTGGTAAAGTGACAGCAGGCTCGGAGCCAGTTAGCTGTCAAAATCACGGCTCAGATATATAGAGAAAGGATTTAGGCAGAATTTACACAGGTACGCTTCAACTAACACTGGCTGCATCCTGACGGATGAGTGAAATATTTGTAACAAAGTGCGTATCATTTGTAACGACAAGGGGGAAAAGAATAAGTGAGATTTAGCAGCAAAAAGAATGATCATCTTACATCACCAACTTAAGGGAATGTGCAGGATAGGCGGTGTCATTAATAATGCTTCTTTTATGAGACAATTGTAGTGAAAGCTAACTGCAACGGACTGAATAAGCACTGCAAATTTGTTTCTTGTAGGAAGAAATACGGTGAGCTGTAAAAGGCTTTGATGGGCTGCAGTTTGCTGTGAATTTGTTCATCAATAGCTGACGATAGGCTTCCAAAGCGTCTTCATTCTTTAGCAATAAAATGCAGTGTTAAGAGTTTTATATTTTGTGAAATAGTGACATAAAAGCCTTGTGGGAGCTGAATTTCCCTGTGATTCTCATCTTATGTTTCAGCAGCACTCAATAAAATGATGATTAGTTTTAAAACTGTCAAACCAGATTTGAAGGCACAAAATTAAAAAAAAGATTTTTCTCCGTAAGCTGGAGGCTTACTCACAAAAGGTGCAGAAGGAGGCCATTCAGCTCAGAGTGTCGGCACTGGCACTCCAGACCAGCATCCTGTCTCAGTGCCATAATCAGTTCAAGCCAGCTGATTTCTTCCAGAACCATAAAATAAAGATGCTGGGATTGGCTTGATTTTTGTGGAACACAAAGGGGAATTCCAGGACCCACATGTTGTAAAACATTGTGTGTAGTTTGGTAGGTCTCCTGAAGAGGATCTGAGTCTTGTAGAGTTTAACATAATGTTTATTAACTACCCACAACCAAGTACACATATACAGTATAAGGTCTGTGCTAGGAGCTGGCTCCATGCTTGCCTTAACACATGTCTCTGGTCAATAAAAACTCATAATCAAATGCATGTATGCAGTATAAGGTCTAAGCTAGGAGCTGTCTCCATGCTTTCCTCTGCACACATCTCTGTCCAGTACAAGACTGCCCTCTAGACTCGGGTCATATGTTTCTTTACACTGTGGGCGGGACTGCCCCCTTCCCACAGTAACTTTTTCTATGCCAGACCCTTATGCTACACCTCAATGTTTATACAAAACTTACCCTGACTAAGCCTCTTTTGCTCCATTGCCTTTGGATGGTGGGGGCATTGCAGCACAGAGCCAGATAATTCTCAATCTAAAATGTATATGGGAAGGGTCCCAAGACAATGATGGAAAAACTGAATTGAGCCTATTACCTGAAACAGGCAAGTATTTAGGTGGCCAGCACGAGGACTTCTTCAACATGGTGCCAGTCGGTGTTTGCAGGCTGACAGGCTACTGACGCTTTAAGAATTTAAAATCAACTCCATTCATTCGAAGGCAGATCGCACATTGTGGTTTCTGTCATTTTAAACTTTAAACTGCACCAATGTATTTCTGTCGTGTTTCTGAGCATGCTGACCAGATGCCTTAAGGTGACAAAGAGATGAAGAAGTGGCCAAGATGGGGCATTGAACTGCAATGTCAGCTAATCCTTCATTTAGCCCAGGACACCATCTAAAGGAGTTGAAGCTAATGCTAGAAATGGCCACCCAGAGGATCGTTAAGGAGCTGATTCTCAATTAAATTGCTTGCTAGCAGTCATTAAAGAGGCTATATGTCATTTTGGTAGATAATGCCTATTTTACTGACCTAAAACTGACCATATGAACAGGACTAAAAAAGTCCTTGCTGAATATTTCAAGTGCCTCTCGCAGACCTGTTCAGCTTTCAATGTTCACTTACTGATGGAGATTGACTGACTGCACTGGTTTGAAGAGGACGTTTGAGAGACTTGGTGGGAAACTTCACCAATAATTCACCGAAGCCTCATCAACGTTTTTTCCTGGATATTCTCACAGAACATTGCCTAAAAGGAATGAGTCTTCTGCTTTATTGGACAAGGAGAAAGTTGGCCATTGGTATCTTGACAGGATTATTTTTGATCCCCATGACGATTCAGAAAGGAAGACAAGAGCACCACCAGCTTCTGCAGGAAAGAGGGACAGGAGGGTGAGGAGGGACAGGTGGGCTAGGAAGGTGAAGAGGCATTGGGGGGATAGGGGCCTCATCAGGAGGCCATTCCCCTATCCAGTGCATGATGCTTTACCATCTCGGTGATCTTGGCCCAGTGAAAGGAAGAGTCAGATCCCACAGCACAGCCAAGGACTGCATCGCGAGTGGCAGTCAAGGTGCCAGCCATCCTCAAGTTATATGCTGCTGGAACCTTCCAGGCTGTCACAGGATAATATAAATCACATATCACAATCTCTTGTGCACTTACATGTAACACCCTGAGGAACGGCCATGACCAGAATTTTATGCTGCCCTCCACAGGCAGGTTCCTAGGTGGTGGGGAACATAAAATTGCATGGACAAGGTTCCCTCCAGGATCCCTCCCGAAACAGATGCTCTCTCACGGTAGAGCGGACAGGACCTCAGGTGGGAAGCCCTCCCATGCCACAGTTTTTAGGCTGGCAGACACCAGTTCAAACAGGGAGCTGAGTCAATCTCAATCTCAGGCAGGAAGTGAGGTGGGCAGGAGGGGGGGTCCCTCAATTTGAAGACTCGCTTCAGATTTGAGGCACCCTCCCCTCAGGGACCTGGGAGATCCAGTCCCCCCTCACTCCCTTCCAGCCTACCTCCAAACACCGAGATCAACCTCGTACCAATGCCCCAGGGCACACCCTATCCTCCTACTCCTGGACCCCTGGTACAATCTTTATTATAACCTTTATTATTGTCACAAGTCGGCTTACATTAATACTGCAATAAAGTTACTATGAACATTCGCTAGTCATCACACTCTGGCGCCTGTTCGGGTAGATTGAGGGAGATTTCAGAATGTTCAAATAACCTAGCCGCACATCTTTCAGGATTGTGGGAGGAAACCGGGGCACCGGGAGGAAACCCACGCAGACACGGGGAGAACGTGCAGACTCCGCAGTGACCCAAGCTGGGAATCGAACCTGGGGCCCTGGCGCTGTGAAGCAACAGTGCTAACCACTGTGCTACCATGCCTCCCACTTCCCTGAAGTACGGTCCCGGGGCATAGGCTCTGGAACAGCACTGCAGTATCTCATCTGGCCACTGCAGCGCTTTGCTTGGAGGGGCTGGAGAGCTGTCGGCCAATCTAATTGGCTGACAATTCTCCAAGGCGGGCCTTCCATCCGCCCTTCGACAAAAGTCCTGCCTGCTGCCAATCAACAGTCAATTGAGTGAAAAATGGCAGCAGGGCCGCTCATTCACGGGATGGCTGGCGAGGACTGCTCACTATCCTGAACATTCAAGCCCACGCGTCAGCTAGGGTTGAACAGTAAGAAGTCTTACAACACCAGGTTAAGGTTCAACAGGTTTGTTTGGAGTCACTAACTTTCGGAGCACAGCTCCTTCATCAGACCCACTTTAACCTGGTGTTGTACAACATCTTACTGTGCCCACCCCAGTCCAACGCTGGCATCTCCACATCCGGGTTGAACAGGATTGAGAGATTCCCCATCAGGAAGCCTTTGACTGTGCACATGTGGTTTCATTGACCTGTTCATGATCAGGAGGAGATTTCATTCCCTCAATGGATACAGCTCATCTGTGACAATCGGATGCACATCATGAATTTATAGTTGGACAGTCATTGGTCCCACAAATCTTTGAGCCCCAGTGCAATATGTATGACTGACTACTAGGCAGTAAGAGGGATCCGTCTGACTCACGGTTCTTCTAAGAAAGCTCCAGACACCAACTGAGCCATTCAGACACCAGGAGTATCATTCAGAAGATCATTGAGATCCTGAAGCTGAGATATGGATGCCTGGCCAGTCAAAAGGTGGCTTGTAGCTCTCACCTGAGTAGGTGTCCTTATTTGTGGTTAATCGCGGTATGCTCCACAATGTAGTAGACAATGGAAACCAAGTCTTGCCTCGCCTCCAGACATTGTGCTGGAAGATCAGGAGGAAGAAGATGGAAACTGAGAGGCGCACCAGTGGCTTCCTGGTAGCCTGTACCTGGGTGGCTTGCTGCCATCAAATCGAATAGTGCTTTGGAGAGACATCCACCATGATCAGCAATGTTGCAGTCTGTCATCGACACTCAATCCTTTCGAGCCCTTCCCCATGAGAACCACAATAAAAAATACAATTCTACACTACCCAATTATCATCATCACTGAACATATGGATAAAAGAAAATGCAAACATGGGAGGAACCAATATGGCTTACAAATATTAAACTATCTACTTACCCTTAGTGCCAATTCTATAAGTGTAATTTGGTGCTTCTGTAAAATGTAACCCGTGAAGCAGCCACAGTCGAGGTGAATATTTTATGGCCAGTATCCAGGCGAGGTCCTCAGGTTTGTTCTGATTGCGGACAGGATACCCCCTAATTGTTATGCCCCCAGTTGAGGCAAGATGAACTGGCTCCCGTTCTTTATTCAACCCCTTTTGTTATAGTCTCTTATCTATGCATGCTGCTGTTCTCTGAGTTGTATCTCCACCAGATGCCTATGAGAGTGAGGAGAAGAATGATAGATTTTCAGAGGATATAGGCAGACTGGTGTAGTGGGAAGATATGTGGTCGATGAATTTTAATGCAGACCAGAGCAGGGGAGAAAGCCACTGATAAGGCATCTTGGATCACAAGGACTTTATAAATTGAGGCGTAGAGTACAAAAGCAAGGAAATAAGGTGAACATTTATAATCCATTACTCCGCCTTAACTGGAGCATTGCGTCTAGTTGTGGGAGGATGTAAAGAGGGTTCAGAAAAGATTTACCAAAATGGTTCCAGGGATGAGGGGTATCAGTCACGTGGATAGATTAGAGAAGCTGGGGCTATTCCCTTTTGGGAAGATATGTTTGAGAGGATTTGACAGAAGTGTTCAAAGTCTTGAGGAATCTGGATAGAATAGACAGCAAGAAATTATTCCCATTTGGTGGAAGAGTTAAGAACCAGACAGAAATGATTTAAGTGGTATACAGGTGAGAGGGAGTTGCCCTGGAAGTCCTCAACACCGGCTCCGGACCCTATGAAGTCTCACGGCTTCAGGTCAAACATGGGCAAGGAAACCTCCTGCTGATTACCACGTACTCTCCACCCTCAGCTGATGAATCAGTGCTCCTGCAAGTTGAACACCACTTGGATGAAGCACTGAAGGTGGCGAGGGCACAGAATGTACTCTGGGTGGCGGACTTCAATGTCCATCACCAAGAGTGGTTCAGTAGCACCATTATTGACCGAGCTGGCTGTGTCCTAAAGCAGTGTTTTTCAAACTTTTTTTCCGGGGACCTATTTTTACCAACCGGCCAACCTTCAGGGCCCAACCCAGCCAACCTTCGCGGCCCACACCGGCCGACCTTCGCAGCCCACGCCGGCCGACCTTCACGGCCCACACCGGCCGACCTTCGCAGCCCACGCCGGCAGACCTTCGCGACCCACCTCAGCCGACCTTCGCGGCCCACGCCGGCTGACCTCTGCGACCCACACTAGCCGACCTTCGCGGCCCACGCTGGCTGACCTGCGCGACCCACCATTTTCTCTTACCATGTTTGCTGCTGACAAAATGGAGGGATCGCAATCGCGCCCAAAGCACGTTCGGGGAGCGTGACCTGCTCTCTGCCTCCCTTCAGGCAGGAACATTACATAGAAATTTTTTAAAAATCTTCTCCTGCGTCTCCGATTGCGCAAATTCGCAAGCAACAGCCGCAGCAGCCGGCTTTTAACATTGCTGGCTGCGAGCAGCCTTCAGAAAGGCTGCGACCATATTTTAAAAATGCGGCCGCACTGCGCATGCTTGCCCGCTCATCGGTGCGCATGCGCAGAGTTTTGCGCAATCGGAAGAGCCGTGACAGACGGCTCCGCGACCCTCCCGACCCCTGACCACGACCCACCCGCGGGTCGCGCCCCGACTTTGAAAATGCCTGTCCTAAAGGATATAGTTGCTAGACTGGGTCTGCAACAGGTGGTGAGGGAACCAACAAGACGGAAAATCCCAACCTCATCCTCACCAACCTGCCCGCCGCAGATGCATTTATCCATGGCAGTATCGCTAGAAGTGACCGCCGCACAGTCCTTGTGGAGACAAAGTCCCGTCTTCACATTGAGGATACCCTCCATCGTGTTGTGTGGCACTACCACCGTGCTGAATGCGATAGACTTCGAACAGATCGAGCAACTCAAGACTGGGCGTCCGTGAGGCGCTGTGGGCCATCAGCGGCAGCAGATTGTACTCAGCCACAATCTGCAACCTCAAGGCCCAGCATATCCCCCACTCTACCAATATCACCTAGCCACGAGATCAACCCTGGTTCAAAGAAGAGTGCAGGAGCAACACCAGGAATACCAAGAACTGAAGTATCCACCTGGTGAAGCTACAACACAGGCTTACTTATGTTCCAAACAATATAAACAGCGAGTGATAGACAGAGCTGAGCGATCCCACAACCAACATATCAGATCTAAGCTCTGCAGTCCTATCACAGCCAGTCGGAAATGGTGGTGGACTATTAAACGACTCTCGAGGAGGGATGAATTATCTATAGCACAAATATCCCCTTCCTTGGTGGCTGGTTTAGCGCACTGGGCTAAATCGCTGGCTTTTAAAGCAGACCAAGGCAGGTCAGCAGCACGGTTCAATTCCCATACCAGCCTCCCTGAACAGGTGCTGGAATGTGGCAACTGGGAGCTTTTCACAGTAACTTCATTGAAGCCTACTTGTGACAATAAGCCATTTTCATTTTCATTTCATTTCAACGATGGAGGACCCCAGCATTTGCAACAACCTTCAGCCAGAAATGCCGAGTGGATGCTCCTTCTCGGCCTCCTCCAGAGGTCCCCAGCTGCTAATGGCCCACAGCGCCTCATGAATGCCCAGTCTTGAGTTGCTAACTCTGTTCGAAGTCTATCCCATTCAGCACGGTGGTAGTGCCACACAACACAATGGAGGGTATCCTCAATGTGAAGACGGGACTTTGCCTCCACAAGGACCAGAGATCCCAGATGCCAGTCTTCAGCCAATTCAATTCACCCCATGTGATATCAAGAAACAGCTGAAGACACTGGTGCTTCAAAGGCTATGGGCTCTGACAGTATTCTGGCAATCATACTGAAAACTTGTGTTCCAGAACTTGCCTTGTCCCCAGCCAAGCTGTTCCAGTACAGCTACAACACTGGCAATGTGGAAAATTGCCGAGTTATGTCCTGTACACAAAAAGCAGGACAAATCCAACCCAGCCAATTCCCACCCTACTCTCAATCATCCGTAAAGTGATGGAAGGGGTCATCAACAGTGCTATCAAGCAGGGGCTGGTTTAGCACAGGGCTAAGTAGCTGGCTTTTAAAGGCTTTTAAAGCAGACTAAGGCAGGCCAGCAGCACGGTTCAATTCCCGTACCAGCCTCCCCGAACAGGTGCCAGAATGTGACGACTAGGGGCTTTTCACAGTAACTTCATTGAAGCCTACTTGTGACAATAAGCATTTTTCATTTTCACTTACTTTGCAATAACCTGCTCATGGACGCTCAGTTTGGGTTCCGTCAGGGTCACTCAGCTCCTGCATTATTGCAGCCTTCAAATGTGGACAAAAGAGCTGAACTTCCGAGGTGAGATGAGAGTGACTGCCCTTGACATTAGGGCAACATTCGATCGAATATAATCAAGGGGTCCTAGCAAAATTGAAGTCAATGGGAATCAAGGGTAAAACCTTCTGCTGGTTGGAGTCATACTTAGCACAAAGCAAGGTGATTGTGCTTGTTGAGGTCAATTATTTCAGACCCGAGAAATCACTGCAGGGGTTCCTCAGGGTACTGTCCTCGGCCCAACCATCTTTAGCTGCCTCATCAATGACCTTCCTTCCAATATAAGGTCAGTTGTGAGGATGTTCGCAGATGACTGCACAATGTTCAGCGCCATTCGTGAGTCCTCAGACACTGAAGAAGTCCACGTACAAATGCCAATATCCAGGTTTAGGCTGACAAGTCGCAAGTAACATTTGTGCCACACAAGTACCAGCCAATGATCATCTCCAATAAGAGAGAATCAAACCATTACCCCTTGATATTCAATGGCATTACCATCACTGAATCCCCCACTGGGGGTTACCAATGACTAGAAAGTGAACTGAACTAGCCGTATAAATACTGTGGCTGCAAGAGCAGGTCAATGGCTAGGAATCCTGTGGTGAGTTACTCACCACCTGACTCCCGAAAACCTGTCCACCATCTACAATGAAATGAAATGAAATGAAAATCGCTTATTGTCACAAGTAGGCTTCAAATGAAGTTACTGTGAAAAGCCCCTAGTCGCCACATTCCAGCACCTGTTCGGGGAGGCTGGTACAGGATTTGAACCGTGCTGCTGGCCTGCCTTGGTCTGCTTTAAAAGCCAGCTCTTTAGCGCTGTGCTAAACCAGCCCAGACACAAGTCAGGAGTGTGATGCAATACTCCTCACTTGCCTGGATGAGTGCAGCTCAAACAACACTCAAGAAGCTTGACACCATCCTTGACAAAGCAGCCCGCTTGATTGGCATCACTCCCCAAACATTCACTCCCTCCACCACCGATGCACAGTGGCAGCCGTCTGTACCATTTACAAGATGCCCTGCATGAACTGACCAAGGCTCCTTAGGCAGCACCTTCCAAACCCACGACCACTACTATCTAGAAGGACAAGTGCAGCAGATACATGGGAACACCACCACCTACAAATTCCCTTGCAAGTCACTCACCCCCCTGACTTGGAAATGTATCACTGGGTCAAAATTCTGGAACTTCCTCTCTAACAGCACAGTGGGTGTACCTGCACAACACAGACTTCAGCGGTTCAAGAAGGCAGCTCACCACCACCTTCTCAAGGGCAAATTAGGGATGGGCAACAAATGCTGGCTTAGCCAGTGATGCCCACATCCCATAAAAATGAATGAAATAAAGATGACTGGCAAAGGAACTAGACATGATTGAAAACCTTTTTACAAAGCGAATGGTTAGGAATGCACTTGCTGAGAGTGTGGTGGAGGCAGATTCAATCATGGATTTCAAAAGGGCGTTGGATCATCATCTGAAGAGACTACATTGTAGGTGCAGGAAAACGTAGGGGAATGGCACCAACTGAGTCACTCTTACTAAGAGCTGGCACAGATACGAGGGGCCGAGTGGCCCCCTTTTGCGCTGTGCCCGAAATGATTCTATGAAAACATAATTGTTTGGAATTAGTTAATGCCATAAATTCAAATAGAATCATGCCCGTTTAACAATTAGAAAGGTCAATCTGTAGATGAAATCTTCTCCAGAAATAAATCATGTGGGGTCTACCCTCTGTCCTGTACGTTTAATGTTCTTAGGAAAGGTTATTCAGATATAATCCCAGATCTTCAAATCTGGAATATTCCTCCAATATCCAATACGGTAGCACAAGTGGATAGCACAGTGGCTTCACAAAGCCAGGGTCCCAGGTTCAGTTCCCCGCTGGGTCACTGTCTGTGCGGAGTCTGCACATTCTGCCCGTGTCAGCGTGGGTTTCCTCCGGGTGCTCCGGTTTCCTCCCACAGCCCAAAGACGTGAAGGTTAGGTGGATTGGCCATGATGAATTGCCCTTAGTGACCAAAAAGGTTAGGATGGGTTATTGGGTTACGGGGATAGGGTGGTCGTGAGGGCTTAAGTGGGTTGGTGCAGACTCGGTGGGCCGAATGGCCTCCTTCTGCACTGTATGTTCTAAGTTCTATGTAATACTGGCTATGTGTCCTCCCAATTTCTGTTTATGTCGCATTACATAGAATGTTCATCACAGAAAAAAGCCATTTGGTCCAACTGGTTTTTGCCGACTGATTTATGTCCCACGTAAGCCTCCACCCACCCTGCTACATGAAATCCTTACAACATGTCCGTGTATTCCTTACCCCCTCATATGTTTATCCAGTTTCCCTTTAATGCACCTATGCAATTTAAAATATGTGGATTTTAAAAGCTGTTGGCGTTTCGATCACTTGTTAATATAAGGCAGTGGGCCAAATCAGTTTGGTTGCCATGGCAATACTGAATGGCTTCAATGACCAAAAGAAATTCCCCACACAAACCTTATAGTTCTTTCACATGCAACAAATGGATTACCCTTGCCTGATATTGCGCCAAAACTAACTTCAGACTCTTATTAGGGCGAGCCAGTGGCTCATGTAATGTATTGAAATTGAAAATTGCTTATTGTCACAAGTAGGCTTCAATGACGTTACTGTGAAAAGCCCCTAATCGCCACATTCCGGCACCTGTTCGGGGAGGCTGGTGCGGGAATTGAACTCGCGCTGCTGGCCTTGCTCTGCTTTACAAGCCAGCTGTTTAGCCCACTGAGCTAAACCAGCCCCTTACACATCCAAGTGTAAGGATGTAAGTATTACATCCTTACACTTGGCTGCAACTATGTTAGCATGCTGAGGGGTGAGGTGGAGATGAAGAATATTAGTTTTGATGTGGTGGAGGTCAACATTACTTGAAGGACTGGGCTCACACCAGAGCTCATTTGGCATTTGACTGAAGAAGGGTCTGGCTTCCTCAAGGCAGAAGTCGAAACTGGCCCAACCCAGAACTGCCTTAAACGCATTGAGGAGTGCAAACATTTTCCGCAACATTTCAACACTTCCAATGTTTGAACAATTGGTTCCTCTTTTTGCACGAGCGAACACTATCTTATTGAAGAACATGCTGGCTTGTGCATTGCCTGGACTCCTGATTTTTTATTGAATCGGCATATAGATAATGATGACAAGAGATAATACTGGAAATGCACAAAGGGGCATTCAATACCCATAAGGAAGAAAGGAAATTGGCAACTCAGATGCACAACATTGATCATAATTGAAGGGTCAGTTCAGATGAAGCAGCAACAAAGTATTGCTCCTACAATATTCCAATAAGCCACCAGCTCCATGGAAGGCTCTGCCAATGCCATAGAGTCTCAGGCATTATTGTTGTGGCCTTTTGTTGTTGTTTGCACATGCACAACTATTTGAAGGAATGGCTCAAACTGGACAGCAAAACCCTTCCCGTTGATAATTGAAAGTTTGGAAATGACCTTTCACATTTTGTGCTCGTGCTGCCACTTTCAACCAAGTTCGTAAAAGGGGAGTAATGTTGTGCTATTGTTGCAGTCAGGAAAAGATTTCAAAATGAAGGTCACTGCCTTGCCGAGAATCGCTTTTGGAAAAACGGTGAAACGCGTGACTTTTTTTTTGCGGTCCGCAATCAACTAAAATCAAGGATTGGCCCTTGTCCTACACCTTTGACAGGGCAGCTAACCCGAGCTTATTGGCCTCACTGAATTTCTGATCGCTGACTGTGCAGAGGAATGGTGTGTGCTCTCCACTGTGCTGGAGGTTGTGCTAAAACAAGGGATTCTCTATAACCAGCACAGATCTGTGGATATTATTCTTGAACACCGGCCTCCTCTGCAGTAACTGATATGAAAACTGATCCCAGAACCTCTGTCTTTTGCGTTCCAACAAATTGCTTTCTTCTAGGTTTTTGAACTTGTGTGAAAACCAAATCACTTGATGATACATGGATGATACTGTGGTAAACAATTTAAGTATTTCTCAGCTACTTGTTAAGTCAACCTTAAAAGGATGTGGAAAACATATAATATATCAAGAGTATCAATAGTTCAAGCAAATACCAAGGGCCGTGTGGTT
The DNA here is from genome assembly GCF_047496885.1 of Scyliorhinus torazame. Classification (NCBI taxonomy): domain Eukaryota; kingdom Metazoa; phylum Chordata; class Chondrichthyes; order Carcharhiniformes; family Scyliorhinidae; genus Scyliorhinus; species Scyliorhinus torazame. Next base: position 54,494,424 of record NC_092712.1, read on the forward strand.
TCAAACTTGCGCATGCATATGCATAGACATGACGCATTGCAGAAATCAGTTTATCGTTTGCTGTTACATTTTACATTTATCGCAGCTTTATATTAAAGTGAAGGGAACTAAATGCCAGTTTAAGACAGGGGACAGAGGACAGGGTACGCTGCATTTTGTATTACCTGTTGATCACAAGGATTTATTTGAAAAAAAAACAATTTTCTCCTGTAGGCATTAGTTCTGATCGGTCTATCGTTCCATGAGTATCAGTTAACATTCCTAGTCCAATTGCACATGGACACATTATTCAAACACATGGGGCATCACAACTAAGCCAAATCATGGCCTCACCCACTGTCCGGATGTCCATGTCCACTGGTCCAGCAGAAGTCATGGGATTGCGAATGTAGCCACTCAAAGCCCAGGTGCTGAGAGCAATGGTAATTACTCCGGTTGCCACTTTGGCTGAATTCAGCTCAGTCAGCATTGGGTGGAATGTTCATAGAAAATAGAAGCAGGAGGAGGCCATTTGGCCCTTTGAGCCTGCTTGGCCATTCATTACGATCATGGCTGATCATCAAGTTCAAAACCCTGATCCCGCTTCCCCCCATATCCATTGATCCTTTTAGCCCCAAGAGCTATGTCTAATTCCTTGAAATTACATAATGTTTTGGCCTCAACTACTTTCTGTGATAGCAAATTCCACAGATTCATCACTCTCTGGGTGAAGAAATTTCTCCTCACCTCAGTCCGAAAAGATTTACCCCTTATCCTCAAACTATGGCCCCTAATTCTGGACACCCCACCATCAGGAACATTCTTTACGAATTTACCCTGTCTAATCCTGTTCGATTTTGTAAGTTTCTAAGAGATCCCCTCTCACTCTTCTAAACTCCAATGAATATAGTCCTAACCGATTTAGTCTCTCCTCGTACGACAGTCCCGCCCTCTTTGATAGGGCGTTAACTTGTCAGTATCACAGATTTACTGCCCATGTAACTTACTTTCCATTGAAGAGCTAGGTATAGCACACAGCCTTAACTGATAATGTCCATTTTCTGCCTCCATAACAATTGAAAGCTTCACCTTTTGTAACTGAGCTGTGTGCACTAAAGATTGTCGGGTCCAATTCTTTTCTTTCTCAATCTAACTTGGATCAAGAATTCACTTGTACACAAGTTGATTGGTCTTGCGTCAGCCATTGGGCAACTGGCAGCACTCTCGCCTCAATGCCACAAGGTTGTGGGTTCAAGTGCCACTCCAGAGACTTGAGCACACAAATAAGGCTGACACCCCCCTGCAGTACTGAGGGGGTGCCGCATGGTCGCTTTTCAGATGAGACGCTAAACCGAAACTGCGACTGCTCATTGAGGTAGAATTGAAAGATCCAATGGCACTACATTGAAGAACAGGCGGGTAGTGTCCTGGCCAATAGTTATACCAAAGCACAAACACAGGTATATTATAATAAAAATAATCTTTATTATTGTCACAAATAGGCTTATATTAACACTGCAATGAAGTTACTGTGAAAATCCCCTGGATGCCACATTCCGGCGCCTGTTCGGGAACACTGAGGGAGAATTCAGAATGTCCAATTCACCTTACAAGCACGGTCTTTCAGGACTTGTGGGAGGAAACGGGAACACCCAGAGGAAACCCACACAGACACAGGAAGAATGTGCAGACTCCACACAGACAGTGACCCAAGCGCCACATTTCCTACATTAAGGAGAGGCGGTAGCGTAGTGGTATTGTCACTGGATTAGCAATCCAAAAACCTCAGGGGACCCGCATTCAAATCCCACCACGGCAGATCGTGGAATTTGAATTCAATAAAAATATGGAACTAAAAGTCTAATGACGACCATGAAACCATTGTCGATTGTTATACAAACCCATTTGGTTCACTAATATCCTTTAGGGAAGGGAATCTGTCATCCTTCCCTGGTCTGGCCTACATGTGACTCCAGACCCACAGCAATGTGGTTGACTCTCAAATGCCCTCAGGGATGGACAACCAGTGTTAGCCCGGCCAGCGACGCCCACATTCCATGAACGAATAATGAAACAAAAACAGCAGCTACACTTCAAACGTACTCCATTTGTTGCAAAGCATTTTGGAACATTCCGAGGTGGTGAAGGGCGCTATAGAAATGCAAGACTTTTCTTTTTGAGATGATTGTAAATGTGTTTATGGAGGCTTCTTTTGTTTTCCGTTTCTGACAAAAACCTTTAAAATTCCTTTCTGAAAATAAAAACCACCGTAATGATTTTTTGTTGGGAATCGTCAGTAACAGTTCTGCAATGGTGTTACACATAGCAAGCAGGGGAATTCTTATTCCATTGCCAATTTGCCTGGATTAAATTTATCAATCCACTTTATAATTATGCTTACCTTCCTTGGGTTCAGCAATCGAAGTCAAATCTTTGCCAAGCATCATGCCTTAAGGAGTTGAGGTGTTCGACGGCAACCAAAGGACGTGGCGATGAGGCCAAGTGGGCAGGGCTCGGGGTTATGATGATGGCGGATTGAAGGGACAGGGTGGGGGCGAGGGTGGTGAGAGACCGTTGGTCTGAATAGCAATGGGCAACGTGTGGGGATTGGGGGGACCGGTGAAGAGATCGAGGGTGTTTGAGCATTTAAAGAGCCTAAAGGCTGATGTGGGGATGCTGCAGAAGGCCCACCTGAGGGTGAAGGATCAGGTGAGGCTCAGGAAGGGCTGGGTGAGTGAGGTGTTCCATTCTGGGTTTGATAGCAGGGCTCGGGTGGGGGGGGTGGGGGGGGGTAGCAAGAGGGTGAGGCTCCAGATGGCGAAGGTGGTGGTGGACCATGGGGGGCAGGTACGTGATTGTGACAGGTGCATTAGAGGGAGGTTAGCGGCCCTGGTGAGTGTATATGGCCCCAACTGGGACGTTGTAGGGTTTGCGAAAAGTGGGTGTTGGGTGCCATCCCGGTCTTGGACACTCATGAGTTAATAGTAGGGGGGGACTAGAATATGGTGTAAGACCAAGGATGGACACATCACAGCCGCACTCGCTGGCCCAGTTGGGGAGGGCGAAGGCACTGACTGGGCTCATGAGAGAGGTGGGAAGAGTGGATTCCTGGAGGTTCCTGCACCTCTGGGAGTGGGAGTACTCGCTTTTCTCCCCAGTACATAAAGTGTATTCGAGAATAGACTATTTCATGGTGGGGAAGGCTTTATTGGCTGGGGTCAAAGGGTCGGAGTCCTCAGCGATAGTGATTTCCGACCATGCGCCGCATTGGGTGTGGTCTTGGAGGAGGGGGTGGCCCAGAGGCCACGGCGAATGGATGTAGGGTTTTTGTAATAAGATTGGGAAGGATATTGAGGAATATATGGGATTTAATTGCACAGGAGAAACTTTGCAGGCAGTGGTTTGGGAGGCAGTAGTGAGGGGGGGAGGTGATCTTGTTTAAGGCTAAGGTGGACAAGGAGGACAGGAAGGAGCACCAGAGGTTGATAGAGGAGATGTTGGAGGTGGATAGGAGATACGCGGGGGGCTCGGACCCGGCCCTCCTGGACAAGAGGAAGGAAGATAGTCCAGTTGCGGGACAAAACGCGGAAGAAGCTAGTGGTGACCCCAAGCAGATTAATAAAGTTTTTGAGGAGTTCTATGAGATGTTGTCTAGGTCGGAGCCGCCAGGAGAGGAGCGAGTGATGAAGGAATTCCTGAACGGGTTAGAGTATCCGAGGTTGGGGGAGGAAGGTAGGACAATGCTGGAGAGGCCAGTGCGGGAGCAGGAGGTAAAAGAGGCAATCAGGAGGATGCAATCAGGGAAGGCAGCAGAACTGGATGGGTTCCCATTGGAGTATTATAACAAGTTTAAGGACAAGTTGGCGCCAGTGTTGGTGGGGATGTTTAAGGATGAGATAGGTAGGGGGGGGCTTTCCACAGACGTTGGTGCAGGCTTTGATTTCCCTACTGTTAATAAAGGACAAGAACCCAGTGGAGTGTGGGTTATACAGGCCCATATCCTTACTAAACGTGGATGCCAAGATACTAGCAAAGGTGCTGGCGGCAAGGTTGGAGAGGTGCCTCGCTAAGGTGATAGGAGAGAATCAGATGGGGTTCGTAAAAGGAAGGCAGCTGTTCTTGAATATTAGAAGGTTGTTAAATGTGATCATGTCACTGACGGATGGAAAGGAGAAGGAGGTAATGGTGGCACTGATATGGAGAAGATGTTTGATCAGGTAGAGTGGGGTTATTTGATGGCGGTCTTGTAAAGATTTGGGATTGGGCCGAGGTTCACGGCGTGGGTACGGCTGCTGTATAGGGAGCCAAAGGCGAGTTGTCGCACTAATAATATGAATTCGGAGTATTTTGCTCTGCACCGGGGTACGAGGCAGGGGTGTCCTATGTCCCCCAAACTGTTTGCATTGGCTATACAGCCGTTGGCCATCGCTCTAAGGAGCTCGGGTTTGTGGAGGGGTATAGTGAGGTAAAGTACCCACTTTAGGTACTTACCGGTGCAACGTGACTGGGGTGGGCTCCGGAGGTATTATTTTACTAGTTTGGTGGGGAGGGCGAAGGCTGGCTTGACAAGATGGGACAACCTCCCTCTGTTGTTGGCAGGCCGGGTGCAGGCAGTTAAAGTGAATGTGCTAGCGTGATTTCTGTTCCTATTTCAGTGCCTGCCTGTCTTTCTGCCCAAATCTTTTTTCAAGGAGGTGGAAAAAATTGGTCACCTGGTTTATTTGGGGGAGGGGGGGAAGGTGGTCAGGGTTAGGAGGGCGGTCATGCAGAGAGAGCAATGGAACAGGGGTTGAGGGCACTGGCAAGGCTCCCGGTGGCCTGGGCAAGGGGTCGGTGAGTCTGGTGATGGTGGCAACTTTGAAGATTTAGAGGTGGTTTCGACAGCACCTTAAGCTGGGGCCAAAGAGAAAATGCTGGAAAATCTCAGTCGGTCTGGCAGCATCTGTAGGGAGAGAAAAGAGCTAACGTTTCGAGTCCAGGTGACCCTTTGTCAAAGCCGGATTCCAGCATCCGCAGTAATTTGCTTTTATCCAGACCTTCCCAATAACGCCGGCCCCCTCGTTAGTGGAGACGGTACTGTCGGCGGGAGAAACGGGTAGTATCGGCAATTTATGGGAGAATTCTGGAGGAGGATAGATAGGGGGCGGGATTCTCCCCGGACCGGCGGGGCGGCCCGTACCGGCGCCGAGGAGTGGCGTGAACCACTCCGGCGTTGGGCCGCCCGCAAGGTACGGAATCCTCTGCACCTTCAGGGGCTAGGCCGGTGCTGAAGGGCTTGGCGCCGCGCCAACCGGCGCCGAAGGGCCTCCGCCGGCCGGCGCGAGTTGGCACATGCGCGGGAGCGCCAGTGTGTACTGGCGTCATCCCAGCGCATGCGCAGGGGGGTTCTTCTCCGCGCCGGCCATGGTGGACTGTTACACTTGGCCGGCGCGGAGGGAAAGACTACCCCCACGGCACAGGCCCGCCCGCGGATCAGTGGGTCTCCATCGTGGGCCAGGCCACCGTGGGGGCCCTTCCCGGGGCCAGATTCCCCCCCCCGCACCGCGCGCCACCCCGAGGACTCCGCAGGCCGCCCGCAGAGCCAGGTCCCGCCAGTACGGACCTGGTTTGATTTACGCCGGTGGGACCGGACGAAAACGGGTGGCCACTCGGCCCATCGCTCCAATCGCCGGGGGGGGGGGCACTGCCAACGGCCCCTGACCGGCGCGACTCAATTCCCGCCCCCGCCGAAAAACCGGCGCCGGCAAATCCGGCAGCCGGCGCCGTGGCAGCGGGGCGGGATTCACGCTGCCCCCCGGCGATTCTCTGGCCCGGCGGGGGGGGGGGGTCGGAGAATCCCGCCCAGGGTGTCCATGGCGGGGGTTAAGGTGAAGTGGGAGGAAGAGCTGGCAGAGACGATGGAAGAGGGTCTGTGGTGTGAGGTGCTACGAAGTGTGAATGCCTCAATTTCATGCGCGAGGTTGGGGCTGATACAACTGAAGGTCGTGTATAGGGCGCACCTCACAAAACACAAAAGCAAGGATGAGCCATCTCTTTGAGGGGGTGGAGGATTCCGTGAGCAGTGTGGGGGGGGGGGGTCCCCACAAACCACGTGCACATGTTTTTGTCCTGCCCGAAGCTGGGAAGAGATTGGAGGGAGGCATTTAATACTGTCCCGGAGGTGCTGCATATGAATTTGGAGCGAGGTCCCCTGGAGGCCATTTCCGGGGTGTCGGCCCGGCCTGAGTTGCAGGCGGCTGCGGGGGCAGACGTTTCAGGCTTCGCCTCGCTGATTGCCCGAAAGCGGGTCCTGTTGGGGGTGGAGGTCAGCTTCTCCGCCCTGTGCCTCGGTGTGGCGGGGGGACCTGCTGGCACCTTTGACTCTGGAGAAGGTGAAGTTTGAGTTAAGGGAAGGGTGGCGAAGGAGGGGTTCTATAATTCATGGACTTTGTTGATGATGCACTTTCGGGAGTTGGTTGCCATTGAATGCTGAGGGATGGGGGGGAGGGAGGGGATGTTTGTTGTTTGCTTTTTCGTTTCTTGAACCTGCGAGTCAATGTCTTAGGTTGTATACTAGTGGGGCTGTTTCGCTGTCGTTTTCCTGTTTTTTTTCTGTTTGCATGGTGAAAATTATGGAAATATGGCGAATAAAAAGATTTGTAAAAAAAAAAACATCATGCCTTAACTTGGCAGAATGTTGTGCGCTAAGCTGACATGGCCCAGCGATTTAATTCTTCATCCCTACTAAGTGGATTTTTGAGATGTGGCTAAAGAGCTGTTCTAATGAAATAAGGGTGACGGAATGTGATCCCGAGCATAATATTTCTCTAATATATCACGGCCATTAAAAACCTCTGTAACTAACGGTAAACGATTCCTCAATAAACTTGTGATAATATGTTGATATAATAAATCCAATCCTTCAGTAGCTCAGTCATCGTGGATAATGTTAATGGAGAAACTACCAGTAGTCACTGTCCATCATGGCAGCTACTGCGGAATATTAGAAATAAACAAGCCAAATGTAAAACAAACCCGGCCATAACATCAGCAATACATTAAGGAGAAGCTAGGAAAGCACAGGAGGGAGAAAAGAATAGATGCTGATGCTGAGGGCAACGTGAAGCCAGCAGGATTTACACCAGCTCTATAAAAACGAGGACCCGGCCACCTCACCTTTGAAGAGGGTGTCGGAGGCGAGCGCTCAGGTTGCCATCATCCTCCAGGGTGTCAATTGCAGAGGAGACCCCTGGAGAGGACCCGGGGGACTCAGGTGAGGGAAATCTGGGGTCAGGGTGCTGTGGCTCAGTCTCAGCAGTTTTCCGGGGTGGGGGTGGGAGTGGGGGGGGGGGGGGGGGGGGGGGTGCGGTTTGGCTCGCAGGCCTTAGCAGCCCTTCATTGCTGTAGGCCTCTTGGTCAAGGTGTCTGGCAGCTAGTGTGCAGTTAGCACTTCTCGCATCTCCCTTGCTGGGCTCCTGCTGATACGCCCGATGAGCGATTGCCCTTCTCGAGTGGCAGATGGAAGTGGGCGGGAGAGGGTGAAATCACAGAGTCCGCACAGGGGGGCAACTGTGAGTTCTCTAGGTGTGCTCCCGTAAAATGCCAGGTGGCATGGACAGAGTTGGGGTCTCTGAAAAGGGTTTGTTACGAGCCGCATGAGGGCAGAAGAGCCCTCACGCAGTCAGAGTGGCAAAGTGAAGCTGTCTGGAGATAGAAAGCCATAGGTTATGAGGTCAGGCTATCAGAGGTGTAATGATGGGTTGCAGGCGGTTCAAGTTGGGAGGCTCATTTAATCCACGGCCCTGGAGAGCTGAGGGAATGACGGTGCCATCTAAGGATGAAGCTGATTGCAAATTGCAGTCTAAACATGAATCAGGTGTGCCTCACCTGCCACAGGGGAAATCCAGGTTCCTAATCAGCTCCCTGATCCTTCCTTGCAGAGCAAATTGTGTCAATTTAGTCAGTATTGCAATGCATGAGTATGCCACTGACTGGCGCCTAATAGGTTACCGTTTGGGAGCTTAGCCACCAAGCATTGAACTAGTGGAGTAATGTAACGACAACAATCTGTCCCTCAATGCCAGCAAAACTAAAGAGTTGGTCATTGACTTCAGGAAGCAAAGTGTCGTACACATCCCTGTCTGGGATGGGACCGAGGTGGAGATGGTTGACAGCTTCAAATTCCTAGGTGTGCACATCACCAAAAATCTGTCCTGGTCCACCCACGCCAACTCTACGACCAACAAAGCACAACAGTGCCTATACTTAGGTGCTTCACCACACTTAAGCCCACACCTCCACCCTACCCCCGTAACCCAGTAACCACACCCTACCTTTTGGTCACTAAGGGCAATGTATCATGGCCAATCCACCTAACCTGCACATCTTTGGACTGTGGGAGGAAACCGGAGCACCCGTAGGAAACCCACGCAGACCCGGGGAGAACGTGCAGACTCAGCGCAGACAGTCACCTAAGCCGGGAATCGCACCTGGGACCCTGGGGCTTTGAAGCGACTGTGTTAACCACTGTGCTACCATGCTGCCCACTGAAGTGTGAGGAACTACACTAGTGGAGGGTGTGGCTGACAGCTCTGGTGCTTATTCAATGCTGGTCTCTGAGACGTCTTCCTCAAAGCTGCTCAGGTCTGGGGTGTCCAGGGGCTGCGAGGATGGTCCGGGCTGATTGACCTGCAAGGGAAGTGAGTTGGCATTAGTGCAGGGCTGGGGTACACTGATAGGAGAAAGATAACTCACGCGAGTCTTGCGCCATGGCTGAATGTGTTGCGGGTTCTCACGTGTGTCTCTTGCCTCCACCTCACCCTCATAGTCATAAGAGTTGTTGCAGCATGGAAAGCGGTCTCTCGGCCCATCGTGTCCACACCAGCCATCAAGCATCAATCTATTCTAATGCCATTTTCTGGCACTTGTCTTTCTGGCAGCCACCCCCTTGATTGGACTTGGAACAAGTGCTGGAGGGACGTTTAAATAATAATCTTTATTAGTGTCACAAGTAGGCTGACATTAACACTGCAATGAAGTTACTGTGAAAATCCCCTAGTCGCCACATTCCGGCGCCCGTTCGGGTACACTGAGGGAGAATTCAGTATGTCCAATTCACCTACCAGCACGTCTAGCGGGACTTGTGGGAGGAAACCGGAGCACCCGGAGGAAACGCACGCTGACACGGGAGAACATGCAGACTCTGCACAGACGATGACCCAAGCCGGGAATCAAACCTGGGACCCTGGAGCTGTGAAGCAACAGTGCTCACCACTGTGCTACTTGATGTGTTGGGTGCTCTGGATCCGTGGAACACATACAGGCCACCAACACTTAAAATAGTACAACACTATTTTATTAAGTTAGAAACTGTTGAACATACTTTCACTGTGGGTTAACACGATGTTAGATTAAACTAAAGACCTATGCCTGTCCGAACCAGTCTATGCACTCAGCACATGGTGAAGATCTGTGCTGTAAGCTGTAAGCTCTGTCCTTCTGAGAGGCTGCATCCTGAATGAGTGGGAACTCTGATGCCCCCTGTCTATATAGTGAGTGTGCTCTAACTGGTGATTGGCTGCGGTGTTGTGTGTGTTGATTGGTCTTGCTGTGTGTCCATCAGTGTGTGTGTCTGCACCATGATATACTGGTGTATATTATGACATCCCCCTTTTATTAAAAAAATGTATGTGTGTGGCAATAAATAATGTATGGTGAGAATGTTCCCAACTACATGTGGGCTGCGAAGACATATTTACAGGACTACGTACATGAGAACTAAGCTCTTTACATGGGAAGGTGCCTGATGCAGAGAAGCAGTATGCAACAAGAGTAACAAGATCAACACTATATACAAACCAGGGAAACGATCAAACAAAGCAACGAAACAATTCAGAGAGTCCATAAATTCGAAATGTTCATAAATTTAGTCTCTGAGGTGGGCGACGAATTCTGGTTGACCGCCTCAAGGGTGGGGCGAGAGCCGCCGGTTCAGGAGCGGGCTGGACTGCGTCAGAGTCAGAGGGAGGCAGAGTGCCAGGGAGCTCTGCATAGTCCGTGGCAGGGTCAGCAGGAGGGCGAGGTGAAGCTGGAGGATCACGTGGCGAGCGTGGAATGAGACTAAGGGCGCGTCGATTGCGGCACAGAATAGAGCCATCCGGTAGATGAACCAGGAACGAGCGGGGGGCCACCTGCCGAAGGACAACAGCAGTTGCAGACCAACCACCATCCGTAAAATGGACGCGGACGTTGTCATCTGGAGCTAGAGCAGGGAGATCAGCTGCATGGGAGTCATGAGCCGCCTTGTGCTGTGCACGAGACAGCTGCATCCGGCGAAGGACCGGAACGTGGTCGAGGTCTGGGACATGGATGGACGGCACCGTCGTCCTCAGGGTGTGACTCATGAGTAACTGGGCTAGCGACAGGCCAGTGGACAGTGGGGCGGAGCGATAGGCCAGCAAGGCAAGGTAGAAATCAGACCCAGCATCGGCAGCCTTGCATAGGAGCCATTTGACGATATGTACTCCCTTCTCTGCTTTGCCGTTGGATTGGGGGTACAGGGGACTGGACGTCACATGGGCAAAATTGTACCGCCTGACAAAGTTGGACCATTCCTGGCTGGCGAAGCAGGGGCCATTGTCCGACATAACCGTGAGGGGATGCCGTGTCGAGCAAAGGTTTCTTTACATGCACGAATGACTGCCGACGAGGTGAGGTCGTGCAACCGTATCACCTCCGGGTAATTCGAAAAGTAGTCCACGATCAGGACATAGTCTCTACCCAACGTGTGGAACAGGTCGATGCCCACCTTGGTCCATGGTGACGTGACCAACTCATGGGGCTGCAGGGTCTCACGTGGCTGGGCCAGCTGGAAGCGCTGACAAGTGGGGCAGTTGAGCACTGTGTTGGCTATGTCGTCATTAATGCCGGGCCAGTAAACTGCCTCTCGGGCCCGTCGGCGGCACTTTTCCACGCCAAGGTGGCCCTCATGTAGTTGTTCCAGGACAAGCTGGCGCATGCTATGCGGGATGACAATGCGGTCCAGTTTGAGAAGAACCCCGTCTACTACCGCCAGATCATCTCTGACATTATAGAACTGAGGGCATTGGCCCTTGAGCCACCCGTCTATTAGGTGGCGCATGACACGCTGTAGCAAAGGGTCAGCCGCCGTCTCACGGCGAATTTGGACGAGACGTTCATCCGAGGCAGGTAGATTGGAGGCAGCAAATGCCACATGGGCGTCAACCTGGCAGACAAATCCCGCTGGGTCACATGGATTGTTGACTGCCCTGGAGAGAGCGTCAGCAATGATGAGGTCTTTGCCTGGGGTGTATACCAGCTGGAAGTCATATCGCCGGAGCTTGAGAAGAATACGCTGGAGGTGAGGCGTCATATCGTTCAAGTCTTTCTGTATTATATTGACCAGCAGGCGATGGTCGGTCTCGACGGTGAATTGAGGAAGACATAATCGTGAAACTTAACCACACCGGTCAGAAGGCCCAGGCACTCCTTTTCCATCTGCGCATAGCGCTGCTCCGTGGGGGTCATCGCACGTGACGCATATGCAACGGGGGCCCATGATGCGGCCTCATCACGTTGAAGGAGCACTGCCCCAATGCCGGATTGACTGGCATCGGTCGAAATTTTGGTCTCCTTTGCTGGATCAAAGAAAGCTAAGACCGGGGCCGTGGTCAGTTTTGCCTTTAGTTCCCTCCACTCGCGCTCGTGGGCAGGGAGCCATTGGAAGTCTGTCGTCTTCCTGACCAGGTTCCTGAGAGCCGTGGTATGAGAGGCGAGGTTAGGGATGAATTTCCCTAAAAAATTTACCATGCCCAGAAATCGGAGGACCGCCTTCTTGTCCTCTGGTGTTTTCATAGCTGTGATGGCAGCTATCTTGTCCGCATCCGGCTGCACACCCAATTGGGAGATGTGGTCCCCGAGGAACTTAAGTTCTGTCTGACCAAAAGAGCATTTGGCCCTGTTGAGGCAGAGGCCATGCTCATGTATACGTCTGAATACGCGCTGGAGGCGACTAACATGCTCCTGCGGGGTGGACCAAATGATTATGTCATCGACCATAGATGTGAACACCTTCAATACCTTCCATCATTTGTTCCATAATCCTATGGAACACTTCTGATGCAGAGATGATCTCAAACGGCATCTTGTTGTAACAATATCTTCCAAAGAGGATGTTAAATGTGCAGAGTTTCCTGCTGGATTTATCGAGCTGGATTTGCCAGAATTCTTTTGAGGCATCGAGTTTGGCAAAGAGCTTGGCGCTCGCCATCTCGCATGTGAGCTCTTCGCGCTTGGGAATTGGATAATGCTCTCTCCTGATATTGCGATTTAGAACCTTGGAATCAATGCAAATTCTCAATTCGCCGGAAGGCTTTTTTACACATACCATGGACCTGACCCAGTCGGTCGGTTCCGTGACTTTGGAAATCACTCCTTGGTTCTGGAGGTCCTGCAGCTGCTGCTTGAGGCGGTCCTTAAGGGGTGCTGGGACCCTGCGAGGTGCGTGCAATGTGTGGCAAATGGGCGCCGCCATCTTGTCCAGCCCCCGCAACGTGTGGCCCATGGGCGCCGCCATTTTGTCCCCCTCAGTATCTTCAGGCGCCGCCTTCTTGTCTCCCCCACGGGACATGGACGCCGACAACATTCCATGACCTGGGACCCCCACGCTCTCTATCTTCGGACGCCAGCGACGACCAACCGCAGCTCACCTCAATGACGCTCGAACAGTCTCGCCCACACAACCTGGCCACCGCCTCGAAAATCAACGGCTACGTGACCTCTTGCCTGCTGGACTCCGGGAGCACCGAAAGCTTCATCCACCTGGATATGGTAAGGCGCTATTCCCTCGTGGTCCACTCTGCCAATCAAAGGATTTCCCTGGCCTCCGGATCCCATTCCATCCTGATCCGTGGGTTCTGCACGGTCACTCTCACGGTCCAGGGCCTAGAATTCAGCGGCCTCCACCTCTACATCCTTCCTAATCTCTGAGCTGCACTACTACTAGGCCTGGACTTCCAGTGCAATCTCCAGAGCCTCACCCTCAAATTCAGCGGGCCCCTTCCACGCCTCACTGTGTGCGGCCTCACGACCCTAAAGGTCGACCCACGCTCCCTCTTTGCCAATCTAACATCGGATTGCAAACCCGTTGCCACCAGGAGCAGACGGTACAGCACCCAGGACAAGACCTTTATCAGGTCCAAGGTCCAGTGGGTGCTCCGGGAGGGCATCATCGAGGCCAGCAACAGCCCCTGGAGAGCTCAAGTGGCAGTTGTTAAAACTGGGGAGAAGCACAGAATAGTCGTGGACTACAGCCAGACCATCAATCGGTACACGCAGCTCGACACGTACCCCCTCCCACGCATATCTGATATGGTCAATCAGATTGCGCAGTACCGGGTCTTCTCAACGATAGACCTAAAATCCGCCTACCACCAGCTCCCCATCCGTGAATCAGACCGTCCATACATCGCTTTTGGGGCGGACGGTCGTCTCTATCACTTCCTCAGGGTTCCCTTCAGCGTCACTAACGGGGTCTGGGTCTTCCAAAGGGAGATGGACCGGATGGTCGACCGGTACGGTTTGCGGGCCACCTTTCCGTACCTAGACAACGTCACCATTTGCGGCATAATCAGCAGGACCACGATGCCAACCTTGCTAAATTCCTCCGCACCGCCACTCTCCTCAACCTCACCTACAACAAGGAGAAGTGCTTGTTCAGCACAACCCGCCTAGCCATCCTCGGCTATGTGGTCCAGAACGGAGTTCTGGGGTTCGATCCCGACCGCATGCGCCCTCTCATGGAGCTTCCCATCCCTGACTGTCCCAAGGCCCTCAAACGCTGCCTGGGGTTTTTCTACTACTATGCCCAGTGGGTCCCAAACTACACGGACAAGGCCCACCCACTCATTCAATCCACCCACTTTCCCCTTATGGCCGAGGCACAACAGGCCTTCGCCCGTATCAGAGCCCAAGGCAGGGATGCACGCAGTAGACGAGACACTGCCCTTCCAAGTAGAAAGCGACGCATTAGACGACGCACTTGCCGCCACCCTCAACCAGGCAGGCAGACCCGTGGCATTCTTTTCCCGCACCCTTCATGCCTCAGAAAATCGGCACTCGTCCGTCAAAAAGCCATTGTTGAAGTTGTGCGGCATTGGAGGCATTACCTGGCCGGCAGGAGATTCACTCTCCTCACTGACCAACGGTCGGTAGCCTTCATGTTCAACAACACGCAGCGGAGCAAGATCAAAAATGATAAAATCTTGCGGTGGAGAATCGAGCTCTCCACCTATAATTACGAGATTTTGTATCGCCCCGGCAAACTCAACGAGCCCCCAGACGCCCTATCCTGAGGTACAGGTGCCAGCGCACAAGTGGACCAACTCCGGGCCCTACACGACAGCCTTTGTCACCCGGGGGTCACACGGTTGTACTATCTTGTCAAGGCTCGCAATCTGCCCTACTCCGTCAAGGAAGTACGGACAGTCACCAGGGACTGCCAGACCTGTGCGGAGTGCAAGCCGCACTTCTACCGGCCGGACCGTGCGCGCCTGGTGAAAGCCACCCGCCCCTTTGAACGCCTCAGCGTGGATTTCAAAGGGCCCCTCCTCTCCACCGACTGTAACACGTATATTCTCAGTGTGGTCGATGAGTACTCCAGATTTCCCTTCGCCATCACCTGCCCCGATATGACGTCTGCCACCGTCATCAAGGCCCTCAACACAATCTTCGCTCTGTTCGGCTTCCCCGCCTACATCCACAGTGTCAGGGGATCCTCATTCATGAGCGATGAGCTGCGTCAGTTCCTGCTCAACAGGGGTATCGCCTCCAGCAGGACGACCAGCTATAACCCCCGGGGAAATGGGCAGGTAGAGAGGGAGAACGGGAGGGCCGTCCAACTAGCCCTACGGTCCACGAACCTCCCAGCCTCTCGCTGGCAGGAGGTCCTCCCTGACGCTCTACACTCCATCCGGTCACTATTGTGCACCGCCACTAATAAAACACCCCATGAACGTGTTTTTACCTTCCCCAGGAAATCCACTCCCGGGGTGTTGCTCCCGACTTGGCTTGCAGCTCCAGGACCGGTCCTGCTCCGTAGGCACGTCCGACTCCACAAGGCGGACCCGTTGGTGGACAGGGTGCACTTGCCCCATGCCAACCCCCAGAATGCGTATGTGGCATACCCCGATGGACGCCAAGATACTGTCTCCCTCAGGGGTCTGGCACCAGCATGTTCCACTCATACACACTTCCCCGGCCCGGCGCTACCCTCCCCTCCCCTCCCCCGGCGTTCCCAACATTAACCCCACCAGGACCATCCCTCCTTCCCCTGCCCCCGCAAGAGAATGAAGAGGATTTCAGCACGCTCCCGGGGTCACCTGACATCAGGCCTGCACCGACGTCGCCAGCATCGACATCGCCGCCACCGTTACGTTGCTCCCAGCGGAACGTCAAGGCACCAGACCGGTTGAACCTCTAACTGGCACCGAATTTTCAAAAGACATTTTTTCTCTCCTGATAAAACACTGTACATAAATTCACTACTGTATATAGTTCTCCACCACCCCCGCCAGACTCATTTTTAACAGGGGGTGAATGTGGTAAACCACTGTTACACCTGTGTCAGGTGATGTAAGGTAGGACCTGTACTACAGGTTCGCCGGTAGCCCCTGCCTGCTGGCTCCGCCCAGTAGGAGGAATATAAATATGCATGTCCTCTATTCTGCAGCCATTTCGCCAGCTGCTGTGGGAGGCCACATATCTTACTCCAATAAAGCCACAGTTGTATCCAACCTGAGTCTTTGTACAATTGATCGTGCATCACACAGATATTTGACAAGGTGGAGAATATGAAAGATTACAGAGACAGGGCAGTAAAAATATATCACAGTTGATAGCACGTTGAAGAACGAATGCTGGTATAGGCAAAACAGGTCAAATGGCCTTCAGCTGTGCTACAATTTCTGCATTTCTGTGATCTGAAAAATCCACTGTGCTATAGAATCAAAATATCAAAGTCTTACTGTAAACTCCCAGCCTGTAATAATCGGTGACAACAAATGAAGGTGAAATTGGACAATGTCAGTTAATCAGATTGGCTGCGTGCAAGCAAACACCTATGAGAAGAGTTAGCCTGAGACCGTGAGCCACATGTAGGCACTTGGAATCAAGCCAGTACAAACACGCAGGCAGGCAAAGGTGCCGGCAACATGTTTGCCCCTGTCCTCCTGGAACTCCTCCCCCTGCCTTGCCTTATTTGCTGTTTCTGATCCTCGGGCACTGAACATAATAGAAATGTTAGAACAAAAGAGGAGTTGGAAACACCTGCCTGCCATACACAGCCAACTCGTTTGCTCCTTTTTACTTTATTTTAGTTTAAATTTAGTATTCCAGCTGCAGAAGTAATAGTCAAAGTAGACAAAAGATTAAAAACACAAGAAAACTTGCATCTTTCATGACCTCAACATGGCTCACAGCACTTTGTAGCCAATGAAGTGCTTTTGAAGCTCAGTCACTGCTGTAATGAAGGTAACGCAGCACACAGCATGATTCCTCAAGCCATGTGACAGAGGAGCACAATTACGCCATTCGGCCCATCGAGTCTGCTCCGCCATTCAATCATGGCTGATATGATTCTCATCCCCATTCTCCTGCCTTCTCCCCATAACCCCTGATCCCCTTACTAATCAAGGACGTATCTATCTCTGTCTTAAAGCAGCAATGTGAAACACCGTCAGGCAATCTGCTCAGGCGATAAAGGTTCGTGGTCACAATGTTCAAGGAAAATCGGCCTGCTCTTCCACATAATGTGGTGAACCACTGTAATAGGAGATGTAAGGTAGGGCCTGCACTACAGGTTCGCCGGTAGCTCCTGCCGGCTGGCTCCGCACAGGGAGGACTGTATAAATATGCATGACCTCCAGTGCCCTGCCATTTCGCCAGCTGCAGCAGGAGGCCACGCATCTGACTGTAATAAAGCCACAGTTGTACCCAACTTTAGTCTTTGTGCAATTGATCGTGCATCAATTTATTAGTCAGATTTTCCACAGAATGGATATCCGAATTAAGCCCGATCGCCTGCAGCTGGATCCGCACTCGCCCGACGCCAGAAAAGACTTTACTCACTGGCTAGCATGTTTTGAGGCCTACATCAACGCGGCGGACCCCGCACCAACGGAGGCTCAGAAGATAAACGTCCTGTACTCCAGACTGAGCTCCAGCATGTTCCCGTTGATCCAAAACGCCATGAATTACACAAAAGCAATGGAACTCCTTAAGGAACACTACGCGCAGAAGGCGAACACGTTCTTCGCCAGGCATGTACTCGCCACCCGCTCGCAACTACCTGGTGAATCCATCGAAGACTTCTGGCGGGCCCTAATTCCACTCGTCCGGGACTGTGACTGTCAGGCCATTACGGCCGCCGAACATGCGAATCTCCTCATGCGCGATGCCTTCGTGACGGGGATTGCGTCGGACCGCATCCGAGAACGATTACTGGTAGGGGCCACGCTCGAACTGGCGGAGACAAAAACGTTGGCGCTCTCCATGATGGTCACATCTCGTAACGTACAATCGTACCCCTCCCGCCGCGCTGCCCATCCTTCTACTCCTCCCTACCCCTCCTAGACCCCGCCGATGACCTCCTCAGCCGGGGCCCTGCCTCCCCAATACGCCTGCGCCACACGCCGATCCACGCGGTCAGCAGAAGCACCCCCACCAACATTGCCCGGCCCTACACGACAGCCTTTGTCACCCGGGGGTCACTCAATTGTAACATCTGGTCAAAACTCGTAATCTGCCCTACTCCGTCGAGGAACTACGGACAGTCACCAGGGACTGCCAGGTCTGTGCGGAGTGCAAGCCGCACTTCTACCGGCCAGATCGCGCGCGCCTGGTGAAGGCTTCCCGCCCCTTTGAATGCCTCAGAGTGGATTTCAAAGGGCCCCTCCCCTCCACCGACCGTAACACGTACATTCTCAGTGTGGTCGATGAGTGCTCCAGATTCCCCTTCGCCATCCCATGCCCCGATATGACGTCTACCACCGTCATCAAGGCCCTCAGCACCATCTTCCCCCTGTTCTGTTTCCCCGCCTACATCCACAGTGACAGGGGATTCTCATTCATGAGCGATGAGCTGCGTCAGTTCCTGCTCAGCAGGGGTATCGCCTCCAGCAGGACGACCTGCTACAACCTCCCGGGGAAATGGGCAAGTAGAACGGGAGAATGGGATGGTTTGGAGGGCCGTCCAGCTGGCCCGACGGTCCAGGAACCTCCCAGCCTCTCCCTGGCAGGAGGTCCTCCCTGACACTCTACACTCCATCCGATCACTATTGTGCACCGCCACTAATAACACACCCCATGAACATGTTTTTACCTTCCCCAGGAAGTCCACATCCGGGGTGTCACTCCCGACTTGGCTCGCTGCTCCAGGACCGGTCCTTCTCCGTAGGCACGTCCGACTCCACAAGGTGGACCCCTTGGAGGACAGGGTTTACCTGCTCCACGCCAACCCTCAATATGCCTACGTTGAGTTCCCCGACAGCCGCCAAGATACTGTCTCACTCAGGGACCTTGCACCGTCAGGTTCCACCCGAACACCCCCCCCCACCCATGCGCCCCGCCCCCCCACCTCCCAACGCACCGCCAATATTGACCCCACCAGACCACCCCCCCCCCTCCCCTTTTCCGCACAAGAGGATGAAGAGGACTTCGGCACGCTCCTGGAGTTCCCCGATGACTGGCCAGCATCAGCACCGCCACCACCGCCATCGGTGCTACCACCACCACCGCCAGCACCGACTTCGCTGCCACCGTTTTGCCGCTCCCAACGAAGCACCAAAGCACCGGACCGGCTGAACCTTTGACGGACTCCGGACCGTCAACATGGACTTTTCTTTCCCTACCACTGTACATAATTGCACTAATTGTATATAGTTTCACGTCACCCCCGCCGGACTCATTTTTAACAGGGGGTGAATGTGGTGAACCACTGTAATAGGAGATGTAAGGTAGGACCTGCACTACACTACCTGTATAAATATGCATGAGCTCCAGTGCCCTGCCATTTCGCCAGCTGCAGCAGGAGGCCACGCATCTGACTGTAATAAAGCCACAATTGTACCCAACTTTAGTCTTTGTGCAATTGATCGTGCATCACATAGTGGCATGGGAAATTTTTACATTCACCTGTGAGTGCCGAGAGGCAGCACCTCAGACCATCCTGCACTCTCTCAGTAACTGCATTAAAAAGCCTCAGCCGAGATTCTACGCTCAGGTCTCATGAATGGTACTTCAACGATCAACTTATTGGACGGGTTCCTCCGTTGGCCGATGCCGAAATCGGGAAACGCGATTGGTTCCGACACCAGAATCGCGGTGGCCGCTGATTTGACGCCAAAAAGCAATTCTCCGTTGCCTCGACAGAGGCGCCAATGCGTTCCGGAACACACGTATAGTAGACACAGTTTGCATATCATTAGCGGGCCTGACCCGGCATTCTCCGGGGCCTCCGCGATTCTCCGCTCCAATAGGCCGAGTTCCCGATGGCGCGGCTCACGTGTGCTTTTAGAAATTGCGAAACCGGCATCGTGGTTGCTGAGGGGGAGAGAGGGGGTACGGAAAGTGTCCAACATCGCAATAGTTGGCTGAAAGTTGTGCCGCTGGCCTGGGGACATCTGCCAAGGCCAGGGGGAGTAGTGGGGAGTGGGCTGTGGGGTCGCGGTGGGCAGGCGTGGAACACCATTACTGCAGCCTGCGAGGCAGCCATGAAGCTGCGCTCCCGCAGAATGCCGATTGTGAACTTAGGGCCATGGGTCGTATGCCCCCCCCCTCAGGGCACCCTCCCCTAGGTGCCTTCTGGCCCCAGCCGAACCCATCAGCTGTATGGGCGCGCTCCAGTACAACCAGTGCCACCTTGTTGGCTGGGGTGATGTGTGTGGGGATTGTAATGTGTATGTGCGGCTGCAGCTTGTCAGCCTCCCGAGTGTCAATCACGAATCCGGAGAATCCGGCACCGTTTCTCATTGGAATCGAGTGTGTTCCACACGGCACCGGTGCTAGCCCCTCAACATTCGCTGAATCGGTCCAGGTGCGGCACCAGTTTTGCTGCTGTGAAACTCCACGGATCCTGCGTCGACGTCAACACTTAGGGCTGGATTCTCCGATTCTGCGGCTATGTCTGCAGGATCAGTCTGGTCTTACGACCAAAACGTTGGCGGTGCACCCGCACCGATGCTCTGCCTGGTGGGGGGCTAGCAGCTGCATCACCTAAAACCCCTCCTGCTGATACGGGCGCAGAATTGCTGGGTCCGTGGCCGTCGATGCACATTCGCTCTGCGGCGTCCGCGCCGTACAACATGGCCCCAGCCGTGGGCGGACCCGGCCTGCCAAAGACTGCCTCCCTGTAACCCCCTCACTACCCCCGGACCACTCCCCACCAGCCCCCCAGCCCCCGCTGAAGCCCCCCTGCCAGCGGAACGGCTCCCCCCCCCGACTGTGGCAGCGCTGGACACAGTCCGTAGCCGCCATGAGGTGTCCCCGGAAAGTGAGAGGACACGCGCCCCATGCCGTCGGGGACTCAGCCCATCAGGGGTGGAGCATCGGGGGAGGGCCTCAGTTGACGCCCTGAGGCCCTCCCGACAGCGTGGGGCGTGCTCCTCACATACGCCATTTTTGAGGGGGCAGAGCATCGGGAATACGGCACCGCCCCCCATTCCGCCGTAAAAATGGATTCTCTGGCCGATCGCCGAAAGCGATTTTGGCGCCGACAATCGGAGAATCCCGCCCTTTGTCTCAGGAACGGAGAATCCAGCCCAAAGAGGCCCGAATGCTACCCACGGAGCTAACAAGGTTTCTGGAGAGACACTATGGATAGTTAAGAGATGGGCAGGAGCTATCGTGCCAAGAGCAGTGCTGTTAATTTGTCTCCCTAATTCATGCAAACGTCCCATAGCACAAAGGCTGACAAATTCCTCTGAATGCCACAGCTTTGCGACCATCACTTCATCAGAGTGCATTTAGACATCATCTTTTAAAAACTCAAGACATCCCAATTTGAAATCCCAAAGCCAATTTGAAGTGCATTTAAAGTGCAATGTAGAAAATGCGGCAGTCAACAGACTCCACAAATAAAGTCGAGAAAAACAACCAGATGATTTATTTTAGGTTGAGGGATAAACATTGGTCAGAAGGCAGGAGGGAAATCCATTTCCCTTCTTCAATTAGTCTTCAGCGTCCATCCGAGAGGGCAGGGTGGCCTCGATTTAAGACAGCCTTTGTGAAAGTGCAGCCCTCCCTCAGTGATATCCCAAGCTTCCCGAGTGGGACATAAACCTACATAATAATAATCACTTATTGTCACAAGTAGGCTTCAATGAAGTTACTGTGAAAAGTCCCTCGTCGCCACATTCCGGCACCTGTTCGGGGAGGCCGGTACGGGAATTGAACCCGCGCTGCTGTCATTGTTCTGCATTACAAGCCAGCTATTTAGCCCACTGTGCTAAACCAGCCCCGAGTCAAGAGGTGAGGGTGTAAAGTGATATGGAGACACTTCTGACAGGTGCAGTCACATAGGGTCCCAGATGCTGAACATTCTGTCGTTCCACTTTTGTTTGAGAATTTTTTACCTTTATTTTCTAGTATTTGGTTCAATTCTGATTCAAATGCTAAAGTATAATTCAGGGTTGTGGCATAAATATGCACAGATAAGGTTTTAATGGGCAAGAAATCTATACGTGGGGGGGTCTAAGGCTATTTTAATGGTTCAGTTTAGCAGATCACAACCCAAAACAGTTCATGTTTGGAAAACTTTGGTCTTTTGGTTTGAATCATTGCCCAGTCCACAGAGGAGAGAAATCATTTTATTGCTTGGAAACTGTAAAAACGACAAGGCGTTAAAGCTAATGGCAAGTGCAACATCCAGTTCACTCAGCCTTTGATGTATGTTCGCAGTTGCCGGCTTAAAACAGCGACAAGGCTCATTAGTCGCAATAAATACAAAACTAAGTAACTCTTCGGGATGTATTCTGGCAATTTTCACCACGTATTCAAAGGCCTGCGTTTTGTGCGCTTCTTGACAATGGGTATTTTCATGTTTAAAGCTGTAAAACAAATCTGAATAAGAGAGAAACCCTGGGGCCTGCAGAACTTTTCCTGATCTGCAATTCCAAGGCTGAGGTTTTTGGGTGAATTGATAGTCTATGAGTTATCGGTAGAGTTATTAAATAATTAGGCATGGATGGGGGAATGTTTTCTGCTTGCAGATAATGGGCACGATCTAACGCGCAAATGACAGAGTCCCGTTTTGGGGCAAGCTCAGCTCAAGATGACTCTGCTCCTCACTCAAGCATGCCCCCCACCCCCCACTGCCCAGACCTACCTCTAAGGGGGTCCTCGAGCCGCTCTCACCCTACCGCTTAAGGCAGGGCACCCCCGGGCCAGGTCCCTGGCACAGGCAATAGGCACCCGAGCACCTTGATGCCAGCCTGGCACCCTGGCAGTGCCGCTCTCAGCCTGGCAGTGCCACCCAGGCACTGATTGTCGGTCTCTCCCCTTCTCCAAGTCCTTCCCGGTACAAAGATGAATGTTGGCGTTGATCCCGCTGTGGTTGCCGTTGTCCTGACTGTCGCAGCCGATGCGAGCAGGCCTCACGGGACGCATCAAGACCAGCGCAGGCTTGGGCCTGCGCCACACCTGCAGGGGGCCGGTCGTCGCACAGCCTCAAGACCCGGCTGCCCACCAGGCTGAGGGGGAGGCCAGCAGGGGAGGCCAACGGCGGGTGAGGATCTACAGGAGTCGATGGCCTTTCAATGAGCTAACGGACAACATTTGTCGCAGGAGGCTGCGTCCCAGCAGGGAGACAATGCAGGATCTGTACCACGTTCTCGCGGACATTGCACCCATGGAAGAGGAGGAGGAAACCCGCTCCCGATGGCCGTGAAAGTCACGGCAGCCCTTAACTTTTATCCCACTGGGTCATTCCAGGTCTCAAGCAGGGACCTGTGTGGCATCTCGCAGTTGTCAGCCCACAGGTGCATCTGGGAGGTGACGGATGCTATGTATGCCTGAGCATCACCTTCAACCTAGACCAGGCCCACCAAGATGCCTGTGCTGCAGTATTCGCCACCATTGTCAGGATCTCTCAGTTTGAGGGGGCTATCGAATGCATGCCTGTTGCCCTGCGAACACCAGGGAATCAGGGAGCGCCCTATATTAACAGGAAGGAGTTCCACTGCGTGAATGCACAAAAATTACTGCGACCACCGCCTCAGGATCATGCACATATGCTCACACTATCCTGGGAACCTGTATGACAGCTACGTCCTGGGGCACTTGGAGGTCCCCAGTATCTTTGAGGACCACTGAAGGATGACGGGCTGGCTCGTGGGGGACAAAGGATGCCCGCTGAAGTCATGGCTGATGTCACCAGTGCGGTGCCTGAGATTGAGATGGAGACTCGATACAATGAGGCCCATGCTGCCACCCATTCTGTCATTGAGTGGTGCATCGGGCTGCTGAAAATGCAGTTCTGCTGCCTAGACTGCTCAGGCAGTGCTTTGCAGTACAGCCCCAGAGGGTCTCCTGCTTTGTGGTGGTATTCTGTGCCCTCCATAACCTGGCACGGTAGCAGGGAGACATGCTAGACAAGGAGGAGGAGGAGGAGGAACATGTTGTCCCATCTGAGGAGGAGGAGATGCAGGAAGGTCTGGAGGATGAGCCAAAGGAGGACCCTGAGGATGCAGGCTATGTGGAGGAAAGGGTCTGACTGGCGAGGAGGACCAGGGAGGCCCTCATAGTCTCCAGATTCGTATCAGATGAGCCGTGTGCCCGTCAGCTCTACACCCTGCCCCGATCACACCGTCCCTTCCCTGATCTCCCTGTTCCACCTTCCCACATCGTCCTGTCCCTCCTCCCCCCCTCCTCTGAGGGTGTATTGTACATGACACCAAGGTGAGGGCCTGTGTTGGCACTGTCAACGGGTCACTAATCAAGGAAGAAGGGTGATGACCACTCTCTGTGAGGAACGTAGTGGCGCTCCGCAGGTTCCTAAGCTATTGGCATATTAATCACCCTGGGGTAACACGGACTGCAACTGGATGCAGTTGTACTTGAAAGTAGACTCCAAACTTTAATGTTAGTTTAATACGCTTCATTGAACTTATTAAGCAGTGCACACAGTTCGCTGTGGGTTTGACACTCTACTAATCTAAGCATGCTTATTATAACTAACTAGACCAGACGAGCTCTGAGCCACGTGTAGAAGGTGCTAACTGATATATACACCCTGACTGTCACCACAGTTGTCACCAGTGGAAAGAAGCAAAGTGTGGATGCCTCGTGTGTTTTATAGTGGGAAACCACCTTCTAGTGTTCTGCCTGGTGAATCGTTGTGTTCTGTCCTGTGTGTTGATTGGCTGTACTGGGTGTCTGTCACTGCCTGTCTGTATCTCATTATGTGCATGAGTGCATATCATGACATCTCCCCTTTTTGTAAATAATTTTGGTTGCTTGGAGCATACGCGACTGTATTTACATGTAGAACTATTTACATTAAATGGCGAGTGGATGAAAGTGAGTGGATGAATATATACGTAAGAGGTGTCTAGTGTGCAGATACAGAACAAAATTTACAAGATAAATGTCTATAAGTCCAATCTTTGGGGCTTGCGTCTGATCCTTGTTGACCGCCTGAGAGGTGGAGGTGGGGCTGACGGTGCCTTGACAGGCGGGATTGCTACCAGATTGGCGGCCTCGTGGTGCGGGGTGTCCGGAGGAGGCATAACAACATATGAAAAAGTAGGATCTGGTGGTGGGCAGGCAACTTTGCGCTAATATACAGAGACGAGTTAGAAAGGATTGGAAAGGTTCATCCTTACCCTGAAGGCGTTGCTGGAAGATATAGCGCTCAAAGCTCTCGTTTGTTTCGACTTCACAGTGACTGTCGAACTTCTCCAAAACGGTCATGAATTTGGTCTTGTCCTGGCCGTCGGTAAAATTAAGCGAGTTGAAAATCTGGATGGCTTGGTCCCCCGCAGTTGATCGGAGCAGCGTGATGTTTCTGGCATCGGACCCATCCTCGAGGCCCGAGGCCTCAATGTAGAGCAGGAACCTTTGCTTGAAGACCCGCCAGTTGGCGCCGAGATTGCCGAAGATCCGTAGCTGTGGAGGGACCTGGATCTTCTCCATGCCGCTGGAAGGCACTTGCTGGTCATCACGGAATCACTCGAGGTAAACCACTTAGAGATAGTAGACTACTGGTACCATGTCGTGTTAGTCACCCATAACACGGACTGCAACTGGGTACCTCGTGTGTTTTATAGTGGGAAACCACCTTCTAGTGTTCTGCCTGGTGATTGGTTGTGTTCTGTCCTGTGTGTTGATTGGCTGTACTGGGTGTCTGTCACTGCCTGTCTGTATCTCATTATGTGTATGTGTGCATATCATGACAGCTCTCACTGGTGCTGTTTCTTGGGGAGCCTGCAGCAGGAAGCGATTCCAGATTGGGAGAGAGATCCATCCTGTTGTGAAGATTAAAATACGAGAGGCGTTTACATGTTTCAGGTGTAAAGCATTTTATGGGGAATATTTTAATGTGACAATTATCCATTCCCCTTGCTGCGAATAGTGACATCACCAGTGCCCACTCAGTGCTCCTAAAGCTTCTTGATCCGGCGTGGTCCAGTGCTACGTCAAGGTGTGTACCCAAGTTACCCATCAGAGGATCACTCCACGTCCTGTGGCCTTAGATGCCCTTGGCAGTCGTCCTCTGGAGGGGCCTGGAGCCAGGAGGCCCCATCGACTTACTGGTGTCCCTGACATCGCTATGCCACCCTGTTCTGCCCACTGCCCTTGAGATGCGCCAGTGTCAGGAGGAGGGCATTCAGAAGGACTGGAGACAGCGTGGGTCTCCTTGGTGGAAGGCCCAGGAATGGAGTCCAGTGCTTCCTCCTCTATGAGGGTGCCCGTAGGGCCCTGGGTTACTCTAAGTGATGGAGGGGCAGCAGGAGTGAGCTCCTGAAGCCTCTGAATCATCTGGCGCTGCCAGTCCTGGAGGCTCCCCATTGTCTGCACCATGGTGTTGAAACCCTCAGCAGTGGTCCTCTGGCCTTGGCAATGACCACCTGCATCTGGGACATGCCCTCGGTGTTTAGGCCATTCTCTGGAGTGCCTCAACAATGTCCACCTGTGTCAGGGGCATGTACGTTACTGAATGGGACATGATCTCAAGGCCCTCAGCCATGTTCATCAGAGACTGAGCTATGCCTTGGACACCACCATTCATGGCTTGGACACCATGTTTGAGGTTTTCCACTGTGGTCACCATCCTAGAGAGTTGACCTCAGTGCCACGCAATGCCAGCAGCACCTCCTCGCGTAAAGTCTTTGGGATGCCTCCAATCAGCCTTGCAGTCACAGGAATGCCCCTGACACCGCTCCTGAATCTCACAGCTCTGCCTTATCATCTTTATCAGCTCAGGGAGGACCTTATCCAGGGATTCGGCATCTGACTGGGGCTCAGCTGAGTCCAGGGATCCAGCAGACCTCCACAGCTCTCTCCTCTGGATGGTCCTGCCTCCACTTGATGCGCATCAGCAGCTGTGTGGTGCTCACCAGATAGTGACCCAGATTAGCCTGTCTGCTAATCTCACCTCTGAGATGCGTATCTCTGTAATGGTGGATGATGCGGGCGATATCTGTGATGCATTGTCGGTGGTCACCTCGGAGATCTCCCCTGAGGTGTTCTCTTGGGTGGTGGGCGGGCAGTGACTCCGAGTGGCCCGATATCACCAGATGGCAATTCTGCAAGACAATGGACAAGGGGATCCTCACTTCTCTGGCACAGGCCAACCTCGCTGTTGGTCACTGCTCGCATCTCTGGCAATCCCGCAAACTCCAGGGCCCTTTCCTCACCTTTCCTCATAGGGGTGAGGACTCACAACTCTGGAATTCTACCCTTCGTCTTCTCCCTTTCCCTCTTATTCTGGGCTATCTTCTTCTGTGGGGAGAGAGGGCATTATGAGGGCTTGATGAGTCATGGGGCCTATGGCAGGTGGCATGCTTGGGCACCGCACCTGGACATGGAAGGGTTCTGCTGGTGGGTGCCAAGTGGGTTCTGAGAAACATGCCTGGGGGTCGGATGTTGAATGGGTGCGAGGTGTCAGCTGGTGGATTGGGGAGGAGTTGAGGGCAGGCAGGGGTTGGAAATTGAATGGTGGCAGGCAGAACTGATGCCAGGAAGGGAGAGGTCATTCATCTTCTTCCTACATTGGATGGAAGTCCTCCTGGTCATGCACCCACTGATTCTGTCACTGCCCCCCAGGTGGCATTTGCCACCAAGCTGCTGGGTCTCTTACCCCCTCTGGGATAGAGGATGCTCCACCTCTCCTCCGCGGTGTCCAGAACCCTGGCAAGGTTGGCATCCCCAAATTGAGGAGCCGGTCTCCGGGCTGCCATCCTCCTGGCTTGACTGGGAGTGAGTGCTGAGGGACTGCTTAAATGATGCACCTCCTTGTTAGATGCAAACTGCTGAGCCCTGAGCCCAGAGCTGGGCGAATCAGATGCCTGGGGACTCAACCATGGAGTGTTTCACATGGGGGCTCGTTTTTTGCATGAAGTGTGGGTGAAAAGCAATCTGGATCACTTCATTACACCTGAGTCTGTGTGGGTTTCCTTATTCCTTATTCTTATTTGCTTGTCCAGTTCCACAAATATATATACCTGCATCTGAAGCTAGGAGAATCAGCTTAGTGTGAAGCACTTTCTAGGCATGTTACCAGGAGCACCACTTCCATTATCACCAATTAATCAATTCTTTAAAAATTCTATTTCAATTGAATCTTCATTTATAAAATGTGTCATAAAAGTGCTAACTATTTTTTGTCTGGAAACATACTGCAATTAATGGCTCCAGTGGTTTGATTGAACTTCGAAGCCATTGGCTTCAGCATTTAATCATTCTAAGAAGTATTTATTGCTGCAGTCAAAGCTGACAAATGGAATTTCTGTAGTAAACTGCACGGATTGTTCCTTCCTCATCCACCTTCATAAGAATGAAACAGCAACAGCCGCATTCGCAGCCAATTGCTCTCTGGGTAATCACAGTCTAAACGACAGGCCTGACTGTACCCTCATTGGCTCTGAATGCCAAACGGCTTCCTTCCTTTTTGGTGGGCGGCACGGTGACACAGCGGTTAGCACTGCTGCCTCACGGCTCCAGGGTCCCGGGCTCCATTCCGGCTTCAGGTGACTGTCTGTGTGGAGTTTGCACTTTCTCCCCGTGTCTGCGTGGGTTTCCTCCGGGTGCTCCGGTTTCCTCCCACTGTCCAATGATGTGCAGGTTAGGTGGGTTGGCCGTGCTAAATTGCCCCCTAGTGTCCAAAAGGTTATATGGGGTTACTGGGTTACGGTGATAGGGTGGAAGCCTGGGTTTAAGTAGGGCGTTCGTTCCAAGGGCCGGTGCAGACACGTTGGGCCAAATGGCCTCCTTCTGCACTGTAAATTCTATGATTCTATGCATTGGTTGATGTTTGGGGCAGCCAGCCATTGGAACTAGGCTGCCTGAATGGGCACATCCAATTGCACAAGTCCCTACTCCAGGCTCCAGCTGACGCAGGTTCAAGGAACCTGAGTGTTCATGTGAATCCCCAGTAAACAGTGGTACATGCATTGATTGTTTTCACAGGGCCATTGGCAAAATGTATTGAAGCAATGACCATGAAGGTGTCCATTTTAGGCCAATTCAAGAACAAAAATAGATGGAAATACTGTGTAAATATGTTGTGGTTTTTGATAAGAGGTTCTTTTTATTGTTGCATATTTTCTGATCGCATAACATAGGTTAGAACTCTCCTCGTACACTCTACTTCCTACACAAAGCACAGGCAAGATCTTATTAATTATTACTGTTGTGGATTGGGTAGAATGGTATCAGAATGCATTTTAAGATCACTATAGCAAGGACAGATGTTTCACCCTGGTAATTTCTAGGAGCACAAAAAGTCTTGGAATCAATGTATTGAGATTTTCCCATGTCGACAATTTAATGCACCACCGAGTGATCAGTAAATCTGACTTTCAAATTCTGAAGAAAAGGATGTGTGGAATGTCAGCATTGCTGTGTTGTGCAGGCTAATTTCTGGATAGGTTGGACGCCCCTCTTAAGCACTGAATGATGTGTGATTTTTGGGAATTGCTCCACATCTATTTTGGTAATTGCTCTGCATCCGCCGATGTTAGCTCCTCCACATGTGGAGTACTTAACTACAACTCACTAAAGATTGCACATCAAAGACTGGCAGATTGTGTCAAACAGCATGTCCCTTCTGCTGTCTGCAATGGGCAAGGTGCAGATCGTGCCCAACCAGCCCATGGTTATCAAACTCAAAATACAGTGTGATTCTGTGATTGGACATTTGCTGAAATGTCAGTGTGCTAAAAATTATGCTGACAACCAATTTAAGATTGTCAGTTGGGCTCGCAGTGTGGCACATTTGCATGTTCTGGAAGCTACATATATTATTACACGGAGCCCTGGTCTTTGCAGGCAGAAAGAACATGTACACATATTGCGCCTGTTGCAGATAAACAAAATGGCCATTCGCTGGTTCATTTCTCAAGGCAATACCTGGACCAATCAGAGTCAAGCTGCCTGGTTTAAATTTTCAAACAATGCTTGGCAGTTATTTGTCAGTCACCGTTAACTGGTACATTCCCCATGGCAATGCCCCCTATCAATCAGAGTCCACTTGCCAACCAATCATCACTTTCTTCTTATTCCGTATAAAGTTTCCCTGTTTCCTCTGACGTTGGTTTTCTTGCAAAGGTTTCTGATGAGTGCAAGACAAAAAGCTTCAGCAGGTTGTCTATTCTCAGCAACACTAACGATTACTCTTATACCACCTCCCTCCCCGACATCACTACTGAGAAGAATAAGAGGAACAATGTCAAAGGAACAGCATCACCTCCAGGTCACATTTAATTCTGTATTAGACATATTTTAGTGTTCTTTTGGCATCACAGTGATCAACATTCTGGAACCATCAATGCAGGAACGATATCCATTCAAGGAGAAGGATCTCCACCATCGTTTCAGACCATTGAATGATGAGCAATAGAAGTGGCCTTGATGTCATCACTTACACCTCAAGAATAATTTGTTTTATGAAACACGGAAAAATTGGTCGGGTGGTAAATAGTGAGGAGGATAACTTTCGATTACAGGAGGAAAGAGAGGGGCTGGTCAGATCAGATGGGCTGAGCAGTTGTGATGCACTTTGGTAGGACAAGCAAGGCAAGGGAATACATGATAAACGGCAGGACCCTGCAAAGCACCGAGGATCAGAGGGACTTTGGTGTGCATGTACACCCGTCTCTTAAGGTAGCAGAGCAGGTGAATGCAGTAGCTCAGAAGGCATATGGTATACTTGCCTTTATTAGCCGAGGCATAGCATTTAAGAGCAGGGAGGTTATGCTGGAACTGCATGAAATGTTGGTTAGGCCACAGCCAGAGTATTGTGTACAGTTCTGCAATCCACATTATAGGAGGGATGTGATAACACTGGAAAGGATGCAGAGATTTACCAGAATGTGCCTGGGCTGGAGAGTTTTAGTTTATGAAGAGAGATTGGATAGACTGGGGTTGTTTTTCTTGGAGCAGAGGTGACTGAGGGGGGGACATGATTGAGATGTATAAAATTATGAGAAGCATAGATGGACCAGGAAGAAACATTTCCCCTTGGTGGAGGCATCAATGACCAGGGGGCACAGATTTCAGGTAAGGGGCAGGAGGTTTAGAGGGGGCATGAGGGAAAACCTTTTTACCCAGAGGATAGTGGGAGTTTGGAACTTGCTGCCTGAAGGGGTGGTGGAGGCAGAGACCCTCATATCATTTAAGAAGCATTTAGATGTGCATTTGTGATCCCAAGGCATACAAGGCTATGAGCCAAGTGCTGGGAAATGGAATTAGAATAGTTAGGCGGCTGCTTTTGATCGGTGCAGACTCGATGGGCACCGTGGTATATCACTCTATGATGACTCTAAAATGCACATCCTGCCAGCTGCGGAAGAAATTGACAAACTTCAACACGTTGAAAGGCCCAAAAGCAATGGGATGCAGTTAAGATGTTAGAAGTGTGTTAGAAGATGTTAGGGAGGCAGTGGTGTAGTGGCATTGTCACTGGGCTAATAATCCAGCATGGCTGAAGTAATGCTCTGGGGAAATGGGTTCGAATCCCACCAGGGCAGATGCTGGAATTTTAATTTTTAAAAAATATCTGGAATTAAAAGTCCAATGACGAACACGAACATTGATTGTTGTAAAAACTCATGTCCTTTAGGATAGGAAATCTTTCATCCTTCCCTGGTCTGGCCTACATGTGACTCCAGACCCACAGCAATGTGGTTGACTCTGCAATGCCCTCAGGGATGGGCAATAAATGCTGCCCTGGCCAGCGACACCCACATCCCATGAACGAATAAAGAAAAATAAAGCAAGAATTGAATTCAGAAGGATGTTTTTCAAACAGGGGATTATGTGAGAAAAGCAGCAAATTAGCATGAATGTGGACAGTGTCAATGGGTTGAAAAGGTGATCAGTCGATGAAAGGGCTGAATTTGCCCTTAAATGTGTTCTTATATAGATAACAAATGGAATGATAAGAAGGGAAAGGTTACGTGGAGTTGAACTGTAAAATGGGATTGGCTTGTTGAGGGGCCTAATAAACTCTTATAGTTTCTAAAGATAGTTATTTTCTATTGCCACCAAAGGAAGTTTATAATTTATTTGACTTACCGCAATGCATCCTGACACGATTGCTGGATATGTGCTCTGTTGTGCAAGCGCAAGCATGTGTTAGACTGCAGAGGGAAGACCATTGTTATATGTATCCACAATTGAGCTCATGCAAGTGGCTTATTTTGATGAACAGATCAGTGATTCAGGATGTTATGGCTTTATTACTGGCTATGGGAGAGCAGTCAAGCATTACGGAATTCAATTCGAATGACAAATCAGCAACCTTGTTCGCTTCTCATTATTTGGGCAGTGACTAATTCTGCCTTCAGCTTTCAAAACTAAAAATATGGGAATAGCCAGCAAATTGTATCCATGCAGGGCTAAAGCGACACTCAAACGTGTAAAAGTAGCAGAAAAGGTGTATTCTGGTGACAAGTATTTCAACCGCACCTTGTATAACAGACATGTCGGGAATTTCTTTGGGATTTCTGCCAAACAGCTATTGTAACCTTGGTGTACACTCTGGATACATAAACAACGATCTTCTGCTGAATGTATTGTGGTCGATAGAATGATATTTTGGAAGGAATTCTCAGTAACTGACTGCAGTGGTTGAATGATCTTGAATGAGGGCGCTTTGATATAAGATTAAACGTGTGAGATTTACAACAGAGAACAAAATAAAAGGGTTGTGAGGCTGTGGAATGCACCGTAAGAGTTAGTGATAGAAGCCAAGACTGTGTCAATATTTAAGAATAGATTAGATAGGTGGTTGATGGAAAGGGAAATATAGGGATTGTGGAAATAGGGTAAGTATACAAGATTAGGAATACCGCTCATGTGGCAGATAACCATCAATGCATATTGGTTTGATCGAATGTGTCTGAGTTTAAGGGGATAATTTTAACTTAACTGACCCGATAGGATTGGATGCATTGCTTTATTCACACCATTGGAGTAAATGGACAGTCATATTGAGAGGAGCGTAAAATTAGCATAATACCCAGTCTCATGGGTTGCCCCATTGGCTAATTTGTTTAAAAGTATCGTAACCTCTATGTAATTCTATGTAAACTTAATTGCATCATGCGGCTGTGAAGATGGTGGAAAATAAACAAGATGGTCTTTTTTTATCTAACAATGACTTGGTTAGAGGATCAGTTCCATTTACTTGCTACAACTGCATGAGAAAATAAGGAACAGGATCAGGAATAGGCTATATGTTACTCCTGTCTGCTCTGTCTTCCAGTAAGATCATGGTTGATCTTCGAATTCAACTCCATTTTCTCTCCTAGTCCCCGTATCCCTTTGTTCCCTTAATCGCATGGTAGCACAGTGGGTAGCACAGTGGGTTGCTTCACAGTGCCAGGGTCCCAGGTTTGATTCCCAGCTTGGGTCACTATCGGTGCGGAATCTGCACGTTCTCCCAGTGTCTACGTGGGTTTCCTCCAGGTGCTCTGGTTTCCTCCCTGAGTCCCGAAAGACGTGCTTGTTAGGTGAATTGGACATTCTGAATTGTCCCTCTATGTACCTGAACAGGCGCCGGAGTGTGGCGACTAGGGGCTTTTCACAGTAACTTCATTGCAGTGTTAATGTAAGCCTACTTGTGACAATAAAGATTTTTTTTAAAGAATGGTGATGTATCTCCAAACAGCATGGTGTGTGACTTGAAGGGAACATCTACAGGCGTTGTCCCAAAGGCAGGGAGCAGAATTCACTGTTTTTGAGGCTAATGCCGAGGTCAGCATGGGAACTGTGGCATTTTACGACGCCAAAATTGGCGCCGAACCCTCACCGGTCTCAGGGCTAGCAGCCGCGCCAGGAAAACACCCGGCTCCCACGGCAAAAACGGCTGGAGAATGGCCGGGTCCATGGCCGTGCATGGGCATGGCAACGACCTGAAGCAGTCGCGCTGTAAAACATGGCGCCGGCTGTGCGCAGACCCGACCTGCCGAATACTGACCCCTGGCCACCCTGTGGCCACCCCTCACCAGTCCCCTCAGCCCTTGCGGGAGCCCCCTCCCCCCGACCAGCAGCTGTGGAGTTTGCACGATCTCCCCGTGTCTGCGTGGGTTTCCTCCGGGTGCACCGGTTTCCTCCCACAGTCCAAAGATGTGCAGTTTAGGTGGATTGGCCATGATAAATTGCCCCTTAGCGTCCAGAAGGTTAGGTGGGTTTATGGGTATAGGGCGGTGGTTTGGGCCTAGGTAGGGTGCTCTTTTGGAGGGTCTGTGCGGACCCGATGGATTGGATGGCCTCCTTCTGCGCTATAGGGATTCTGTGTATGTATGTGTGTGTTAATAATAACAAAGTTAACCTCTTTCTTTGTTAAAACTCAAGAAAACCTGTCTGACAGGTTCTTTTATGATCACCACACATAAACTATTGAACACTCATTGAATTGACAAGTACATCCTTTTTTTAAAAAAACGCACATTTTATGGTCAAATGAAGAGAGGAAAAAAGGGTCGCCTCAGCCAATACGGGAATTGAACACACATTTTGGCTTTGCTCTGCATCACAAACCAGCTGTCCAGCCAACTGAGCTAAAAAAGCTCCCTATCAGTAGGTCTGAACGTAAACCAAAGGCAAGTGGGCAATTTGGTGGCACAGTGGTTAGTACTGCTGCCTCACAGCGCTAGGGGCCCAGGTTCAATCCTGGTCTTGGGTGATGTGGAGATGCCGGCGTTGGATTGGGGTTGGCACAGTAAGAAGCCTTACAACACCAGGCTAAAGTCCAGCACGTTTGTTTGGAATCACTAGCTCTCGGAGCGCAGCTCCAAAAGCTCGTGGTTCAAAAAAAACCTGTTAAACTTTAACCTAGTGTTGGAAGACTTCTTATTACAATGTACAGACAGAGGAAGGGTAACCAATTTGTAAGTGTCTTCTCTACTCTTCAATGTACTAAGGTTGAATCTCTGTCTTGATGATAAGGGTGCTGTGAGGAATCTACCGAGCCATGAAGTTAAAGATTATGTGTGAATACAATTGTGCTGCTGTTGATGGCCCACAGCACCTCATGGATGCTCAGTTTTGAGGTGCTAGATCTTCTCTGAATCTAACCCATTTAGCACAGTAGGAATGGCACACAACACGGTGGAGCATGTCTTCAGCGTGATGTGAGGACTTTGTTTCGACATGGACAGTTTAGTGGTCACTCCTAATGCTGTTAAGGAAAAGAGCATCTGCAAAAGGATAATCGATAAGGATGAAGTCAAGTATGTATTTCCCTCATATTGATTCTCTCACCAACTGCTGCAGCGTATGTCTTTCAGGAATTGGCCAACTCAGTCAGTCATGGTGCCGCGAAGTCCCATTGGTAATGGGCATTGACATCCCCCACCCAGAGTACATTTTGTGCCCTTGCTACCCTCAGTGCTTCTTCCACGTTATGTTCAACATGGAGGAATATTGATTGATTCAGCAGTTGAGGGAGGGAGGGAGGCAGTGATCAGTAGGAGATTTCCTGGCCCATGTTTGATCTGATGTTATGAGACTTCATGTGGTCCGGAGTCAATATTCATAGATTATCATAGAATTTACAGTGCAGAAGGAGGCCATTCGGCCCATCGAGTCTGCACCGGCTCTTGGAAAGAGCACCCTATCCAAGGTCAACAGCGCCACCCTATCCCCATAACCCAGTAACCCCACCCAACACTAAGGGCAATTTTTGGACACTAAGGGCAATTTATCATGGCCAATCCACCTAACCTGCACATCTTTGGACTGTGGGAGGAAACCGGAGCACCCGGAGGAAACCCACGCACACACGGGGAGGATGTGCAGACTCCGCACAGACAGTGACCCAAGCTGGAATCGAACCTGGGACCCTGGAGCTGTGAAGCAATTGTGCTATCCACAAGGCTACCGTGCTTATTAAGGACTGCCAGTGTCACAACTTAACAACTGCATGCAACTGTGCCACTATCTCTGTCCTGGTGGTAGGGCACGGCATACCCAAGGTAGTGATGGAGGAGTCTGGGACATTGGCTCTAAAGTAAAATTCAGTGACGATGACTATGTCAGACTGTTGCTTCAATAGTCTCTGGGATAGCTCTCCCAAATTTGGCACAAGCCCCCTGATGTTGGTGAGGAGGGTCGACTTTGTTGCATTCAGGGCCTTGGTAGATGGTGCGATGGAAATGGGATGGGCAATGAATGTTGGCCTAACCAGCGAAACCCACATTCCTTGAATGAATTTAAAAAATGGTATTTTAGTTATCTAAACTCGTCTATTTTAGTATCAACTTTCAGTAGATACAGCATGTTTATGAAATTAAAGCCAAATGTTAGAAGAAAAGCATGAGGTAATACGGTATGTTTATTTAAATATCACGAGGGTGCCCTGATAGTGTGTCATGGTTAAGAAGCCTGCTTTAAATAGAGAATTGGCGACTCTACTGTAATTCTTCCTTATTCTAAGATGTCTGATGGACATCTTT